>NC_135285.1:1875000-2500000 GCF_051311805.1 Agelaius phoeniceus
GAATTGCAGGTAGAACAGTGCCTGTAGGACATGTCCTGTTGCTGCAATGAGCTCATGGGTGTTTTCCCATTGGAATTCTGTTTGTCAGGAAGCACAGGATGAGCACCCCTGAGCATCCCTTGCCCCAGGGCCGAGTGTGGGATCAATGCTGCCCACACTGAGACCACACATGCACAAGGCACACAGTTGCCTTTTATCCACCCTCCTCAGCCCCTTGCCATTGGAGGGAGAGGATTTTCCCCAGAGTCTGCTGCATTTATTTCAGAAAAGCTCCCATGAGATGAGTGTGTGCACATCTGAGTTACCCATCGTGGTCCTGCCTGTTAAAGGGAGCAGAACAGCTATCTACATCTGAGGAGCAGCATGCCTTCCAACTGGGCACGAGCTTCTGGACACAGTGGGTGTCCAGGGATGGCACATAGGCCAGACCAGGCCTGCTGCTGTGGCTGGGCTGGATTTCTTCAGACAGAACTGTGGATTGCAACACCCGTCGTGCTTGCTCGGGCCAGGAAGCCTTGCTTGGAAGGGAAATGGCTGAGGTGGAAATTGCTGCTGAGGAGGTGGAAGCTTCCCTAGCCAAGGCCTCTTTGTTAGGCTCAGCTCTGGATCCCTGGGCTATGCATCCCCTTTTGCAACAGGAATTATATGAATGCTTCATGGGCACTGAAAAGGAGAGCTCCTGTGGTCTGGTCCTGATGTTGGCACTGCCATCTGCTCTGCAGATTTGTGTTGTGTTCCTGTTGGAGTGCAAACCAGTCCTTGTGTAGGATGAATCTGGTATTGTGAGTGAGCAGCAGTGTCCTTGGGTGGGTTACAAATCCTCACTTGCTATGGGGCCCTTTGGTATCTTGCACGTCTGAACTGCTCCTGTCTTTTGTTTCCATGCCAGAAAGGGCAGCCAGAAAGGCTGGGAGCACGGGCTTGTGCATGCTCTGGTTATTTGAAGATGAGGGTCCTTGCTGAGGAATCACAGACATGTGGGGATCACTGTTGTCAGCTGCTCTCCATGTGCTCACTCTGTCCAAAGTGCAGAGGTCAGGTTTGGGGTTGTGTGGCCAGAGGGTCCTGGAGCAGCAGCTGTAAAGGGCTGCAGGGGGGTCAGTGACAGGCTGATGCTGGCTGGCAGCTCTTTTGTTACCACCAGTTTTTCCATGCACCACTTGTTTTTGCAGAGCTGTGTGTGCTGCAGGGCAGGAGCTGGAGTGGCATTGCTGCCATGAGCTGAGCTCTGCCTGTTCCATGGTTCAGTTGGGTTGGTGTCCCTTGCTGGAAAATCACATGGCTGATGCTGCATCTCTCCCTTCCCTCGTGCTGTTCCTCCTTGATGAAGCTTACAGCCAGTGCTTATGGTTTGCTTTGGTTTTTCTGCTGTTTTCCACGTGTCTGCAATAAAACCTCTGGTGAAGGATGCTGATTAGCTTTTCTCTTGAGCTGGATGTGCAATCACTACTCAGACATTGGCCTCCTCAGATCCCCATAGCTTGTAGTTTTGAGATGTGATATAACAATACAGATTTATCTGGGAAACTTCTGGGAGAGAGATGTGGGGAAGTATCACTGTAAAAGAGACAGCTGGACTTTGTCCCCAGCAGTCCCAGGACCTGTGTAGCTCTGCTTGTCCGAACACCCTACACCATGTCCTTGCTCCAAACTCCTGACAGGGATGATGGGCAGCAAGAGCTGCCTGCTGCCCTGGTGGGGAAGAACATGTGAAGGATAACACTCAGGATGTTAGATACTAGTGCTTCAAGAAGAAAGGCCAGCTTTGAAAGAGGCCATGCTGAATATACCAGCTGCTTCCAGGGATTAGGGGTCAAAACCCCAGAGCTTTTTTATGGGAGTTGAGCCCTTCCTTGGTGTGGCAGTGATCCTCATCTGCTGCAGGACGCCAGAGGGGTTTTGGCTCAACAAGCAGACAAGAGAAAGGCTGGAGATGTCCTGCTTGGGCTGGTCCTGGTGTCCAGGGATAGGGAGGGATGTCTGTTTGCACATAATGGTTTTCTCTGCCCCTTTCCCGTGGTTGCATCAGCGGTGATGGCCAGGGGGTGTTTACAAGTGCTGAGCACTGCTCTGTGCCAGCAGCTCTGTGCTCTGGGTGACGTGTGCTCTGGGCCTTTGTCACTGCAGCAACTGAGGCTGAGCTGAGCTCACTGTCCTGCTTCTGACCTGGGCTTACCCCTCCTCACCCTCACCTTTGGGGCAGCCCATGATGGGGACCCTGTTGTTTAAACAGGGCAAATGGGAGGCTGCTCCTGTTTGGAGCTTTCCTGGTAATGTTGAACTCTGAGAGAGATTTTTGGAGCTGGGGAAGAGTTGTTGTTCCTCTGTTGCCAACTCCCCAGCCCTTCTGGCTCCTGGGAGAGGGAGCTGTGGTGGCATGAGGCCTCTGCTTCTGAGTCCCAGCAGGACAGGCCCTTGCTGAGCAGCTGCCTGTGTGCCCAGAGAGAGAGAGAGAGCTTGGCACAGCTGCAGAACTTCGTCAGCTGGGGACATGGCAAGGTATCTGTCCCATGGCTGGGCCAGAGGTTGTCCTGGTGATTTGGGAAGTGACTGAGAGGTAAAGAAGTTCTGCTCTGGTACTTGCCCTCTTGAGGACCCTGATCATCTCCCTTCAGAGCAAGAAATCTCCCTTGGCATGGGGTGGGTGGAATGTGGTGGAAGGTAAGTGCTCCCCTTGGAGCCCTTGTTTTGCACCCCTTGGGAAGGGTGTGTCCCACATCAGGTGTCTGTAATGTCACCACATGCTCTGTCTTGTCAGCTCTGAGCCTCCTGGTACCCTGCAGAGCAGCTCTAGTCAGCACCTGGTGTGTGGAGGTGGTTTGTCAGTATTTCTTGGAAGATGTCATATCTTAAACTTGCCTTCCTCATCATGCCAAGCTCTGCCCCACTTCTCTCTTTCCCAGGTTTATGGCTGGAAGTGGGTTTCTTTGCAGTGGGAGGATGATTGCAGCAGAGCTGGGCTGAGCAGATATTTCATGGGGTAGTGGGAGTGAACACATTCACTCTGGGTAAAGACAGGACAGGGCTGCAGGGTGTAAACAGAGCACTTTCACAGCAGGCTTCTGTGTTCCATCAAAAGTTCCTGGAAAGGTGAAGGCAGGAGTTGGCTTTCACCACCTCTCACTGAAAGAATAAAAACCTTTAACACTGTGCAGGTCCAGCCTTTGTAGTGGGGCTGTCCTGTGTTCCTCAGCTGTGTCTGTGTTTAGCCCAAGGCCACTTGGGTGCTGTCCTGGTGCTGTGTGACAGGAGCTGTTGGTGCTCACAGCATCACCAGCTCCTGCTGGAGCCCGCCTGGGATAAGGCAGGTGCAGGTCCTGCCACAGCTGGGCTGGGTGGGAGGCAGGGAGTGTAAGGCCCATGGAGCAGAGCCCCTGGGCAGGGACAGGAGGTTTTGTGGACCTGTTGTGCTGCTGCTGCAGGGGAGACCTGCCAGAAGAAGCTCTTGGGTGCTGTTTGACGTTCCTTATTCTTGCTTGGATGTGTGTTCCCATATCACTGTTGGTAACTGGGAAGTTGTCTGGTGCAGGTCTCCTGTGCATCTCCACAGTGGGATTTTGTCCCTTTTCCTCTGCAGGAGCCTTGTGCTGGGAGCAGAGGAGGGATCTCCTCAGGTGTTCAAGGCCATCAGTGTGGCTTGAGCTCTTGGTGTAGCTGCCTTCACCTCAGTGTTAACATAATTACAGGTGGTGGTCACTCATTTCTCCCAGTGCCACCTGACTGGGGGTGGCTGGGGGTCAGCAAAAGGCAACTTCCCCATCCCAATGTGATCAGCTCACCAGTTCATCACCCACAAATTCCTAATTCCTGCTTTGCTGCTCAGCATAGCAGGTTATTTTTAAGCACTGGGAGGAAAAAAAAAAAGGAGGCCCTTTCAAGTCATTATTTCATGTTTTGTCAATTCACCTCTTATCTCTTGGAATGTGTTTGGAATACTTCTGGGATTTATATTATCATATAGATGCCTTAAACCCAACAAATTTGGCCTGCACTGGGATAAACAAGCTTTTGTGTCTAAATTTGTATGTGGAATTTAGTATGTGCTAATGGGTCTTCATCTGTTAATTGGATGGATCTTTTCCAAGGCCAAACAGAATCTGTTGGAGAAACAATCACGATGCCAGCTCTGGCCTGAGCTGAGTCCTGCTCCTTTCTGCTCCCTCACTGTTCAGGAACCTGCTTGTGCTGAGGAAAGCTGTCCTGTGCACAACCAAAACAGGGTCTGCTGATGTTATTCCTGGTCCTTTGAGAAGATGACTTAGTGGTCACATGTGCTGCTATGAGGTCGTTAGGAAGTCTCTCAAATACCCAATTTGAGAAGCAATGATGCTATTGCAGAAATATGCTCCCTCTGCGATGTGAGATGCAAAACTCTCCCAAGCACTTGAGTTTGTAATAGCTCTGAGTGGGATCTGTTATTGTGCATATTTGGGCTCATTCCAGTTAAAAAAAAAAGACTGTTTTCTGCTTTGCTTTATCCCTCGATTGATTAGTGGATGTGTACTGTGGGATCGAGTTACATCTCAGAGGGCATCCAGCAGAGAGCCTTTTTCTGTGCTGAACTGCTCAAGTGAGTCTGACTGCAAGCTCAGCAGTTTTCCAGCAGCGTTTTGTGCCTCCACAGCAATGTCCTTCCCCTGGGAAAGGAGCTCCTCAGATCTGTTTGTGAGTTGAGCCGTTGCTCTTCCCAGCACCACAGGGAAATTGGGAGCTTTTTCTAAGCCCTTGATGTTTGTGTGATATGCATCTGCTTTGATGCTTTTATTGATGCCACTCCTGGACTCCCTGTTTCTGGATGTCCAGCATTTCCTGCTGCCACAATCTGCCCTGTATCCTGCAAAGGGAATTGTTTGGTCCCAGTTTACCCCAGGGGCCTGTATCCAGCTTGGTTCCCATGTCCCACTGTGTCCTCAGGGCAGCCATCCTTGTTTTGGGAGGAGAGTGCCTTGGAGGGCATTATCAGAATGAGTAACACCCCTTTGGAGCAGGCAGAAAGGGATCTGATATCTTCCCACATGCACCCTACTGCTGCTCATGTCCCAGCCATCCAGGAGCCTTAGGGACTGTCCCATCCCTCTGTGCTAATTAACTCACTGATGCATGGAAAAATTACCACGGGGGAAAAGGAAAAGAGTTTTCTGTTCTCAGACCAGAGGTGGGTTGTGTGGTTGGGATGAGCTAGGGAGGAAAATGGGAGCAAGGTGGCACCTGACTGCATCTTCCAGTTGGGACTTAGTGTGGGCACAGTTGTGCTTCATGTCTGCTTCCTTTCTTGCTTTGGGATACCAAAATACCTGCTGCTCTGTTGAGGTCCTTTCTTGCTTTGGGATACCAAAATACCTGCTGCTCTGTTGAGGTCCTTTCTTGCTTTGGGATACCCAAAATACCTGCTGCTCTGTTGAGGTCCTTTCTTGCTTTGGGATACCCAAAATACCTGCTGCTCTGTTGAGGTCCTTTCTTGCTTTGGGATACCCAAAATACCTGCTGCTCTGTTGAGGTCCTTTCTTGCTTTGGGGTACCCAAATACCTGCTGCTCTGTTGAGGCTTTGCTGGGGTTCCTGCTGGAAGCTGACGGAGCCTGTGGGGTCCTGCAGGATGGCTGCTGTCCCCTCTTCACCCTCCTGCTGTGGAGTCCCTGTGAGTGCTGTGCAGTTCTGGCATCACTTCCCAGCCCTGCCCTGCTGGCCCTGGGAGGAGTCCTACCCCTGCCAGGTGTGAGAGAGAGACATTGCAGCCCTTCCCTTGCTGAGCAGCTCCCTCTCTGCAGGCAGGCTGGCACCTGCATTTCCCAGCTGGCAGGGTCAGCACATTCCTGCTGCTCTCTGCTCTCCTGTGCTGCTGTGCTTCCTGCTGGGGTTGTACCCAGTGCCCTCAGAGGTTCCTCTCAAGCCCCAGTGCCCTTCTCAGCCATGTCAGCGTGTCCCCATCCTGCTGTGCCCCCATGGCTCTCCAGTGGCCGGGGCAGTGCCCATGTGGGCAGGGATGGCTGGGGGTGGAAGGGCTGTGCAGCCCAGGAGCAGCTCTGTAGCAGCTCTGTAGCCCCTGTGCTGGGTTTGGGTGGTCTCACAGGGACCTGCTGACCCTGTTTCCAGCTGCAGTCCTGCTTGTCCTGTCACCACAGAACCACCTGCTCATGACAATCCCACTGTCACCCTTAGTAATTATCTCCCCTGAAATGCCACAGCCTGGTTTGAGTTCTTTATTTTGCCTAATTTTCTGTATTTTTAGAGAAGGGGTACTGAATGTGATGTGCTGTTCTCAGACAGCTGCATTGGTGACCTCCACTGCTGTGGGGCCCTGACCTGAGGACAGCAATGGGGTGAGCAGTTGTGATGAGCACAGACAGCCCTGGTGTCACAGCTGGGCTCTCCCTCTTCCAGGAAAGGCTTTGGAAGCAGAAGTCTGAGAAGTGCCTGGGGTTATAATAATTCTGTTGGCTGGACTTGCTAGTAAGTGACTAGTTCTGTCTCTTTTTACCTTTCCTTGTGGATGGCACAGGATGAGGATGAGCAGTGCTGATGTTCCTGCCGGGATCCTCCTGCCCAGCACGGGCAGCTGTGCTTGACCAGAAGGTGCAGGCTGGCTCTGCCCCTGGGACTACACGGGCCCTGCTTCCTGAGCAGGAGAGCTGCTTTATGTTGTGGTTTTACTAAATGAATTCAAAGCTTGGCCTTCCTCCAGGCAAAGTCTGGGCCAGGTGCCAGCGGAGCAGCCCCCA
The DNA here is from genome assembly GCF_051311805.1 of Agelaius phoeniceus. Taxonomy (NCBI): domain Eukaryota; kingdom Metazoa; phylum Chordata; class Aves; order Passeriformes; family Icteridae; genus Agelaius; species Agelaius phoeniceus. Next base: position 1,881,719 of record NC_135285.1, read on the forward strand.
GGGAGAGCACTGGAGCAAGGAGGGGCCAACAGCAGGGAAGAGCAGAGGAATCCAAGAAGGCAGATTTGCCTAGAAAACAGCTCTGTTTCCATCTGCTGGGTCAGGAGTTGCTATAGGAACTGGGATGACAGAGGCAGGGCCATCTCCTGGGCCTGTCTGTGTGTGCAGAGGGAGGGAGGAGGGAGGAGTCACTCAAGTTTGAACATATCATGTGTGTGCTGGTGGAAAGTTGCAAGGAATGTCGAAACTACAGCCTGGCTCAACCTGTGGAGCTCCAAAGAGCCATAGCAGTTGTTCCCTGTGCTCAGCAGGCCCTGGCAGAGGCAGGTAGGGTCCTTGCAGCTTAACCTGGCTCTCAGCTTGGTGTCAGCTCTCTCCCTTCTCTCCCCTCCTGTTTCTGTCCTTGGATAAAGCCTTTGGAGGCTTGCTGGGAGTGGTGGAGGGGGTTTGTGCTGGGAGGTGAAGGCTTTTCTGCCTGGGAGGGAGAGGGTGGCTCTTTGCAGCCTGTTTTCCCTCCCACAGCTCCGGGAGGGTTCCCAAATCATGGCCATTCCCTCGGGGTTGTGCCTGGGCACCCTAGGGCACGCAGGGTGTTCTGTGGGCACAAGGGTGCTGCTGGCCGGGTTCTGGGCACCAGTGGGCTCTGAGGGGGTTCCCAAATCGTGGCCATTCCCTCAGGGATGTGCCTCCACCTCCAGGGCACACAGGGTGTTCTGTGGGCACAAGGGTGCTGCTGGCTGGGTTCTGGGCAGCATTTCTGGGGCTCTGGGGGGTTCCCAAATCGTGGCCATTCCCTCGGGGTTGTGCCTGGGCACCCCAGGGCACGCAGGCTGTTCTGTGGGCACAAAACTGCTGCTGCTGGGTTCTGGGCAGCATTTCTGGGGCTCTGGGGGGTGTGGGCAGTGTGCCAGCTCTGAGGGGTGCCAGGGCTGAGGCTGGGACAGATGTGCAAAGCTGGAGCTGGCAGCGAGTTCTTGTGGGAAAGTGAGGGAATGTGTTCCTGTGCCCTGAGCCCAGCAGCTCCTGTTCTGTGGGGGAGCACTGCTGTGTTCTCGCCTCTTCTCCCACAGAGAGGCAGACCCTGTCCCCTCCTGAAGCACCTACTGCAGTTTTGGTCACTGTTCCCATTTTGGTCACAGGCTCCCATTTACCCTGAAACACAGGAGTATGAATGTGCAGGAAGGTGCTCCTGAGAATCCTCATTGTTAGGGTTAGCCATAGGGCTCTCTGGTAGCAGCCCCTCCAGATAAAATCTTATTTATTTCCTCAGTAAACCCATTTCTTCAGGCGCTGAGAACTTTCCAAAATAGTTGTGTTTCCACTTAGAGTGTTCAGGGTTGCTCACTGCTCCACAGGTATTTCTTTAATAGGTTTGGCTGAAATTTCATCTGTTCTTTTTGTGTCACAGAGGATAATCTCTTTAAAAAAAAAAAAAAAAAGGTGGGTACTGTTGTTTCTCTTTTTGAGAAGCTGCACAATAAGCTGCTGAAAACTGAAATGTGATCTCTATCCAGAGAGGCAGAGCTTGCCAAACTGGCTGGGACCACAGCCCACCTACTCAGGCACCCATCTTATCACAGGCCCAGGAAAGCCCCAGAGCCTGAGTGCAGCCAGCTGTGGAAGAACCTGCCCGTGCAGGAGATAACCCCTGCTCACATCACTAACTGCTTTGCTTATGCCTGGCTAGAGCAAAAATTATCTCCAGTGTGCTCTCTTTCACTCTGTTAATGGAATTGCAGATGTTCTTATTATGGAGATCTACTTCCAATATTTTATTGAATTACTCCCACATTGCTCTGTGGCAATATGTCCCAGAGGCTCAATGCACATGGTATGCTGTGGAATTTCATTTCCTCTGTTTTAATTTGTTGTTTTTTAATTTCAGTTCATTTTCAATATGGAAAAGAGGTAAATGGGGACCTTTTTTTTTGGTTTAGGCATCATTGTTTTACAAATTTCTTTTTTCCTTCTCATCTCTCCTGTTTCTCTTGCCTTTACCTCAAACAATACCATGATTTTCCTACTGCTACCTGCCTTATGCGTAATTGCTAAATCTTATTACATCTCTGTGGGCTTCTGTTTTTTGTTGTCTCGAGAAAATTTAATCAGAATTGGTCATTCTGCCTTGCCAAAGCTGTGAAATGCTGCTCAAGATTTTTTCTGTGTTCTTGGCTTTTCCTTTGTTTATAAGCAGAACATTTGCTTTGGTTGCTTGAAATACATTGTGGTAAGCAAAGATCTTCTCTGAACTGTCTCCAATCATGGCAGATATTTTGCTGGAATGTTTAATTAATGGTACCTTCATCTCTGTGCATGGGAAGTTAAATTTTATCTTGCAGAGCTGTACCAGTAAATAGCAAACCCAGTGCAACGTGGTTGGAGCTGCCTGGAAATCCTCCCTGGAGTCTCCAGGCTTGGTGCTGTGTTTCAGGTGATGTGTGAGTGTTGCCACTCACTGCTCCCATCTCTGCCAGGCACTTCATAAATTAAACTTTAAAACCACTTTGGGTCGTAAACAAAGTTTGCTGAAGCCAAATGCAACAGCTGTGTGTACCCAGACAGGGCTGCCTTGGCTGGAGTTGTGCTCAGCCTCTGGAGGAATGGTGCCCACTGAGGTCACAGCCAGAATTGTCCCCTCTGGCTGCTGGGGTGCTGTGGGGGGCCTGGAGCACTTCCCACTCACTGCATTTTGGTATTTGCAGTTATTGCAGTCTGTGGAATGCAGGGAAGGCTGGTAAGTTATGCTTCTTTCTGATATTGGGAAAGCTTCTTCAAGTCTGGTATCTTCCTGTGGCTGTAGGGCATGGCTCTCCATTTTTATTAACATTTTTTGGTGCCACTGGAGCAAAGCCCACAGTGCTCCTCAGGCAAAGGGCAGGGGCTTTTTGCCAGCTACAGGTGCTCTGAGTTTTGTTTTTACAAATATGAAGAGAAATTGCAAAACTCATAAAATGTAGCTTTTGATAATATCATCAACATTTGTGGTGGTGTGAGGGAGACTGGAAGGGCAGCTCAATTAGTAGATGTTCCAAAATCCTGTTTCTGGTTTGATTTTCATTGAACTGTCTCAGAATTTGGCTTCCACCCTTGCAAAAATCAGCAGTTCTCAGGCACTATGTGCAGCTCTGTGCAAGGGTTTGCTTCTCTTCTGGTTTTGCAAAGAGCTTCCCGCAGTAATCATGTTTTAGCTTTTAAATAGGCTCAACTGTGAGCAATTTGCAAAACAAAGGTTGTAGATAAGGGCCTGTTACTGGTATTTTTGAAGGTAGGCAGTTGATAAGGAAAGCTAAAGATGACTAAAAAGCACAGCAAATATATCATGGCGCAGTGAGAAATATTTTAATATCTGTAAAACAAAATAAATTTCATCAGCCGTGCTTATATTGTTGGGAAAGGTTAAACCCAACTGACTGCTGATAACAATGCAGAGAAGTGAAACATTTCTTTTCCATTTTTGTGGAGAAGCAGGATGATGTTCTCTCAGAATACCTCCCATTGCACTGGTAACCAGGGAGGGTGTTAAACCCAAGATAACATTTCAGAGTATTTTGAAACTTGAGCAACACTGGAACCTGTTTGTTTAAAACAAATTGCCAAAGCAGCTTTCTGAATCCTGGCTGCCAATTTGTAATAAATCTGGGAAGACCAAAGGAGTTCCAGAAGTTTGGGAAAACAAATGTTGTAGCAGTGTTTTAAGATGGAGAAGGGAGCAGGTAACCAGCGGGCAGTGCAGACCAGCCTCTGCCACGCTGAAGAAGGAGCATGCTCAGCAATCCTTGTGCTCTGATGGAAAGCAGATCATGTCCAAAAAAATCAAAAAAACCACCTCAAACTGTGGGTTTAATGAGATTCTTGCACTGGTTGCCAAGAGTAGCTGCATTGGCACCATAAACCTGGATCCTCAGGGATGCAACCCTGCTGTGGAGCAGAGGCTGCTGCTCCCAGGAGGCAGAGGGGGCTTTGCTTTGGGAGCAGGACTGTGTTGGATCCCCTGGGCAGGAACTGATCCCTGGCATGTCCTTCATGCTTTCCTGCTTGCCTCAGCACTGCTGGTGGGCTCTGAGCTGAGAAACACCCACTGGGCATTGTGGGGGGCTCTGATCCTCATCCCAGCCCTGCCCTGTGCCAGGGTGGCAGAGCCTCAGTGTCCCTGTTGCTGGTCAGTGCTGGGTTCAATGAGCTGATTTAGAAAGTGCCACCTGATACCCCTCAAAAATAGTCAGCAGTGGGAATGTGATCCCTGCACTCTGTAAGCAGAGGGTGAGGAGCTGTGCTCTGACACCAGTGTGGGACAAACTCAGCTACTCCCTGGTTTCCCTGTGAACAAGCCAGTGGGAGTCAGGGCAAAATCTGCCTGGAGGGAGCCTCTGTCTCACCAGGGAGAAGCTTGGGAGAAACTATTAAGTAAATTAATACTGAATCTTGGTTCCCTGAGCAAGCTGGTGGAGTCAGGGGGGTTCAGCTGGGACAAGAGGCAGCTCTGCAATACCCAGGAGCAGATTATCAAGGAGTGTGTAGCAGGAGGATTGATTGTCAATGAGATAACAGGAGTTTCTGCTTTGGGATAAAGAGGGATAAAGTTTTCCTTCTTCAGACAGCTGAGCAGTGGGGAGGTTGTCCAGAGAGGTGGGGGGAGCCTCCATCCCTGGGGGATTTTAAGACACAGCTGGACAAAGCCCCATGCAGGCTGCTCTGAAATTGGTGCTAACCCTGCTTGGAGTAGGAGCTGGGATTAGATGCTCTCTTGGGGAATCTCCTCCAGCCCAAATAATTCTGCAGCTCAGCAACCTGATCTCCTTCTGAGTGCAAGTTAGAGCACAGTTAAGTAAAAGGTTATGGTGGAGCCCCCTGAGAACAGGGAGGGAGGAAGGTGGTTTAGATTGAGTGCTCTTAATACCCCATCTGTCATCTCTGTGGTTAACATGTCCTGGGGATGGTTGCTATGTGAGACTTTGCAGTGGAAGATTGCAGGTCTTGAGAGAACTATTGCTGACTTTTAGTTGATGTATTTTAAGGATTGTTAAAAAAAAAAAGAAAAAAGCTGGAGAGAGATGCCAGTGTTCAGGAACATTGAAAAATGTCATTGTGCTGAGTGCTCTTTGGGCCTGTCAGGGTGGGAAGGAAGCTCTGGAAAGGGACAGTAAGGGCCACTGCTGCTTGGGCAGGGACAAGGGAGGTCCTTGGAACTGCTGGATTGTGCCCAATCTTTTTATTCTCCTGCCACTTCTGCGCTACAGAAACAGCGGCACTGGAGCTGGGAACTGGAGCCTCTGCAGTTGAGGGGATGTGTATTTTGGAGGGGGTGCTGGAGGCTCCCCTGCCTCTGCTGCTGGCTGGGGGCTCCTGGGGAATGGCCCTGTCCTGAGCAGGGCCCTGGCTGGGTCATGGGAAGCACTTCCAGGTTCCTTGGTTGAGATGAGCACAGAGTTCCTGCGCCCTGGGTTGGGGGGAAAGCTTTGGTTTTGGTTTAGCTGAGCTAAAACCCACCTTGTGGTGCAGTGAATTTTTAATTTCCTTATCTTTGGCTTTATCTTTCTAATGGTTTCTAATTTTGACTTGTTACTTGGATGGATTAAATTACATTTAAAGCACGTTCATTTATCCCCAAGTCTGGTTGTGTGACAGAAGTGCTCTGGGCAGTTTCACAACCTGAGGACACCCCACTCCTGTAGGACTGGCTGACAGGCAGTGGGAAAAAGCTGGAGGATTTACTGGCCTTGTGCAGAAACAGCAGCATCTCTCTGGGCTGTGGGTGAGGCACTCCCTCATGGCAGTCCCTGGGCTCTTCCCCGTGTCACGTGCTGTGGTGTGGGTGACTGAAATGCTGTTTTTCTCCTAAAATCTAGCAGGAGTGAGGTGCCACTTTCTTCATAACCCCATTAAGATGTTTGGCTACAACGTGGGAAACAAGGCTCAGACTGTCCTCAGCCTCAGGGCAGGCCTGTCTCCACCTCTCCAGAGGGTGTCCATGAGGTACACCCAGTCCTTGGTGTTCCCATTCCTCTGCCACTGCCTCAGACTCAGCTCTGTGGTGTCCCTGTCCCACCCCAAGTGCCACTCCTGAATGTTGTCCTTTTGATCCCACATTTGTGTCTCTTGTGACAGGTCTCCCAATGCCTCCTCAAAGATGATGCTGGAGCCTATTCCTATCTCAATTTCCCTGTTCTGTGGCTTACTTCTCACATGTATTTTGATTAACCCAACCCTTTCCCCTAAAATCTGTTTGCTTTTATCTGTCCAGCCTTGTTGCTGCTCTGGACATGACTTAGAGTTGTCACTATTTCTGCCCAATGTCCCCCACCATGTTCCAAACATTGCAATGGGTTTTTCCTCTTTCTGACCATCTCTTGCTGCCTAAATCCCAAATCTTCTGTTGCAGCCTTGCACTTCATGCCAGGATCTTGCTGGCCCTGCCCAGCTCCCCTGTTATTCTGACACAATGAATTTTGGTGTCACTGTTGGCACTTGGTTTGTCCAGGTGCCATCCACGTGTCACATAGAGACCTCTCCACTGCTGCCTGGTTGATTGAATCCAGAGAGGGAGACACCACTCTGAGCTCACCTGAGGGGAAATTTGTTGCCTGTTTTCACAGGGCTCCTGCACAAGCAGCATGGCTTGCTCCATCCTTCACCCTGCAGCAGCTCTGCTGGAGGGGGTGGCCATGTTCTCTGGCCAGCAGCCCTGCTCTGTTTTGTCAGTCTTGTGCCAGCATTTGAATTGTAAACTAAGCAGAACATTTTAAAAAGTGATCAGAATTCTTTCTGCTAAGCGTTTTCATCACCAAATTCTGTTTGGTCCAAACCAGAGCTGCATGTGCTCCTGGGGAAGGCTGCTGGGGCTGAGGTCTCTCAGATTAACTCTGAGGCAAAGAGAAATGCTCTACCATTGTTTTGGAGCCAGAAAACTGGAAATCATATTTCCCAGCCTCTTATTTCTTCAAGCATCAGATATTGCCCCAATTACTGGCTTTGCTTCTTGCCCATGGAGTTCCTTGAGGAATGCTAGGAGATGCCATCCACTCCTCCTGCTTGTTCCTGGACCTCTCCTGAGGATGCTTTGATTCAGGATAGCCTCTCCTGCTGTACACAGAGCTCTGTGTGTGATACTCTCTGTGTCTTGTGGAGTTTCTTGGTGTGGCTCTGGGCATCTGGAGTGGGATTCCTGCAGCAAACCCTCAGGTCCCACTCCGGGATAATGATCTGCAAAGGAACCAGTTAAAACAAATGCCTGTTTCAGTTGGGATCTAGAGAGGCTTGCAAACATGCCAGACCTCTGTAATGGATCTCTGGAGGGAGAACAGGGCCTGGAGGAGCTCCAAGTCCCACCTTCCTCATGCACATCACTGAAGAACAGCTCCCTCCTGTGCTCGCTGAGCCTTTGCTGTGCCCTGGGTCACAGCCAGCTGCTCCTCTGTGGAGGCATGGACTGGCTTTTCAGGCATGCTAGCTGCTGGGTTTATTGGGGAAAAGTGCCCTCTTTTGCATTTCTTGGTGAGTTTTTCAACAAGTAGATTTTTTTTTCCATTCTCCCAATGATTGTAACAGGATTTTATTCTCCTGCAGCCAGCTGTTAGCAATTAGCAACTTGATCCAGTCGGGCCTGGGAACAGAGTTTAACACTTTCTTGCCTCTCAGAGGATGTTGCTAATCCTGTTTTTACTGGTTTCAGGCTTGTGCTGTAGTTTTGGCACTTGGTGTGTATGTGTGGGCAGGGTGGGAAGATAGGCATGAGTACAGCAAAGGACTAATGGAGCTGAAAGGAAAGTATTGAGCCATTTACACAGGAAAAGTCCTTAGTAAGATGATTCCCAGGCAGTCTGTACAGAGGGTTGTATTTAGTAATAATGCCAGGGTGCCCTAGCTCTGGGAAGTGTGCAACTTGGGAATCCAATCTATTCCTGGATGAGATTGAGACTCAGCACCAAAAAACATCAGTAATTCTTCAAACAGTGATTTCTGCAGCTGGAGCTCCTGAGTGGGGCTGAACCTCCTTCAAAATGTTTCACCTTCTGGAGGGTGAAAACCACTCTTGCTGCCCCTGCTTGGCACTGCAGCAGCTGTGAGCGAGCTGAGAAATGGCAATGTTTGCTCCCTCTGTCCATCAACTCTCCCAGGACTCACTGACAGGCACTTTGGTGATCCAGCACTGGGAACCAAATGTGGTGGGAAACCAAATCCAGCAGAGCCTGAACCAGCTGCTGAGGTGCCTGGGCTGGGCTGTACTGCTGGAAATGTTCACCTCTGCCACACACAAAGGTGAGAATTCATGGTACCAAACTGGGGAAAACAGGACTAGTCCAGACCAGCCTTTTCTTCTGTCAGCAATGGAGACACCTCCAGAGAGGATTCATCCTGCTTGTCTTGGACACCCTTTAGGCAAGGGCCCAATTCAAAGCCAGCTTTTGTAGGCACAGAGCTGCTGACAGGTGAGCTCTGGATCAGCTCTGGAGCTTTCCTTTCCTCTCCTGGAGGCCAGACTGGCCTCTATGGCTGCATATTCCAATTCTGGCTTGCAGTTCCCCCAAGCCATGCTATTTCTGTGGACCTGCAGAGGTCCATGTGCCCATCAAGTCCTGGGAAGCCCCTGGTTCTCAGGTGGCACCTACACCTGTCAGTGCCCCCCAGTTTGTACCTTTTCTCCAGTGCTGGCTGGGTGGCAGGAGCTGAAATGGTGCTTGGGCATTGCTGTGGCACTTCCCTTGTCCCCACACCTCATTCCTTCCTTCCTCCTGATATTTTACATCCTTATTTAACCACCTGAATGTGGTGATGATGAGACTGGCTCTGTGGCAGTACAAAAGGTGTCATAAAACAAATGGGCACTTAGCTTATGGTGCTTGTTCAGGTGAGATAAGGGAGATGTTTGTGGTGTATTTATTCAGTTGCTGTGACACTGGTGTTTGTTGTCATTTTGATAGGACAGGGCTACAGCACAGCTAGTGTTATCAAAGGAGAGTGCTCATGTTAAGTGTCAAGGTGAGCCCCAGCTGGGCTGTGAGGGCTGTGCTGATGCAGAGGGTGGATGATGCCCTGCTCTTGATCCTTCTTTGCTGGGCTTTTGGACCAGATGGGAAATGGAGGCATTTGAACATTTACTGCTGTCTGGGGCTGCTTTCATTTCTTTCTTGTTCCAGCAGTGGGGCTTGGGCCCTCAGCCTAACCACAGTCCCTGTTTCAGTGCTGTCCAGGCATCCTTCCCCTTATTCCTGGACAGGTTAGAGAGAAATCCCTGTGTGCTTTGGTGGAGCTCACACAGTTTGCCAGGCTCTGCAGGGAGGATGGGGGTGTGCAGTCTGTGTGTGGTGTCATTGGCCATTTGAGGGCTCCTTGTTGGGAAATTCTAAATGCAGCTGAGAAGTCACCTGTGACACATCTCCAGGCTGCTCTTCTCCTTCCAGGGCCTCCTCAACAAGCTGCAGCTCTGGTCAGTGGCTGTGGGAAATGAATTTGTAGAAAATTCTTAAAACCTGATAGAAAGTTGACATAGTATGTAGACTTTGAGATAAGAAATATTAATATAAAAATACTATAGACTAAGATACTGTTGAGAGAGAAATGGAACTAGAAACAAGTTTCAAAGGGTGGCTTTGTAAATAAGACTAGATACTTTAGAGAAATAGAATTATGAAAGATATTGTAGGACTCACTAGTAGGGGTAATTTTAGATGGTTGGTTTTAAGGTATTTATAGCATAGTGTGATTAAAACTGATAGGTTAAGAAATGTTTGTAATATACTATAATTACGAAATAATTAACTTCTGATTGTTATAGCGTGACTTATAACATCTGTATTGTATCACCCTTCACATGAGACTAACAACAGAATAAAAGTTTTTAAAACACCTCTCGGTTGCCCCATCTCTAGGTCAAAAAACCCCTTAATCCAGCAAGTGGCTGGTGCAGCTTGGGCACCCAAGGAAGGATCTATGCCAGACTTGACCCCTGGGCTGCAGCTGATGTGGGTCATGGCCAGGGCACCCCCAGACAGGTCTCTGCTGAGCTCCCATCACCTCCTGCACGAAGGTGGCTCAAGCCAAAGCCTTGGTGTTGGTGACAGGTCCCTTTCTCAGGTCCTGCCACAGGACTGTCTCCTCCCCCAGGGCTGAATTCTCTGCAGTTCCCTTGCAGGTCCTGCTTTGGGAGCTCCCAGCACACCTTAGAAAATCACCTGCATAAATTAACACCCACCAAGTCTGTCTTCAAGCTCTGCCCCAAACCTTCTCTACAAAGTCTCCCTCCAGTTGAGTACACAAAGTCTCCTCTCTGTGGGGGTTGCAGTCTGCCCTGGGATAGTAGGAGTCTGTGTTTTCAGCAGCAATCCTTTCTGCTAAGTGTTTTCATCACCAAATTCTGTTTGGTCCAAACCAGAGCTGCATGTGCTCCTGGGGAAGGCTGCTGGGGCTGAGGTCTCTCAGATTAACTCTGAGGCAAAGAGAAATGCTCTACCATTGTTTTGGAGCCAGAAAACTGGAAATCCCATTTCCCAGCCTCTTATTTCTTCAAGCATCAGATATTGCCCCAATTACTGGCTTTGCTTCTTGCCCATGGAATTCCTTGAGGAGTGCTAGGAGATGCCATCCACTCCTCCTGCTTGTTCCTGGACCTCTCCTGAGGATGCTTTGATTCACTTTGATTCACCTCCTTCATTCCAGGAGGAAAGGATGGCCTGGCATGAACAAACAGCTGCAGAGTTTGGTCAAAACCTCATCTGTGGTCACCAGACCCTCCTGCTGGGCTCTGGGCTTGTGCTTTGCTTTTGCAGGCTCACCCACAGGGGATATCAGAGCCCCTTCCCAGCCTGGCCAGGGGGCTTGTGCAGGGAGCCAGCAGGAGGCTGGGGCAGGAGGGACCTGGTGATTTTAAGGAGTTTTTTGGTTGCCTGGCTGGGCACAGCCACCCAGCACGAGCTCCCCCTCCTGCCTGCGTGTTTGGCTCCCTTCCCAAGAGGGCCCTCAGTTGTTTTTCAGGCTCAGAGCCATCTTTTCTGATGGAATCCAGCAGGGACAATGGCCAGTAGCAAATCCTTAGGAAAGAGAATAAAAACAGGGCAAGCTCCAGTGATTCTAACCCCGATTTAGCTTCTGGATGTCCAGCAATCTGCAGCTGGGGGATTTCCCAAGCCAAAGGTTTTACCTTTGGGTTTAAGGAGCTGTGTTCCTTGGGTATCCAGGGCAGCTCAGGGCTATGGCTTGTACAGTTTAATTATGTTGGGTGGAAAAAGAGCCTTTTGTTACCAATCTCTGAGCTAATGGCATCTGATGCTCCTGCATGCATGCATGCACTGCCACAATGGTGGGCCCTTTTATAGCCTCTCCTCCTTCACTAACAAATCCCAACATTCAGTGTTGCCTTTTTACTGAAACTCTGAGGATTCTTGAGCAAACAGCTTTGGGTCCTGGCAACTTTACATTTATTGATTTGTTCTGTTTTCTTTTCTCCTGGCATTCCATTATGAGACAGAGCCTCTAACCTGTCTTCTGTAAAATTATCCTCCAGGATGGAGCCTCCCAAGGCTTTTTGTAGTGAATGTGGGCACAAAGAATTCACAAAACTGCTGATCTGACCTGTTCCTTTAGGTGTCATCATGGCTTTCCAATGAAATTGCCAATTTAGGCCTTTGCTATTTTCCTTGTTTCCAAACAAGAAATGAAGTGTGCTCACCTGTGTGAATGCACATGCACTTTTGGCAGCAGTGTGGATGTGCAGGGAGAGATTATTTTACCCTGCTCTGGACCTTTAAGTTGCATGGCAAGTTCCAAGGTGCCTGCTTGGCTACTTGGTGCCAATGTTTAGGTGGATAAAGCCTGATTGGACTGCCCAGGTTCATTTGTAGCTGCAGTTTCACTGTTTGTTCATTTAGTAAGGGAGGTGAAGTACTGGTGAGGGAGAGATTACTTTGAGGGAGAGATTGCTTTGCACTGGAGTTGTTTAATTGCAGTTAAAAGGGTGCATCCATCCACCCAGGAGCCATGGCAGCTGAGGGCCTGGCAGATGGATTGCACTGGGAGCTTTAGGGGTGGTGTGGACAGTCAAGTGATCATTGGTTCCTCTCTAAGCCTCTGATCTGGTGATGAGCAGAGCAGGGCTGAGGTCAAAGGCACTCTTGAAGGCAGGGAAGATTGCCCAGCCCATCACGAGGCAATGACACAGAGCAGTCCTGTCTCTGGAGGACTCATCCTCTCTCTTTGCTTTGTCTTTCAGAGATGTAGATGGCAGCTGCTGCCCTTGAAGGACTCGTCTGACCCTGTGCAGCACCTCCAGTTGCTACCATGATCTTCTGCATGCTGCTGCTGGCCTCCCTGCCCGAGCCCTCTGGCACCGAAGTCAACCCTGGTAGGAGCTGCCAGGCTGGGAGGGGACTCCCCTCCCACCTTCTGTGTGCTCCTCCTCTCCTTTCTTTGCCTCTCCTGGGGATTGAGTGTGAGGGCTGCATGTAGGCATAATCACTGATGCAGCTCCCAAATATCCTCTGCACTGAGACATTCCTGGGCAGCTGTGCTGGGGTGGGACACTCCTGCCCATCCCTGGAAGGCCCAGGCACATGGACATTGTCCTTTCTCTGCCACCCAGGCCTGTCTTGGGCTCTGAATTTCCCTGCAGCACTTTGGCTGTGTGTCCTGCAGAACAAACCTCACTCCAGAGTGGCTCAGAGGTTCTGTGCTTGCTGTGGAAAACAAATTTCCAAATTTCCAGTTAGCAAAGCATCAGCACCAGCTGTCCAGCCAGCAAGGGGCATTCTGGAGAGACAAGTGTGGAAGGACAGATGTAAAACTTGCCTGGCACAAAGATAGGGTGGAGACAAGGATATGAGCCTGAGTCCCTGTGGAGGGCAGGACCTCTTATCCTACACCAGTTGACAGGATACAGCATGATGGAGATAAGTAAGATAATGGTCTGCAATGTGTTGCAAAAATTCCTGTGATGAGGTGTTTTGAGCTGGAGACAGTCTGTGAAACAAATGAGTTTAATCCTTTTCCAGCTTGGCTGAAGGTGTGGTGAGGCAGCAGGGCTACCCTGAGGGCCTGGGCTGGCCCTGCTGGGGCTGGCTCTGTTTGTCTGGAGCCCTTTGTGGCTGGCTCTGACCCTGCTCTGGCCTGTGGATGTTTGCAGAGGTTTGAGGTTGTGCTGCAAGCAGCCAGAAGTGAAGTGAGGGTTGTGTGGGAGCTCAGCAGCATTCCTGTGCTCCCTGTTGCACAGCATTCCCTGCACCACACACACAGCCCAGCCTGGGCCTGGGGCTGCCATCTGTTTCAAACCTCACAGAGGAGAGGCAGGGCAGCAGGGCCAGCCCTGTGCAGGTTCCTTTGGATGGTGGTTGCTGCAGGAACAGCTCTTCCACACCAGCTCCAGGGAGGTGGCTGGGCTCTGAGCACAGCTCTGTGATTGCTGCAAGAGTCTTCCACCAAGAAATAACCCCTCACCCCTCTCAGCTCTGCCTGTGACATCCTCAGGCAGGCTTTGCTTCCTCAGCTCCCCCAGCTGCTCTGGTGCCTCTGCCTGGGGCTGGCCCTGCTCTTCCCAGACAGATTCCAGCACCTGGCCCAGCTGGTGCTCCTGGCTCTGATGCCACAGGCTCCATGGCTTATCCTGTCCCCTCAGCCTGAAGTTTGTCCTCATTGCCTTTGGGGTTGATTTCAGACCTGTGCAGCAGGGTCCTGCTGAGTCTCTTGTCTTGCTTCCCTGACAGACAGGCTGGGCCCTAAGCTCTCCTGAGTGCCCAGCCAAGGGTCCTGGTGGCACCTGGACAGAACCCAAGGATGGCTTTGCTCAAAACAGGTGCATTTGGTGAGAGCCTCATGCTGCTGGTGTTGGTGAGAGCTGTGGCCACCCTCAGAGTGCATCCCTCAATGGCAAGGACACACTGGGTTCTGCTGCCAGCCCTGGGGTTGTGACCAAATGGGTTTTGTGCAGGGTTGCACAAAGACTCAGTCCCCCAGAGTCCTTCCTAAGCAGCTCTCCATGGCATTGCTGGCCAGTGTGTGTCTGACCTTTAAATAAGGTGTGAGCACACAGGACTGCCTCTGCAGCAGCACAAAAAGCACTTTCTGCTCTCAGATGCTGACCCCACCCTTTTGGAACGTCTCTGTGCATTTACCCACAGCTCAGCAGCAGGTCAGGGTGTGCTGGGCTGTGCTGGGACAGGTGAGATGAAGACAGCCAGGGCTGGTTTGGCTCCCCAGATAACCTGGTTGTGCAGGGTGGGAGCTGTGCCTGGGGCTCCTGGCTGGGTCACAGCAGGCACCATTGTTCTGGATCCCAGCAGGCACCAGTTTCCTGTGGGGAGTTCAGGCCCCCTGACCAAGGCCAGGCTGAATGTTGGTTTGTCCAGGTGCCATCCATGTGTCAGTCACATAGAGAGCTCTCCACTGCTGCCTGGTTGATTGAATCCAAGGAGAGAGACACCACACACTGAGTTCACCTGAGGGGAAGCTGCTATCATATCACTCTGTGGTGGTACCAGGCCCCTCTGGCTCTGGCTGGGCTGGCACACAGCAGAGTTTTACCCCAGGGATCCCCTCAGCTCACTGCAGCCTCCAGAGCCACTGCTTGGGTATTTATTTGCTTGTGGTGGCTGTGAGTTTCTTCAGCTGGTTTGTTGAACTCATGGGAAACTGGCACTGGAGTGTTTAATAGGTTAAGGATTTATATTCTATTTTTGAACTCTCCTACCTCACCTTTTGATGCATCCTGGTTCTGGTGTTCTGAGAGACAGCAACGATATCTGTTGTTCAATGTAAATTATCTTTGTCATATTTCAGTAATCCCTTTTGTAAAGATGAGGCTGCAGGTCTTTCCTTCATCATCTGTGTTGCCTTCTCTGCCTTTTGATGGAAGGAAAGAGCAAGAGCTCTATTCCTTATCTGCCTGGCATCTGACCATGAATAGAGGCAGTGCTGTAATGCTAATTCTAGTTTGTTTTATAGGTATTCCCATGATTAAAAAAAAATTAAATGGATATTAAAGCATTTAAATATACTATTTTTAATATTTACCATTTAACAATATTAAGTATTTAATTTATTAAATAATTATTTAACATTTATTACTATTTAAATATTGAATTTTTAAAATATTGAATATTTTAAATATTAAATAACCTGGTATCATTAGTGAACGTTGTCACCTCACCAGCCATCTCCTTTACCCCATGATTTAGGACTGCTTAGCACATCACACATTCACTGATCTAGTGCCTAACAGCTGCAGGCAAACCCTGTTGAAGCCCCACCCTCTGTTTGCAAACATTTCTACATCAGATCTGTCAGGCCGTGATGCAGCCTGAGGTGCTTTATTCTGTGTAGTGATAACAGCATTCAGGTTTTCATGCCTCTGTCCTGTCTTGTAGCTTCTGAGCCTGCTGAATGGATTTCATGGAATGCCAGAATCTCCTGACTTGGAAGGGACCCAGGAGGACCCTTGAAGTGCAGTTCCTGTTGAGCTGTGTCCAGGCTTGGTTCAAGGGTAGCAGGAGATCATCTCCAGGGTCCCTTCCAACCCAGCCCATCTGGGATTTTGGGAACCCAGGAGGACACCCAGGGCAGTCCTGCCTGAGGGAGAGGCAGCCAGAACTGCTCCTGTGGCTGGCAGTGAATACATTCAGATTTAGAGTTTGCCCAAACATCTCTGATATTCCAGGGCATGTTTAGAGACTGGCAGGAGAGAGAGAACCTTGAGGCCAGCTGGGATTCATCAGCTGCTTCTGCAGGGAACTGTGTGGGGAGCTTTTGGAGATGCATGGCTTGAGCCAGGTGTGTCTGTGCTCCATGGAGGCACCAGGTGTGAGAGCATTCCCAAGTGGGTGAAATGCTGGCTCCAGTTGAGGCAGGAGCAGGCTGGGATGAGGCAGGATGGATGGACAGGGGCCCAGGGTCAGAGGGAGCTGCAGCCTGCAGTGGCAGGACAGAGCAGATGCTTCCATGACTTATCTCTAATAGATGTTTAACTTCTCCCCTGTATCTGAACTGCTGAAGGTAATAACTGTTCCCATCTGAGCACAAGTCAAGCATCCAGTTTGTTCCAGGAGAAGAAAAATCTTGGACAAAAGCTTCCTTTTTATGTCACATCATTATTGATGAATAATTTGCCATTGTAAAATGGGCCTATTCAATAGTAACAATAATATAATTTGGAATTTCATGCTCTTAAAATGTTTCTTTCTAAAGTTTTTGCCTTGCTGAGCTCTGCTGAATGATACTACTAATGATACTCTAATGTATTACTTATAATTTTAATTTGTGATAATTATGATGTATTTAATCAATTTTTTTTTGCATTCTTTTGCATTCAATATTTTTTTTTTTTGCATTTTTCTTGAATTTAGCATGACCATGTTTATTCTCAGGGCATGACAGCCTTTTAATTAAACTTGCCTGGTGGTTTGAAAAGGGATGAGTGCTGACCTTTGTTGTTTGCTTGCCTGTGTTGCCCTTTGCAGCCATCTGTCGTTACCCCCTGGGGATGCACGAGGGCACCATCAGGGATGAGGACATCACTGCTTCCAGCCAGTGGTACGACTCCACAGGGCCCCAGTATGCACGGTGGGTTCACCTCTCACTCCTCATTTCATCCTTTTTTGATATAAGGGTCTCCTTGAGCCAGCTCTTAGAAGCTTTTGGAGATCTATTTCACACCCAAGATAGCTCAGCTGCTTTAGAAGGCTTCAAATTAGCAGGATGGTTTTTGTGGTAGTGTTAGAAACAGAAAGGTTTTAATAAAAGGCAAAATAACAAAACTCTGTAAAGAGAAAAAACTGAGCTAGGTGCAAGAGGTTTTTTTTCCTAGTAAAACACTTCACAAAAGTGATTATTTTTAGTTTTATTGTTCTCTCTTTTTTTTTCCTAGTAAATTGCTCAGGCAAAACTTTTTAGCTCCTGTCTAATTAGCTATCCTGAAGTTTAAAGTGAAGTCCCTTAAGTCCTATGAGGTGTCTTTTTCACTAATTAAAGAAAAAAACTTTTGAGCTTTTTTCCTTTTTAAGAAGACAAAAGATAGTTTTGTCACTCTGTCAACAAAGAGCACATTCTTACACTTTTTTTCCCTTAGGTACCCAATATGTGGTGGAGGAAGAAGATCCCCCACCCTTAAAACCTTGTTTGCTGCTTTTTGTATTCAGACAAAATATCTGGGTAGTGCACAGTGAAAGGCCAGGAGGCCATGGCAACGGTCACAGCTGTGATACAGGAAATTCTGGTTAAATATTAAGAGGAAAAATCCTTCTCCATGAGGATGAAGTGGTGGGAGGAGGACCCAGAGAGGTGGTGGTGTCCCAGTGTTTGGGGACTTGGCTGTACCAGGCCTTGAGGAACACAGGGCAGCCTTGGAGCTGGCTCTGCTGTGAGCAGGGGATGGGACTGCAGGCTCAGGCTTGCCTCTGAGCCCATCTTTCAGTCACTCTGAATAAATCTCCAAAGGATTTGTGACTTACAGGCCAGCCAGGGACAGGGCCCCTGGGATTCTCGTGGAGTGCTTTAAACTAAATCATAGGAAATCCTTTACAAGGATGAACTTTTCAACAGCATCCTATTGAGGAAATGGGCTGTGCTCACTCTGCCTCAAAAACCTTGGAAATGCAGAGTTAAGCAATTGTTAAGCAAGCAGCTAAATTATTTTCTTCACTCTCAAGGAGGCCTACAGTTTTTATCATAAGCTTTGCTTTTAATTTTTTTTGGGTCATTTTATTTCTCTCAAAGCTGTTAACTGATGTTTCATAAAAGAGTTGTAAATGTGAGTTTCCTTGGAATGGCTTGTAGTGGTGATATCAAACACCCTACAGCTTTGGTGCAAGTCAGACTGAAATTTCAGGTTGATTTTGATACATATATTTTTTAATGAATTCAGGCACTCCAAAACCATAAAATTCTCCTAATGCTCAAATATTATTTTTTCTCAGTCTGTGGTAGAGCAGTGATGCTGTGTTTTTAATGGTGTTTGAGCAGGCCTGTGGGTCTGAAGCCTGGGAGATTTTTCCTCTGAGTGTGGCTTATTTCCAGTGCTGCAAACACTTTGGGCACCACTTGCCATCTGTCACCATCTTCTCCTTGCTGGATGTCCACAGGGTGAAGGCATGAAGCTGACCTCGATGTGCTGAGAGGTCAGAGCTGTCCCATGCAGATGTCTGTCCCTGTCACTGCAGTCACCCTTCCTGCCTTTTTTAGAGCTTTACTTGTTATTCCAGTGTAAGAAAGGCTTGCACAAACAGCTGACCAGCCAGAGATTAAAATCTTCTCTGGCCTGAGCCTTGACCCTCTGTGTCTCCTCCTGGGTACCACCTTCCCTGATGCCCTCACTGATCCCATCAGTTGGAGATGGGGTCACTGTCTGAAAGCCAAGGGTGCTTCAAGGGCTTGCTGTTGGCTAAGAAATCCCTGTTGCTAAAAAACCCACCCATTTTTGGTGTGCAGATAAATTTGTCACAACTACAGCTCTCACTATGTTCAGCTTAGGAGCAGAGACCTTCCTGTCACTCTCCTAGCAGCATCCTACACCAGCAGCTCTGATGACTGCAGGAAATGTGAAATATGCATTGAAATTACCCAGAATAATTTCAAACAGATCTTTTCTTTCTAAAATGTATTTTTAGGATGGCTCATCTTTGAGCTTTGTAGAGCTGCAGGAGGTGGTCAAGTTCAGGCCTTACCATGTGGGATTTAGGAGCAGTGAGGATGCACTTGAGCAGCAAGGTACTACAGAGCAGCCAGCAGCTCCCTACCGAGCAGCAGGGTTGTTTCTGATCCATGTGGAAATTCATGTCTGGGGGAAAAATTACTGCAGGTAGTTAATGTAAGGTGTCTGGGACTGAGGAGCTGTTCTGTATAGGGCAAACCTGTAGGATTTGAGTCTCAGCTGACCTCATCCCAAAGGGCAGAGGTATTTGGTAGCCATTGCTGGTTTTGTTGCTTCCTCCCAGTCCTCAAAGTTCCGCGTGTCCCCTCAATTAATAATTGGAAATCTGACTCCTTTGAACACGTGTGATTTTCCCCTCAGGTTACAGAGGGAAGAGGGGGATGGAGCCTGGTGCCCAGCTGGTTTGCTGGAGCCTGAAGATGTGCAGTTCCTGCAGATTGACCTGCACAAGCTGTTCTTCATCACCCTGGTGGGCACCCAGGGCCGGCACGCCCGCGCCACGGGCAAGGAGTTTGCGCGCGCGTACCGGATCGACTACAGCCGCAACGGGGAGCGCTGGATCTCCTGGAGGAACCGCCAGGGAGGGAGGGTGAGTGAGCCTGGGCTGCAGGCACATCCTCCTCATCCTGCTTAACTGGCTGGTTTGGAAAGCCAGCTGTCTGCTAGGGAAGGCAGGAGCCTCCCCTGAAATGGCAAATGTAAACCCCCTCCTTCTGAATTATTATCATTTTGAAATTAAGGGGCTCTCAAGCAAAGGTATGGGAGTAGGAATAACAGTTCTTTACTAGGAAAATTAAAATACAAATGCAGTAATACAAAACAGCAGAAACCTCCCCACTGCCAGAGTCAGAACATGCCCTGACACCCTTTGTCAGGGTTCAGTCCCATCCCATGGGGGCTCAGCCCTCCTGCAGTGCCAGCTGTGGCTCTGCTGGAGCAGGGATCCTGCACAAGGGGGGAGTTTTCCTCTGCAGCTCCAGGGCTGCTGGAGATGGGCCTGGGCTCCCTCTGGCAATGCAGGGCAGCAGAAGCTGCTCCTCTGGCAATGCACTGGGCAAAGGCTGCTGTGCTGTGCCAGGCTCAGATTGGATCCAGGTAGGAATGCTTGGCTCCTGCCCTGGGCAATGCAGCATCTCCCCATGGGATGCTGGAATTGGATCAGCCCTGCAGGGACACTCAGTGGCCATGGACAGCGGAGATCTCCTGGAGGGAGGATTGGCTGGGGGAGAGATCAAGAAAAAACTGCCCATGGACAGCAGAGAACTGCCCCAGCTCTGACAGATGGGGATAGAACACACACCCAGCTACACCTTGTAACCTGGGACATTAGTGCATCCTGCTCCATCCTGGCTCTGCTCAGTTCTGTGCCTGCTGTGCATCATCTGGTCTCATCCAGCAGCACTGCGTTGTTCCTGACGTGGGGAGCACTGGGCTCAGCAGTGGCCAGGACTGGAAACTCCTGCTGGGTTTGTCTCTCACACAGTTTGGGTTTTTTGGCCCTGAGTCAGGGGATGCTCAGGAGCAGCAGCTGCAGGATGTGGAGATGCTACACAAGGTGCATCACCCCCTTTGCTCCTCTCAGAAGATGGGTGGGATTCTCTGCTCTTCTACTGTGGAGCTGGTGCAAGGGTGCTTTTTTTCTGAGGGGTTGTTTGAAGTTTTCTTGCTTTGTCCATGTCCCCTGACCTGATCCCCCAAATCAGGAGAACTGTGGCTCTTCACTACCAGTCTGTACAAGTCCCAGACATCACATGGGTGTCCTTCTCTTAGATACTTGTTTCTAAATTGGCAGCTGCCAAGCAGATGCCTGTTTGGGATTTAAAATTGGAGTGGGTGGCAGGGAATTAAGGAGTTTCTGGGTGTCTGATGGCAGTGTTTGGTGTGTGGATGTTGAGGAGGAAAGAGTTTAGAGAGTAGGAAATGTGCTGAGCCGCACTCAGAGGCTTCCCTGCTCACCACAGTTACCTCATGCTGTCTCCAGACCTGAGCACAGAGCTGGGGCTGTGTTCATAAGCTTTGTTAAACTTCCCCTGGGACTTTCACCTGCAGCTGTCTGACCTGGCCACCCTGCCTCAGGCTGCCTTGTGGAGTCTGAAGACCTAAGCCAGACTAGAGAGGTACTGGGTGTGGTGTTTCCTTGCACTGAGGGTGCTTTGGAAGTCCCATCAGGATCTGCAGTGCAGTATTTGGTGACAGCTTTTATCTTGTTAATGAATTATTTGCTCACCCAGACCTTTGATCAGCTGTTTGCCATTCCCGTTATGTTGCCCATCCCTCACATTTTGGTGCGTGCTACAAAAGCTGTTTGTGGGGTGGGAGGGGAAGTCAAAATAAACAGTGGAGACTTCCCAGGACAATGGTGGCACTGAGGGGAAGGCTGAGGGTCCCTGCCTGTCACTGCACTGCAGCATGGGGTGGGTGAGGTGGTGCTGAACACCTCAGTCCAAGATTGCTCCTGTGCAGCACCGACCACTGCAGCACCTCTGGAACTGTGTTGGCTTGTGGAGAAAGGACATCAGGACCCTCCACCAGGGGATGAGGGCAAGCTCTGCTCCTGTTGCTGGAACCCATGGATCCCTTGAAGGAAGGGCATTCATCCAGTAACTGGAACTATCTCCAACATCCACTCACACCTTCACCCCCAGCTGCCTCTCTCTTCTCCCTCAGTGCTGCCTGGGAGGGTCTGCAGTGGGCAGGAGGTGAAATGGCAGCACCCCTCACACCCCAGCAGCCACAGGAGCAGCAGCAGCTCCCCCCTGCAGATCCCACCTGGCAACTCCCCAGTCCCAAACAAGGGGCCACAGAAGCACCACTCTGCTGCCCAGCACCACAACAAGGGAGTGTGGGAAATGGAAAGATAGAAACTCCCACAGGCACTGAAGGGTTTGATCCGCAGCCTTGGAAGAAGCTTGGATTGATGTAAAAATAAAATACACAGACGTTAAGTAGAGAAATCATAAACTTATGTTTTTATAGTCACAACTACAAAGTTATAGTAAGTAAGAATGTGCCTGAAGTAAGTGAGAAACTATTGATAAGATGGTGAAGGGTTTATAAGGTAGGAAACTGTATTGATAAGATGGTGAAGGGTTTATAAGGTAGGAAACTGTATTGATAAGGTGGTGAAGGGTTTATAAGGTAGGAAACTATTGATAAGGTGGTGAAGGGTTTATAATGTAGGGGTGTAACTGTATAGAGTAAGCTAAGAATTTAGATGTTAGAATAGAAGCATATCTGTCTACATGTGATAATAGCCCACTGGATAAAAGTATCCACAGTCCAGTTGAAGTAAGTAAAGGTGATAGGTTAGAAAAGCAAAATAAACTTTGTGGCAGCTGTCCATTGGATTAGAAAGTTACATATTGTCTTGTAATGAAGAACTTGTGACTACTCTTGAGCTATGGCCAATTGCTTGCTCTTGTGAGTCTCACAGCCTCTGAGACTGAAGTTTATCTGAGCAATAAATCGTTCTTAGCCTGACTGTGGTGCCATCCCTTCAATAATAAAAGGGAGAGGTCTCAAAGTCTCTGGTGTTGAGATGACCCCAAAGTGTTATAAAGTCTCTTTTTCCCAGCCCCACAATTGAAGAAGGAGTCAGAATTCCTCGGCTGTGGTTTTCAAGATTGTTTGTTTTCTGTTATCTATACAGAAAATAAACATAATAAAATAAATATTCTTTTTCTGACCTGCTGAGGTCTGTCTAGCAAGTCAGTCCGTGGCACACTGACCACCTTCAGGGTGGTGTTAGTTTTTTATACTAAGAACTATGTGTACTTTATTTACAATCATTTTCCAATACCTACCACCTATGTTAGACAGTCTGTTTCTACTCTAAACCAATCCAAAAGTGCCACCATCACACAGAAGATGGAGGCTAAGAAAAAGAGAGAGGAAGGACAAGGCACACCCAGATTCCTCCATCTTGGCTTCTGAACCCCCATTCTAAAAACCCCAAAATTCTACTTTTCCATCCTGTGACAAACTGTTACTGGAATAATTACCAATACAGCCAGACAGGATCTGCCTGAGTTTGTCTGGCCCTTGCTGCTTGACCAAAAAGTGGCAACTGTGGTGTTTTCACCCCACAGACACTTTAGGCTGGCTGGGTGTGTGGTGTTTCACCCCACAGACACTTTGGGCTGCCTGGGTGTGTGGTGTTTCACCCCACAGACACTTTTGCCTGGCTGGGTGCTGCAGCTGGGCACTGGAGACAAGTCCAGGCCTGCAGGAGCTCTGGTGGTGGTGGGATGGAGCTTCCCCCCATAACAGGGGCTGCTCCTCAGGTTTCCCTCTGTGGAGAAGCTTTAAGGTGATGGTGAAGGAAAGGAGTCGGTTCTGATGGAGGGTTTGGATCCAGAGCTTTATTCTGGCCCACAGCCTCTGAATGCAGCACCAGCTCCAACAGAACTGCCTGAACTGCGTGGTTCTGTTCCTTTTAACCCCGGGGAGAGAGGAAGGGAAGGAAGATGGGAGACCACCAACCCAGGGGGGGAAGTCTCAAGGGACAGAGGACACCTGGATGGCCCAATGTCCCTCCAGGGTAGAGGGCATCTTTTGAACTCAGCCCAATCACTTGAAGCCCTTCTGGAATTCCAGGATTGACAGACAGTGCTGGGAGGGGTCAGGGTGTGGGAAGGAGAGATGGGGAAGAAATCTTCAGGGAGAAGCCCAGGCTATCTGAGGCAAACCATGACATCACACTGTAACAAACTATCATTCTACTTAAACTCTCCTGGCTTGTAAATCTTCTCACAAAGTTGGTGATTTTCTCCATGGGTTAAAATCCAAGCATTGGTGTCTTTAGCTCTGTGCCAAGGTCTCTGAGCCCACTGACAGGGCCTCGAGCCATCCAGGGCAGCCAGAAGGATGTGCTGGGTTCCAACACAGAGGTTGCAGCTAAGGCTCTGTGTCCTGCAGGTGATAGAAGGGAACACTGACACCTACGACGTGGTGCTGAAGGACCTGCGGCCGCCCATCATCGCGCGCTTCGTGCGCCTCATCCCCGTCACCAAGGCGCCCATGACCGTGTGCATGAGGGTGGAGCTCTATGGCTGCGTCTGGCACGGTGAGCCCCTCCCTGCTGCCACCTTTCTCTCCACAGAGAAAAGCAAGGCACAATTCTTTCCAAGGATTTCTGAGAGTCATATTCTCTGAACCTCGGAGAAAGGGAAAGCACAATTCTTATTGCTTCCTGTGCCTGTGTTGTGTCAAAGTAGAATGAAATATGGAAATTGTTTATCCAAAGTGAAGATGTTTTGTTTCCTTGGCCTGTCAGGGCCAGGTGTGTGCGTGTGTTGGGACTGTGGGGTGACAGCCACGAGATTCAGTGCAGTGTGAGCAGGTGTGTGCAGAGCGAGTGCTTGGCAGATTCAGTTTAGATGAAATGTATATAGTATAGTATAATAAGTAATTAATTAGCTTTCTGATATCCACAGAGTCCTCCTCATCATTTTCTCCCCTTCATCAGAGTTGCCTTTGATTTACAATCCCCTCCCAGCCTGGCACTGCACAGCAGCCCTGCCTGGGGCTCTCCTGCCCCCCGAGGCGTGCGGAGGGGATCCCTGGCATTGCTGCTGTTGGTCTGTGTCACATACAGAAATGTCACACACACACAGATGGGAGGCTGCTGCTGCTGCATTTCTGAGGTGCATGGCCTTCTTTTTCAGATGGTTTGGCATCCTACAGCATCCCTGAAGGAGGGACAATAGCAGCTCCTGGCTTCCCCATTGTTTATCTGAATGACTCGACCTACGATGGCTACCAGGAACGCAGGTGGGAGAAGCTGTCCTGTTCTCTCTCTGCCACAGTGCAAATTGTTTCCTATTCACCCTGTCACTGGTACCTTGTATCCCAAATATTGGAATGAATCATTTGGGACTCCATGTTTTTCATGTTGGAAAAAGCCCATTCTTTATTCACAGAACTCCTTTTTATGCAGTTTTGCAGACCTCGTGTGTGACTCCCATTGGCCAGGAGCTTTCTTGCCAGTTACTCTATTGGTTATTAACAAGTTGTTTTTCTGTATGGATTGGTCACTCAAACCCCTGGTGTGTATGTGCAGGAAAAGTTCTTTGTGAGAGATAGTTTCCATTTTTCTATCTAACAGTGTAAAAACAGTTTATACAGGTGTAAGTTGTTTCTCACCCAGGAATAGATTGTTATGCTAATGAGCTGGTCTCACTAAGATTGCTCTCACATAGGGACTTACAAAGGGCTAGCCTGACAAGGAGTGCAGGTCTGATTTTATGAAGCCTTTCTTTATGGTTTTCCTACCTTATGGCAAGACCCAAACAAACACTTCTTCATGCTTGTAGGACGTTGGAAAATGCTGGTAACAATGTTTTGATATATAAATATCTGTTGGTTTCAAGCTGGGTTGACACAGTAGAGCTTGGATGTTTTTAAAAAAAAGGTTTTTATGTACAGAATAGGTGTTGAATGTTCAGCACTAACTTAGGAACCTGGGCCTGGTGGACAGCTGGTCCCTGGGAGTGTCAGGGAGCTGCAGATGCAAGCACAAAACCCAACCTGCTAAGCCAGGACTCTTTGAAACTACTTTAACCTCTAGTTCATGTGCCTGACTGGTAGGAATGTGCCTCTTCCAGCTGTTAATCCTGGCTTGGAGTTCAAAGGCACCTGTACCTGTGGTCTAGTGACAGGAGGGCTCAGCAGGGGTGGACTTGCAGAGCCAAGGACTTGCAGAGGGGTCAGAATTGTGCCGCACTGGCATCTTCTACTCTGGAACAGTGCTGGGAAACTCTGAGGGGCTCTGCACCCTCACACAGGAGTGGGGTGAGGCAGGGTCCTGGCAAAGAGTCCAGTCAGCCTTGGAAAGATCCAGTAACATTCTTCTCTTAGGAACAATGCCAGAAATGATCTGGTTAGGCCTGGCTGTGGCTCATGAGCTGCCCATGGTGTCACTTCCCACTTTCCTGCCTTTCTGTGCCTGCCTGCAGGATGTTCCCCACAAGTTCCCCCAGCAGAGGATGGAGCAGTGTTCCTGCCATGCCTGGTGAGATGCTGCAGCTCCAGCTCTGTTGGCAGAACACACAGTGTCATTTTCCACAGTGCCTGTTTTTGTTCTCCAAGGCTCTGCCTGTAGCTCAGCTTTGCTGTTGGTCCTTCACAGCAGTGCAAAAACTTCTGCCTTTTCCCAAGCTGGGAATGATGCTACAATCTGAGCCCAAACAACATCCAGGTGCTGCTGCATAAGAACAGTGAGAGAGTTCCTGCCCAGGATGGGTCTAGAGCAGGAAAATGGAAGTTTTGGAAATTCCAGTGGAACCAGTTGAAAGATGCATGTGGTTTCCCACTGGAGCTCTGGCTGACTGTTGGTTCTCCCTGGCCAGGCACCTGTATGGAGGGCTGGGCCAGCTCACAGATGGAGTGCTGGGGCTGGATGACTTCACCCAGAGCCACCAGTACCGCGTGTGGCCGGGCTATGACTACGTGGGCTGGAGGAACGAGAGCTTCAGCACGGGCGCCGTGCAGATGGAGTTCCAGTTTGACCGCCCAAGGAACTTCACCTCCATGAAGGTAACTCAGCCTGCTCCCTCTCCAGGGGACAGCCTGTGGGTCTGGGGGCTCCCAGCTTGCCCCTTTGGAGCATTGAATGGGTTGGAAGGGACTTTGAAGCATCACCCTCTTCCACAGGCAGGGACACCTTTCCCTAGACCAGGTTGCTCCAAGCCCCATCCAACCTGGCCTTGAGAACTCTTCCCAAAGCAGAAGAGGACTTTGAAGCTCCACCCTCTTCCACAGGCAGGGACACCTCCCCCTAGACCAGGTTGCTCCAAGCCCCATCCAACCTGGCCTTGAGAACTCTTCCCTGTATTCTCCTGAATCCAGAATCTGAGCAGGACATATCCCAAGTTTTCCAGTGCAGACAGGTGAAGCAGATGAGCACTTGCTTCTTCAGAGCTCAGGCTCTCCTCCCAGTATTTGGCTTGAAGGAATAAAAAGCAGACACCTGAAAAAGTTTTTAGGCAGCTGGGATGGATTTAGGATGTAGGATTTACTGACCCTTGAGGTAAAGGAACGTGGCTGTGCTTCCATTTTCACCAAACATTTCTCTGGATGCCTCAGCCTGTGCTTGTGCTGTGGGAAATTACTTAAACACACAGGAAAAGCACGAGTTGAACTTTGAGTCTGTAGTAAACAGCAGGATCTTTTAAAAAGGATTGGTGGCTTTTCTTGTAGAGATTTCAAATGAAGGAGAACCCACCACATCCTTAAGTAAATTGTTTTGGTGGTTACTTACTCTGGTTTTATTTTGTCTATTTTTAACTTGCAACCCTTGGCTGTTTGCCTGCTTTTGCTGGCAAAAAAAGAGTCCTGCCTTCTCAGGAACCTTCTGCTTCTAAACCATGATTAAAACACTCTTTTAATCTTTGCTTCAGTAAACTAAGTTGGCAGATTTCTCAGTGCCTTCCTGGTGAGCCCAAGGGTCATTTTTGGAGCAGCCACCCAATCCTTTCTTTCTTTGCTGATTACTCTTTTTGGTACAGAATCTGGATCTGGATGCAGGCTTTCCATCAAATTGCATAAAAGAATGGTACCAATTTCCTGCTTTTGGACGATTCCTCTTTGTTTGTGAATCTTGTGATGATATTAATCCTCCAAGCCAAGACAGAGGGAGCCAGTGGTCATTAAGGCTTTGGGATCATGCTAAAAATCAGTTCCAAGTTATTAGTGTCCAGGATAAAAGTCCAGTGTGGAAAGCATCACTTAGATTTTGTTCCTGAGTTCACTACCCTGACATGAGTCAGTCCTTGAGATTATTTTAGGAAACTCCCTCCCTCCTATTTAGTTTATTTTATTGCTGGTGATTCTGCTGTCTCCCTCAGGCCATTGAAAAAAGCAGCAAATAATGTTGATTTAGGAATGCATTCCTCTTAGAAAAACAGAGAAGAATTTCTGCCTTAAAATTTGTAAGACTTACTAGTTGATAATGTTTAATCAAATTAATATAATACACAAGCCCACACTATGCTAATTGGAGACAGATGCCTTCCAAAAATCTGTCTCATAAACACAACCATCTTTATAAAACAAACACATCAGATCATAAGAACAGCTACTTCATCTACCATCTAATTAAAAAGCTGTTTGATTAGCATAAATTAATCTTCATTATTTATTGAATGTTGCCTCCTTCAGCTTTGCATTTCTTTTGTACAGGCCAAGTGGTCTGTGGATAATTTTTGCATCTTCTTATCTGATAGCTTTATCCCAGTCCTCTGAGCTTTCCTAGTATTCAAGAAACTATTAAAAATTAATGTCAGTAACATTGCAACTGCATTGCATAGGCTTGCAGGCTGTAAAATTGGACTTTAGTAGGAGATGTTTGCAATAGAAAATGTCTCTGTATCAGTCCAGGATGGAAACAGATCCAACTCCTGTCCAAATATGGCACAAATTGTATATTCCAGGCATCAGGCTTTCCTGCCTGCTTATGAATGACTGTTTCTCCTTATTGAATAATGTTGTCTAAGCTTCATCTGGTCTTAATTATATGCAAATACCCTCCTTTTGTCTTTTTGCTACTCATCAGGCCTCTTGTCCTCATTAGTGCTTCACTGCAGGACCTTGCAGAGGCCAAGCAATTAATAGGGTTCAGGGCTGTAGGGGATTTGGGAACTGCTGCTGTCACAGTGGCAAATGCTCCACAGTCACCAGGAAATCATTCCTGGGGTCTCTGGGAGGGGTTGGATCACTGTGGCTGTGGGAATGGAGCAGGCTGAGGGATACTGAAGGCTTTGAGTCACCTTATTTCTTCTGGTTGCTGGTCAGTGGCCACAGTGCTGAGATGTTGTGGCCCTGAGCTTAACAGATCTCAACCTGATGCTGAGCCACTAGGAGAATGGGATAGATGATGATTTCCCTAAAACTGAGACCCTTTAGTTGTCTTCAAGGTGTGCAACCAGAGCAGGGGTGTTTCAGGGGAATATCTGCTTGGGTTTGTCCTGGTTTGTGGCTTTTGGAAGGAATTAACTTAGGCTGCAGCTGCTAAAAGTTTCTAAATGCAAAGAAATTTGGGACACAATTCTCATAATGGCAGAGGTCAATTGTGATAGGTCATACCTTGAGCTGGTATCTCAAAAGAGGGACCAAGGACAAAGAAATGCCTGGGACCCCTCTTGCCAGGAGGGACAGAAGAAGAATCCAAGGGCAGTATCAGGGTCTGGATTCCCCATGCTCTTCTCTGTTTCATTACCAAATGGCTGCTGTGCCATTGTTTGCACACTGGCCTCTCAGACTGGTTTCTGTGGGGAATGTGGTGGGTTCAGTAGTTGATTTTTTTAACATGGTTGTTCCAGTTCACAGACCAGGATCTATGGGCTGTTCACTCCAGCTATTGATCTTTGAGTAATATTTAAGCTGCAGCTTTGTCTATTCTAACTATTATTAATGATCAGATTATTACATGCAAGTTTCACTACAATCCATCTTTACTTTTATTAATGATCAGATTATTAGCTCCAGGGCTCATTCCAATCCATTTTTGACTTGAAGAACAGAGCCATGTAGTTCAAATAAAGTTCAGCTTGTGGCCTAACAATTCCAGCTAGTTATGTCAAGCAATTCAAATGATACCAGCATTTTAACACTGTGTTTTTTCCTTCCCTTAGGTTAAATGTTCAAAGAGAATTGGTCTGCAAGGCTTTAGATTAGTACAATTAATCAACTTTGGGTAACCCTTGATTAAGGGGTGATTGGGTACCCAAGATTGATTATTCATACTAATCTAAAGTTAACCATTGAATAATCACTCAAAGGTTTGCTTGATTGATTTTTATATGGGCCTTTTGAAGAGCCTGCCAGGATCTGACCATTAATGTAGCTTTTGCAGGTAAAATTCAGAGCTGTTTCAGAACAGCTTTTTGCCCAGAGTGCTCATTGCACACTGGAAGAAGTCACTCATTCTGCATTCATACAGGGACATACTGGGAATGGAAAATTTTCCTGAGTGGAACACCCTTGGGGCTTGATTTAGGTGCCAGTAAATCTCCTCTCTGATGGATCCCTGCTCTTCTTCCCAGGTGCACTGCAACAACATGTTCTCCAAGGGGGTGAAGATCTTCCAGAGGGTGGAGTGTCTGTTCAAGCCCAGGCTGATCGCAGACTGGGAGCCCGAGCCCGTGGGGGTGGCCACGGTGCTGGATGACAAAAACCCCAGTGCCAGGTTTGTCACCGTGCCCCTGCAGCAGCGCGTGGGCAAGGCCATCCTGTGCCGCTTCTACTTCGCCGACACCTGGATGATGATGAGCGAGATTTCCTTCCAGTCAGGTGAGAGCTCCCTCAGCCAGGCACTCCTGGAGTGCACAGGGAGCAGAGGAGCTGCTGTGCATGCAGGATGTGTGGGCTTGGTGGGACAGTGGCTGCACAGGGGCAGGAGGAGGTTGTATCCGGGCTCTCTAGCTGCTCAGGGTGACCTCTGAGGGTACTCAGCAGTAGTTAATATTCAGCAATGAGTGTAAACTTGACTTAGCCATAGCAAATCTAGGGTTGGTAAATCCTGTGCCTGACCCAAATTAACCTTATAACAACCTAAAGAGTGGTCACGTTATCCAAGTAGCTAAGATTAAAAAGCAACTGTGCTGTCACAAGCCCAAGATGCCAATAAGGCCTCCCCATCAAAGAAGATCTTAGAACAATGATTAATTGAACTCCCTGAAAGCCAGGGCCCAAACTGGGGTTAGATACCCCACTATGCCTGGCCCTAAATCTTGATGCTTACCCCTACTAAAGCATCTGCCCGAGAAAAGTTAAAAAGTCTCTTTTCCCAGCCTGGTGCTTGAAGAAGGAGTCAGAGCTCTTCAGTTCTTGGTCTCAAGGTTGTTTATTGTTCCTTATCTATAAAATATTTTCTCCTGTCCAGCTGAGGTCCATCCAGCAGGACAGTTCCAGGCACTCTGCCTGCCCCTGGGGTGGTGTTATGTCTTTATATTAAAATCTACATTTACATTGTTTACAATTATTTTCCAATACCTATCACCCATGTTAGAGAGTGAGCTTCTACTCTAAACCAATCTAAAAGTGCCAAGATCACAGCAGAAGATGGAGGCCAAGAAGGAGAAGGAGAAGGGCAGGACATGCCCAGATTCCTCCATCTTGCCCCCTGAACCCCCATTCTAAAACCCCCAAAATCTACTTTTCCACCCCATGATAAATTCACTGTCATTCTACTTAAACTGTTGTGGCTTCTAATCCTTCATATAAAGGTTGGTAATTGTTTTTTCCAAGGGCTAAATCAAAGGCACAGGGGTCTTGGGCTCTGTGCCAAGGTCTCTGAGCCCCCTGACAAGGGTCTCCAGTCCTCCAGGGCAGCCAGAGGAATTTCCTGGGTTCCCACAGTTGTACAGGCACTGAAGGGGCTGAAAGGTGCAATGGGTGCTTTCCAGGCTGATGCTGATGCATGTGAGGAGAAGCACGACCAGGGCAACCAAAACTTGGACTGTAGAGCAGTTGTTTTATTTGAAACAGATCATAGAATCATGTGGAATTTGCAGGTAACTGCAACAAGGGAAGAGATGAGAATCTTGACTCTATGTTTCAAAAGGCTGATTTATTATTTTATGATATATATTGTATTAAAGGAAAATAATATATTAAAGCTATTCTAAAGGAAGAGAAAGGAGACATCAGAAAGCCAGAAAGGAAGGAATAATAAAATCTTGTGACTGCTCACAGCCTCGACACAGCTGGCTGTCACTGGTCATCAAGTAAAAACAATTCACGTGCTGGGTAAACAATTCTCTAAATCACATTCTAAAGTAGCAAAACATGGAGAAGCTGAAGCTTCCCACCTTCTCAGGAGAAAAGATCCTAGCAAAAGGTTTCTTCAGAAAATGTCTGTGACAGAATCAGAGAGTATCCTGAACTGGAAGGGACCCACCAGGATCATCCAGTCCAGGCCCTGTCTCCCATAAACCAGGAAAGGAACAAAGGAAAAGGAAACTGGGCTTGTTCTGTACCTGAGAAATCCATGTGAGCTCCTTTTTATCACCCTGGGGTTTGCAAACTGATTGATTCTGAAAGGCTGCACAGTGAAGCATGAAATGAAATGCCAGGAGAGCACAGAGCTTCTGATTTGAGGAAATATCCACATTTCCAGCTCAGGTTCCTGGGGAGTGGCTGCCTGCACAATTGGCCTGTGCCAGCACCAGTTGCAGCATGGATGATGGATAATCCAGCACATCCCTGGCTGATCTCATGGAATCACAGAATCTCCTGAGCTGGAAGGGACCCACCAGGATCCCCCAGCCCAGCCCCTGTCCCTGCCCAGCCCCTGTCCCAGCAACCCCAGCCTGGGCATCCCTGGCAGCGCTGCCCAAAGGCTCCTGGAGCTCTGGCAGCCTCGGGGCCGTGCCCATTCCCTGGGGAGCCTGGGCAGTGCCAGCACCCTCTGGGGGAAGAACCTTGCCCTGAGCTCAGCCTGAGCTGACACAGCTCCAGCTGTGCCCCTGAGTGCTGTCACTGGTCACCAGAGGGAAGAGACCAGTACCTGCCTCCACTTCCCCAGCTGCCTGCTGGCTATGACATTGATTTTTGCTTCTTTTTACCAAATATTTTGTTAGGAATAATTCAAGTATATCTAGAGATTATGAGACCAAATTTAGCAGATTAAAAAGTTATTTTTAAAAAATTACTATTAAAAAATAGAGGCTGACTTTTTTTTTTCCTTAAGTCTTAACTGTGATGCAGAAGTCAGTGCCATGAGGTGCTTTAAAAGTCTCTGGAGGGAAAAGGACAAAAATTTTGGAGAAAACCACCAGGACTGACAGGGAAAGGTGTGGCTGTAGCTTTCTACTCCTAAGTCTCTAATCAGCTGTAGTGAGGGGACATTCCTGAGGGAGGAATTCCCTGGGTGCTGCTTGTGCTTACCTTGCAGACAGCAGCCCCTCCTGTTCCTGCTCTGCTGCCTGAACACCAGCTCCCTCCTGCTGGGGCTGGGATTGCAGGGGCTGCTGGCAGGAGTTGGGAGGGCTTGTTGGGCTGACACTCTGCCCTTCCTTCCACAGACATGGAGAGTGTGAATCCCAGTTTTGTCACGGCAGCCACAAGCACCACGGAGCTCCTGGAAACAGAGCACAACGCTACTGAGGGCACCTGGGGTAAGGGCTTCTGCCCCTTGGCCATGCCAAGGGCTCTGGTGTTGGGGAATTCCACAGGAGCATCCCAGTTAATTTGGTATTTCCTTCCATTTCTGGAGGTCTGGGGATGGCCTAATCAGTGCCTGGTGCACAGAGCAGCATGTGACAGTCCCCTGAGCCTCAGCTGGCCAGGGCTGCCCCAGAACATGGGCTGGGGACTTGTGTGGAGCCAGTGAAACTCTGAGCACTGTCTGCTCTAGGATGGATCCATTGCAGGAATCTTCTGCTCACAGCAATCTTTGATTGCAGAAGTTCTCTGCACAATTCTTAGCTCTTTGAGCCTCCAAAATGAGAATTTCTGCTAAGAGCAAAATGTGAACACAGCTGGTGTTAATGTTCAGGGAGCTGCCCAGGATCTTTTCTCTACCAGGCTGTAGGGAGTTGCCTGGCACAGAAAACCTCTGGTGCATTAACCCCAGATTCTCCTTCTCTGTGATTGCAGGAACCACATCTTCTGTAACCAGCACCTGGATAGGGGAGAAGGCAGATGACTCCAACACCTCCATCCTCGTGGGCTGCCTTGTGGCTATAATTCTGCTGCTCCTGATGATTATAATCATCATTCTTTGGAAGCAATATGTTCAAAAAAGGTTGGAAAAGGTAATACAATGGGGCTATTTTGTAGACACAAGCTCAGAACTAATCATTAACCCTAATGAGCTCAGAACTATGTGAAAAACACAGCTCCATGGAGTGGCTAAAGCTGCTGTCACAGCAGGGGAGGATGCCAGCCCTGTCCAAGATGTTACTGGAAGTTGCTGTGGTTGCAGCCAAGGCATTACTTAACAGCTGAACATTGCCTCAGTGTTTTGGTTTGGTTTTTCCCCTCTCCTCTGCAGGCCCCACGGCGAATCCTGGAGGAGGATGCCACTGTTCGCCTCTCCTTCTACAGCTACACCATTGCCAACAACCAGACCCAGATCCACCAGTCAAATCCCACCTATGAACGTGCTTTCCCTCTGGATTTGGAATACCACCAGCCAGCTACACTGCTGCAAAAGCTTCCAGAGCTCTCCCAAAGTGCAGAGGATTCAGGTAACATCATCAGTCTCTGAAAGCTGCATGTGTCTTCTTTTATAATTTCTGTCAGATTGTAAAATGTGCCACTTGCCAGTGTCCAAGTTGCCATCTTTGGTTCCTGTGCAGTGCAATAACCCAGGGAGCTCAGGCAGTGCTGTGGAACACTGGCACTTCTTGGCATGGAACTGTGACAGCTGGAGCAGCAGTGGGTCTGGCCTTTTATTGTTTTATTTGAAGACTGTTTATTTATTACCCAGGTCATCTTTGAGCAGCTGGTTTGGGCAGTCAGAGCAATCACACATCATTTGTAGAGATGCTGCCTGCAGCATTCTTGGGAGAAGACCTTTAACACCTTTTCCTGCAGCCAGAGCTCTGAAATTCCTGTAGAAACACCAGAAGGAAATAGAGCAGGGAATTGTCTGTGGTGTCCTGGCTTCCAGCCCTGGGGAGCTTTTGGACCCCCACAGAAGGGAATGTTTCCAACAATGTTTAGTACTCAGTGAATGGAAGGGCAGTGCTGCATTCCTCACACTGACAAGTTGCTAAGATCCAGCATTATTCTACCCAGGGAGACTGATTGGATTGAGCCAGGGTGTGAATTTGAAGCAGAACAAATGTTCTGGGTAATACTGACCTTGCAGGGGTTAATTCTAAAGCATTGCCCCATATTTATGTGAATAAGCTGTAAGAGAAAGGGCAGTTTGCTACCAGGGGTCCTGGGAAATGGAAGCCTCCATCAGTTCTTGTTACAGGAGGGAATCCAGAGCAAGTTTGACATTGCAAACAACATCCCTGCACCAGGTAATGGGAACTGATTGTACTTAGGATAAATCAGAAACAGAAAATCACTTCAGACTCGCCTCCCTGTCTGGGCTGGCTAGAACAGGCTGTGTTGAGCAGGAATTTGCTGGCAGCTTGCAGGTAGTGTTCTTGTAAAACAGAGCAGTGTGTCCCTGTTGGATTAAGCCCTTTTTTGACTAGAGATGGGACAACTGAGAGGTGTTTTAAAAACTCTTATTTTATTTTTAGTTTTATGTGAAGGGTGAGACAATATAGATGCTATAATTATAATTAGAAGGTAACTATTCCCTAACTACAATACATTTTAAGTGTATTTTGTTTATTAGCTTTTGCTATACTATGTTGTAAATGCTTTAAAGCTAATAATTTAAAATTACTCTTGGTGGGTCTTAGTACAATGTATCTTTTTAATTTTTTTAAAGTAACTAGTTTTATTTCTTTATTATATATTTCTTTATTATTTTTATTTCTTTATTATATTTCTTTATTTTTTTTATTTCTTTGTTATATATTTCTTTATTTCTTTAATATATATTCTGAAACTTGTTTCTAGTTCTATTTCTCTTTTAATAATATCTGTTTTATTTTATGGTATTTTTAATTAGTATCTTTTATTTCAAAGTTTGCATACAGATGCATATTATGTGAGTCTTCTGTTAGGATTCTCTACAAATTTATTTCCCACATGTCCCATGTAGGTGTCCCTCAGCACAAGGCAGCAAATTCCCAGAGCTGTGGGGTTGGGAGGAGCGGGAACTGGGCCCCACTGGCTCTGAGGGAGTGGGGTGTGACTCCCCTGTCTCTGCTCCCCTCAGTGTGCAGCGGGGACTACGCTGAGCCCGACCTGACCAAGTCCACTCCTCACCAAGGCTTCCAGAACAACGTGCCCCACTACGCTGAGACCGACATCGTGCACCTGCAGGGGGTCACTGGCAACAACATGTACGCAGTGCCTGCCCTGACCGTGGACTCCCTGACCAAGAAGGACATTTCTGTGGGGGAGTTCCCCCGGCAGCAGCTGCGCCTCAAGGAGAAGCTGGGGGAAGGACAGTTTGGAGAGGTACAGCCACTGTGCTGCTCGTCCTCCTGCAGGGAGGAGGTGCCTGGCACACAGGAGTCTTCTGAGGTGTTGCTCAGTGGGACTTGAGGGTTCTGCATTCCAGTGTTTCAGTTAAAATTATAATGGGTGTTTGCCTGTTGTTGTCTTATTGCAGGGGTTCCATGCTGTTGACTCCTTATTGCAAAAGTTTCACACCTTCTTGGTGTTTCTTGTGGGCAGCCCCTCAGAGCACTGACTCTTTCTTCTTCACAAAGCAGCCACTGACTCCAGCCCCCTTCTCACCCAGCCACCCCACTCTTTTACAGCACTCTTCTTCTCATTGCTTACAGTGTGGCCTGTTAAAGTCAGGCCTATTCCTAATCTTTGATAATTGGCCCAGCTGCAACTCCTTAGGGGTGAGATTACTTTCTACACTATCTTTATTTTCTTATATTCTATCCCCCTACATACAGCCACTCTGCTGCTTGTCCTCCAGCAGGAAGGAGGTGCTTGGCACAGAGGAGTCTTCTGAGGTGTTGCTCAGTGGGACTTGAGGGTTCTGCATTCCAGTGTTTTAGTTAAAATTAAAATGTGTGTTTGCCCTTTTAGTTAAAATTCTAATCACCCTTGGGGAAAGCTGATATCCCCCAGGCCAAGCCACTGAGCACCTGTGAGGCTCTGCTTGATACCACTGGGGTCTTCATCAATAGAGGAACTGCTCTTGCAAACTTTTTCTGTTTGCTATCTATATCTCTGTAAATTCCCACCTAGGGTTGGGAATTCAGACTTTCACATCTTCCATGGACATCTCAAATGTGATGGTTGCCACCCACCTTTAGCCATGTGGGTTTGGAAACTCTCCACAGTCCAGCTAACACTGATCCTGGCTGCTAGAACAGCTCTCCCAGTCACAGATGGAGGTTCTGGGGTGTTCTGCACACTGACCCAAGCAAAGACAGACATTTCCAAGCACTGTGGCACCCTCATATTTTCTGGCATTGCTGCTTGTCAAGCCCAGTTTGTCAGCAGCCTCAGGCAGAATGATGCACACATCTGTCATCTGCCAAACTTTCCCTTGGCTCCTTGAGCTCCTTTCAAGCTGTTAACGTTTTCACCTCGCTTTTTCTTCTCTCTCTGCTTCATTTTCACACCAGCTGTAGCTCCATCCTGAGCAGGTCTTTCCCTCTCCTGCTCTCACTTTTCCACTGTCTTTTTTTCTTTCCAGCTTTTGTTCACTCACAGCCCTAAATTTTGCTTCTCTATTACATTTTGGCAAGCACAGCCCTTCTCTGACTGCTTCCTGCTCTGTGATGTGCCCATCTTTGTGGTTCCTCCATTCTGACTCCCCACCTTCCCTACCCCACCCTCTTTCCTGTCCCCTCAATTCTTCCTGGCTCACTGTTTTCTGGGGAGGTGCTGACATCTTCATCCTCCTCACCTGGTTGTCAGTGCAGCCTTTCTGCTGTTGCCTGCATCCTGCTCTGTGCTCCAAAAGTGGGACAGAGAGGATTTTCTCATTGGTTTGTGTCTGGTTTCTCCTTCCCTCTCACGCTGTCCTTCTAAAAACTGTAATAACTCTCCTCTGTGTTGACTGGACATGGCTCTCCCATTTCCATTTTCCTTGAGGATGGATTCAGAGCTTGTTCCTTTCCATGTATCACAGGCTCTTTTGCAAATGTTCTGCACCACATTTCCCTGTCTCTTCTCCTTATTCTTTCCCAAACTGGCCATCATGTGCTCTGCTCCACTGCTCTGGCTCTGTGTGCTCCTACAAACAGGGCTCACTGCTTTTTTCAGGTCTCCACTTTTCCTTCCTCTCAATCTTTTGTTTTCCCTGCTCCCAAGGTAACAGCACCACCCCTCCCTGGTGACACATCACCTTGGAATTACCTGTGCTTAGTCCTGTGGCTCTGACCTGTCCCAGATCTCATGATTGTGCTTTCCCACAGCAGATTCATTCTCTGTGGGACTGCAGCAGCATCTTTGTACCCTCATTCCTGTTCTGCAGGTTTGTCCCATTTTCTCTGCTGGCTCAGTTTCCCCCTCACCATGCTTGTGACATCAGTTCTTGCTGCTCTCTTCATACAAAATTCATCATGCTCCCATTACATTCCCCTCACTGCTGCAAGTCTCTGACTGACACATCCAGTCTGCTCCTCTTTTCCAATGCTTTTTCCTATCCACACCCTCAGGTCTGTCTGCTTTCCCCACCCAGTTCTCCATTTGGATGCACATTCTGGTAACTTCTTAAGAAAGTGTCTTGTCACCCCTTTTTGTACAACACTGCCAGTAATTTTATATCACTAACCATTAATGTACTGAAAGAAATTTGGAATTGTGTGTAGTCATTGGAGTATTTATCTATTTATCTCTGGGTATACCTACAGGTGAGGTGCTCATATCAGAGACACATATGCACACACTTTTCTCCTTTTTTGTTTTTTTTTCCTCTGGAATTTGAGGATTTTGGATAACTGGCTGTAGTTCTTGGACGCTCCTCAGTGAAGTCTGAGCAATGCCTCAAGCCAGGCCATGGTTTGATGGTTCTGGGGTTGTGTGAGATGCTTTAGTGCAGAGCAGACACATCCAGGCTCAGGAGCCTTCCTGCACATCCCCAGTGGGTGCTGGGTGAGCTGGGCTGGCCCAGGCTGCTGCAGGAATGCAGAAAACCCAGTGTGTGGGGACTCACCTGGTTTGGTCCCTGTGGGCTCCTAGGCCATGGGTGATGCTATGTCAGGATCTAGGGCCAGCCCTTGGGTCATTCCTGATCACAGCTGTGTCACCATCACTGGATCATTCCCTGGTTCATTCTGCCAGCAGTGACCACCAGTGACCTTGCTGTGATGTTGTTTTCCTCTGGTTTTCTGCCTGTGTGTGCTCTTACAGCTGCCTCTGCCCTGCAGGTGCACCTCTGTGAAGCTGATGGCCTGCTGGAGTTCCTGGGAGTCTCATCCTCAGAATTCACTCACCAACCTGTTCTTGTGGCAGTGAAAATGCTGAGATCAGATGTCAACAAAACAGCCAGGTGAGTGCACCTGCAGTGCCAACAGCTGGGGGGGAAACAAACACCCCCCAAGCACAGGGCAACTGCTGTGGGAGGGTGTCTGGGGTGTGTGTTCCATGTGTTCCTGGAGGAGCAGGACACAGAAGGGATGGGGGGTAGGGGAAGCTGCAGTGTCAGCCTGAAATGCTGCATTAATTCTGTTTGCTGAACACGAGCTCAGAACCAGTTTCACAGTCATGCGTGCAGAGTGTAAATCACTCTGAACTCAGAACACAGCCCTTGTGCTGTCCTCAGACAAAGGAGCAGCTTCAGGTGTTTTCAAGGTCATTCAAAGATGTTTTCTGTTTTACAAGGAATGATTTCCTGAAGGAGATCAAGATCATGTCGAGGCTGAAGAACCCCAACATCATCCGGCTGCTGGGCGTGTGCGTGCGGGAGGACCCGCTGTGCATGATCACAGAGTACATGGAGAACGGGGACCTCAACCAGTTCCTGTCCCACAGGGAGATCTACAGCAAGTTTGCCATTTCCAACAACATCCCCTGTGTCACGTAAGAGAAGCTGCTTGGCTTGTTGGGATGAATCAGCAAAACAGAGCTGCCAGTTTTACCTGCTGTGCCTTGCCAGCAGGGACCCTCCTGCAGCCTGGCCCTTGCTGTGGTGTGGGGTTGTTCCTGAGGCCTCTGGAGCTCTGTGTTCCCCTGAAGTGCCCCTGACAGAGCTGTTCTGGTCACAGAGACCACCTTAGATATATTTATTGAGGTGACCATTTCTATGTTAGTGGATATTTCATTGATAGGAAAATCAGTTGCATTACAACAAGAATTTGGGAATGAAAATCAGGAATCTCTCTTAGGTTTTTAAGAAGGTTCATATGTTCTCTGGTGTTCAAAAAATATTGCATGAGAGGAGCTGAGTGTGGAGCTTCAGTAAGGAGAAGATTTCACCAGCCAACAAAAGGAGAATATTTGGCAAAGAAAACCACATTTTGTCAGCAGTGGCACTTGTCTCCCTCCTCAATGGAAGGATTAAATCTGCCATAAAAACATCTCTGCTCTTGCAGAAATGCTTTTCCCAGAGGAGAGTCATGTAGATTAATATATTCTGCTTGATAAGGAGCCCTGCACTGAGCAGGAGCTGCAGCATTGCTGAGCCTTTGGTGTGCTCCTCCCCAAAGGAGGTTCAGGCACAAGGCAGGCACAGCCAGCTCTGATGTGCTGGGCCGGAGCTGGCTGGGTTTTACCCTGGCCAGACAGCACCAGCCTTGCTGCCAGGACCTGTCAGTGGTCCTGTCAGGAGTGTTAACCTGGTGTCCTGCAGGCAGGACATGCAGGAGCTGTAGGAGGAGAGAGGATTTGTGTCTGAGAAGAAATAGATTCTGGCTCTCTCCAGTCTCCTGCTGCTTCTGCCCATCTGAAACCTCATTCACCTTTACATTTGTGGCTTTTTTCCCTGGCCAAAACCTCAGAATGTTCTTTCTTTATCTCCTCTTTGCTTCTCATTTGACTTCAGCACTGTCACCCACATTGCTCTTCCTTGCTTTCCATTACCTGGCTCTACCTCTAGTTTTTCATTGTCTCGCACTGATCCTCCACTCTCCTTTTGTCCCTGCCAGGCAGACAGTGTCACAGACACAGCTCTGAAGGGGTTGTGTCCTGGCAGTGACAGGAATGCCCCTGCCCCACCAGCAGCTTGGCTCTGCTGGTGCTGAGGGCATCTGATGGATGTGACAAGTGCAGCCACCCCAGCCAGCTGCAGACCCAGGGTTTGGTGCATCCCTGGTGGGAGCAGCCCTTTCATGCACAGGGATCACACATTCTTCAGTCCTTATGGCTCTCTGGTACTTGAAATGCATCTCCCTGCTGTCTCTGGCTGGCTGCTCACAGAATCATTTAGGTTAGAAAGATCATTGATGTTCTAAGATCAAGAGATACACTCTAAGGTCATTGATGTTCTCTCAGCACTGCTAAAGCCACCATGTCCCCAAAGTGCCACATCTACATGGCTTCTAAATGGTGAATGCTGAGTCCAGCACTGTCTGGGCAGCCTGTGCTAAGACCTGACAACATTTTGGTGAAGAAATTTACCCCAGTATCCAACCCAAACCTCCCCTGGCCCAGCCTGAGGCCGTTCCCTCTGCTCCTGTCCCTGTTCCCTGGAGCACAGCCTGACCCCCCTGGCTGTCCCCTCCTGTCAGGAGCTGTGCAGAGCCACAAGGGCCCCCCTGAGCCTCCTCTGCTCCAGGCTGAGCCCCCTCAGCTTCTTCTCCATCAGCTTCACTGCTCTTCCAAAGGCAGCTCTGCCCCTCTGCCTCTGGGGTGCTGCCCTGAGGCACCACCATGACTCTGCTGAGGGCTCTGGCCCATCCAGGCCCATCCAGCCCCATCCCCTCCTGGCCCTCTGCTCATGGAGCTGCTTGTGTGGAGCCTTGGGAACTGCAGGAGCCAGGAGGAAGCTGCTGATGGGACCCTGCCAGGGTTCAGGTGGGACAGGGAGGATGGGGAGAGCAGCCCCAGGCAGGGAGGGAGCCACAGCTGAGCAGGGGAAGGGAAAACC
The DNA here is from genome assembly GCF_051311805.1 of Agelaius phoeniceus. Taxonomy (NCBI): domain Eukaryota; kingdom Metazoa; phylum Chordata; class Aves; order Passeriformes; family Icteridae; genus Agelaius; species Agelaius phoeniceus. The sequence goes on from NC_135285.1 coordinate 1,922,920, forward strand.
TGGGATCTTGGAGGCCATTGCTGTGCCACAGGCCAACAACCAGGTTATCAGGGTACAGGGGAGTGGTTACTGCTCTGCAGCCTATAAAAAGTAGGAAAAAGGACTTTTTTATACAGACAGATAGTTACAGGATAGGGAGAATGGGTTTACAGTGCCAGAGGACAGGGTTAGATTAGATTTTAGGAAGAAAGTCTTTACTCAGAGGATGGTGAGGCCCTGGCACTGGGTGCCCAGAGAAGCTGTGGCTGTCCCAACCCTGAGAGTGTCCAAAGCCAGGCTGGGAAGGTCTTGGAGTAACCTGGAATAGTGGAAGGTGTCCCTGCCCAAAGCAGGGGGTGGAACAAAATGATCTTTAAAGTCCTTTCCAACTCAAACCATTCCATGATTCTGTGATAGTCTCCTTTATCTTTGTATTCTGGTGGCAAAGACCTTTTTTTTCTGACCTTTACTGAAAAATACAAACTGTGAGCAGTTTATCAGATGTGTTCTTGGTCGTGTGAAGCATTTGAGCATCAGCGGTGGGAAACAGGCTGAGAGCAGCACAGAGCAATAGTGTGGGAAGAATGCTGAGAGTCTGATGGTCCAAACTCTGTCTGTGTGTCCTGCAGCTTTATTAATCCTATCTTCATTTAGCTAATGGAGGGATTAAAATTAAATTAGATGGAAAATGCATCTGTTTCTATTTTCAGTAATGCTTAGCATATTTAAAACCAAGTCAACTCTCTTTAATGTGAAGTGACACACTTATGTTAATATAAGCATTCGAGAGTGGTGGTGTTTGAAATACCAGGCTAAGTGGTTTTTAAGATATGAGATTCTGAGCTCAATTTTTCATGTCTCTCTGCAAAAAGTTGGTGCTTTGATGCACAAACTCTTTGAAAATCTTGAGATTAATGTTTGATATTGAAAAAAAAAAAAACAAATCTGAAGGATGTCAGGTTGTGAAGGCCTGAATTTCAGGGAGAGCCTGTCTGTTCCTGCTTACTCAGCTCAGGATCTTGGCTGGAATGAGACAGTTTCGTTCCACTGTTATAGCAGAAAATAAAACAACAGGTCACTAACACATCAAATACAATGAAGTCCTGAGTGTGGGGGAACTCCAGTGATTTTTCTTTGTTGTGTTTCCCTTTGCTGCAGCCACTCCAACCTGCTGTACATGGCCACCCAGATTGCCTCAGGGATGAAGTACCTGGCATCCCTGAACTTTGTGCACAGGGACCTGGCCACTCGCAACTGCCTGGTGGGGAACAACCACACCATCAAGATTGCAGACTTTGGCATGAGCAGGAACCTCTACAGTGGGGATTACTACAGGATCCAGGGCAGAGCTGTGCTGCCCATCCGTTGGATGGCCTGGGAGAGCATCCTGCTGGTAGGCACTGCACAAAGCTCCCTTCCCTTCCCTTCCCTTCCCTTCCCTTCCCTTCCCTTCCCTTCCCTTCCCTTCCCTTCCCTTCCCTTCCCTTCCCTTCCCTTCCCTTCCCTTCCCTTCCCTTCCCTTCCCTTCCCTTCCCTTCCCTTCCCTTCCCTTCCCTTCCCTTCCCTTCCCTTCCCTTCCCTTCCCTTCCCTTCCCTTCCCTTCCCTTCCCTTCCCTTCCCTTCCCTTCCCTTCCCTTCCCTTCCCTTCCCTTCCCTTCCCTTCCCTTCCCTTCCCTTCCCTTCCCTTCCCTTCCCTTCCCTTCCCTTCCCTTCCCTTCCCTTCCCTTCCCTTGTAGTTGGCACAGCTGTGCCAGGCAATCACCAATATCTGGGAATATCAATATCTGTGCTGCCCATGGTGAGGAATCCATAGGGTTGTGTTGGACATAACTCAGATCCTGGGAAAGGAGCCTGGCCTTGGAAATACAGAATGTCATGGAATAGTTTGGGTTGGAAGGAGCTTAAAGCCCATCCAGTGCCAGCCCTGCCATGGCAGGGACACCTCCCACTGTCCCAGGCTGCTCCCAGCCCTGTCCAGCCTGGCCTTGGGCACTGCCAGGGATCCAGGGGCAGCCCCAGCTGCTCTGGGCACCCTGTGCCAGGGCCTGCCCACCCTGCCAGGGAACAATTCCTAATTCCCAATATCCCATCCAGCCCTGCCCTCTGGCACTGGGAGCCATTCCCTGGGTCCTGGCACTCCAGACCCCTGTAAATTGTCTCTCCATGTTTCCTGTCAGCCCCTCCAGGCCCTGCAAGGCCACACTGAGGTCCCCCCAAAGCTTCTCCTGTCCAGGTGAACAATCCCAGCTGTCCCAGCCTCTCCTCCCAGCAGAGCTGCTCCATCCCCTGATCCCCCTGGTGCCTCCTCTGGGTCTCTGCAGCAGCTCCAGCTCCTGCCTGTGCTGGGCCAGGGCTGGGGCAGCTCTGCAGGTGGGGTCTCACCTGAGCACAGGGCACAGGGCACAATCCCCCCTGCCCTGCTGCCCACGCTGGGCTCAGCCCAGGGCAGGGGCTCAGGGCTGGGGCAGCTCCAGCTCTCAGCCCCAGCACCCCCAGCTCCCTCTCAGGGCTGCTCCAGCTGCTCATCCCAGCCTGGATTGGTCCTGGGGGTCCTCCTGACCCAGGGGCAGCTCCAGCACTGCTGGAACCTCCTGAGGTTGCTGTGGGCCACTGCTTGAGCTTGTCCAGAATCTCTCTGGATGGCATCCCATCCCTAAGGCCTCATCTGGGCATGAGTGCCTGACATTCCTGCTGGAATTTTGAGGAAGTTGCCTTGTTCTGCTTATCCCCCCAGCTGGGAAACTGAGAGGGGCAGGGACAAAATTTCCTGGGTTTCAAGTGTCTGGTTTGAGGCTATGGGGTTTTTTCACATCCAAGGGTCCTGCTCTCTCCCCGCAGGAGATTGTTCCACAGCCCAAACACATCCAGTCTGGAGAATATTTAACTTTTTTTTTTCCCTTGTAGTAGTTGCTGAGTTACTTTCTTACAACAGCTACCCAGAAAAATTGTAATTACCTCTGCTCTACAGGCTGCCAGGCCCAAGCTCTCTGAAATCCACCCTCTTTTCCTGCTTATGGCTGCATCTAAACCATAAATCACTCCCACCCCCCCGTGTGAACATCCTCCAAACCTCGACAGACTGCAGGGGTTGCCAGATAAGCCTGGCTGAAGTGGGGCTGGGATGTTTTCTGCCCAGACAGGCCCTCCAGCCCCTCAAGTGTTTTGTGTTATTTTCTGAGCAATCTTCTTTTTACTTCTCCAGAAACACATTGTTCCAAACACAGCCAGTTTGGGCACATTTTTTGAAGACAGAAAACAGGGACAGCAAGAAGATTGTCACTGGCTTCTTACATGTGCAAAAATTAAAATGATCTCAGGCCTTTCTCTAAGAGTCTGTAGTCTGCTCTGGCTCTGCTTTCACCCTGAGGGCTTTGCTTCCCTTTCAAAGGCCTTTCTGTGAGCTCTGCTCTTCTGGGTGGAGGGAGGCAGTGACTGTCCCCCTCCCTCAGTTTATTTTACTCTGCTGCAAACAGACTGTCACAGGAGAGACAGAAATCCCTGTCCTTCTCTGGGACCTGCTCCCTGTTACAGAGCTTTGCCTCTGTGAAAGCTGCACCTCCTTGGGGCTTGTGGGGCCCCCAGGTGCTGCTGCTGCCCTATGAGGAGCCCTGGCATGCCCATGGGTGTGGGTGGGGGCAGCTCAGCTGCTGTGCTGGCTCTGCTTGGAGCATCTCCCCAGGTGCACCCAGGTGTGGGCTGCACAGAGTGCAGGCTGGGAGGGTTTTATAAAATGGGTTTTGCTAGGCTGAGCAGATCCTCTCTGGCCAGCAGGAGCAGGGAGGTCCTTGTGCCCCTGTGCTTGGCACTGGTGAGGGCACACCCTGAGTGCTGTGCCCAGCTCTGGCCCCTCAGCTTGGGAAGGACATTGAGATGAGAGCATCCAGAGGAGGCAATGAGGCTGGAGAGGGGCTGGGAAACACAAACCCTGTGAGGAATGTTTGAAGGAGCTGGGGTTGTTTAGCCTGGAGAAGAGGAGGCTCAGGGGTGCCCTTATTGCTCTCCACACCTTCTGAAGGGAGGCTGAGGACAGGTGGGGTTGGTCTCTTCCACAGGGCAGCACTGACAGAACCAGAGGGCACAGTGTCCAGCTACAGCAGGGAAGGGATAGGCTGGATATTAGGAAGAAATTTTTCACTAAAAGAATAATAAAGGACTGGAATGCTCTTCCCAGGGAGGTGGTAGAATCACCATCTCTGGGTGTGTTTAAAAACAGACTGGCCATGGCACTGGGTGCTACGGTCTGGTTGGGTGTCAGGGCACTGATGGACTTGATGACCTCAGAGGTCTCTTCCAACCTCATGATTCTGTGATTCTGTCCACAGGGCAAGTTCACCACAGCCAGTGACGTGTGGGCCTTTGGGGTGACCCTGTGGGAGATGTTTGTGCTGTGCAAGGAGCAGCCCTACAGCCTCCTGACGGACGAGCAGGTCATCGAGAACACGGGCGAGTTCTTCCGCAGCCAGGGCAGGCAGGTGAGCAGCAAACACAACAAACAGCCCTTCCTTCCTTTCCTTCCTTTCCTTCCTTTCCTTCCTTTCCTTCCTTCCTTCCTTCCTTCCTTCCTTCCTTCCTTCCTTCCTTCCTTCCTTCCTTCCTTCCTTCCTTCCTTCCTTCCTTCCTTCCTTCCTTCCTTCCTTCCTTCCTTCCTTCCTTCCTTCCTTCCTTCCTTCCTTCCTTCCTTCCTTCCTTCCTTCCTTCCTTCCTTCCTTCCTTCCTTCCTTCCTTCCTTCCTCCCTCCCTCCCTCCCTCCCTCCCTCCCTCCCTCCCTCCCTCCCTCCCTCCCTCCCTCCCTCCTTCCCTCCCTCCTTCCTTCCCTCCCTCAGCCTCCCCCTCCCTGCTGCATGTTCCTCCCTGCTGCCCTCACCTCAGCTGCAGCAGTCTCTGCTTCTTCTCTCCTGTGTTCCACTCAGTTTCTCACTTGGGTTCTATTCAGCTTCTCACCTGTGTCCTACTCTGCTTCTCACTTGTGTCCTGTGCTCTACTCTGCTTCTACTCACCAGTGTCCTGTGTTCCACTCAGCTTCTCACTTGTGTCCTACTCAGCTTCTCACCTGTCTTCCCTCTCCTCTCCCCTTTTCTGGGCTCACTGCTCTCCAAGTTTTCCTCTCTTGGAGTCCCACTGGAAGAACCCCTTGGCCCTGTCCTGTTTATTTCCTGTTCTAAACCACTTCACTCTGCCCTGTCTTCAGCTTTTCCAGGCTCTCCCACACAGTCCTGTTGCTCCTTTCCTCTGTCAGCACTCTCCCACCAGCATTGCCTCTGCAAGATGAGGGAGCAGGAGGGATTTGTGGTGGGAAGGAGCAGTTGGTGGTTCCCAGGGATTAGATTCTCCCTGTAGTATCTCCAAGAAGCCTTTGGCCATCTCCAGCTGCTGAAAGGCTATTGTGTCACTTTGTCCCCACTGCTGCTGCCCTCAATAGATACCAGTGATGGTGCAGGACACTCCATCTCCTCAGTACCCAAAGCTGTGGAGAACAGTTCTCCCCAAAATTCACCTTTAGCACCACAGAATTAAGGGAAATAAAGGGAATTAAGCAGAGAATTAAGGGAAATAAAATGATCTGGGGTTTATTCACCATCTCCCAATACTAATGATTAGCCAAGAGCCTACAAGAAGTGAGCCTAAAAAATGAGAGGGAGAAATAAAATGCTTCTGCCAAGCTGTGCTGTAGATAAGCTCTAAAAGGTGTTTTTTCTGTCTCTGCTAACAAGCTGTCACGATGCTTAGAAAGCCTCATGGGCTGTCTACGGTGAGTTGCAAGTGCTTGGATTTTATTGTGGTAAATTTGGGTTTGGTTTGTGTTTTGCTGTCTCTTGGAGGACAAATGCCCCAGAAGCATTCATGTTTTCTGGGGGACAAAGGCCTGTTTTGTGAGCAGCTCATCAGACAAGTTGGCAAAGTGTCCGTGGTGCTGTTTGAGAGGCTCTGTCCAGACTCCACTGCCAGCCTGGAGCTGGAGGGATTCCAAACACTGCATGGTGGCTGTGTCTTGTAACCCTGGAATGAAACTGTCTCTTGGTGTTACTTGAGTAAAGGTTCATTTCCTTTGTGAGAACCCCCCTGAAACATTGTGACTCTTCCTTTCAGATCTATCTGTCCCAGACTCCTCTGTGCCCTAACCCTGTGTTCGACCTGATGCTGAAATGCTGGAGCAGGGATATCAAAGATCGTCCCACTTTTGACATGATCCACCAGTTCCTGCTAGAACAAATGGAATCAAATATTTGAGTCCAGGAAGAGGCAAGCTCGAGCACAGAGTGACTTTGGGTCTCTTTGCCTGTCCCTCTCAGTCAGGCTCCCCTCCCTGACTGTTGCAGTTGGGACGTCCATGGCAGCTGCTCATTCTCTTGGCCATGGTCTGACACACAGGACCAGAGGATCTCATTTGGTTGAAAAATCATCTCCTCTTCTGAATCATTTCCTGGGAATACTGTGAGAGGGGTTTTATTGGATACCCATACAGCTTTGGGCAGAAGGAATGAGTAAAACTTGGAGGGACTTGGAGCTCTCTCCTGGCTGGAAGAGAAGGTGAGAGTGCTGCCACTTGAGAACAAGGCTTCTGGAAGGAAAGGCTGCAGCCTTCCAGAGCTCTTCCATGGAATCTGATGGAAGTCTTGTGCACATGAGCAAGTGTTTCTGTGTGCTCTTGCTACAGACAATGGTGAGAGGCCAGAAACATCTGGAGCTGGGAAATGGTTTAATGGACTTGGGAACTGACGGAGCATTGAGGATCCCTTTGGGAGTGACACTGCCAGGGTCCACAGAAGATGCTGAAACAAGAGTCCAAGATGATGTTCTGTTTTCCTGTGGTTGTTAAGCACTGCTTTGGTTATATATGTGCGTTTTCCCCACACTGGATTTTTTTTTTTGTTTTGTTTTCTAGAAAAAATGATTTTAAAATGAATGTTAAAGGTTATTGGGAGGTCACTGTGTTAGAAGGTCTTCCTCTGACCTACAAATTAAGGTTAGGGTAGGGAGTTTGTATTGAGAAGTAGCTGATACTGTACTACTGTCACTATGTAGAGTTATTAACCTAATGAACTTGTAGCCACAATGGACTGATGTGCAATTAATCCTGTATAATTACCCATCAATATGAGATCTCTAGATCAATGCTGTTACATGTGAGAGGGAACTGAGATGGGCTGGGGGCGGATGGCTGAGAGCAGAGCCCTCTTTGTCACTTGTCACAGCTGCCAGGAGGAGCACACAGCTCCCACCTGTGTGTGCCTGGAGCCAGGGGTTCCTCTCCAGGTGTGCAGCAGTGGTGCCATGGCCAGGCTGTCACTGCCCTGTCACAGGGGCTGGGCTGGCACGTCCCCTGTCCTTTTTCCTCAGTCACTCATTGAACTTGGGGTTGCTTTTCGTGTGTCCTGTCACAAACAGCTCATTCTCTGGAGGGTTTTAGAGGGCTCTGAAATCCATTTGGAGCGAGTTAGAGAGTTTAGTGTGTTTCTACAATAAATCCATTGTGGATTTACCAGGTGCCTGGGGAATACTCTGCTATTCCCTCTCTAATCATTTAGCAAGATACTTAGGACCAAACCAAATATTTCATAAGCTGGGAGAAGATGAAAGCTCAGCACTTGGCTTTTTTTTTTTTTTTTTTTTAAGTAGAATCCAGCATAAAATGTATTTCCAGTAAAGATTATAAAGATAATTTTCATCATAGCATGGATGACAGGCTGGCTGTGCTGTGAGAGGGCACTGCTGAGAGGGGAATGTCTGAGTGGTTACAACACAGGGATGGTTGTGCTAAAAGAGAAACCCTGCTTCTGACTGGGCAGATGCCAGGCTGGAGCGTGGCATGGCTGTGCTGCTCCTTGGGAAGGCTCCAGCCATGCTGGGCTGCCCTGCTGGGGATGTGGCCCCACCCCAGCTGCTCCTCTGAGGAGCCACAGGGCCCAAGTGCTCTCATCTCCCTGAAGGGATTCCTGGAAGCTCACCCCCCTCCATTAGGTTTTCTTTTTTCCCCCTGTGACTGGAGGGGCTTGGAGTGAGCTGCCTTTCCCTGGGTCCCTGCTGGGTGCTGCATTCTGCCAAATCAGCCAGCCAAGGTATCCAAGGTATTTCTGGAGCATTCCTGCCCCAGGAAATGTCCCCAGTGCCCCCCAGCTGGGGGTGTGTGGTCTCCTGTGCTCCCAGGGCAGGGAGAGTCCCTGCATGGGCTCTGTGACATCTGGACATGCTGTTCCTCCATTGACATGGTGACATACAAAGTTTGTCTCATATCAATAAATTCTAATGATAACCTTGACTAAAGTGAATTTCCCCTTCTTTTTCTGTACCCAGGTGTCTGCCCTGAGAGCTGACACTTTGGTGGGGTTGCTCAGTAGCTCTTTGGGGAGGATGTGACCCCTGGGGTTGGAGGGAGCAGCCACAGACCATTAAATGAAGAGAGTTTTGAAGGGAGTTTCTGGAAATGCTGGAAAGGTGCTGGCCCAAATCCCCTTGTGCTGGTGGCACCTCAGTGGGCCTGGGGTTGTTGGTTGGTGCTGCATTTCAATGAACAGCTTCTTCATCTCAGTGTTAAAATCTGATGCTTTAGGCTGGGAGGAGCCTGTAGAGGTCCCTTACCAACCTGATCACTTAAAGCTGAGCTGATTTCAAAGTTCCCTTGGGGTGCTCTGGGCTTTGAAAATTTCCAAGGTTGGAAATGCCATCCCTGACCCTGTCCCAGAGCTGTTCTGTGCCCATGAAGAACTTTTTCCTTGTGCCTGGTGGGCCCTTCCCTTGCATCCTGTGCCTTTGCCTCTGGGTTTGTCACTGCCCCTCTGAGCTGAGCCCTGCAGCCCTGGCCAGAGCTCGGGTATTTGGGCAGAGTCAAATACAGATTAGGCTGACAATAACCAGATCTCTCAGTTTAGGCACCAAGGGCAGGAGTCAAAGCAGCATTTTGATCTTCTCAGACCTAAGTTTGAGGGAAATTAGGCACCTTAACAGGTAAGAACAACCCTCAAATATTCAACAGGTGGCCCAGAGAATCTGTGGATGCCCCATCCCTGGAAGTGTCCCCAAGGCCAGGTTGGATGGGGCTTGGAGCAATCTGGGATGATCTTTAAGGTCACTTCCAACCCAAACCAGTCTGGGATTCTGGGATATTTAATCAATTCCATACAGGAGTTAGATATTCATTGATTTATTCCTGCCTTCACTGGCTGCAAATATTTTTCAAAGAGGAAAGGTCTGGCCAGAAAGAGAAGCTGCTGCTGCTCCACCAGCAATGCAGTCAGAACTGCAGGAGAGCTGAAACATCCACAGCATCCCAGTGACATTTACAGGCTGGAGGCCCTGGGCCAGGCTCTGCCAGTGAAGTGTTGCAAACTTTACACCTCTCAACTTTACACTGGATTTCACCAGGTGCCCTCACCTTCCTCATGATCTTCCTCCCGTAGAACATCACTTTGTCCCTCTTGCGGAACCTGTACTGAGGCACGTGGGGCTGAAGTTGCTCTGGAACAGAAGCATCACATCAGAAACCCCCTGCAGCAGCTGGGAGAACACCTGAGCACAGCTTGGGCACTTTGCTGCCTCCAGAACAGCTCCTGTGGGCAGGGTTTGGGGTTTAAACCACCCTGGGATCCCTCATTGCCCAGCCCTGGCCAAGCCAGACCCAGGCAGGGCTGCCTTGAGGCTCCACCTCAGCCCCAGAGGAGATGAAGGGCTCTCTAAACACACTGAAGGCTTGGGCAGTTTGAATCTCCTCAAGGAAACCTCTAATTCAATCATTTCTCCATCTGTGACAGTGAATTCACAGCTGGTCCTGAGGCTGACACTGCTCACACCCCAAAGAAATGAAACCTGCAGGTGCTGCCTGTGACAGTTCTGGGCTCACATCTGGGGAAGGGAACCAACACAAGTTCTCCATCCTTTAAAGCTGCTGTCCTGCAAGAACCACACCTCTGCAGCAAACAACTACCACTGAAAATTACAAAAAGACTCAAGATTTATGGAAAAATTGGGTTTAAAACTTACATGGTAAGTACTTGATAATTAGTCTCCTTATCCCATACATGACAAACAGAAAAACTACTTCAAGTAGCAGCATGGCTGCAGCTCCAATTGCAATTCCAGTCACCTGGAAGGGAATTTAGGGAGAAAGAAGTTAATGATTTTCAACTTCAGAAGTTACTACATACTTTTTGAAGGGCTGAAGAACACTCAGCTCAGTGAGATGTCTAAAAGTCAAGCACATTCATAAATACTTAATTTTTAATTCAAACATCTCATATGCAAGAAGTTTAAACTGCACCAATGACCAGTCCTAAGATCACATGGAAAATATTCCATGTTTTCCTTCCCAAAGATCTGGGAGCTGATCAACTCAATGTACAGGGGGTGTGTGAGGGCATGGAGGGACAGGAAAAGGGGGAATGGCCTCAAGATGAAGGAGGGCAGGGCTGGATGGGATATTGGGAATTAGGAATTGTTCCCTGTGAGGGTGGGCAGGCCCTGGCACAGGGTGCCCAGAGCAGCTGGGGCTGCCCCTGGATCCCTGGCAGTGCCCAAGGCCAGGCTGGGCAGGGCTGGGAGCACCTGGGACAGTGGGAGGTGTCCCTGCCATGGCAGGGGTGGCACTGGGTGATTTTTAAGGTCCCTTCCAGCCCAAACCACCCCTGGGCTGTTCAGCAAACAGGAGCTCCTGTCCTGGGCCTGCCTCCAGCTGGGCAGGGACAGACCCAGCAAGGCACCAGGGCCATGAGGTGCTGGGAATGGGAACAACCTTCACCCTGCAGGAACCAGCAGGGAATCCTCAAACAGCCAGGGCAGAGGGGAGCAGGCACAGGAGGGGGGGCTGAGCCCCCACTGCAGCCCAGGGAGCCCTGAGCCCCTGCCTCGATGTCCCTGATGGCCTGGGGGAGAGGCAGCCAGGCCCTGGGGGATGTGAGCATGGAGGTGTGTGTGAGCATGGAGCTGTGTGTGAACATGGAGCTGTGAGTGTGAACAGGGAGCTGCGAGTGTGAACAGGGACCTGTGTGTGAACATGGAGCTGTGTGTGAACATGGAGCTGTGAGTGTGAACAGGGACCTGTGAGTGTGAACATGGAGCTGTGAGTGTGACCATGGAGCTGTGAGTGAACATGGAGCTGTGTGTGAACATGGAGCTGTGAGTGTGAACAGGGAGCTGTGAGTGTGAGCATGGAGCTGTGAGTGTGAACATGGAGCTGTGAGTGTGAGCATGGAGCTGTGAGTGAACATGGAGCTGTGAGTGTGAACAGGGACCTGTGAGTGTGAACATGAGCTGTGTGTGAACATGGAGCTGTGAGTGTGAACATGGAGCTGTGAGTGTGAACATGAGCTGTGTGTGAACATGGAGCTGAGTGTGAACATGAGCTGTGTGTGAACAGGGAGCTGTGTGTGAACAGGGAGCTGTGAGTGTGACCATGGAGCTGTGTGTGTGAACATGGAGCTGTGAGTGTGAGCATGGAGCTGTGAGTGTGAACAGGGAGCTGTGAGTGTGAACAGGGACCTGTGTGTGAACATGGAGCTGTGAGTGTGAACAGGGACCTGTGAGTGTGAACATGGAGCTGTCAGTGTGACCATGGAGCTGTGAGTGTGAACATGGAGCTGTGAGTGTGAACAGGGACCTGTGAGTGTGAACAGGGACCTGTGTGTGAACATGAGCTGTGTGTGACCATGGAGCTGTGTGTGAACATGGAGCTGTGAGTGTGAACAGGGAGCTGTGAGTGTGAACATGGAGCTGTGAGTGTGAACAGGGACCTGTGAGTGTGAACATGGAGCTGTGAGTGTGACCATGGAGCTATGAGTGTGAACAGGGTCCTGTGTTTGTTTGTGAACAGAGATCTGTGGGTGTGAACAGGGTCCTGTGTTTGTTTGTGAACAGGGTCCTGTGTTTGTTTGTGAACATGGAGCTGTGTTTGTGCTGGGGCCACTCCCTGGCACTGCTGGGTCCAGGGCTGGGGGCCCTCAGGAATCCTGACAAATGCTGTAAAATTCCTGTGCTCCTCCCAAACGCCCGTGTGGGGAAGGACAGAGCTGTGTCCAGGAGAAGCTGAGGGGTTTTGTGCTGCAGGTGGAACTGTTGGGGCTGACATCACAGAGGCTCCCTGGTGATTGCACTGAGCTGGGTCTCCTCTCCCCCCTGGCCAGCACGAGCTGTAACATCATCATGGCAGGCTCCAGGGGAAAGAGCATCTTCCCTGAAAACCCCTACCACATCCCTGGGTGAGTTCATCCAAAACATCCATTTCCAATGCACATGGCTCTGCTTGGGGTCAGGGAGTGTTTATGACTCAGGATGTTTTGGGGTTTTTTTAAGACACTATTCAATATTCCATGTATCCATGGTCTGAAGGAGACACAGCTCCAGGGGAAGCAGCACCTTACACAGGGGCAGAGCCACAGACCATGCCATGGCACATGGACAGCAAAGCCAACGTGGTTCTTTTCCTCCCTTTCTCCCCATTTCTTTTAAGCTGCCAAATGCCAGCAGTGCCACTGTGCAGGGCTTGGCTTCCAAATTGTCTTAATATTTGCATCAAGGATTTCTGGAAGTCTTCTTTGACTAAGGGGTTGTACAGATGTGACACCCTCTGATCACTGGGCTGGAGCCCTGTCCTGCTGCTGGGTCAGAGACTGGGAAGTTTTGTCATCTCCTCCATAAGTTGGATTTCTTCCCAAAGCTCTTTGTGACACTCTCCTCTAAAGGCTTGGAAGGAAGAAAGCCTGGATATGAGGCAGGGGGAGAAGGCAAGATGTGAATGGCAGGAATTTGGGATTTGCTGGGAATTTGTGTGTGGGGTCCTGTGGTGAGACCTGGGCTGGGATGTGCAAAGGGGGTGGGAAGGGCTGGGTGGCCCCAGGGGAAAAGCAGGTGAAGCCCCTGGGGATAGCCCAGGCTGGGGTGAGCCCTGGCACAGGGAATGCCAGGTGGGTGTGGGGAGGCAGAGCCCGGGCTCAGGGCAGGGTGGAGCACTTTCCTTAGGGCTGCTCCTGCTGGTGACCCAACCAGCCCTTCCCCTTGCAGTGACAGGCAGGAGTTCCATTTCCATCTCTCCACCTTCCCGCTTGCATAAGCTCGGAGCCTGGGGGTTTTGTACTCATTTTTGCATTGCTGTGGCCATCTGATGTGACATTCCCTGTGTGCCATCAGAGCTGTGCTGGGGCACAGACCAGGGACAGCAAGGAGGGAGCTGTGGCTGGAATTGCAGCCCCAAGATCCCCAACTCCTTGCCTTGCTCAGCCCTGCCTGCCTGCAGCTCCATCAGGAGCAGCTCCAAGCCCCGGGATGGACACAGCAGCTGGGGCTGCTCCTCTCTGGAGCTGGAGGAGGAGGAGGAGGAGGCAAACCCTGCTGCTGTTCCTGTTGGTGCTGTGCAGGCTCGGGGCAGCCCCTGAGCCCCCGTGGGTGCTGAGGATGAGGAGGAGCTGCCTGGAGGGCATCCCCAGCAGAGCCTGCACTGGGGTGTCACAGAGGAGCGTTTGTGTCCAGGATGTCCCCGGGTGTCCCATGTGCTGCACCCCCCTGTGCAGCAAAGCTACAACACCCCAAAGAGAGCCCCAGAGCCAGGCAATGGTCCCAGCAGGGGTCTGGAAAGGCACCACGGTGCTCCAGGAGACTGGGAAGCCTAAACCCAGTGAGAGGGATGGCTTGGGAGCGTCTGGGTGGGCAGAGAGGGGTCAGTCCATGAATCCTGGGCACAGCCTGGCTCTGCAGAGCTGGGGAGGTTTGGAGACAAGCGAGGATGGCCCAGGGCCAAGGCTCTGCTTGGCAGGGAGGCAGAGCAGGTTTGGGAGTGGTGATGGAGGAGATAGGGCTGAGCAGGGGGGGGTGAGAGGGCTCAGCCTTGGGCCAGAGGGGTTTCACTGCTCACCAGCCTGAGCCCAAACAGGGTTCCCCAAAAGGGGGTCCCTCATCAGCCCCAGCACAGGGCACAACCAGGGCACAGGATTTACCTGTGACTCCTTCCATGGCAGATCCCCACTGGCTCAGTGACCTCTGTTTAACTGCAGGGGAGCAGAGCCCTTTCTCAGCCCAGCCATTATTTTGTCCAGGATCAAAATCCCTCCAGCCATCCTGTAATTATTTGGGCTGTGTCATTTGTGCCCTTGCTCAGTTTATCATCCGTGTTGCAAAACTCATTGAGAACCCCCGGGGATGAGGCACCAGGAGGAATCCTGCATGCAGAGTGGGGAAACCTGCCCAGAGTAAATGCACAGCTCTGCTGGCTGCTGTTTAAGCTATTTGGAAGGGAAAGGACTTACTCATCATCTTATGATCCTCATGCATCATCTGGCTTTAGCCCCGGATCCACGCTGGGCTCATTGATGGAATATTTCTGTCCATTGCAACTGGCTGCTCTTCCTTCCTTCAGTGCTGGAATAGCATCAGCATTAGGAAATGTGAGACTGGGACAGCTCGAGTGTCTGATGGTGTCCCAGAGCTCCAGCACCTGCCCTGCCCTTGGCCACAAGTCACAGTGTCCATCCCAGGGACTGGGCACTGGAGAGATCCCAAAAACCTGAGCTGTGTTTGTTCCTGGGACTCACCACCCTCCCTGTGCCCCCCTGGGCCTGGGTGGGCTCATCTGCTGTGGGCAGAGAGAGGGGGGTGCAAGAGGGGAATTGTTCTGATTTCTGAGTTTCAATACTGAACAAGAGACACTGGGATTTTCTCAGTTACTCACAGTGTGTCAGAGCAGAGAGGCATTGCAAAGTTTAAACTGGGGCACATTGGACTGGAAATGGTATTTTAACTGTGGGATTGTGGATCTTGGTGCTGCCAAAGCCCAGGCTGGGCTGGGAGTTTTCCCATCCACATCCACAGGTGCTGCTTCCTGACCTCACCCATGTTTCTCCATGAACCAAGGGCCTGTGCCTGTACATGCCTGAGAACTGATGAGCAGTTTGTGCTGCCAGAGGAGAACATGCATGTGAAACACAGACACTCCCTGCTGGCTCCTGTGACCACACCTGTGGTCCCAGTTCTCCCCCTGTGCTGCTCCCCCCGAGCTCATCCCATCCTCCCTTCCCTGGGCTTATCCCATCCTCCCTTCCCTGGGCTCATCCCATCCTCCCTTCCCTGGGCTCATCCCATCCTCCCTTCCCTGGGCTCATCCCATCCTTCCCCTTCCCTGGGCTCTGGACAGGGCCTGCCCAAGGTACAGACACTCTGCAGCAGATCTGCACTGCCAGAGGGCAGGGCTGGATGGGATATTGGGAATTGGGAATTGTTCCCTGTGAGGGTGGGCAGGCCCTGGCACAGGGTGCCCAGAGCAGCTGGGGCTGCCCCTGGATCCCTGGCAGTGCCCAAGGCCAGGCTGGACAGGGCTGGGAGCAGCCTGGGACAGTGGGAGGTGTCCCTGCCATGGCAGGGGTGGCACTGGATGGGATTTAAGGTCACTTCCAGTCCAAACCAGTCTGGGATTCCACAATTAACCCAGCAGTGGACATCCCCCACTGCCATCTCACTGATGGCTCCTTTCTGGTTTCCTCCTCAGCTATGGGGGCTATGTTCCTCAGTTCACCTTCACGTTTGGGGACACCTATGGCAGAACCACCCACGAGCTGCTGACAGATCCCAACGTCAGGAAGAGCCCTCGGTCCCTGCTGGCACCACTGGACCCCAGGGAAAACCTCCTCCAGTACCATTATCACATTGACCACCCAGGTGAGCAAATGGACCCTGCTAATGAGCACTGTGTTAATTACCAGCAGTGGGCTCTGTCCCTGGATGAAATGGGATCTTTTCCTGGGAGCAGTCACAGCTCTGACAGCTGGAGAGCAGCAGAGTGAGGTGCTGCAGCTCTTGGCCTCAGCTGATGAGGATGGGGACTCTGGTGCTGTGGAGAGTTTCAGTTCCCAGGTTATCTTCAGTTTGATGAAGATAAGCCATTTTATGGCATATCATTAATTCACTCCCCAATTCTTCCAGAATTCCTGCTGTGGTTTAAACCTGGCTGGCAACTAAACCCCCTACAGGTGCCTGCTCACAAATCCAAACCATGGCCTGTATTAGCTTCTACAAAGAAAATTACCTCTATCCCAATCAAACCCAGCACATTCCACAGGCTAAAATCCATCTTTCTGGGGAAGGTCTGGTTTCCTAAATCAGATTCTTTTCTGGCTCACCTGCCTGGTGCACAGCTCACTTTGCTCCAGCTCTGACAGCTTGGCCTTGATTCTGCCTCTTGCTGCTCCTCCTCAGCTCAGCAGAAGGGCTCCTGTGCTTTCCCTTTTCCCTCTTTTCCCTTTCCCCCCTCCCCTTTTCCATCATTTTTCCCCCTATTTCCTTTTTTTTTTTTCTCTTTTCCCTTTTCCCCCCCTCTTTCCCCTCTTTTTTCCCCCCCTCCTTTCCCTCTTTTCCCTTTTCACTTTGCTAACAGGCCCCACCTCCTCCATCAAGCACAGACAGGCTCATGTGGATTCCCAACCCTGGGAATTTGCAGGAATTTCTTTCCAAGTCCCAGCCCTTTGTGCAGAGTGCTGTGTCCCTGCTGAGCAGCCCCAGGCAGGCACTCAGGGCTGCCCTGGGCAGGCCCTGGGGATGTGCCACCCTTTGGGGACACATTTGCACATCCCATGGCTGTTTGGATGCCCTGGACAGTGGCAATGAGTTTCCTCCATGCTGAACACAGGGATAATGTGCCCCTGTGGGATCTGGGTCTTTATTTCCCTGGGGATGGCCACACCCCAGTGTTGCTCTCTCAGTTCTCACTGGGAATTTGTGTCGTGCAGCTTCTTGCAAACCTGGGGCCTCTCTGCTGCTCCTGGCCCTGTTCTCCAGGATCCAGGCCTGCACCACACAGGTGGTGTTTACAGGCTTCATTCCTGGAGATCTGAATTTGCATTTCCTTGCTCCAAAATACACCTTGGACAGACCCAACTAACCAGTTGACCGAGTTGCTCTCTCATTATTTTGGTTCCCTCCTGGTTGCCAGTGCTGGTGCTCGTGTTTGCTGCTCCTCAGTGAGGTCCTGAAGAACCAGCCCTGGTTGTGCTGACAAGGTCACCACAGCTCCTGCTGCCCAGCTGGCTCTGAGCAATCCCTTAACCCTGCCCAGGTGCTGCCTGGTGTCCTCCTGGGTGTTTTATGTGATTGTTTTGTGTGATGGTGATCAATGAGCTCGTGGCAGTGTGGGGCCTGTGGCTCCTTTAGCAAACTCAAGATTTTTTCTCAAGGCCTGGCTTTGATAAACTCTCATTGATGGGCACCCAATACTTTGATAGTTTCTATCAGTTGAACCCCATTTGTTTTCTTGCTGGCAGTGCAATCAGGCTCTGCTGTTGGGGATCTCTTCCCTCTGGTGACCAGGGAAGGGTTGGGCCAGGGCAGCTCAGGCTGAGCTCAGGGCAAGGTTCTTCCCCCAGAGGGTGCTGGCACTGCCCAGGCTCCCCAGGGAATGGGCACGGCCCCGAGGCTGCCAGAGCTCCAGGAGCCTTTGGGCAGCGCTGCCAGGGATGCCCAGGCTGGGGTTGCTGGGACAGGGGCTGGGCAGGGACAGGGGCTGGGTTTGATGATCCTTGGGGTCCCTCCCAGCTCAGGACATTCTGTGATTCCATGAGATCAGCCAGGGATGTGCTGAATTATCCATCATCCATGCTGCAACTGGAACCTGAGCTGGAAATGTGGATATTTCCTCAAATCAGAAGCTCTGTGCTCTCCTGGCTTTTCATTTTGTGCTTCACTGTGCAGCCTCTCAGAATCAATCAGTTTGCAAACCCCAGGGTGATAAAAAGGAGCTCACATGGATTTCTGAAGCACAGAACAACCTCAGTTTCCTTTTCCTTTGGTTTGTGGGAGAAAGAGAGTAGATTCAACATTCTTCTTAATAATGAAGTAAAAAATTAAACCTGCTTTAAAATTTGCACATTGGATTGAAAAATCATTTTAATCAAGGATTTTTCTTCATTTTGGTGCCAGCCTGGATACTTGATAATTCATTGCATAGAGCATATTATATATATTTCACAAAGCTGTATACAGAATATATACACATTATTATGTAATTATGGGCAGATTGCACACCTAAATGCCCACCAGAAGTTTATACTCATGCAGAAAAGGGCAGATTGTGCTGATTTCTGCAGATTTACAGAAATCATGGAATCATTCAGCTTGGACAAAACCTCTAAGAGTGAGTCCAGCACTAATCCAGCACTGCAGAGGGATGGGCTGTGTGCAGATGGAGCCTCTGCTGGAAGGGAGCTCCTCATTCCCTGGGCTGATGCAGATGTGCTCTCAAGGGGAGCTCACAGGAAGGCTGTAATGACCTGGGAAAAAATGGCCTGAGAGCACAAAAATGGGAGGAATTTGGTTTGTTTGAAAAAGGCAAGGCTGACACAGTAACAGTTGTCCAAGAAGGAAAAGGTGGATTCTCCTCTGGAACTACAGAGGAGGGGAAAATGGGTTTCACTGCTGGCACAGAGAAAGTGCCTGAGCCAGGGGGGCTGGGGAGCCACGTCAGGGGTGATTTTTAAAGGGAAATAAGAGAAAAGTTGCCAAGCTCAGCTGTCCCTGCAGAATCTCAAATGACAGGGCTCTGTCCCTGGTTCACAGTGGAGATATTTAGCATTTGCTGGATGTGAGATAATGTTTTTCCAGCCAGTGTTACAGCAGATCCTTTCCTCGAGGAGCAGCAATGGTGCCAGAGCAAGAATTCCTTGGAGGGGGCTCTGTTTGGGGTGGGCTGACACAGCCACGTGGAGTTAAGGATTGAGGGTTTTCCCCCCTTTTCTACTTTTTAACTTGGTGATATTTTACTGTTTCAGTGACAGCTGGAATAAATGTTATTTAACTGGGATTTGTGCTGGATTTCTGTGCAGGCTGGATTATTGATGGGGCTGATGAGGATCAGAGGAAAAATGGAAACAAAACTTGTGAAAAAAGAACTCAGCAGGCATAAGTATACTGTTCCCAGGATTTGGAAATTGAAGAACCAAGAGGGCTACAAGGAATAATGATGCATCCTAATCATTGTAGGAATAATATGGAAGCCTGTACAAAGCACAAATTCCATATCTCATTGTTTCCTGCAGTACATTCTTTAGGTATTGCAGCTTCCCTTTGGTTTTAGTTATTTACATTTAATTTAGATAGAGTTCATAGTTCATAGCTATTCTGGGATGTGCATGGAGTGGATCCTTGTGGTCTCTATCAAATTGATCTGTTCTGGTTCTACCCCGCTGACCTCCAGGCTCCATCCCACGGCATGGGGATGACAGGAATGCCTCATCCTCTAACTCAGTGTCTGTCCCTCAGGTTATGTCACCTACCAGAGCATCAGGAGCCCTCCCGAGATCCCCCTGGGGCCGCAGCCTGTGCCCACGGTGCTGGAGGAGCCAGTGCAGGCCCCCGTGGATGGGCAGAGCCCCCCGGCCATGCCCGGAGCCCAGCAGGGCTGGCAGAGCCCCCTGGCCATGCCCGGAGCCCAGCAGGGCTGGCAGAGCCCCCTGGCCATGCCCAGTGCCCAGCAGGGCTGGCAGCCCCCGGGGCTGGCCCCACACCCTGAGGCTGAGCAGCTGCACAGGGAGCTGGCCCTGGCACCCCTGGCACAGCTCCTGGGCAAAGGGACAGGGACCTGCCAGTGCCACTGTGCAGGGACAAAAACGGTGAGTGGGGCTGGGGGGTGAGGGGCAAGGAGGGGATTTCACACGGGTGTGAGTGCCTGTTGGATCATGGCCTTTTCTGACCCACAAAATGCCCTTTTCTGACCCAGAGATAGGGTAACTGAGATGTGCTTAAAACACTTTTATTCTATTTTCAGTCTCCTGTGAAGGGTTAGATAATACAGATGTTATAATTTACGCTGCTACAATTAGAAGCGATTTCTTAATTACAATGCACTATAAGTGTTTTTGGGTTATTAGCTTTAGCCACACTATGCTGTAAATGCTTTAAAGCTTCTGATTTATGCTATTATGATTAGAAGCTAACTATTTCTTAATTACAATACACTATGAGTGTTTTTTGGCTTATTAGCTTTAATAATATTAGCTTTAATTAGCTTTTTACATTATGCTGTAAATGCTTTAAAGCTTCTGATTGTGATGATGTGAATTATAACATCTGTATTGTCTCACCCTTCACATGTGACTGAAAATAGAATAAAAGCTTTTAAAACACCTCTCAGTTGCCCCATGTCTGGGTCAGAGCAGGGCTTAATCCAACAAATGGCAAGGGCACAAAGTTAGGAGTTTGTGTGGAGAAAGATCAGACACACAAATGCTTCCAGCAGCAGCAAATCCACTCCATCTTCAGGAGATGGTTTTGATCATTAATTACACTTTCCAATCAAAAACGCTTAATTTCTCCTTTGGCTGGGTTTGGCTTCAATCCCAGTCCCTAAAGTTGTGTTATGCTGTGCTGGGCAGCCAGGCTTGTGCTCCCTTAGGGTGTCCTTGGAGCCCTGATGCTGCCTTCCTCCTCCTCCTCCTCCTCCTCCCAAAACCAGAGCAGTCCCAGCACCTTTGGTTGGGTTTCTGCCCCTGTATCTGCCCCACCTGAATTTCCCACCATCATTGCCTCTCCTTTGAACACCAGTGCTGGGATTTGCCTGTTGAGCTGGGGGCTGTTGAGCACAGCACAGCCAAATATCCCTCCAGACCAACATGTTTCATGGTGTTCTTTTTGTTTGATTGGGGTTTTTTTGGTTTTTTGGGGGTTTTTTTGGTTGGTTGGGGGTTTTTTGGTTTTTTTTTGGGGGGGTGGGGAGATTTTTTTGGGGTTTTGTTTGTTTGTTTTGGGTTTTTGTTTGTTTTGGTTTTGGGTTTTAAAAAATTATTATGATGTTTATTATTTTTTAATAAAACATATATTTTCTCTGGAGCCAGCAACAGCCTCTGTCACGTTCCTGCAGAAATCCCAGGATTTCTGAAATCCTCTGAAGGCAGAGATTAGAGGTTTGACGTATGGAGTCAAAAGCTGGCTTGGATGTAAATCCCAAGAAGGGGCATTCCTGCTCCTTGCCCTCAGAAACAGATTTACCCAGGAGCTCAGTGCCCAAAGCTCCCCCTGTTCTCCATGGGGGTTTTGCAAAACCCTTCTAGGGCTGCTACTGGCTCATCTCATAATTTGGCTGTCCCAGAAATGGCTGGGGTGGCTCTTGGAGTGAAGCTGGGAAGAACTGGAAATGGCAGCTGCCATTCCCAGTCCTGGCAGTGATCTAAGCAGTGCAGCTGAGGGGAGAAGCAGGTTTTACTGGTGTTTGATTTGATTTCTCTTTTTTGTTTTGAGCAGCTGGAAAGCGGAGGTGTGGCACTGCCAGGAGGGGTTGCAACAGCAGATTCCACATTGCCAGTGCTGCCAGTGCCCAACGCCATCCGACAGAAAGTCACCTTAGGTAAAGCACAGCCAGGGCACCTGCAGCACTCTGAGGAAATGATGTGACCCTTCTGCCCAGGGGAACCTCAGTGGCATTGCCCATGGCTCCACCTTGTTTGGGATGGAAAATATCCCTGCTGCACTCCCTGAAAGGGCATTTATTTGGGATGCTGTCACCCTTTGGGATTGTCCTGGTTAAGGCAAATTTGGGAGAAAACCTCCAAAGGGGGCCCCTCCAGAAAGCAAACCCACACAGCCGCTCCCCCCCAACTGGTTTGGGAAGGATTCCTTGGAGAGAAGTGGAAAGAACCTGTTTATTTAACAGGCACAGCACCCCAGCACACAAAATGAACAATACCAGGTGACACCACTCTGTCACCACTCTGAAAAAGGTGACAAATTCAGAAAGTCTCTCTTGGGGGTGGTCACTCTGCTCTCAGTCCCTCCTGTGCTGGGGCAGCTGCTGCAGCCACAAGGGGCAAACTCTCGGTGTTTCCCAGGTCCCAGCCTGGAGCAGGTTCGAGTAGGTCCAAAAAAGGGAAAGGAGAAACAGTCCAGGAAGAAATTTGGACTGCTTAGCTAAACTAACTAATGAGCAGAAGCAAGAGTGAGAGCAAAAGCAAAAAGCCAAGCAAAAAGCAAAAGCAGCACCATGCACTGCCCTGTCTGTGTGTCCCACCAGCTGTGGGGGAGCAGCTGAGAGCAAAACCAAAACAAAACTTTCACTCTTCAGAGCCAGTCTTGAAGGCACAGAACATGATATCCAGCATAAACAGAACACAGGAATGGGGATACAAACATCATAACATCACCCTAGGACAGGGATGCTGTCACCTTTAAGATGCTCTGTCACCTTTTGGGATGCTGTCACCCCTTAAGATGCTGTCACAGGATCACAGGGATCACAATATCCCAGTTCAAATGAGAAAGTGTCCAGGCTTTAGGGTGCAGAAGACAAATTTCCTTCTCCAAAACATTCCTTTGGAAAGGGGGAGTTTGGCCTCCTTTTAGGTTCTACCTTGCTAGATTTTGTGTAGTTTCAGACTTTATAACATTTCTCTTGTGAGAATTTGTTGGATGGGCAGAGGAGATGAGGAAAAAGGGTTGGACATGCCATTGTTAGCCCTGAATGTGTATTAAATTGGGAGAAAACATGAAAGAGCTGTAGATGTAAAAAAAAAAAAACCAAAAAAAACCCCAAAAAAACCCAACAAAAATCAGTTCAGGCCATTGTGTTCTCCTTGGGAATGATAAGGCAAAAAACCTCTTTCAGAGAAGATACCTCACATATAAGAGTCAATTTTACAATTTAAACAGGTTCATTTTTCCTTCCTATACTTTAAGGTTTTATATTCTTCCCAGTTTCCTCTACTCTTAGAGTGGTTGATCTTTAAATGCTCTCTGTATGTTCTCAAGCAGAAAATGTTCTCTTTTGCCTCCTCCCAAAGGGTACACTGGCTACATCCCCTGCTCCCTGGACAACATTGGCATGACCTACCTGTTGGGTGTGAAGAAGGCCATGAAGGAATTTGACCGTCGCCTGGTAAATTATAGATTATTGAAATGAGAGTGTGCATAATGCTGGTGCTGAAATTTCAGGAGTAGGATTAGAACTGGGGTACAAGTACGAGCAAAATCAAATGCTGTTAACATTGAAAAAAACCAGCAGCAATTAAATTCTGTTTCCTTGAGACATTAAAGGATGGTAAATGAGTTCATAAAAGGATTAAGGAAATATAGTGAGGGCTGGGTCAAGAGTGGCTGTTAAAAACGTTGCTTTGGGTGCAGAAATACAGGATGCAACCATCTGCACTTCCTTTATAGAATACATCTCTGTCTGGTTGGCAGTGCTAGTGACTTCCTGTGATATATCTTTTATTTGGTTGTAAGGTTTTTTCCTTTCCTAACACAATTTATCTTCAAGGGATCTCGACCTCCTTTCTCCTCCTTTTGGGAAGGATGCAGAAATATCCCTCCTGAAAAGCTGTTATCCCCTTGCTGTAAGAACTCCCATACAATGACACAAAAACCTCGGGCACTGAAAACGAGATCCCTCCCGCAGCAGCTGAGAGTTTGCATTCAGAGCCACACGCCCCTCCCTGCCCCCAGCACGGCGTGAGACCCGGGGATGCAGAGAGATCCTTGCATGCAGCGGGATCCCTGGGATGCAGAGTGATTCCTGGGATGCAGAGTGATTCCCGGGATGCAGGGTGATTCCCGGGGTGCAGAGGGATCCCCAGGGTGCAGTGAGATCTCTGGGATGCAGTGTCATTCCCGGGGTGCAGCGGGATCCCCGTGATGCAGTGTCATTCTCTGGGATGCAGTGTGATTTCCGGGATGCAGAGGGATCCCCAGGGTGCAGAGGGATCTCTGGGATGCAGTGTGATCTCTGTGGTGCAGTGTGATTCCTGGGATGCAGGGTGATTCCCAGGGTGCAGAGGGATCTCTGGGATGCAGTGTCATTCCCGGGGTGCAGAGGAATCCCTGGAGTGCAGAAGGATCCTCAGGATGCAGAGGGATCCCCAGGATGCAGAGGGATCTCTGGAGTGCAGTGAGATCCCTGGGATGCAGTGAGATCCCCGTGGTGCAGTGTCATTCCCGGGGTGCAGAGGGATCTCTGGGGTGCAGAGGGATCCCCATGATGCAGTGAGATCCCTGTGGTGCAGAGGGATCCCTGGGATGCAGAGGGATCCCCGGGGTGCAGTGAGATCCCTGGGATGCAGTGTGATTCCCGGGATGCAGGGTGATCCCCAGGGTGCGGAGGGATCTCTGGGATGCAGTGTCATTCCCGGGATGCAGAGGGATCCCCGGGGTGCAGAGGGATCTCTGGGGTGCAGTGAGATCCCTGGGATGCAGTGAGATCCCCGTGGTGCAGTGTCATTCCCGGGGCGCAGAGGGATCTCTGGGGTGCAGAGGGATCCCCATGATACAGTGAGATCCCTGGGATGCAGTGGGATCCCCGGGATGCAGTGAGATCCCTGGGATGCAGTGAGATCCCCGGGATGCAGTGAGATCCCTGGGATGCAGTGAGATCCCCGGGATGCAGTGAGATCCCTGGGATGCAGTGAGATCCCTGGAGTGCAGTGAGATCCCTGGGATGCAGTGTCATTCCCGGGATGCAGAGGGATCCCCAGGATGCAGTGAGATCCCTGGGATGCAGTGAGATCCCTGGGATGCAGTGAGATCCCTGGGATGCAGTGAGATCCCCGGGATGCAGTGAGATCCCCGGGATGCAGTGAGATACCCGGGATGCAGTGAGATCCCTGGGATGCAGTGAGATCCCCGGGATGCAGTGAGATCCCCGGGGTGCAGAGGGATCCAGCAGGATCCCCAGGGTGCCGCAGCCTCTCTGGTCCAGCAGATCAGCGCATTAAGCACAGGCTGAGCCCCCCGGGCCACAGGGCCGTGCCTCCATCCCCGAGCACATGGGGCTGATGTAGGAAAAGCGTCCCCAGCCCAGGGAAATCATCCGGGCAGAACTGAGCGGGGAGCGCCGGGCAGCGCCGAGCTTGGCATGAGCGGCATTTCCCAGCGCCGGCTGCCGTGAAACGGAGCAAACGGAACAGAACCCGGCCATTTATCCCTGAATGTGCTGTGTGTCACCCTTCCCGCCCCGGTGCCCTCGGACACGCCTGCCATGCCCTGGATCAGCCGGGGTGGGTCCGTCCGTCCGTCCGTCCGTCCGTCCGTGCGGGATTCAGCGCTCCGGCTGCGGGGCTCGGCGGACGCGCTGCAGGGACAATCACACCACAGTTCCAGCTAAGATGGCTTCTGACTTCAAGCCACTAATCTGCTGCCCTAAATCTTTGTTGTCCTCGGTTACAGATGTGCCATGGATCGCTGCTCGCTGCCGGCAGCAGGCACGGCAGAAACGCCCTGGAGGAGCCGCAGCCTGGGCTCCATCCCAGCACAAAGGGCTCGGTGTGCTGGGCTCCGTGACCCACATCCCCGCTCCACATCCCAAACACAGCTCCAGGGACACCTTCAGGGCTTCTGTGACACCCATCCTGCTGCCCAGCCTCAGAGGGCAGGAGATGATTTGCACTCTTCCTTCAGTTAATGCTCCCTAAGCCTTCCTGTTCCTCCTGGCCTGGGAATTCCCAGCCATTCCTGCTGGTGGGACTCATGGAAACACAAAGGGGGTGAAGCCCAAACACAGCCACAGCACAGGAACACCAGCTCCAGGAACAGCAGAGCAGGAGCTTTGGGACTTGGGGATGGCCCCCAAGGGAATAAATCTCTGCAGCCTGGATCAGGATGCCAAGGACAGCACCTGAGCCATGCTGTGGGCATGGGGGACGAGCTGGCAGGGACTGCTGCCAGCATCTGCCAGGAGAAAAATTTATGGAGTGGAAAAAGGACAATGCAATGTAGCTCTTAATTAGAAAAAAGCAGGACTGGAAGGAGAATTGCTTTATGTTGGCTTAAATATTTTATATAATGCAGAGTTAAAGCACATGACTTTGGTAAAAATAGTGTGTTTTAAAATAAACCATTCCATGTTGTTGTGGGGTCTTTTTTGTTTTGTTTTCCAGCTTTTGGAGAGAAATCCACCTTACACGTTGGGCAGGAGATTCCCCCTGACACACTGGCCAGACACCAAAATTTACAACCGTGCTGGGCTCATCCCCAACTACATGGGCTTTGTACCACGTAAGTTCATCAGCTGAGCAAAAATGAAAGTCACTAATGCTAATTACTGGGTTAAGTAGTGCTGCTACTGGCTGGAGTGGCATAGCAGTGAACAATCACTGAGGTGTTCCACATGGGTTTTTTCTGTTCTGTGCTGAGGTGCTGGGACTCTGCCTTGCCCTGGCTGCAGGAGAGCCCAGCATTCCCACTGCCAGCCGCTCCCAGGCTTCACATTTCCAGCCACCATCCCCTGCTGAGCTCAGTGACATCCCACCTGCCACGTGCCAGGAAAGGGGTTTGCTCTAAAAAGCTTGAAGTCTGATAAAAAGGAAAAGGTAGATGGTGTGGAGGGGTTGAGAAAGCACAGAAAGTGCAGGGAAATGGTATCTGCCATCAGGACAGGTCCCTGCCTGAGCCCTGTCTTGGGCTGCCTGGAAGGAGAGGTCTGGAGGAATTTTGTGTATAAGTGGAAGGTGTGTCCATGCACCTGAAAGCATTCATGTACCAGGCTAAAAAATCTCAACAAATCAGCAACGAATGCCTTGCTGTGTTTGCTCACAGCTCAGTAATGTGGGTGGGAATCATGGAGCTCAGCTGGGAAGAACTGGACTTGCTGCTCATCCTTGCTGCAGTGCAGAGGGGGAAAATGGGAGAGAAGATATGAAATATGGCAGGATTGACAGCAGAGTGGGAAAACAACTCTCCAGGCAGGGCTGTGGCTGATGGGGAGGCTGAGTCCAGAGAGGAGAATGTTGAGTGCAGGTCTGACACTGGGCCCTGTTCTGCAGACATTCCCACTTCCCTGCCTCTGGAGCCACCAGTCAGCACAGCCTTAACTGCTCCAACCAGTCCGGCTCTGGGTGGAGAAAATTAATTAAGGCAGAAAACCCTTTTAAACAAAAGCAGTTATAATTTAGAACACTGAACAGAATTTTTTTAGCAGGGAAGGAGCCTGCTCCCTCCTGTCCAGCTCCTCAGTGACAGCTTTGTCAGTTGAAGTGACACCAAACATGAATCGGTTCCATTGTAAAAACCTGCTGTTAATACAGGGTTTTCATGAGACAAACCAGTGCCAGACCCTTGTCAGGTGTTCAGCTCACCCAAAGAGCAGAGGCTGCATCAACACCTGATTATCCAAACCTCTGCTGTGATTTCTGAAATCACTGCAGCAGGGCTGTGTGCACGGGACAGCTTTGGTGTCCCTTGTGACAGTGCAGCCAGCACCCTTGGGCCAGCCCAGGCTCCCTGCTGGGTTTGCAGTGCTGAGGAGCTGCAGTGGAGCAGCTCAGCTGCTGCAGGAACACCCAGTGCTGGGTGCAGCTCTGTGGCACCATTTTGTGCCCAGGCAGCTCAAAGCTCCTGTGACCCCTGCTCAGCTCCTGCCAGGCCAGGCTGCACCAGGCTACAGGCAGGTGCCTAAATTTAGACACAGCCTGGAGTTAATTCCACCCTCCCTGTTAAATGTGCCCCCCTCCAGCAGTACCTGAGTGTAAGAGAACACCAGACTGACACCATGGCAGTGACACAGCAGAGGCACCTGGCTGAGGGCAGGGACAGAAGGGGGGTTACCATGGGCAGGGTGACAGTGCTCGTGCTAAGGCCAATGTTTTATTGGTTTTGTGTTGCAGACCTGCAGGACATCTGCGGGCTCACCTATGGGGACGGCACGCGGGAATCGTACCGGTGGGAACAGAGGAGACGGGGACTTGCACTGTGAAAACTGCTTTAATGGTGCCTGTACAGCATTGGGAGTGACTCGGAAACAGCAATAATAACACAACACAAACAGAACTTTTGAATGAGAGAGTTCATACAACTTTAAACAAAATTTACAGGTGTTCAACTGCATAGCTTTACTCTGCCTCCTCCTCAGCCTCCTCCTCGAACTCTCCCTCCTCCTCAGCTGTGGCATCCTGGTACTGCTGGTACTCAGACACCAGGTCGTTCATGTTGCTCTCAGCCTCTGTGAACTCCATCTCGTCCATGCCCTCGCCCGTGTACCAGTGCAGGAAAGCCTTTCTGCGGAACATCGCAGTGAACTGCTCAGAAATGCGTTTGAACAGCTCCTGGATGGCCGTGCTGTTGCCAATGAAGGTGGCAGACATTTTGAGGCCGCGAGGTGGAATGTCACAGACTGCTGTCTTAACGTTATTAGGGATCCATTCAACAAAATAGCTGCTATTTTTGTTCTGAACGTTTAGCATCTGCTCATCCACCTCTTTCATGGACATGCGGCCCCTAAAGACAGCGGCCACCGTCAGATAGCGGCCGTGACGAGGGTCACACGCCGCCATCATGTTCTTGGCATCGAACATCTGCTGGGTGAGCTCTGGCACGGTTAGAGCCCGGTACTGCTGGCTCCCACGGCTGGTGAGCGGGGCAAAACCGGGCATGAAAAAGTGCAGACGTGGGAAGGGAACCATGTTCACTGCCAGCTTCCGCAGGTCAGCGTTGAGCTGGCCCGGGAACCGCAGGCAGGTGGTGACACCGCTCATGGTGGCTGACACGAGGTGGTTCAGATCACCGTAGGTGGGGGTCGTTAACTTCAGTGTTCTGAAGCAAATGTCGTACAGCGCCTCGTTATCGATACAGTACGTCTCGTCCGTGTTCTCCACCAGCTGGTGCACCGACAGCGTGGCGTTGTAGGGCTCTACTACAGTATCTGACACTTTAGGGGAGGGCACCACACTGAAAGTATTCATAATTCGGTCTGGGTACTCCTCACGGATTTTGCTGATGAGAAGGGTACCCATGCCAGAGCCTGTGCCACCACCCAGGGAGTGAGTAAGCTGAAAGCCCTGGAGACAATCACAGCTTTCTGCCTCCTTCCTTACAACATCTAACACTGAATCGACTAATTCAGCACCTTCCGTATAATGGCCCTTTGCCCAGTTGTTTCCTGCTCCGCTCTGACCTGGAAAAGAGCCATTTTCGTATTAGATTACGGTCACTGCTTCCTGCTTATTGCTTGCAAGCAAAGCCTAAGAGCATCAGGCTCCATGAAAGCTTTCATCTTATCGAGCGCAGGGCTGTGGTTTCACACAGGCACCTCTGCAGTGGCTCGCCAGACACAGGCGAACATTAATTATCAATGATACAGCAGCCACTCCATTTCTCCCGGTGGCACGCACGGAGGCGGTAACGAAAAACCGAAAAGCAACGACCTCTGGTGCCACCTCGGAGCTGCTCCCAGCCGCAATCCCGGTATTCCACGCCAGGATTAGCCCCGTCCGGGCTGGTCCCTCAGAGCATGTGCGGCGGGGCAGCCCCGCAGTGCCCTGCCCGCCCCACCCCGCGATTCCTCCCGCCCCCGCGCACTCACCGAACACGAAGTTGTCTGGCCTGAATATCTGCCCAAAAGGCCCGGAGCGCACCGAGTCCATGGTGCCGGGCTCCAGGTCCACCAGCACGGCGCGGGGCACGTACTTGCCGCCTGCAACACAGGGAGAGCCATGACTACCGCGCCGGGGGGGCCGGGGGGAGCACGGCGGGGCGGGTCCGGGCCCTACCTGTGGCCTCATTGTAGTAGACATTGATGCGCTCCAGCTGCAGGTCGCTGTCCCCGTGGTAGGTGCCGGTGGGGTCGATACCATGTTCGTCGCTGATCACCTCCCAGAACTGCCGAAGAGAAGCGCGTCAGCGGCGGCCGCGCCGGACCGGGCGCGCTCCCCTCCCGCCCCCGCGCCCTCTTTCCCCGCCCGGACCTTGGCTCCGATCTGGTTTCCGCATTGCCCGGCCTGCAGGTGCACAATCTCTCTCATGATGGCGGCAGCTCCGAGCGCTCACTACAGCCCCAGATTTTCCCCAACCGACTCTGGCTGCGAGAAGCAACCGCCAGCCCTTATATAGCAGCGGAGTGCGCGCGCAGCCTTCTTCTCCCCGCCCAGGCGGCCCTTCGCAGCAACGATTGGATGCTTATAGCGAGGCTCTAAAAATGACAGAATATAATTGGCTGCGTCGCTGTCACTCAAACTGACGGCTCCCATTCGCCCCGCCCCCCTGTCTGTTGGCTTTACAGTTAGGCAACCGGGAGCCGCGAGTGCCCGCCTCAGCTCGCTCACCGCGTTTCTTATTGGCTCAATTGAATGATTGATGTCGAAGCCGATTGGCTGCCGGCCGTGGGGGATGAGCTAACGCCGTTTGATTGGCGGACAACGAAGTGCCCTGGTAACCGTCGCAGTGACTCCGCAGCGGGCCCTGGGCGGTGGCCGCCGCAGCCGCCCATTCACGGAGCCGAGTGCGCGCTTTGCGCAGCGGAGGCGCGGCTCCTCCTCACTGCGGGACAGGGCGGGTTCCCCGCGGGTCCCTAGCGCTTTCCCCCCGCCCCTCAGCCCCGCTCCTCTAGCCAGGTCTTCCTCCTTTCCCCGGTCGTCCCCCCCGTCCCGCTCCAGCCGCCGCCGCAGCGCCGCGGCGGGTGGGGGAAGGATCCCGCCGCGCACGCGCGGGCTGCAGCGACATTCCAGCACTTTCTGGCGCGCGGCCCTGGCCCGAGGGTGGCGGGGCCGCGCGCGGCCGTTGCCATGGCGACATGGCGCGCGGGTGGCGGGAAGGGCTGGGGCGGGCGGTGTGAGGGCAGGATGAGGCGGGGAGGGGCTCTGAGGGAGCCTGGCTCCTGTGGCGACTCGGGGGACCCTAAAGGCTCAGGGGGTCTGGCAGCTGTGAGAAGACTGGGGGGCTGGAGGATCTGTGAGGGCTTGGGAGCGCTGTAAGGGCTGTGAGGGAATTGTGAGGGCTTGAGGGCTTTGGGGGCATGGGGAGCAGTGAGAGGGCTGTGAGGGCAGTGGGGGGTCTGGCTGCTGTGAGGGGCTTTGAGGGCTTAGAGCTGCTCTGAGCCCTGCAGTGGCAGCTCTGTAGGGGCCCCTGTGATGTGAGGGGATGGCCCCAGTGAGGGCCTCCTTCCTGCGAGGGGATCTGAGGTAGACATTGCTTATTTATCAAGGCCTCCCCACATGGGCGCCTCCATCCTGGGCTATGTGTGGGTGCTGCAGCCCTGTCATGAGGCAGCCAGACACCCCGTGCTGGATAAATACCACCCTCGCCTTTCCTTGTCCCTTATTCTACCTCCCAGCTTTGTGAGCACATTCTTGCCCAGACAGTGCATCCATTGGTCACAGTTTTATTAAGCATATTTGATTATTGTTTCAGCAGAATCTTTTTATGGTTGTGTCTATTCATTGTGATGCCAGCTTGGTCTACAAGTCCCAGCATCTCTTCTTGTTTCATACTGGAATAAAAATTTGGAAGAGGCTCCACTCCAAGGCAGGGAGTCTGGTCCTGCTGCCTTGCCGTGGGGTGGGCTGAGGCAAACGCAGCCATGACCTCGATTCTGCTGACACAGGCCAGCTCTGTGTGACACACAAACGGCTCGTACACATCCTGGAATCCGTGCCTGGATAACAATAATCCAATCCTGTGCCGGGGTCAGGTGAGGAGGAGGTAGCAGGATATAGAAGCCCCGTGAAGGCTTTGGCTGGAGGCTGAATGGCCTCTGGTAGTCGGCTTAATACAAAGATTATGATGGTCGATATTTCTGGCATGTAAACAACATATTCCTGCAGAGGTGCTGGGAGGAGTCCAGGAACAGTTGGAGCAGCCCCAGGGCATCAGGAGTGACCGAGAGGGTCCTGGGAAAGGCCTGTGTCTGCTTCTGAGGTGTCTGTGAGACACACACAGCTCATCCCTCACATCCACAGCCGGAATGCAGGAGGTTCATGCAGCTCCCTTTGCCTCAGATAGCTGAGTAATGCAGAGCCATTAGGGTCCAGATTTATCCTGCTAATTACAGGCATTGATTAAATAGTGTTCACACTGGAATCAGTGGAAAGGGATATCTCAGCTCACTCCAGCTCAGTGGAGTCCTCTGACATCACCTTTCTGTTCTCTGTGATGGTGTTTGAGGTGACCAATTCCAAAAACTGCAGCATCATTTAGGTACTAAAGGCAGCCAGGATGAATCTGGATAAGACTTGCTCAAGGTTTCACACAAGGCTGTGCTAATCAGTCAAGACAGCTTTTTCTGCAGGATGTGATGCCATCTCTTCAGAGTACAAAAAGAATCCTGGCTTCTTTCTGATTAAAACAAGGGAATGTGGAGTGTGCCGCCTGTGTGGTGCTGTCTGGGGAGGCACATTCAGCATCAATTCTCTTCAGGTGTGCTCAGCACAGCGTTCAGAGGCACGTGTGCTTGGGAAACCCTGGAAAACCTGCCCTGAGATGGACTGGGGGAGCCACTGCAGGGCTTGGGGGAGGTTTTCTGCCACAAGTGCTGCTGTATTTAATGCAGGTACAGGTTTGGGGTTTTTTCAGCCAGGGCCAGAAAGCCAAGGCCTGTGCATTAGTGCCATGCATGCCCTCACTGTATGAGCAATCCTGAGCCTTTGTGCTTCCCACAGCCTCTACTCCAGCCTGCACTGCCTTTCATGTTTGGGAAGCTGCTCTGTAATGTGTGCAGTGAGCAATTGTTGCCACCCCCAGCATTCCCAGAGGGAGTGTGAGAGTGGAAATGCTCTGCTTGGTTAAGGCTCCCATACCTGTCTGCAGAACCCAGTGGAGCAGGGCTAGGACCCTATGGAGCAGCTCAGCTTTGCTCTCTGAGCTTCTAGAAGTTTCCCCAGGAGATTCAGCCACCTGAATGTCTAAGGAGGAGGAACTTCAAATTATTTGTGCAATGTTAATTTTTGCTAATTCTAGCCCAGTCAGTGAATATTTTGGTTCTTAGCTACCTGCACATCCACAGGAAAGGACAATTCTATCTTAAATATTTTTCCATTTTTTAAATTAAATTAAAATGCCAGTACTTTTCTCAGAGAAGGAGCACAGTGAGGAATCTCCATGGAGAGCTGCTGGAGCTGCTGACCATGTCAGCCCTGGTATTTCTAAGGCTGTGGCAGGCCAGCATTAATTAGTGTGTGCCAGGGGGTGAGCTGGCAAATGCCACAGCAGCTCTGTGCCAGAACCCTGGCTCACATGGAGCATTCCTCCAGGGTGAACCTCTGCATGGAATACTGAGTGTGAGGCAAATTCTGGGACAAAAAGCAACAAATTCCATGGTCCTGCTTGAGCCAAATGCTGAAGTGCATTTCTTGGTTTAGTGGAGAGGCTGCACTTGCCAGAGTAGGGAATGCTGGAAGGCAGCTGGGAGGGCAGAGAAAGGAGCAGCACTGAGGTGGGATGTTTGTGGCTCCCACGTTGTGTTTTCATTGCAGACATCTGTCTCGGCTGGTATTTGATTACTATGAAAGCTCTCCTCAAACTCTGCTGCAAGTGACAAGCAGGGAGGTGGAGGTTTCACCTCATTTAGGGGCAGATCCCATCTGTAAGTGCTGCATAAATTAATGCTGTAAGAGGGGTCCTAGAAAACAGCAAGGCAGTGTTACATGGTCAGAGACCCTGGGTATAGCCCAAAGAGACACACAGGGAAGTTAAAACAAGTTGGAAATCGCATTTCTGTTTTGCTGAATTAGGTATTAGAGTTTTTAAAAACTTTTTATTGCAATTGTTTTGGTTTTGTAACCACCTGTATTGCCTTTTGCTTGGAAACAGATTTTACTGTAAACACAACTGGTTTGGCCAGAGTGGGGAGGGACTTTCTTTTCTCTTTTGCATATTACCTTCCCCTTCTACTGAACAAGTGTTGTGTGTGTGTGTGTACAGAGCTGATCCCTCCCCTCAGCAGGCAGGCATGTCATCCTCTCTGGGTGCTTAACCAGTGAGATTGCAGCCTTGTCTGAAGCAGGGTCTGAACTGAGCCTCCACCTGGGGCTGGCAGCAGCCCAGACAGGAATCACAGATTCTGTTTCTGTAGGTAAAAACCTGAAGCCCTGAGTTAAGGGAGGGACGCTGGAGGATGAGTGTGGGTGGGAGCTGCCTCCAGAACCAGAGGGTTTTTGGTGTTGGGGTCGTTCCAGGTTTGTGGTAACACTGAAGTGAGACGTGGGTATGTGCAGGTGTTTTCTTATTCTCGTCTGATTGTTACTTCTAAGGATAAACAGTCTTGTTTTCCAGAAGTTACTGCTCCTGTGCTATTGAAGTTATGGAGGTGAGAGGCTGCTTCCAGAGACCAGCGAGTGAGAGGTGCAGCTGTGGGATTTGTGCCAAAGGGAAATCAGAATACCTGAATGGGATCAAGCCACAGACCCACCCAGGCCAGCGTCTTGTCTCTAATGCTCTGCAGCAGTTACCAAAGAGGAACAGGGCAAACAGATATGGATGTGGCAGGTGGTTGGGGCAATTCTTTAGCCACAAGCAAGTAACTTTTTGTTTAATAGCCCCAATGGGTTATTATGAATTTATCCAACCACCTTTTGCAGCTATGTAAACTTATGGCATGAACAGCCTCCTGTCCTGATGAGTCCTGTGGTTTGACTATGATTGGTGTGGAAGAAGAGCTCCTTCCACTTGGTTTGATAATTTCCACTGAGTAACTCCATTCACAGGGCTGTGAGTCTGTCCCTTCAGAGCTTTCACTCTAGGACTGTTTAACATTTTCTGTCATAGTGTGAGACAAGGTAATGCTAAACCAGCTTTTACTTTGTGTAGTGTTCAGCATTAATTGGCCATTTACATCTCCTTCGTGTTTGAAACCTGTGAACTTTGAACATTGTTCCCATGAAGGCTCCACAGCTCTGCTGCTGCTCCCTGTCCAGTGATAAGCCTGATAGCTGTTGCCTTCTTCCACGTGGAGGATCTGTTTCCCCTGAGCCTTTCCACCAAGAAGTGGTGACTAATTCGGTCATGAGGTGCACATATGGTGACACCCCTGCTGTGAACAAAAATAAGCTTTCCTTCACACAAAAGTTGATTTTGTCATTCCTCTGTCTCTCTCAAACCTCCTCTTCATTCTCAGGGCACTTCTCTTCCTGGTAGGGATTATTCTTTCTCCCTCTTGTTTCCAAAACAGCCTTCATCCATATTCCATGCTAGTGCTTGTCTCCCTGCACACAGGACTTCTTCCACTGCCATGACTTCTTAAATCCCTGGTCAGAGTGGCTTTCACATCCCACACAGAGTTCCCATACTGCAGTGGCTTTCCCCTGCATCCCCGAGGTGTTCCCAGAGCAGCCTCCTTGCTAAGTGATGTCATTTGTGGGAGAAGCTGCTGGCTGTGTCAGAGATTTCCTCAGGCTTTTAGGGGTGCTGTGCCAGCCTCCCTCTCGTGCCTGATCCCTGGCATTGCACACCACTGCTGCAGCAGTTCCTGCTCTGTGTCTGTGTGACCTGAACAGGGATCTGGCAGCATCCCACTGCAGGAGGGCTGGGAGTATCTCACATGGGGGGAACCTGGTCACCTCAGTGTGCACTGATGTCTGCACTCAGAAAACACCAAAACACTGGGACTTGCCTGGGTTTGATGGCATTGGGAGAGGACTTTTATATTAAGAAAGCTGTGGCAAAAATTGCAGGTTTTCTGATCCCAGTATTCCTTCAGGCCTGTTTTTCTTCAGTGTGTTCAGAATTAGCTCTTGAAGTAGGAGTGACAGTCCATGAGGTAGGATATAAACATCATATGGCTGCCTGCTTCTCTGGAGAGACACTCAGAGACAGGATCAGAGGCAGGGTAGAAGAACAACATGAAAATTTACTAAATCCAGCCATGAAAGGCATTCCTCTCATCTTCTGCTGGGTTTTCTCCATAAGAGTTGTGGATTCCAAGGCCTCAGCTTGGGTCTCTCCTACCACAGGGAGCCTGGGTATGTCAGAATGGGAAGAAAGAAACAACTCAGGCCCTGTGGGTGCTGCAGAGGGGAACTGCAGGCAACAAATTATTTCCCTCAATATTCATGGGAATTGATTGGGACAACTCAGATGGGATGTACTGGTGAGAATCCATGGTGCTTTGGGATGCCTAAATGAGAGTTAAGCCCTAATAGCCAGGGGCAGATCAGTCACCCTGTTGTGTATCTGAAGCTAAAATAGAGAAAGTGCTTTCTGGTGTCAATTTTTTTTAATCTAATACTTTTATTTCCTTCTTATTGGTATTTGCTGACAGCAGCAGAACTGCAGTTGCCCATGAGCAGACTTTATTATCTACCAGAAGATCTCTGCCATGGTTCAGCCTGAGTGAGAAGTGAGGGCCCTGTATATAAACATAAAGAATTTACAGACAGTTAGAAAATCCTCATTATTTATCATTTCCAAGGTTGAATTGTAACCAAAGGCCTGCAAGCATCTTTGTTTCAAAGTGAGTGAGTTCATCTAGAATCTCCTTTTAAGTAGATTTTGGCTGTCCAGGCAACCTGGAGATTTATTCTGCAAACTTATTGTGGGGCTGACATGAACAAGCTGCTCTACAGAGAGCAGGGAGGAAGGAATATGTTACCAGTATTAATCTCCTTTCTTCTGATGGGTTCCCCATTTTATTATTTTATGCCTTTCTTTATTACCAAAACACCAGTTTAAAAATCCCAATCTATCTTATAATCTAGTAAAAACATCTATAAATGTTTATATCTGTCAGAAAAAGAAGTGGTTGTGGTTTTCTTCATGGCAGACAGTGTTCATTGTCAAGGTGGCTCAAGGGGCAGGGATTTAATTCAGTGGCATGTGCAAGGCAAAAGTGAAGTGTCAGGAGGCCACGCTGAGCTCATTGCCTAATTACTCACTTATTACCTGTGTGGAAGTCCCAAAGCTTCTAAACAAGAGCTTGGGGAAGGTCTGGCTGCCATCCTTTCCTCTTGGACCCTGTGATCTATTCCAATTCAAGAAGGTGCCGTGGCTGACAGGCCAGAGCACCTGGAGTCCAGGAGTTCCTGGCATCTCACTGGCTTCTTTCCATTTCTGACAGTGCTGGGATTCTTCCTTGGCATGTTCCAAATGTGAGCCAGGAATCCCAGAGCTCACCCCTATGCTGTCAGGTCACAGAGGCAGAGCTCTGTTAAAGGATTGCATTTCCAGGTGCAGGATGAGTGAAGTCTCAGGAATTTCCCTGATATTGCTGACTCCATGATAACCTCT
Source organism: Agelaius phoeniceus (assembly GCF_051311805.1). Classification (NCBI taxonomy): domain Eukaryota; kingdom Metazoa; phylum Chordata; class Aves; order Passeriformes; family Icteridae; genus Agelaius; species Agelaius phoeniceus. The sequence goes on from NC_135285.1 coordinate 1,959,766, forward strand.
TTATTTTTTCTCTGCCACCTTGCCTGGATGCCTCCTACCTTCTTCAGATGGTTTGAGCAAAGAACACATCAAAAGGTGTAGGCATGTCTCTCATCAGCTAAATCCCAGCAGTCAGGTTATCTGAAATCTTTGTCTTTCACTGGAAAGTGCCTTCAGGGGTTCTCATTGTGTACCCCAAAAGTACACAGCAAAACAGCTCTCGAGAAGAGGCAGCAGCAGCACCCCCATCCTGCTCCCTGTTTCACTCTGTGTTCACAGTAACCCCCCTGCTTTGATCTCTTGCCAAGAATAACACAGACAGTCTATTAAAACATCTTTAATGACATGATACATTTAAAAATATCTAACGTGCAACTCAAAGAAATGAATATGAAGCTTAAGTCTGTTTCCACAGCCCTCTAAACTTGACTGGCAGGTTCCAAGCCTTCATTAATTGGCCTGAAAATGCATGAATACCCCAATATTATGGGGTGTGTGTGTCCTATATTATCAGTTGGGAGCACAAGGGACGAATAATCAGATTTGAAAGGATTTAGGTGCCATGGTAGCTTTAAAAATCCTGCAAGGCTCACCACTGCATCTGTGAGCATTTACATTTCTGTTTAAAGTGGTCTGAAAAGCCTTGGAGACACTTGTCCCCGAGGCTCTTAACAGTCTGTGTGTTTTAAGTCTCTGAAGCAGTTGAGAAGAGAGCTCTAAATGCCTTAGTCAAAGGACAGTGCTTGTGAATCGATCCCTTTTCTTCACAGTAACTCAGAATTTGTACAGCACCTCATCTTTCAGACGTGCAGAACAGAGCAGAGGAGCTGGAATGACTGCCAGGTCCCAGGGGAATGCTGATTATTAGATCATAAAGTAACTCTGGTCATGGTGAAATATGAAAGTGACAATTCAGAAAGCTTCTGTTCCTGAGTCTGCTCTGCTCTAAAGGGCAGTGTCAGCTGAGACACTTCCAGAGTCAGCAAGAGAAGCAGGTCAGTGCAAATGAACAAACAGGTGAGCCTCAGCCCAGCAGGAGCCCAGCTTTAGTAAATGTGAAATTAAATGTGTTCATTTGAGTCCTTATTAAAGAGTTTAAATTGGCAATTTTAACCCTGTGTGGCCGTGACTCAGCTGAGAGACAAAAACTCAGCTTTGTGTCTGTGCCCTTTGTTTCTCCTTTGATCCTCTGCACATTTCGTAGAGCCAAGACTAAGAAGGATTGGTTTTGAAGGATTCCTGGTCAGCAAGGAGTGTTCATTGGAAGGGACACATGGCCACCATCACTGACATGGAAGCACAGACAGATCAGACAGAACATACCTGCATTTTCCCTAGAACAGGGAAGCAGTTGGCTCTTATATTCTGACTCTGTTTTAATGCCCCTCCAGTCTTCACTAATGGCAATACTGCAGGTATCATCTCTTGAGAGGCAACAGAAGAGGACAGAGCACATTTTTCAGACACCACCTCTTCTGATTTGACAGGATTATACAGTATTGGCTTCACAGCAGCTCAGGGCCTGCCTGCTCACAGGCAGCATTTCATGTCTGACATGAGTAATCCCAGCTGTAGCCCAAGGAAGAGCCATGCAGGCTGTTCTTGTTTGGAGAATGAGTAGCTTGCCATCCACCAGGAATCACAGACTTCCTGTGGAGCAGGCTCCATTGTCTCAAAGTACAGCAGTGCAAGTACCAGCAAGTTGCTGGGAGCCCTGCAGGAAACTCACTTACATCCTCCAGTGTGATTTCTGTCTGGACCCTGTTAACTGTGCTCTGCCAAGTCCTGAGTCACAGAGAACCCTCAGTCATCGAAAACGCTGCTGTTCCTGTGGCTGGGGCTGCTCTCCTTGGCCATCACTTGGTACGAGATGCGCAGGAAGGAGCCCACGAGCAGCACCACGAAGAGGACCAGGAGCAAGGACCAGACCCCCGGCTCGATGCCCTTGAGGGAGCTGGGGCTGTCCTGGGGGATGCTGCTGGTCAGACTCAGCAGGTAGCCAAGAGTCCAGCCAGATGATCTGTCACCCATCTATTGAAATAAAAAGGAGAGGTCAGAAGAGAAGGAGCATGGCCTGGACCCCAGCTGTGGTTGTGTGCATGGGCCCAAGGCTTTGGATGTATTATCTGAGACTGATGCAAGGATTTGGCTTGCAGAGAGGAGCTCTCCCACTCTGAGTGCCCCTGAGAACACCAACAGGCCTTAATGGTACTTCCACCCACACCTCTGCCCGTGGGCATGGGCACTCCATGTCAGCTCTGGCCTGGGCAGCCCCCTCTCTCCTGAGCTGTGCTGCAGGGAGGGCTGTTCTCTGCTTACTGATGGGTTGTTCTAGTGGATCTCAAGTCTGCATTGTGGATAGTTGTCTCTCTGGCCCTGGGTGAACCTCAGACCTATGGTTTAGGTTGCTTGTTTCTGTCTTTCCAGGCTGGGCTCCCTGGGGATCCTGGACCTACCTCATTACCTGGCCTTTTCTGATGGTCACTACTTGGCCCTGCTCAGTGGGACCATGGCTGTGATTGTCAGTTCTGAAGAGGTCTAGGAACAGGCTTTCTTTTCTTTTGTGAAGGGGATGACCTGAATCTAATTCCCCTGTCCTTAGGGCCTCCAGATCCTGGGGCAATTTCAGATCTTATTACAGATTAGGTTAGATTATTAGATATTAGGAAGAAATTCTTCTCTGGGAGGGTGATGAGGCCCTGGCACAGAGTGCCCAGAGAAGCTGTGGCTGCCCCTGGATCTCTGGAAGTGTCCAAGGCCAGGTTGGATGGGGATTGGAGATAGTGGAAGGTGTCCCTGCCCATGGCAGAGGTGGAATGAGAGGAGCTTTAAGTTTCCTTCCAATCCAAAAGCAGTCTAGGATTCTATGATGATAAGGTATTTATCAACCCTCATGAGTATGAAGATGGTTGCAGAAAGGTAGGGAAGCACCTTTTGGCTCAGGAAATGTTACCAGCAGCTTGTCCTTAGCATTAAGTGGAGGTCAAGCTGTACTTCCTTCCCTGTCAACACAGATTTCTAAAGATAGTGCTGATCCACAGAAGATTTTTGAAATTTTTTTTTAACCCATGTGTTTTTCAGAGAGGACAAGTCTAATCCCTGGCTCTTTGACACTGGTTTTCTTGTTTATCACAGCTGTGAATCCATTTTACAAAAGTGTCCTGCTGGAGAAGCCCAGCTGGTTAGGGCCTGTCTGTGTGGGAGCAGGCTGGCTGTGCTGGGAGCAGCCTCCTGCTCACTGGGAGCACTGTGCTCTAGGGACTGACCTTCTGGAATGCAGTCCAGGCAGGCTGGTCAAAGTCAAGTGTGTATCCTCTTGTACTGAGATGGAAGATGAAGGCAGACACAGTGCAGTAATCAACAAGTGTATCCAGGCTTGCTTGGGACTCCCTAATCAGCTGGTGCCATTTCCAGAACAACAACAACAAAAAAAAGAAGATGGGGGAGAAAAAGAAGAGAAGTAAATAACAGCTGAATTTCAGGCCTGCTACAGCCTCTCCTTTCCTATTGTGAAACTGGCTGTGGGACTGGAGGAGGGGTTTGTGTCCTGTGCAGACTGAAGCCACGTTTCCTGCACTCCCTGGGCTGTGGGCAGAAATCCATGTCATCTGTTACTGTGTTCCCATCTGACTAAGGCAGATCCAAGAGCAGCAGGACTGACAGCCAGGTTGCCTTGCTGGTGACTTGCTTGGTAGGATTGATTCCCTGCTCTCTAATTAGGTTGAGCTGATGCTGCAGCCTTTCTCCCAGCTGGAACATTGGGATCTTTCTCCTCCTTCCAGAAGAGAATGCTTTAGGGGACTGCTTATGGCTCATTAACAAACCTGGAGAAATTGCCCCATTTGAATGTTACTGGGGATGCTCCATCAGTGGAAATGCAAATGAGGGTGACCTCATAACCACCAACTCAGGGAAAGAAGTGACAAACTCCCTCTGGCTTGGGCTCCACGGGCCCAGGTGAAATGGGAGCAACCCTGGAGTCTGAGTGGACGTGTCCCTTGCACTTAAGGACAGAAGGACAACAGAAAGACCAAGGTGATGTGCAGGAGTGAGTAGACAACCTTTCTGTTTACTCCTTAAAATACTGTAAAAGGTATTTGTGGACTTTTCATTGAATTAGGTCTAGGTGTTACCAGCAGCAGCTGGGATTTGAGAGGAAGGAAAATAAGTGGAGCTTGTTTCTTCAAAGTAAAAAAAAAACCAAACCAACCAACCAAACAAACAAAAAAACAAACCCAAAGAAAAGCCCCACAAAAAACCAAAATCCACATAATCCAGACAAATCCAAAATTTTCCCTGAGGGAGCTGGTAAGTTACAGCTCTCAGTCTGAGCCCTGAGGGCTTTTGCAGCAAATTGTTCCTTGCTTCCCTCCCTCCCTGCACACAGAGTTACTCCACAGTTACCTCTTTGACAGACATCCCACACAGCCTCTGGACAGCCTGGCCCAAGTCAGGAGAAGGTGCAGTTCCTCTCATGAAGTCCATGGCCTCAGAAACCACCTACAACAGCAGAAATAATCAATCAGGTGGGACTGTGCCCTGTGTCCTTGCCCTGCACACAAGAAATTGCCCCTAGGCAAGTGAGGGGCAGTGGCTGAGCGTTGCCAGGGTGCCCTTGGTGTGCAGGGTTGGTTCCAGTGCCCTGGAAGGGCTCAAGGGACATGAACAGAGCTGTTGTGTGTGGAGATGGAAACAGATCTGCTCCCAGCATGCATCCTGCAGCCTTCCTGGCCCTGCCTGGATAAGTAGACTGGTCATAGAATCAAAAACTCATATTGGTTGCAGAAGATGTCTAAAATCAAGTTCAGCCATTAACCCAGAACTGCCAAGCCCACCACTAAACAATGTCCCCAAGTGCCACATCCTACACTAAAAAATCCCACCAGGGATGGTGATTCCACCACTGCCCTGGGCAGCCCATGCCAGGGCTTGACAACCCTTGGGTGAAGAAATTTTCCCTAATATCCAGTCTAAACCTCTTCTAGCACAGCTTGAGGCCATTCCCTCTCCTGTCCCTGTTCCCTGGGAGCAGAGCCCGGCCCCCCCTGGCTGTGCCCTCCTGTCAGGAGCTGTGCAGAGCCACAAGGGCCCCCTGAGTCTCCTTTGCTCCAGGCTGAGCCCCTGCCCAGCTCCCTCAGCCTCTCCTGGGGCTCCAGCCCCTTCCCCAGCTCCGTTCCCTTCCCTGGACATGCTCCAGCCCCTCAGTGTCCTTCTTGCCTAAAACTGAGCACAATATTCATGGTGTAACCTCACCAGGGCTGAGGACTAGGAGATGATCCCAATGCTCCTCAGCACCATGTCCATGGCTTCCCTCAGGAGCAGGGAGCTGGGGAAATTTCCATAGTTACCCTCCCTGGAAATGCCCTCAGCTTGTCCTAGGATCTTGAGCTACTCCTGGCTAAACAATCCAATGACTTTGGCCACTAAGCCCAGGTTCTCAGGCAGAAAGGTGCTTGTGGGGCAGCATGACCAGAAGTTGGTAAGAGAGGGGCAGAGGATCTCCAGCTTTACCACAGGCCTGGTGTGGGAAGAGCTGCTCAGCACACAGCTCCTGACTGTCCCATCCCTGCTGGCTCCTGCTCAGCACTCAACTCCTGATTGTCCCATCCCTGCTGGCTCCTGCTCAGCACACAGCTCCTGACTGTCCCATCCCTGCTGGCTCCTGCTCAGCACACAGCTCCTGACTGTCCCATCCCTGCTGGCTCCTGCTCAGCACTCAACTCCTGACTGTCCCATCCCTGCTGGCTCCTGCTCAGCACACAGCTCCTGACTGTCCCATCCCTGCTGGCTCCTGCTCAGCACACAGCTCCTGACTGTCCCATCCTTGCTGGCTCCATGGAGCCCTAGAGCTGGTCTCAGCAGCAACATTGAGGAGACATAGATGAAAAAAGCTCCCCCACAGTCCCTGTGGGAAGCCAGTGGTCCATGTTTGAACAGCTGTGTGGCAGTGAGGGGGAGAGGGAGGAGTGTCATGGTCTGGATGCATTCCCACTGTATTGATTAATGGTCAAACTGGTCCCATTTCATGGGTTCCTCATGCCAGTTGCTTACCCCAGTGTAAATGAGAACTCACCAGAAGCCTGGTCTGAAGGGGCTTGAGACCACTGCTGAAGAAGCTGCAGGAGGAGGAGGAAGAGTTGAGCAGGTTTTGCACGAGGTTCATGCAGGCTGTAGGGTTGCTGGAGCCTGTGATGTTGAAGACCTCCCTGGGGCCAGGGATGTCCCAGGTGTCATCACTGGCAGCACAAGGCCCAGCATGCACCGATTGCCACTGCACCTCCTGGGAGTAGCTGAGGGGCCAGCAGGGATTGGACACGGTTTTAGCACTTCTCTGATCCTGGAGGCAGAGTAAAACAAGGAGCAAGAGAGGACATTGGCATCCCAGGGCTTCACACAGGAAGACAAAATGTAACAAGGTTAGGAACAGCTTTCCCTAAACACCCAGTGCTGAGATTGAGCAGGGAGGCTGTGAAAGCTTTGCCAAATTTTATGGCAAATCTTGAGTCAACCACGAAGCCCAGCCAGGTCCCAGCTGAGCTCAGGGTCAGTGCAGTGACTGGACCTGCTGAGAGGTGATGAGTCCCAGCCCTACCACCCTCCCTTTGAGCACAAATACAATCTCATGCATCCTGTGCTCTTTCTAGTTGCAAGAGGAAGGCTGTTCTGATCTGCCTTCCACATGGTTCAGCCCCACAAGAATCAGTGGTTCTTATCTCTAGCATGGTTCAACCCTGCAAGAATCAGTGGTTTTTATCTCTAGCATGGTTCAACCCTGCAAGAATCAGTGGTTCTTATCTCTAGCAATTTAGCACTATAACTGTGGTGAAATTGGTGTCCAATGTGTGATGGATAAATAAAGACAAGTGGGGTTTATAGGGAAGAAAGTGAAGGGGCAGGGAGCAGTTATTTCCTGAAAAAAATAATATTGATGAGGACTGCGGTGATTCTTGAGTTTGTACCATCCTATACTACTCTTTTCCTCCCCCCCAATCCCCAAGTGAAATAAAGTTTGGAAGCACCAAAACACTGGCATGTTTTCAAAATGAAATATTGCTCTTTTAAAGATGCTTCAGGGTTAAAGTCAGCAAAGGAACTATCCCAAATGGAAGGTCCCAGTTGGTTCCTGGGTGCTCCCATTCTAGGATGGAGGAGCAGTTCCTGGGAGCCAAGGCAAGCCTTGCCTCTCCTCACCCTGAAGGTGATGTTGACACCTCTGAAGAGCAATTTTTGCTTGTGTGTGTTAAGTAGGAGCCAAACAGAACCTGTAAGTAGGAAACCCTTGAATTGGTGCCTGTGTGTCTGCTTTACAAATGCACTGGGTTTTTCTAATGTATGGAAACAGCCTCTACTAAAGAGGGACTGACTTTCCAGTGATCGACACTTGGCTCATTTCCACACCTCGTGCAGCTGCCATTTGGTGGCGTTGTGCCCCTGAGCAGGCACTGGATGAGCACAGAGAGCAGACACTCACACTCACACTCACCTGGATGAGCACAGAGAGAGCAGAGACTCACACTCACCCTCACCCTCCCACTCCCCCTCACCTGCAGGAGCACAGAGAGCAGACACTCACACTCACACTCAGCTGGATGAGCAGAGAGAGCAGACACTCACACTCACACTCACCCTCACCCTCCCACTCCCCCTCACCTGGATGAGCAGAAAGAGCAGACACTCACACTCACACTCAGCTGGATGAGCAGAGAGAGCAGACACACTCACACTCACCTGGATGAGCAGAGAGAGCAGACACTCACACTCACACTCACCTGCAGGAGCACAGAGAGCAGACACTCACCCTCACACTCACCCTCCCACTCTCCCTCACCTGCAGGAGCACAGAGAGCAGACACTCCCACTCCCCCTCACCTGCAGGAGCACAGAGAGCAGACACTCCCCCTCACACTCACACTCCCACTCACCCTCACCTGCAGGAGCACAGACAGCAGACACTCCCCCTCACCCTCACCCTCACACTCACCCTCACACTCACCTGCAGGAGCACAGAGAGCAGACACTCACCCTCACACTCACCCTCACCCTCCCACTCCCCCTCACCCTCACCTGCAGGAGCACAGACACCAGGCTGCTGCGGAGCTGCTCCGTGCCGTGGCAGGGGCAGTGCCGGGTGTGCACCCTGCGTGTCTGCCCGTAGAGCTGCAGCCTCACTGCCTCCTCTGGCGCCTGCTGCTGCTCTTCCAGCTCAGAAGTGAGCAGTGCTGAGGTTCTTCCCACGGCCAGGACTCCTGCCATGCCCTTCCTGGAGGGCACCAACTGCCCTTGCCAGTTGTACTGACCCAAAAAGAACAAGAGAGGTCAATCCTTGAGACTTCTGCATCTCGGTCACAGCCAAGTGGCACCAATAGTGCACAGGGAGGGAAAGCAGCTCCATGGTGCCCACAGCCCAACTCTTTTTTGCCCACAGGACATAAGGATGCTGAAGCAGTGGCTTTGGAGGGAACAGTGCCAGTGTACAGGCACTGCCACCTGCACAGAGCCTTCCCCCAGCCTGTGGGGGCAAACAGGGCTGCCCAGGCTGGATGGCTGCACTGGCAGTGGTCCCAGCAGGCAGGAGAAGGGGACAGTGAGAGGGTGCTGGGGAGTGGCAGGGACATTTCCAAGAGGGCAGATATGGGTTTCAAGTGCTGCCTTGGTACTAAAGTGACCCTTCTGTCAGAGGAACCCTGTGGTATCATCTCCTGGAGTCCTGCAGAACTGACTTTGGCAATGCTGATGTTTGCAGCACAGGCAGGAGAGTCTACATGGGGCAAACACTCTGTGCCTGGCTGGAGGAGGCTGCCAACAGGTCTGACAATCCCCTAACCAGTGAGTGCTTGCTGCTGGTTATCAGAATTACTTTTCACATCCCTGATGAGGAATAACTCAGTCTAACCCACTTTCTCTTGCCCTCTGAGTTATTTTTGAGATCCTTTGGCTTGAGAAGTGATGGGTGAAACAAGGAAACTGAAATTATTTTCTTTTTGTTTAGCAATTGCCTTCTAAATACAGAGCAGGCCTCCCTGGTGTCTCACTGAGAGAGGCTTTTGCTTTGGCAGCAACAGAATCTGCTTCTCTGCCATCCACAAGACTCCCCATGGGCCAGCTGGACTCCAGTGGGAATCCCACAGCACTCCTCAAACACCAGCAACTCCTGTTTGACAGAGGCACTGAGCTACAGCTGCACTGGAGCTCTTGGGGATGCCCCATGGCCAGGCTGTGTAAGGTCACCCACATGAGCATCCTGGATGTGCTGGCCAGGGAGCCCCATGTCTGCTAGGGAACTATCATGGATAGTTCATGGAAGGATGCATGGATAGGTCATGGAAGGATGTGTCCTATGCATGGATAGGTCATGGAAGGATGCATGGATAGGTCATGGAAGGATGCATGGATAGGTCATGGAAGGATGTGTCCTATGCATGGATAGTTCATGGAAGGATGCATGGATAGGTCATGGAAGGATGTGTCCTATGCATGGATAGTTCATGGAAGGATGCATGGATAGGTCATGGAAGGATGTGTCCTATGCATGGATAGTTCATGGGAGGATGCATGGATAGGTCATGGAAGGATGTGTCCTGTGCATGGATAGTTCATGGAAGGATGTGTCCCATGCATGGATAGTTCATGGGAGGATGCATGGATAGTTCATGGGAGGATGCATGGATAGGTCATGGAAGGATGTGTCCTATGCATGGATAGTTCATGGAAGGCCAGAGCAGAGATTTGGTTCTTCAGCCTAGTAATGGCCATGGAACCACAGAATGGTTTGGGTTGGGAGGAATATTAAAGCTCACCTCATTCCAACCCCCTGCCATGGGCAGGGACACCTTCCACTGTCCCAGGCTGCTCCAAGCCCTGTCCAACCTGGCCTTGGGGACTGCCAGGGGTGGGGGGATCCAGGGGCAGCCCCAGCTGCTCTGGGCACCCTGTGCCAGGGCCTCACCTCCTCACCTCAACCAGCTGGTGCTGGATCTAAGCTGTCTCCTCTGAAAGGCAGTGGAAGTTGTGCTGAAGCATTGTTTTAAGTACAGGGGTTTACCCATCCCACCACTTGTGTCTGTCTCTTAACAGGAGCTGCTCAGCCCAGCTCTGTGTGCCCCAGGGAGAATCATCCTTTACCTTGAAGAAGTTCTCCAGGACGTAGTTAACAGCAACCCAATTGAATGCTTCTTCCTCTGGGCTGGACAGGATCTGTGCCCCTTGAAAGCTGAAGGGGGATGACTTCAGGGTGTCAGTCAGAGCTGCAAGGAGACTGGCAGAGAGGATGGGATGGGTGAGGCTAAACACAAAAGAAAAAGAAGGCACATTTGATGTTACAGGACCCTGCCAGGAGCTGCCTGCAGTGGGGCCACACTGCAGGGCTTCTGCTGTGCTCCCTGCTTTGGGAATAGCCCAGAGACACAGTGACAATCCCACTCCTGCTGCTGCTTCCCTCTCCCCTCACATGGCACTGGGGGCAAGAACAGCAGAGGGCTGGTTTGAACAATTGTGCCACTGTTTAAGAATTTAGGACCTCAGTACCCTCTGTCACTGAGGAAATCCTCTGGCCCTATCCCACTGGCCTGCTCCCCTCCAGACCTCACTTTTCCCCAGTGTCTAAAAGGAGATAAAGGTCCCAGTAATGTGGTGACTGAGAAGAGGTCCACAAGAGTGTGTGGGATAAGGGGAACCTTCTCACCACCATTTCCAATGTGCTGACAAGAAGCCCTTGGGCTGTCACACAAACTGAAACCACTTGAGCTTCCACACTGATGGGTGTTTTCCCAAGTACTAATTGTGAAAGTGTCATTGTGAAGGAGACACTGCCAGCCTGGCAGCAGTTGCAGGACTGTCATCTTCATGGCTGCCTGGGGCAGCACATGGAGACACAGCCATGCCATGCTCCTCTCCTCAGGGCCTGGGGAAGCTTTACCTGGCTAGCACATTAGGGGTGGCTCACCCTGCCTGTTACAGAATGATCCCGTGATGTGTGCTGGTCTCTGGGTGTGGGTTTGCAACATTCACTCACTTCAGCTGCCTCATGCTGGCAGTGGCTCCCAGGTACAGGGGGGTTTGGCTGTGCTGCTCTGCTGGGATCTCGTTCTGGGCCCAGTTCAAACATGGCTCCAAGCTCTTCCCAGCTTCCTGAGGAGAATCTGAGTAGCTGGAGACTCCTGGACCTGAGGACCATGGAACAGAATGGAATTTCAAGGGAAGTTATGGGGGAACTGTGAGAGCTGTTACCCCAAAGATTGCTATCCTAGGACATGGTTAAGACAGAACCTGTCACAGGTGGAATGAAGGAGGTCTTCCAGGTATCCATCCTGCTAAAATATGGAACTGGGACCAAAATGTGCATAGAAATCCCAAATTACACTAAGACTACTGTAGCTCTGCAGCTGAGACATCTATACCAGCCACATGACTGCTGCAACAGCTGAGGCTGTCTCAGCCCACAGAGGAAGAAGTGTGGCTTTAGTTGCTATAGAAATAAGCAAAGGACACAGAGGCTGATGTGTCACCTCTGTCCTCCAGCCACTGAGCCCCTGCTGGCAAGCAAGACACCCCTGCCCTGGAGGAAGCCAGTGCTCTGCAGAGGGAAGCTGTGTGCCAGCCTTGACTCATTTTTCCAGCAAGTCATGGGGTCTTAAATGTTGGTTTTGAACTACTACCCAGGAAGAGTCTCCCTTCCCCACCCTCCTGATTCCCTCAGCAGGTGCTTTGCTCTCTGTGGCTGTGCTGCCATGCAGGCAGGGCCACTCACACCTGGGCTCCAGCCCTGCCTGGGCCTCTTGTGCTGCTGCTGGCAGCAAACTGCCTCACAGAGCTGCTGCTTAACCCAGCCTCTGAATGAGGGACATGAACAAGGTTTCAGGGAGCCCTTCTTGCATCTTCTGTGTGTGATTTGTGTTGTTTACAGCCTGCAAGGGCACAAACCCTGTTCCCTGCTTGCTGTGCAGCTGCCCTCCCACAGCACACTGCTGCTGAGGGCTCAGTCCTTCCCAGCATCCCACTACAACCAGGCTTCAACATCAAAGCAAGATTAGGAGATAGGGAAGGAAAACCCCATGCATTAATGCATGAAACCCTCTCAGCTGGCATTGGCAGGGCCAAACTGATTCAAATTTGTGAGGAAAACCCCCAAATTCTCTGAAATTGGACACCTAAAGGCAAGCTGAACTCATGCTTGTGCTGTCAAATGCCATGTAGGGGATTGGAGTCTTTTCAGTTCTGTTGTCCTGGAGCTACCCCACTCACTGCCCATGGCACAGTCAGGAGGAGGCAGAAGACACCAGGAGTCATCCTGCAGTCAGATTTGTCTCCACTGCTGTTCACTGCCTCTCCTGGGTGAGAAGCTCCAGCAGCCTTGGTCCTACCACTGATCCATGTGGACATCAGGACAAGCACATCCCCTCTGCATGCTTCCCTGCCTGCAGCAGCCCCAAAATCCTGACACTGCTACTGCCAAGTGCCTGATGTCCAGCTGTGTGTGGCTAAATCTGCCCAGTGGAGAAGAGCCATGCTGAAAAGAAGCAACTTGTGCTTCACCATTTCTGTGCACAGCTGGGTGGTGCAGGAGCCAAGGAATTTATGGCACTGGTCCATGCACAGGTCTCTGTTTTTCCATCCATCCCATGGCAGTCTCACAGACCACTGAGCAGGAAATGGGCACCTTACCTTGCACAGGACAGGAACTGCATCCTCTGATCACCCCGGTCTCATTTGCCTTGCTGGTTGTCCACTGGTAGATGAAGAGGATGGTGTGGGATGGGCCAGCATCCAGAACAATGCCATACTGGAAAAACCCCAGAACATTCTACTGGAAACCACTACTGAATGCATGCTGATTGATATTGTAGGGTTACCCAGCATATACAGTATTCTGGGTGACCCCTGAGCCTGCACTGCAGTGTTTGAGTTTGCTTGTTACATTCAAAGAGCAGCCAAAGCCAGAAGATGATGAGGATTTGCAGGGAACCATCTGCATTTCTGAATATATATGAGGAACAGCAGGAGTGGAGAAATGCCCAGAAATACATCAGCCCTACAGTGGCATGTGCTGGAGCTGCTCCTGAAACCAGGCAGAGGGCTGATCCTGAGAGCTGAGCCACCTGGAGCTCAGGAAAAACAGGTCCTAAAGCAGTGGGAGATGGCACTGTACGAGTTCTCCACGGATTCTGGGACTCAAACTGCTGCTGATTGGTTTGCTCAGGCTCAAATCCCTGCTCTGGGTTTTGTGCAGGGATTGGAGGGCTGCAGCTCACTTGTCCCAAGGAGCCCTGTGTCTCTTTGATGTCCCACTGCAGTGATGGTGTGACACAGGCTAGGTTTGCCCTGATGTGTGCAGAGCTGTGGGAGCTGCAGCAACCAGCACAGACACTGTACAGCATAGCAGCCCTCAGAGACAGAGATGATGTCTTGGCAGGAAGAGCAGCAGCAGTGGACGTGAGCAGCTCAGCCCCTTGTCCCCTGGCAGCTCTCTGTCTCTTTGTCCCCAGTGTTTGTCTGTTTGCTGCTGACCCAGCCTTGCTGCTCTCGGTATATGATGAGCAAGTGGAGGCCACTGGACTACCCTGCAGCACAGCTCTGGATGTCCCCACATCCAAAATAGCTCCAGAGCTAGCCTGGGGCTCCTCTGCTCCTATTACATGACCCTAGTTTGGGATATCTCCTACCCAGAGAGGAAGGAAACCCATGAGCTGCATGGCAGTGTGTGGTCAAAGCTGGATCTCACACACAAATGGAGCTGTGACTGAGTGGGAGGAGAAACCTCCTGAGAGGTTGATGTTAATGCCACCAGAAGGGTTTCAGCACCAGACTGAGCTGGCTGCAGGCTCTCAGTGAGGCTGGCTGCCTGCTGCCCTCCTGGAGCTCCCAGTTGCACCAGTCCAGGCACCCAGGCCAGGGGCTGGGGCTGGGCTGGAGCAGCAATGCGGAAGGGAAGGAGCTGGAGCTCCCTGCCCGAGCCTGCTGGCACCCTCCCACACCAGTGACAGCTCGGGTTTCTAGCAGGGACATGTTGGCTGCTGCAGAAGAGGAAGAAAGGAATGGCATTGGTGGAGAAATATGGATTTTTTTTTCCTCCTTCAGAAAATTAGAGGCTGCTGCTGGGAGCGCAAGAGAGAAGGGGAGGGATCACCACATTTATGTCCAGCTCAACACCAGGAAAGGACAGAACAAGGAGCAATAAAGGGTTTTTATTGCAGACTTGTTTCTGAGAGGAACATGGAGGAGGGCTGCTATCTCTAAATACACAGGATAGCCTCCTTCTGTTGGGTTACACCATGGTGTGCCACTGAGCTCACCTCAGCAACGGGAGCATCAAGAGACAGAGCAGGTGGGCATTAACCCCCCCAGCCTGACCCAGCTGTGAGGAGCACACTGGCTCTTTGATTGAAATCAAGATAGGACCAAAGAGAAGAAGGCATGAAAGACAATTTGTTTTTAGGACAGAAGCAGCAGTTCAGGGGCACGTTCCTACTGACTTTGGAGCGGGACCTAGCACTTCCCTGCACTGACACCACTGGTTCTTTGTTGCTCTGGGTCAGCTCCTGCCATGGGCTGCCTCCCCTCAGCCTGCCCTGAGCATCTCCACAGATCCATGGACCATATCCAGCCTGTATTCCCTGACCAATCAAAGTGGTGGGTTTGTTTCTGGTTTGAAAACCTACAGCATGTTAAAAGATGCCAACCTGTCCTGACAGTCTTGTCCCAGTTCCCTCCTCGGTTTGTAAGCAGCTCAATAATAAAATAATGTCAAAAGCAACAAATCAGCCCAGCTTAGCTGCCTATCTCCTCCCTTGGAGAGCCCTTACCTTGGTCCTGAGAGGGGCCACAGGCACATCTTTGGTGGAGACACAGAGCAGCACGATGCCCGTCAGCCCCGCCACGATCACCAGCCAGGGGGGCAGCAGCTCTCGCCAGGACATGAAGAGCGCTCTCCTCTCCCCACAGAGGAAGCAGGGCACAGCAACCCGGCTCTTCTACACCCTTTAAAAAGAGCAGAAAGGCGTGGCCGGGGCCAGGCTCTGAGTTCAGCCCAGCCCCAAGCCACAGGGACCACAGGGAGCGTGGGCCTGGCTGTGATGTGTCAGGCTGCTCTGCTTTCCCTTCCATCCCTGCTGCCCAGACATAACAGGAGGGCTCCGTGCCCGTCCCAGGGCGAGCTGTGCAACGGCACCGCTGCAACCTCGAAACTGCCCCAGGCAGCGGGGCTGAGGTAAACACAAACGTGGGCTTAACTCAGCTGGGTAATGAGCAGAAAGCAGCCAAAACTCATCCCTTTGGTATTCCACGTCTGGCAGTGTGAGCTTCCACATTAGAAGCGGGGAAACTGCTTGTCATTGGATTTACTTTATTCCTGAGGGCTTGAGCCCCACTTCCTGACAGCCTCCCTGTGGAAAATAACCAAGGCTCAGGCTTCATGAAATACATGCCTGCTTTCTCCTGACAGTGCCACAAAGTCTCATCTCTGCAAATGGAAATTGTGAAGAAAACTCTGTGGCTGCTCACACTGAGGCATTTGGCTGATTGCTCATGTCCACAGACTGGTCATGGATCTGAAAATCAAATCAGGAATGGAAAAAGGCCACTTCTCTCTTTTTGGTGATGTTTCCTCTTTTCATTGCTGTATGCCCATGATGAGGGAAGCCTCAGACACCCCCAGGAACCCTGAGTTTTGCTGCATAGGAACATGGAATCACAGAATCTCCCAGGTTGGAAGTGACCCACAAGGATTGAGTCCAGCCCCTGGCCCTTCATACGGACATGGAATCACAGAATCTCCCAGGCTGGAAGTGACCCACAAGGACTGAGGCCAACCCCAGGCTGGAAGTGACCCACAAGGACTGAGTCCAACCCCTGGCCCTGCACAGGAACATGGAATCACAGAATCTCTCGGGTTGGAAGTGACCCACAAGGATTGAGTCCAACCCCTGGCCCTGCACAGGAACATGGAATCACAGAATCTCTTGGGTTGGAAGTGACCCACAAGGACCAAGTCCAACCCCTGGCCCTGCATAGGACACCCCACAAGTCCCACCATGTGGAAGCTCCTGGAGCAGGTCCTGCAGAGAGCTGCTGAGTTGGTCAAGGCTCTGGAACATTTCTCTTGTGAGGAAAGGCTGAGGGAGCTGGGCCTGTTCAGCCTGGAGAAGTGACAGCCCAGAGGGGAGCTCATCGATGTGTATGAGTGTCTAAGGGCAGTGTCAGAGCATGGACCAGACTCTGCTGGTGCCCAGCAGTGGACAAGAGGCAGCACTGACACCCAGGGAGTTCCACCCAAACACGGGGAAGAATTTCTTTCCTGTGTGGGTGACCAAGCACTGAACAGACAGCCCAGACAGGGTGTGGAGTCTCCCTCGCCGGAGATATTCCAGAACTGTCTGGACACGATCCTGTGCCCTGTGCTCTGGGATGGCCCTGCTTGGAAAGGAAGGTGGGCCCGGATGACCCTCTGTGGTCCCTTCCAACCCGAACAATTCCATCATTCTGTGATTCCATGTGCCTGACAGCGCTGTCCAAAGGCTCCTTGAGCCCCGTCCGCCCTGCCCGGCGCTCAGCCAGCCGCACCGAGCTCCTCGGGCCGGAGGGAGCCCGGGAACAGCCAGGGCAGCGCCCGCGGAACCTTGGTGCGGCGGAACCTTGGTGCTGCGGCGCGGGGCCCGCGCGCGGCGGGGGCGGGCTGGGGCGGACCGCGCGGAGCCGGGGCGGGAGCTGAGGCGGGACCGGGGCCGGGATCGGGAGCGGGATCTGAGCCGGGATCGGGAGCGGGATCTGAGCCAGGAGCGGCCCCGCGGGCCCGGCCAGGCCGACATGTACGCGGGGCTGCAGGAGCTGGGAGTGGCCAACGGCGAGGATCTCAAGGAGACCCTCACGAACTGCACGGAGCCGCTGAAGGCCATCGAGCAATTCCAGGTGCGTTAGAGGCTGTGTGGGGCCGGGCTGAGCGGAGACAGGGAGCAGGGCACGGCCCCCAGTGCTGTCTGGGCTTTTCCTGGCTTTATTTGCTATCCCGAGTGCCGCTGTCAGTTCCCTCTGTCAGTTCTCTCTGGCTGTGTTGCAGACGGAGAACGGGGTGCTGCTGCCCTCGCTGCAGTATGCCCTGCCCTTCCTGGACCTGCACGGCACCCCCCGGCTCGAGTTCCACCAGTCCGTGTTCGATGAGCTGCGGGAGAAGCTGCTGGAGAGAGTGTCTGCCATCGCTTTGGAGGGGAAGGTCGAGGAGAGGTTTGTCAGCAGCGTCCTTGGTTCCTTGGAGTGAGCTGGGAGTTCTGTGTGAAAGTGCCGTGCATGGGTGACTTCTCTAAAGGTTCCTCAGGGCTCCAGTGGCTTTCAGGTGGCCACTTTGTTCCTTTACTGCTGCATGGTACCTAGTGTGGTGTTTTTCCATGATTTCAGATACAAGAAGCTGGAAGATCTCCTAGAGAAGAGCTTTTCCCTGGTCAAGATGCCCTCGATACAGCCCGTGGTCATGTGTGTCATGAAGCACTTGCCCAAGGTGGGAGCACTGCTCTGCTTGGCCTGGTGTGATGTGGTGTGGCACTGGTGTGACATCTCTGGTGTGCCTCTGGCAGGTGGGCTCTGCTCCCTCTGCACCTTCTGCACATGTGTTGTTCAGTGTCAGGGACTGACTGAGGATTCAGTACATTCTTGTGTCTGCTAATAGCTCAGTGGACTAATTCAAAAAACATTTCACATTTTCATAATCAGACAAGACTATTTCCCTATTTCCTTCAATCCATGCAGCTTCCTAAAAAGCCAAGTTTGCTGATAGGTGAATTTTTCCACTGCTGTTTTACAAATCTCTGACAAGTGGAAGGTAAGACTTGAAGAGTGCAATTAAAAGTAGGCAGGAGGGAGAATCAGATCTGTGAAACAAAAATCTCTAGGAGTGTCCTTACTAAAAGCATCATGTTGCACTCAAGGTAATGGACTCAAAATGCTGCTGGAACTTCAGTAAATTACTGAGTTTGAATATCACCTCAAATCTCAGCACTGGAGATTTAAAGTAGATCTTTTTTTCTTCCTTGAAAGAATTAATGGTTTGTGATTTGGTTGTTGAAGTCTCTTAGGGCTGCTCTACTGCTACACCAGGTGGGTGAATGCCCAGGCTGCCTGAGGTGGGGATCAGGGCATGGAGAGGATTGTCCTGCTCTGCTCTGTGCTGGGGCAGCCTCACCTTGAGTCCTGGGGCTGCTTGGGCACAAGACAAAAAAACATCCAAAGCTATTGGAAAATGCTAAAAGGATGGGGAAGGTCTGGAGGGGCTGTGAGGAGCAGCTGAGGGCTCTGGGGTTGTTCAGCTGGAGCAGAGTGAGGGCAGAGCTCCCCGGGGCTGCAGCTCCTCCCGAGGGGCAGCTCCCATCTCTGCTCTGGGCCAGGGACAGGAGCCAGGGCACGGCTGGGGCTGGGCCAGGGCAGCTCAGGCTGAGCTCAGGGCAAGGTTCTTCCCCCAGAGGGTGCTGGCACTGCCCAGGCTCCCCAGGGAATGGGCACGGCCCCGAGGCTGCCAGAGCTCCAGGAGCCTTTGGGCAGCGCTGCCAGGGATGCCCAGGCTGGGGCTGCTGGGACAGGGGCTGGGCAGGGACAGGGGCTGGGCTGGGGGATCCCTGTGGGTCCCTCCCAGCTCAGGACATTCTGTGATTCCATGGTTTGGATGGTTACATGGGCAGGCAGGCAGGTGAGGTGCTGCTCACTGTGTAACTGCTCTGGGCATTGCAGGTCCCTGAGAAGAAGCTGAAGCTGGTGATGGCTGATAAGGACCTGTACAAGGCCTGTGCTGTGGAGGTGAAGAGACAGATCTGGCAGGACAACCAGGCTCTCTTTGGGGATGAGGTGTCACCCCTGCTGAAGCAATACATCCTGGAGAAGGAGAACATTCTCTTCAGCAATGATATTTCCTTCTTGCAAAATTTCTTCAGTCCATCTCCCAAAACAAGACGTCAAGGAGAGGTAAGGACAAGGAAACCCTGACAGTGTGTGTGAGGGGAATTTATCAGCTTTCAATCAATCATCACATAACCTGGGCTGGTTTCTTCTGCCCACCTTCACTGCTGAAGTTGTTTAGCTGGACAAACTCTTTGCAAGGAACACCAGGCCATTTTCTCCTACACATCTTGATGAAAACAGCAGGAATTATTTTAGTTGTTGTGTAATAAATGATGAGTATTCTAAGCTGTTTATGCACTTCAAAAAAAGAAAGAGCAGATTTTTTTCTCTGTTGGTCAGTCTGGTTTTAATTCACTTCAGCTGTTCTTAAGGCTGAACATCTTTTATCACATCAGTTTGAGTATGCTGATATGTTAAATTTGCTTTCTTGGGAACTTTTTAAGTGGACATAGCTTAACTGAAGTTGCCTTTATTTTTTTTAAGGATGTAGAAAGTTGTAGTTAATTGGCATCCAGAAAAGTTAAATTAAATTAAGGCAGTATAAAGCTTTAATTTCAGAGGGGGCAGCACATCTGTTACATGAGGGGTTGTTTTAGGCCTGTTTTGCTTTCAGAATCATTTGGTGTAGGTGCCCTGGTGCAATTTACTCCAGGTTTGCACTGCAGAGCAGGACACTCAGCACCACACCTCCACTTGGTCACTCCCCTGAGGGATGGGGGGAGAATCAGAAGGGTAGAAAAAAGAAATTAGTTGAGACAAAACCAGGTTGTGGTTGTTGAAGATTTGGTGAATGTCTCAAACAAATGCTCTTGGAAAACTTGGGGTAAACAGTTCCTCTTCAGGACCTCATGTCCCTGCAGATGTTTCAATCTTGGTAAATCACCTTAGATAATGAATTTACATTTGTGTGTGTGTAGAATGAGAGCACCTCGTGGTGCTGAGCCCACGTTTCCCCCTGAGCTCAGGTGGTGCAGAAGCTGACGCAGATGATCGGGAAGAACGTGAAGCTCTATGACATGGTGCTGCAGTTCCTCAGGACGCTGTTCCTGCGCACCAGGAACGTCCACTACTGCACGCTCAGGGCCGAGCTCCTCATGTCCCTGCACGACCTGGAGATCAGTGAGATCTGCACTGTTGATCCCTGCCACAAGGTACCAGTCGTGTGGGGCACATGGGGGTATTTGTGGAGAATTTGCTGGAAAAAGCCCTGAGAAGATGAGTCCTTTCTGTAAAGAGAGTTCAGACCTTGGACATAAATGTCATCTTATATTCCTCAGACCTTTGGGTGAAAACTTCATCTTGGTTAACCAGCAGTTTGCTTTCATTTCATAGTCCATGCATCATTCAAATTTAGGGTACTTTGGCAGTGTTAAAAGCGATGTCTAATCTGACATCTATTCTATGTGGATACTGCAAAAATAATAAAAAACATCAGCTGGCCCCAGGTTCTTACTCCAGGCTTCCCTCCCAGTTGTAGATTTGCTCTGTCTGTCAGTAAACTGTGTGTGTAACAGTAAATACTTTGAATATTAAATGAAAACAGGAAACATGAATGAAAACATGAAAATGAAAGCATGAAACTATTCAAATATTGGGAAGTGACAGATGTGGTAATGTCACAGCAGGATCTTGTTACTGGCCCCTTGTTTGTGGTAGCATCACTCTGACCTGGAACAAGGCCTTTTCTCTGACGTAGTTCTTAAGTTTTACATGTATTCTGCTTAAAATATAGTTCAGTAATACAGCTCTAAAGAAGGAGTACCTCCACTGACAATATTCCTTTATTTAGAGAGTGGGAGTGCTATTGCAATGGCCAAAATAAACCACATTTTTTGTTTCTAAGTAATGCTGCTTCTTTCTCAGTCTCCTGCTTGTGTAAATCTACAGGTGTGCAGGGCACTGGTGGATTTAGTAAATGCCTGCTCCTTAATTGCCAGGGAATGCCTTCCCTGGAAGTGGAGAAAGTGACCCCAGGTTAACTTCCCTGGGCATTCCTAATGTGCTTTTGGGGTGTTTGTCACGAGTGTGGTGCTGTGCCTAGGTGCTCTAATGAAGCATCTCAACTGCAGATATTTTGAGGTCATTCTGAGCCTGTTTTCTCTGACATCATGTGTTCTGTTGCTGGTTGAATGAGTTCATAAAGCTCCCTGCATTTGCTGGCAGTTCACCTGGTGCCTCGATGCCTGCATTCGGGAGAAGTTCGTGGACAACAAGAGAGCTCGGGAATTGCAAGGATTCCTGGATGGGGTGAAGAAAGGACAAGAACAAGTGTTGGGGTAAGGCACTTGGGCTGTTCATTGGGAAAGTGACACTGGCTTCCTGGCACTCACAGCATCTGACAGCTGTTCATTCTTCCCTAAAGCCAGCAAACCTCCACAGCCCCTCTGTGCAGTCACATCCCAAACATCCCTCATGTGCTGGGGCACAGCCAAGCACATCCTGGTGGCAGAGCTTGCACTGCTTCACTTGCCACCCTTGAGTCTCCCCTGTGGCCTCATAACAAAATTCATTAGCCTTTCTTAAGGAGTCAAAATAACTTATGATGAATGACTTCTCTGGCTTTAAACCCAGAGAAAATGGGCTGCTGATGTTTGTCAGTTGAAGTACTTCATTAGCTTCAAATGACAACCCTGCTGTGATCTGGTACACTTACATTTTTGCAAGGTTGCCCTCACAGTATTTTATTTAGCTGGTACTTTCAGATTTTGTCAATTGGTATTTTAAACTATTTAAGAATTCACTTTTACTTGTTGTTTTTCAAAAGCCTCTGAGACCTTTCTGTCCTCAGCACTCTGGAGATGGCTAAAACCTGCCAGCTCAAAGAGCTGGGGCCACCAGAGCTCCACTGTCTGTGGGCTGTCTCCCAGCTGACCTTCAGCTGGCTGTGGGGGATTTTGTGCTTGATCTCAGTGCAGAAGACTTTCAGCAGTTGTTATTTGTGCTCTTTCACATCAAAACCACCATAAGTGTTTTTTCTTTACAAGGCAGGACAAGGTTCTTCAGGTGCACACAGCTGGGTTTGGACCTGTACAACGGGGTTGTTGGTTGTGTATGACAAGTGTTTGCTTTTTACTTCTTCCCAGGGACTTGTCAATGATCCTGTGTGATCCCTTTGCCATTAACACCTTAGCCTTGAGCACCATAAGGCACCTGCAAGACCTGGTTGGGCAGGACACCTTACCCAGGGTAAGCATTGCAGCTTGTGTAGCTAACCTGGGCTGTGCTCTGGGCTGACTGACAGCCCTCAGGGAAGGACTGGCACCATCCAAGTCTCATTAAGTTCTCAAATGTGGCAATTGGAACAAGGGAAACACGACTCCTGTCCATTTGCAGCACCTGCTGCAGAGCTCTGCAGGAGCTCTTTGGACATGGTGGGCATGTTGGAACTCTCCAAACTGACCATGAATTCTTTGCATGGCTCATTCTGGCTGGCAGCTGTGCAAATACAGAATAATGTGTAGAATCTGTGCCTCCCTGCTTTGTCCCTCCATCAGTTTGTCTGACAGCAGCACCTTCCTCCTGCCACAGTGAATGCCATGGGTTTGTTTGCACAGCTCTGGTCTGGTGCCTGAGATAAAACACAGCTCCTGCAAGTGCAGTCTGCAGGAGGTGCTGAAGGGTTAAAGAAGGGCACCCTGACAGGTGTCTGAGCAATGGGAGCCACTTGCTGTTTTATCCCTGAGCTGTTAAATGTTCTTGCATGGAGCAACTTCCTTGTGACAGTTTAAGACTGAAAGTCGTTTGGGTTTCAGGACACAAACAATCCATTCTTACACACCCTTTCTCTCCTTTCTTCTGCTGAGATGACTTGGGTTATCCTCTCACACATTATATTCCAGTGCACTAATTGGCCTGGACACATTTTAAAAAGATATGTTCAAACTTCCTGGTGCATTATAAATTTACAAACCCTCCCCAAACCCTGAGGTGTGGCAGTTATTTGATGCCCATTTGAGGATCAGTTTTCAATTAACTTGAACTGAATGCCTTTAGCAGTCTTGGACAAAGCTGCTAACCCAGAACAGCTTTGAATATAAACCACTTCTTCCAAATAAATATCTCATGTGAAGATCAAAATAGCTGTTGTTCTTCTTCCCTTAAAATTGGAGGAAAGCCCGGATCTGCTGCTGCTCCTTAGGATGCTGTCTCTGGGACAGGGGGCCTGGGACATGATTGACAGCCAAGTCTTCAAGGAACCAAAAATGGTGAGCCCTTTTGATGTTAAGAATTTAACACAATTAATCAAATTTAGACTTGTTTATTATTTTATTGCATTTCTGATTAAACATTTGTTCTCCAAATGTCTCATCAAAGCTTTCTTGGGGAAAAACAGTGGTCACAGAGCAGCTGATCTGGACATGCTGAGAGCTTCCATTACCCACCTTTTTATTTCCATGGGTGCCTGGTCCTTACTGTTGTAAAATCAGCCTGTACCTCTGTTAAATACTCCACTGGTTGCTCGTTGCTCTCTCATTTTTCCTGGAGTCTTGCACTCAACTGATGTGTTTGTAGAACATGTCTTGCACGAGGAAAGCAGGATTTCCAGGACTGGTCTCAAACTCTGGGGGCAGTTCAGAAGCTTTTCATTGACAAGAAGAATGTTTTTTCCCTCCCAGCTCTCTGTTACAGCAGTTTAATGTAATGCCACATTGAGCTGTAATCTTTCCATGCTTTGGAAATCCTTTCCCAGTGTTACAGGAATCCCTGGTGTAGCTCAGCTGAGGGCAGGAGGGCCAACCCTGGTGTTGCACAGCAGGGCTGTTCCTCAGGAGGAATTTGCTGTTTCTGTTCTGAACTATAAAGCAGTAAATGTTTTATAAACATCTAGGGGCACATTTGAGGTCTCTAAAATGCATCCACTTCTGGCTGCTTGGATGTTTAAATTCACCCAGGGAGGGTGTGCATAACACTGGGACTGTAGCAGTGAGAGGGACCAGTAATTCTGAAGGTAGTGCTGTCATTTGTGCTCTCTCATGAACCTATAAGGGAAAATGCTCAGTTTCTTTCCAAAGGGAGTCTCTGAATCAGGCTTTAAAATCTGATTTCTTTGTGGTTGTGTTACCACAAATAAGCCTGGGCCATGCTGGGAGTCAGTGATTGTTGACATCAGCAGTTTGATGTCATCCTGAACACATCCCATGCCTGAGCAATGCTGGGAAGGGCCTCTCAGAAGAAATGGAACACAATTGTCCAAAGAAAGGGTTTGAGCAGGAGTGTTCCTATAGTGAGATGAAGCAGAGTTTTCCTAGTTACCATGGAACATGTTGAAGTGAATTATTCAGGAATTTTGACTGGAACTGGATGTCTGTAAGCTGGTTTTCCTCACAGTAGGATGAGGCTCCTCACACTGCCTTGCACTTCAGGACCATCAGGTGGCATGAAGTAACTGATGATGGCTTTGTTCTCTTCCCTTTGTCCTTCCCTCCCTCGCAGGAAGCCGAGCTGATCACCAGGTTCCTGCCGCTGCTGATGTCCTTTGTGGTGGATGACCACACCTTCACAGTGGATCAGAAGCTGCCCTCGGAGGAGAAGGGACCAATCCCCTACCCCAGCGCCATTCCCGAGGCTTTCACCAAGTACGTGCCTGGCCCCACCCCCTGCAGGGTCTGGCACCGAGGCAGCAGGGAGCCAGCCAGACCCGGCAGGGGAAAACTGCCTGTGCTAAAGGCAGGGCTTCCTGGGATGAGATTCAGTGCTAATTCATCGAGTTTGAACCTGCCCTTTAACAAACCAGCTTTCCCTTGTGCTCCCTCAAATAAAATTTATCTACATGAAGTACTATTTCCTCTAATGGACCATTCTGTCATTGAATATCAGAGTATTTGGTGTTTCTGTTCAGCTTCCCAGGCAGTGGATGCTGAGTTTGGGGGGATATTTGGGTACAGCTGGATGAGTGCTCATGTTGAAGAGCACTATTGGAAATCATAAAGTTTTGGCATTTTTGACACCCACACTCTCTCCGTTGATAACCTGTCACTCCAGGGACATCAGAAAGATAATTAAAACCTCTGTGTGCTCTGCTGTGTTCAGATCTTCCACTGATTTCTAGCACAACTCTTGTCTGTGTGCCAGAATCTGGGATACTGGGTCCTGGTAGTTGTGCTCTCCTCTGTCACAGTGTTATGTTTGACTTTTGGGAGACTAAAACATTGGATTTTGTATAATTTTTGAGTATTTGAGCTTCTTCTAAAGCCCATTTTGAACAGCACTTTAATCAGGAATGCATTATAAATGTTGACAGTTCAACACAGCTGTTTGCTGAATGTTCAGTTTTCCTGGAGTGTGGTAGTGAACACAGGGATGATCCATCTGCTCACTCACTGAGTAGCTGCTCTTCAGTGGGTTTGAGATTAGCCACTGCTGTACCTGCTTGATAACCATCCCAAAAGTACTTTAAACCTCTTAAAAATTAAAAAAAATACTGCTTGATTGAGGAATAAACTTTGCTTGTGCCATAACAGGTTCCTGCAGGAGAACAGAATAGCTTGTGAGATTGGGCTCTATTACATCCTTCACATCACCAAACAGAGGAACAAGAATGCTTTTCTGAGGCTCCTGCCAGCACTTGGTAAGTTTTTGTCTCATTTTCTGTTTGCCTTGTATTGGACACCCAGGAGGCCACTAAACCTGGAGTGACAGGGATGTCACACCAGGGACATGATGTTCTTCTGCCTTTGGTTCTTCTGTGACTTAATTGTGAGTCCTTGCAGGAGTGTTTGGGTTCTGCTGATGTGAGAGTTTAGGGGCAGTGCTGAGATCAGTGGTTCCTTACATCAAGGCCTCCATTAACAATGAGATCATTTGAGAATGAATCTGAAGGATAACAGAGCAGGTGCCCCAATTCTCCTGCTGCCCACAGTGACTGCAGGTGGCCAGAAGTTGCTGGGACTTGCCTTTGTGTGGTGGAAAAACTGGTAACAAAATAAGACTGAACACAGCCTTAATTTTTTCACCAGTATTATCTTGTTCACTGACTCCTCTGGGATGAGTTGCAGGAGAGCTCTGGAGCAATCTGCTCCTAATCTTGTATGTCTGAAGGATCAAAGCCACCTGCCTGGGCTGCCTGTTACCAAAGGAAATAAGAAAAAAATGGCTGAAAGGAAGTAGACTTACATTAGATACTGGGAAGAAATTCTTCCCTGTGAGAATGGTGAGGCCCTGGCACAGGGTGCCCAGAGCAGCTGGGGCTGCCCCTGGATCCCTGGCAGTGCCCAAGGCCAGGCTGGACATGGCTGGGAGCACCTGGGACAGTGGGAGGTGTCCCTGACAATGCCTGGGGGTAGCACTGGATGGGTTTTAAGGTCCTTTCCAACCCAAACCATTCCATGATGAAACCTCACTGCAGGATTTTCAGCATGAACAGGAGCTGTGTGGACAGGTGTTGGCACATCCTTGTCACTCTGTGTCTCTTGCCATGTTTTGTAGTTGAGACATTCAGTGACTTGGCCTTCAGTGACATTTTCCTGCACCTGCTCACTGGTAACCTCACCCTGCTCAGTGATGAATTTGCACTTGAGGAGTTCTGCACCAGTCTCTTTGATGGCTTCTTCCTCACTGCCTGCTCCAGGTAAAGCAGATTTTTCTCACTGGAGAGAGGGAGTTTACAGAATGCCTGACAGAGCTTTTACTGCTCTGAGCAATAGTTTAGTAGTTCATCAAATTCTTCTTCACAGGCAGCAGAAATATCAGCCTGATGCTGTTTTCCTTTAAGGAAAGGTGCATGTTTTGGGATGAAGTTTTTATCAGCCAAATGGATATGTCTTGACTGTGAATTATTATCTGAACTGCTATTCACTATCCCTAAGGTGGAGTTGCAAAGGAGAATATCCTTCAGGCTTTGCAGTAATTCTGGCTATGCAGAGTTAACTTCAGCTCTTTGCAGTATCAGCAGTGTGCAAAAATCTGTTGTTACCTCTGGTCACTCACTCTGGTTTAGCTGGTGGCCTGCAGGCAAGTTCAGCCTCCAGAAAGCTTCCCTAAAAGTGGCTGAAATTCCTGCTGGAGCATAGCAGCATCTGCTGCTGCTTCTGCTGCTCCCTCCACACTCCCTGTGCTTAAAATCTCCCCCTCCCTCCTCATGGTTCTGCAGGTAATCCACTGCTGTTGAACAATTCCTTGAATCCTTGAAGGACTAAGGCAGTGGTAGTGCTTACACTAAGTTAGCCCCTTCCAGAAGCTCCAATTTTCAGGGGTTTTTGGATAATTATAATAAAGTCTGTGGTGGGTTGAATTATTCTGTTGCTCTGGCTTCCTTGTTCTCAAGATGTTTGTTTGTCTTGGTTACTGTGCTTTCAAATGGCTCTTGCAGGAAGGAGAACGTGCACAGACATGTGCTCAGGCTGCTGCTGCATCTGCATCACAAAGTGGCCCCAGCCAAACTGGAGTCTCTGCAGAAAGCTTTGGAGCCCACCAAGCAGGTAGGAAGGGAAGCAGGAGAAGGGGAATTCTGATTGCAAGTGAGAGCAGCTGCCTTGCCAGCACTGTTTAATGGAACACCAGCTCTGCTTTCCAAGGCTACTGAGCTGTGGCCTAATTAATTACCTTGTGGCTTCCTCCTGCTGTGTTGGTTTGTGTTAAACACACAGGGTGAAGCACACTTGGTGCCCTGGCTAGAATGGAGTGTGACTGTCCTGTTTCCCTGTCCCTGATTCTCACCCTGCAGAGTGGGGAAGCTGTGAAGGAGCTTTACAACCAGCTCAGTGAGAAACTGGAGCTGTGCAAGCCCAGCCCAGCTGAAGTGACTGAGACTCCCTCCATGGAGCTGCCCCTGCCCACCGTGCCCACCCCAGCCTCACGCTGAGCTGGGCTGCAGGGCAGGCCTGAGGGGAGAGGAGCTGAGCCTCTGCTGCCTTCTGGGTGTCTGTGCCCACGTGGTGGAGACAAAAACAAAGCCACTGAAGCTCCTTCAGGATTCGCTGCAGTTCACCCAACTCACTGACTCTGGCTGGTTAGAAAACTGTATGCAGTGCATTGCAAGGTTTACTTTTCTTAAAGATAGCTGAGTGTCTTCTTGTAGATCCACTTGAAATCTGACTGTACATTTTTAAAAGAAAAAAAGAAAATGCATATTTTTAAGCTTAGCATCCTGTGTTTTTAACCTCTGCTCAGTGAGTGTGGAGCCCCGTGTGGCTGAGCAGGTGGTGTGGGCTCTTGGGGCTGATCATGGCTTCCTTTGGCCTTGGTCTGCCCCTTGGGGGTCTCTGGACAAGATGCTGAAGAGGAGGAAGACTCAGAGGAGATGAGCTCCACTGAAGCCAGTTCCTGTTTGAGGTTCCAGCTCGTGTGGCACATGGTGAGATGTGCTGCACTCTGAGAGGTGTCCAGTGCTGCCACCAACCTGGGCAGCAGTCAACAGCCTCTTCTCAGATGGATTTCCACAAAGAGAGCCAGAAATTGAACCAGTCTCTCCCCTTTCCTCCCAACTTTTCTCCAAAGGAGTAGCTTGAGGTGAGTCCTGGAGCCAGTTACAAAGAGCAAGGCTGGGATGTTCTCAGTGACAGTAGGGCTTGAGTGTAGGTGCAGTGAGATTCAGTTTGTGAAAAAACAGAATCATAGAAATTTCCTGGGTTGGAAGGGACCTTTCACATCACCCAGTGCCACCCCTGCCATGGCAGGGACACCTCCCACTGTCCCAGGTGCTCCCAGCCCTGTCCAGCCTGGCCTTGGGCACTGCCAGGGATCCAGGGGCAGCCCCAGCTGCTCTGGGCACCCTGTGCCAGGGCCTGCCCACCCTCAGAAGGAACAATTCCTTCCCAATATCCCATCAAGCACTGCTCTCTGGCAGTGGGAGCCATTCCCTGGGTCCTGGCACTCCAGGCCTTGTAAAGAGTCTCTCCACCTTCCTTGAAGGCTCCCTGCAGGCCCTGGAAGGTTGCAGTTGGGTCACCCAGAGCTTCCCTCCTCCAGGCTGGCAGGCCTGTCCTTCAAGGCTCACTTGTGTCACTGTTTCTGTTCCACTTCTGCTTTTGTTTCTGCCTCAGCTGGAGTGTGCAGGGACCTGTTCAGTGCCCAACCACCCTCTGAGGAAAGAACCTTGTCCTGATACCCAGCCTAAACCCTCCTTCCTTCTTTCCCCCCCCATGAGCTCTTGTTTCCTGGGACTCGAGCTCTCTGAGTGCCAAGTCATGCTCAGGAGACTCCTGTGTTTCCTGAAGCTGTGTCCAAAACACCCAAACAAACACAGGAGTTAAGTGGAGGGGTGGAGCTCCCTCCCCAGTGCTGCTCCCTCCTGCTCTGGGTGTTTTTCTTCCTCCTGAGCTCGGAAATGCTGTGTGAGGGCAGTGACACCCTCCCTTCACCACCTTGGTGCTTTATTTCTGCTTTGGTGCAGGAAGGAGATACCCTGTGGGGGAGCAGGAAAGGTGGGAGATGTTTGTGGTTGACACAGGGGCACTGTCCTGTACCCCACATTTCCTGTGTTCCTCTTGTCTCCACTGCAGCTCCCGGGGTCAGAGCTGCCTTTGGGAGCCTCTCAGCAGTTCTGGTACTGGATTTGTTGGAAACAGCACCTGTGGAACAATTTCCTGATACTGGATTTGTTGGAAACAGCACCTGTGGAACAATTTCCTGATACTGGATTTGTTGGAAACCGCACCTGGGTGTAACAATTGGGTCTTTCCTGCAGAGTTTTGGTTTCAAACTGTTTAAACTGTCCTGGTAACTTAGACCAAATAACATCCCACCCTGCTGCCAAACCTTGGCCATGAACCTGCTCAGGCCTGTGCTCTGCTCAGACTTTGAGGTTATTTTAGGATTGTTTTGGGGATTCTCTTGGTCACTTCAGGTTTCCCATATTTCCCATATCCCAAGGCTGATGTGGTGCTCCCTTGCAGCAGGAATTTCTCATCCAGGATGATGATTTTTTTTACTGCTTGGTACAAAGGCCTGTACCTGCAGAACTGTCACACACACAATGGTGATTTTTCCCAGTTTTTTATATCCATGAAGAAATTCAAGCCCAGAATATGAACTGGCCATTCCCAGTGCTGGTGGCAAGTTTGGCTGAGGAGGGGGGAGCTGGGCAGCTGAGAGGGGGTGGCTGCCAGTCCGTGCTCTCCTGGCCTGGTGCTGCTCAAGGAGACACAATTCCAGAAATTTCACATCAAGTGAACATCTCCTCCTGCTTGCACGTTTTGGTAGTGAAAATCTTCCATGTTTTGAGATGAGAAAGGTTTCACTCCTGTGCCAGGAATTACAGAGACCCCTGTTGTGCAGGTAAACCCTGCATGGCAGGAGCTGAGCTGGCTGCACTGGGCTGCAGGGGCTGGGGTGCCAGGGGTACAGGGGTGTGGGGTGCAGGGTCTGGGATTCCAGAGATCCAGGGATATAGGCTGCAGGGGCTGGGATTCCAGGGGTACAGGGGTGTGGGGTGCAGGGTCTGGGATTCCAGGGGTACAGGGATATGGGGTGCAGGATCTGGGATTCCAGGGGTACAGGGGTGTGGGGGGCAGGATCTGGGATTCCAGGGGTACAGGATATGGGGTGCAGGATCTGGGATTCTAGGGGTACAGGATATGGGGTGCAGGATCTGGGATTCCAGGGGTACAGGGGTGTGGGGTGCAGGGGCTGGGATTCCAGGGATACAGGATATGGGGTGCAGGATCTGGGATTCCAGGGATACAGGATATGGGGTGCAGGATCTGGGATTCCAGGGGTACAGGGATATGGGGTGCAGGGGCTGGGATTCCAGGGGTGCAGGATATGGGGTGCAGGGGCTGGGATTCCAGGGGTACAGGGATATGGGGTGCAGGATCTGGGATTCCAGGGGTACAGGGGTGTGGAGTGCAGGATCTGGGATTCCAGGGGTACAGGGGTGTGGGGTGCAGGATCTGGGATTCCAGGGGTACAGGATATGGGGTGCAGGATCTGGGATTCCAGGGATACAGGGATATGGGGTGCAGGATCTGGGATTCCAGGCATCTGGGCTGCTAGGGATCCAGGAGTGTGGGGTGCTGGATGTCCAGAATCTGGAATTTGGGGATACAGGGATGTGGGGGGCAGGATCTGGGATTCTAGGGATCTGGGCTGCCAGGGGTCCTGGAGTCTGGGGTGCTGGATATGTAGGGTCTGGAATTCCAGGGATACAGGTATATGGGTTGCAGGGCCTGGGATTCCAGGGATCTGAGCTGCCAGGATCCAGGAATGTGGGGTGTGAGGTGCAGGGTGCTGGGGTGCCAGGGATGCAGGTTACAGGGATCCCAGGGGTGCAGGCTGCTGGATGTGCAGGGCCTGGGATTCCAGGGATCTGAGGGTGTGGGGTCTGGGATTGCAGGGATCTGGGGTCCCAGGGATCTGGGGTGCAGGGTGTGCACAGTGCTGGGTGCAGGGCAGTGTTTTTTCCCTGTGCCAAGGCCAGGATGCCCCTTGTTCTGCTCTGGGGTTCCCTCTCAGAGCTCTCTCCCTTTGCTCCCAGCTGCTGTTGCAGGGCTGGTGCCAGCCCAGCTCGGGGGAGGCTCAGCCGGGCTGGATTAGGGAATTTTCCCCAGCCTTTCAGCACAGGCACTGCTGTGGGTGTGCACTAGAGGGTGGTGCAGCCTTGCCTGCCCCGAGATCCTCCCGGACTGGCACATGGGGAGCTGGAATCGCTCCCTGCTCACACTTGGAGGTCACAGTTTGTCTTTACAGCACGGGTGGGATCCCTGTGACATGAACAAACCATGAATTCTCTCCAAACCCACTGAGCCTGACTGCAGAGAGAATTTTCACAAAGAATTCAGGTCTGTGAGCTTTCCTGAGGCATCGGAGGAACTCAGTGAGGCTCAGCTGGGCAGTGATTTACAGGATAACAAGAGGTGGACAACTGAACCATTGTCAGGTGTCCTCACACCTCTGAATGCTGCAGAGCATCTGCTCCTGGGCAGAACCCCCTGTCCTGGTGCTGTGGGCACTGCACCCACTGGAAAATGCTTGGGAACAATGAATGGGAATGGTGCAGGTGGCTGGAGGGAAGGTGGACATTGAAAGCAGTGTCTGGTAAAGGAGACAGCAAAGCCTGAATCCTGCAGCAGCTCTGCCAGAAAAGTCCCTTGGAGAGAGGTCACTGTTCTCTGCTGTGCAGGTGCTCTCTCCAAAAGCAGTGAAAACAGTCATCTTTCTCCAAGGGGCTTTTCTGGCAGTGCTGCTGCAGGATTCAGGCTTTGCAGTCTCCTTTAGGTTAATTCTGATGAGTTGTGTGTGGTGGGGAATTTGGTTTGTGACTTCCCCTGTAAAGGAGGAGAAGTTCCCCTTATCCAGCTCCTTGGGATGAATGTCTGTCTTCAGCTTTGGAGGAGTTGCATCTAGCCCAGAAAATGAAGTGACATGAAAAATCTTGTTAAGTCCTGTCCCAGTTTCAGCTGGGAGAGAGGTAATTTTTTCTTAGTTATTTAATTACTTTTTCAGTATAATTCAGCCATTTGAGGGTAGAGAACATCCCTGATTTTGCCTGTAGGTGCATTAAAGGTGTTTCTATCTGCTCTCAATGCTATTTGAGCTCTCCTCAGGCTGGGGCTGTCTCAGGAGGGGTGTTTGGAGGTGCCCAGCAGCAGAGCTCTGTGGGGCAGGGCTGTGCCACACCTGGGCCTGGCTGCTCTGGGTCTCTCTGGAGGCAGAGGCAGAGCACACGGGGCTCTCCAGCCTTTATCTCAGTTTTGGTGGGTGACACACAGGTGTCAGAACTCTATGTTCCCTTTTGGACAGCAGTGAGAAGCCTGTCCTGGCACACAAGTGCCCCTGTTCCTCCAGATGTGTCTGTGCATGGGAGCCTTGCTGGAGCAGCTTTGCAGGAGGATGAAGTATTTCTGCACTTTCTGTCCTTGCAGCTCTGGCAGATCCTTCTGTGACCTCTCTGCTCTCTCCACTTGCCTTTCTCACCTTAATTTGCCCTCCAGGCTGTTTTGTTAACAAGGACCAAGCTCCTTCCCCATGGCTCTGAATCCCAGGCATGCTCTGGGTGTCCTTGCCAGCACTCCCCTTCCACCAGGGCCAGGCTCAGCATTAAAAACAAGGGGCAAATCAGCACCTCAGAGCTTCAGGTGGGTGTAAAACCTGGATTGAGGGCAGCTCCCCCCAGGGCCACTCAGTGCTGAGACACATCACACAGTTCATGGGCATCCTCTGCATTCCCTGCTCTTTCCCAAGTCCCTTCCCTGTTCTTGCCCTCTGTGGTGCAAAAATGACCATCAGCAAATGGAGGAGAGTGCAGCAGCACAGGGAGCCCACAGCAAAGATAACAAGGTCAGTCCAGCTGGAAGGAGAATTCACCAAAGCAGCTGAACTATCTGAGTGGGTGGATTTCAGCCTGCTGGACCTGCCAGGGGAGTTTGAGGAGAAGGACGAGGGTGAACAACTGGAGGCAGTGAAACCTGCTTCCTTTTCTAGCAAAACAATTGCACAAGGGGCAAAGGTGTCTCAGCTGGGCTGCCAGAGCTGCCTTGGGCTGAGTCTGAGCTCTGCTTCTCCTCATCAGCAGGGCCTGGGCCCAGGGAAGGGGAAAAACATCCCTGGGAGATCCTCACATCTCACAGCCTCACATCTGCTGGGCTGGAGAGAGCAGCCCAGGAGTGAGAACTGGGGTCTGTCCTTCAACAGTGAGTGCCATTCTGTGGCAAGAAAGGGAGAAAGAATCAGCAGGGTTTGGGTTAAAAGGGACCTTAAAGCCCATCCAGTGCCACCCCTGCCATGGCAGGGACACCTCCCACTGTCCCAGGTGCTCCCAGCCCTGTCCAGCCTGGCCTTGGGCACTGCCAGGGATCCAGGGGCAGCCCCAGCTGCTCTGGGCACCCTGTGCCAGGGCCTCCCTGCCCTCAAATATTCCTGTAATATTTGTAATTCCTATAACCAGCCCTCCAGCCTGAGCCAGAATAAACCGTGCTGGTTCTTGTGCTATTGTCATAAAAAACCAGTCCAGGACTCAGGAGACAATTGTTATTGTAGTTTTAATATTAATTTTTTCCCCTCAGGCCAGCATCAATTTGCTGTGCCAAAGCTGAGTTGCCTGATGAGGGTTAACAGAACAAAGAAGTGGTGAAATGTGTACAAAATGCTGGTAATGAATCATTACCAATCTGATACAAAGCAAGCCAGTGATTAGGAATGCAGTTTCATATTACCACTTTTTCAGGCACAGTTGTAGGTAGAAGCAAGTAAATACCCTCAGAAGAAATGTGTCTCATAGCATCTGTTCTTTCTTCTGTTAATTATTGACTCATGTGAGCCTGTGGAAGGAGCTGACACATTCTGCAAAGCTCATTGTTCTTTGAAACTCAGAAACTCCATTTTCCTCTCTGCTCTGCAGGCTGAGAGCTGCTCTGGCAGGTTGTGTCCACTCTCCTCTCTGTTCCATGGAAGGAAGGGAGCCCTGGTGTGCTGAGAGAGCAGAGAGAGGGCTGTGCCTGCTGTGCTTTATTCCCCTGAGCTCACACCGTGGTCAAGGTGTCACCAGGGACTTGTGAAACCAAGCCTGGGTGCCAGGAACAACAAAACACCTGCTCCAGTGGGTCACAGGTTTGTTCCCAGCCACCTTCTCCAAACCAGCACCAAGGTCTCTGCTCAGTGTCCACTGAATAATCCCAGAATTCCAGAGGGATTTTTACAGGTTCCTTCCTTGAAGGGCAGCCAAAGGGCAGGGAAGGGAATCAGTTTTCCATCTCACCTACACTCAGCAGGACAACATTCATGGGCTTGGCTATGGAGGTGCAGGAAAGAACCCTGAAAGCAACAGAGCCCTGCTGGGGGATTTGGGGACACCAGGACCTCCATGCACCTTGGCCAGTGCTGTGTCTGAGCAGAGGCACTTGCACTTGCAGGTGTTTGTGGCCTGGCTCTGCCTGGGGGGGGGTCACTGGACCTTTTGGATGCCACAGGGATTTTGGTCTCCTCTTGCAAGAGCTCCTTGCCCTGATGTTTCAGTTTGACCTCTGTGTGGGAGGTTTGGTGACTCCAGAACTTGTCTGCCCTGGTAGCTGCAGGGATCCTGCAGCCTTTGGGCCCCAAAAGGGAAATGCAGATCATTGTCCTTGCAGTGAAACTCAGGAATTCCTTCTAAAGAGCCAAAAATTGCAGCAAGGTTTAGGTCAATCTGATTTGCTGTAATAAACCAGTTCTTGCTGCCTTTTTGTGATGCACCTTGGGGGCTGTGAGAGTTCTGGGGCAATGGTGAGCCTCAGGAGGGTGGGTTTTCCCTTTGTTACTCAGCCACACCACATTCCAGGAGGAAGATTGGGATGCTGGCTGCTGAAGGAATGTGATTGTTGGTGCTGCAGGTGCCCTTGGGGCTGCAATGAATAGAAATATTAACTGGCACCTCCACCTCTGGTTCTTAAAATCTCTTCAGGAATAAAGAGGCTTGGATTGACAGCCAGACTGAGGGAAATGGGCCCTGGGGAGCAGAGGGACTGCTGAAGATTGCAATGCAAGATGTTTTCCATTGCCATCTGTGTGGCAGATTATCTTTGTCCAGTGGGCAGTTTGCCTGATCTCTCTCTTTGAGTGACCACATTCACTCCTCCCTTGGGAGGGGACATCTGCTGATAACAGCCATTGAATGTCCCTGCATGGCTGATAAGAACTACAGCATCCCATTGGGAGATGTGAGCCCAGAGGGAGGAGCCAAGCATTGCTACCCAGATATAATCCAGAGGTTTGGAGACACCAGCACGGCTTCTCCACTGGATTCCCCAGAGGAACAGCAGCTGCCTCTCCTTCCCCTGGATCTTCAGAGGCAGAATCCATCCTTCTCTACAGGATCTCTGCTCCAGCAGAGCCAGCCCTGGCACTGCAGGAGGGCTGAGCCACATTTCCAATGGGACTGTGCCAGCACCCTGACCCACAGGGTGTCAGGCTGGGTTCTGACTCTGGCAGTGTTGTTCTAGTGCACTGCATTGTTTATTTCATCCTTTTTTTCCAGTGCACTGCATTGTTTATTTCATCCTTTTTTTCCTTTTCCCTATTAAAGAACTGTTATTGCCTTCTCCCATATTTTTGCCTGAGAGCCCCTTAATTTAAAATTTATAGCAATTGGGAGGGGTGGGGAGGGTTTACATTCTCCATTTCAGGGGAGGCTCCTGCCTTCCTTAGCACACTCCTGTCTTTCCAAACCAAGACAGGGACACAGTCCTGTTCCTCAGGGCCTTTGTCACAGCAATGCCCAGCCCAAACAGTGGGAATGCTGCAGCAGCTGGGCTTGCAAGGGGTGAAGGGCTGGTGAATTATTCTGGGTTTTAATTCCAGCCCAACCAGCTGAACTGAGCCTTGGACAAAGCAGCTTGGCCTCATGTCCAGCCTGGTTTTACAGAGCAATTTCCAACCTGCCCTTGCTGCTGCTTAGGAATGAGGTGTTGTCATTGCTCAGGGCTCAGCTGCATCCCTTCTGTGCCTGCTTCCAGCTCCTCTGCTTGGCTTTGTGTCCCACCAGAGCTGGGCACTCTGCTTTGTCTCCCCAGGTTTGGTTTCATTCCCTGCTCTCCACAGCCTGCCTGAGTTCCAGCCCCTCTGATGTAGGAATGTGCCCCTTGTTGAGGGAGTGACAAAACTCTCCTTTGTCCCCTTAAAGAGGAAAGAAGCCCAGAAGTTTCTCTCCTCGATTAGGTGAAAATGCCTCATATTTCAAATCTCATAGGACCTGGAAGATTTCACCTCAAACTTAAGGATGGCAAATTGGACAAGAGCCCAAAAGTCCCACCTGGGCAATTTACTAAAAAAAGAAGAGAACAAAGAAACCAATGGCTTTTGTGAGGTGTTTTACCAAAGGCAGGAGGGCCTCTTGCACCTAAATGAGTTTTTCTTGGTAAAGAGTTTGTTATTTTGTCTTTTATTAAAACCTCTTTGTTTCCCACACTGCAACAGAAGCCATCCTGCTGATTTTATGCCTTCTAAAGTAGCTAAACAATCTTAAGTGTAAAATAGACCTCCAAAAGCTTATGAGACCTGGCTCCTATTTCACTCTGACACCAGCCCAGGTCCTGCTTCCCTCTCCTTCAAGCTGGGGAGTTTTCTCCTGTCCCACAGCCTCTCCCAGGGGCTGTCATTGCTGAGGGCTGTGTGAAAGCAGCAGGGACAGGGTGAGGAGTGCTGGCTCTCCATCGGAGCCCTTTGCAGAGCTGGGGAGCAGCTCCAGGCTCTGTTCTGTTTGGTGCCTGTGCTGTGTGATAATGCTGAATACACATTTTATTGCCTTATCTCTGGGTACTGATGATTATCAAACAGGGCAAGAGCCCAGCTGCTAATGGCTCCCAGCCCTGCAGGCACCTGCTGGGCTCTGCTGCCAGTGCTTGGACACATGAAGGGTCCTCACAGGTTCTGCTCCCACCAGACTGCAGGGGAGCACTGAGGCTCTGCCCTTGGGCTGAACTTGTGGAATCACAGAATCCCAGACTGGTTTGGGTTAAAAGGGACCTTAAAGCCCATCCAGTGCCACCCCTGCCATGGCAGGGACACCTCCCACTGTCCCAGGTGCTCCCAGCCCTGTCCAGCCTGGCCTTGGGCACTGCCAGGGATCCAGGGGCAGCCCCAGCTGCTCTGGGCACCCTGTGCCAGGGCCTGCCCACCCTCACAGGGAACAATTCCTAATTCCCAATATCTCATCTAAATCTACCTTCAGGCTGAGGGCAGAGAGGAAACACCAACATGCCAGGGCTCCCCACTGCTGTGAGGGGGGGCCTGTACCCCCTGAACCCCGTGGCCACCACAGGGGTCCCTCAGCAGCACCCTGCCCTGCCAAACTGGGCTTCAATCACTCTAAAATCGAAATATTTTTTACTCATTTGTCACAGAACTTACTGCTCATGGCTAGTCTCAGTTTGGGAATCAGCTGCTGTGCTCTCAGCTCATGAATTGTTGGCTTTTCTACCTTATGTAGTATTAAGTATTATTTTTGTTCAGCTGTTGGAGCATCTCTTACAGAGCTGAGTGAGTTGTTAGGAGTTATTCTGCTGCTCCTGCCCTGGTAATGTCTCTCCCTGTGGGAGAAGCTTCTCTCCCCTGGAACAAAGGAGTCACGTTGGGTTTACTCATCAAAAATTGCACATGTATAAAATATCAGTGTTGTCCTTGGTGTCCCCCCTCCCCACGTCTGACTCTGCCATACACTGGAACCCATCACCCACAGCCTGGCAACTCTCTCTGTTGCCATGGGAGCAGCTCCACTATCCCTTCATGGAGAACCTCAAATATTCCCATTTTCAGAGCTGCTAGGACACCTCCAGTCCTGGCTGCTTTCATTCACTTGCTCACTCCCTCCCTGAGCTCCTCTCCTCCCAGTTTAGAGTTACTCAGCACTTCTGGGCTCCTCAGGAGCTGCCTGAGGGAAAGTCCCACAGCACCTGGAGGTGTTTGTCTGGGGACCCTGGGGTTGATTTCATGTGCAGACCTAGCATGGAATTAGCATTCCCTAATGTGTGTTAAATTGGTACTTAATAGAAAATTATCAGAGCCCTGGCTGCTGCACCCTTGTCTGTGCTTTCACACCCAAGGGTTGAAAGTTTCTGAGGAGCCTCTGGCTCAGGTGGGTGAGGTGAGCTGGGCTGGGTGGGCAGCGCCTTCCCTGAGCTGAGTTTATGGTGGGAGGGTTGTGATGTGTTTGTCACACCTGGACTGCACTGCCCAGCTCTCCCTGTCTGTGCAGGAGCTGTGGGAAGGAGGATCCTGGGGCTCCCTGGGTTTGCCCCTCCTCTGGGTCCCTTTCTGCAGCTCCACAGCTCCATTGGGCACAGGTCTGGTTCTGGATAACCATAAATAGTTATTGAGGGCTTATTGTTTCACTTATGGAAATATTGCACTGGAAGAAGGTGAATTTTGACTAAGATGGTTTTAAAAACAATTATTAGGGGAGCTTTTTTTTTTTTTTGGGCTCATACAAGTGTCATAGCAAGACACTTTGTGTTTTTATCCTGCTAGAAACTCCAGGCACAAGTACTGCATTGTGTCCATGGAGAAAAAAAGGAGAGGCTGAAGGCATCTCAGGGTGTTCAGACCCTGGCACAGGGTGCCCAGAGCAGCTGGGGCTGCCCCTGGATCCCTGGCAGTGCCCAAGGCCAGGCTGGAGCCACCTGGGATGGTGGGAGGTGTCCCTGCCCATGGCAGGGGTGGAATGAGATGAGTTTTAAGGTCTCTTCCAATCCAAACCATTCTGGGATTCTGTGATCTGGTGACACAACCAGATCTCAGCTGGATCCTCCACGCTAAGGGAAGGAGGTCGAGGGGCTGGGAGAGGAGCTGTGCTTTGGGGAGCCCGGATGCTGTGGCCACAGCTTTCCTGCACATCAGGAGCCTGTCAGAGCCTCACACCGGGAAAACAGCAGCTGAACCTTCAGGTAAGGGATAACAGCAAGGAAAACAAAATAAGAGAGTGAGAGAACAACAGGAGAAAAAATTCTCAGCTGCGAAATACTCAGTAACACTCCTGAACAATATCGGCTCGGTGCAGCCCCAAATCCTGAGGCACTGGGAAGAGCCAGCTCGGAGGATCCCCAGGCACTGCCCGGGGTTTGATTTGTTCCTGGCAGCAGCAGCAGCGCTCCGTGCCTGTGCCGCTGCTTGGGCACGGCAGCCCCGGCTCCCCTGCAGCCCCCGAGGGGCAGCTGCTGCTCCTGCGGCTCTGCTCCAGCTCCTGCTCTGCTCCAGCTCCTTCTGCTGCTCTGCTCCTGCTCTGCTCCAGCTCCTGCTCCTTCTCCTGCTCTGCTCCTGCTGCTGCTCCTGCTCTGCTCCTTCTTCTCCTGCTGCTCTGCTCCTTCTCCTTCTCCTGCCCCTGCTCTGCTCCTGCCCCTGCCCCTGTTCTACTCCTGCTCTTGCTTCTGCACCTTCTCCTGCTCCTTCTCCTGCCGCTGCTGCTCCTGCTCTGCCCCTGCCCCTGCTCTGCTCCTCTCCTTCTCCTGCTGCCCCTGCCCCTGCTCTGCTCCTCTCCTTCTCCTGCTGTTGCTGCTCCTGCCCCTGCTCTGCTCCTCTCCTTCTCCTGCTGTTGCTGCCCCTGCTCTGCTCCTCTCCTTCTCCTGCTGCTCCTGCCCCTGCTCTGCTCCTCTCCTTCTCCTGCTGTTGCTGCTCCTCTCCTCCTCCAGCGGAGCGCTGCGGACCCAGCGGGCAGCCAGGGGGGCTCCGGGGGCTGGATGTGACCCAGCGCAGGCACCGGGCTGTGATCCCCGGGGATTTCCTCGCTCCGCACAGAGCCCAGCCCGCTCCCGCATCCCGCGGCTCCCGCAGCAGCGGCCGCTGCCCCCGAGCCGATGCCACCCGTGCCCAATGAAGCAGACCCCGAGGTGCCGCGGATGGATCCCAGGATTCTCATTTTCCTCCTCTACGTGATGATCCTGCACGAGCTGGTGAGCGGCTGGATGGAGTACCAGAAGCAGATGGCCAAGCCCAAGAAGCAGGCGGGTCCCGTGTGGTCCTCCAGGTGAGCCCGTGCTGCTCCCAAGGGGGATGTTTGCATGGGGACATTGTTTTTGTGTGCATCCACCGGTCCCGATGGATGTGTCTGTGTCTGTCTGTGTCTGTCTCATCTGCTGGGCATTATGCACTGAGGGGGATTAAGGTCTGTTAATCCTCTGAGCCTGCATTGTCTGAGCATCCCGTGCATTTGACACACTTGCAGATAAACACCGCGCCTGTCGTTTGCCTGAGGTTTTTCCTGGGATTTTTTTTTTTTAGTGGAAATGTGCTGTAACTCAGCATATTTGCTGTGACTCAGGTTCCCAATCACCAGATCTGGAAGAGAAAAATGTGGGTAGCACAAGGAGCTACACTTCATGCATGATATTCATCAATGAGGCACAAAGCTCCAGAGACTGCAGAGTATTTCATGTTAAACCACTACCGTGCATGTCACTATCTCTCTGTCTCCTCCCACTCCGTGGGCTGTGCCCACTACACCAATCCCTTGTTTTCTGCCTAACAACAACAACAAAAATGAGCTGGAGAAATAAGGGAAATTAATGAAAAATGCTGCATATTTTTAAAATTCAGATCTGCTCCTGAAAACATTGTTTACGTGTTGTTCACATGTAACAGTGTTTGGGGTTGTAGTCAGCTTGGTTGGGGTCAGATATTCCTTATCTTCCACCAGCCCTGGGATTAGGGAATCACACCCCAAAATGCACCTCCTGCCAGATCTCAGGCCATGGCACTCCAACCCCTCAGAGCTTTGGACCTAAAAATGAGCCTGTGACCCAGTTTGCTGCAGGTCTGGCTGCTGCAGCTCGAGTGCACAGAGCTCAGCTCAGTGCTGATCCTAATCCTGTGATGTGCATCATTCCCAGCCCCAGTTCCAGCCCTGCTGTGCCTGTGCTGCACAAACACCCCCAGAGGTGGCTCCATCCATGAAACCCCAGAGAAAGAATGAGGTGAGAAAGAAAGGGTGAGGATGCACCCATGGCTGGCTGGAAATCAGCAGCTCCCAGCCCCTTCATCCACAGTTCAGGAACACCATCCCTGGCTGGATCTCCACAGCTCAGGAACACCATCCCTGGCTGGATCTCCAGACCAGCAGAGCTCAGCTGCACCTTGTGCAAGTGAAATGATCAGCACTGGGAACACTGCCATGGGTGGAGACAGCACAGAAATAGCTTGAAGGGGATGGGGCTGACTGGGTTCTGATCGAGGTCAGAGGCAGATTTCCTCGCTGTCTCCAAGGCAGAGTGCAGGGAGGAACTGGGACACAACTTGCACTGAGCTCAGGGACACCCTGATGCCAGAGAGAAAACCTAAGGGAGTTATTTGGGTTACTCAGAGCCACCAAACAACCTGGACCCAGCAGCCAGAACAATGTGCCAGGACTGGGGGTTTTTAAAGAGAATTAGGTACCCCATCAAAACCAAAAATCCCCAAGAGCTGCCAGCTCACCCAGCCTTGTTTTGGGATGTGGGACCAAGCTGGATGATCTGTGCAGGGCTCCACATCCTGGAGCCACCCCAGCCCTCTCCATCCCAGCTGGGTGTGCAGCCCACCCTGCTGCCACAGCCCTGCCCCCAGCCTGGAAAGCAGAGCCACCAGGCCTGTGTGGATCAAGGGATAATTCACAGGCTGCACCACAGGCAGGTGAAGCTCTGTGACCCAGAGAACTGCAGAGTCACAGGAGGAATTGAGATCCTTTTAGAGGAATTAAGATTGTCCCATGTCAGGCTGTCCTGGCTGGTTCTGGTGTAGCCTGGGCTCACGTTGCAGCTCACTCCTGCTGCAATAATGTGAGGTGCTCTTCACTGATGAGCCCAGAGTTTCCAGTGCCCAGAGAGCACAGCTGGAACCAGATGTTCATCCTTCAGTTTGATCCTGGGCTCAGAGGATGCTCAGAAACAGCTGCCAGCCACATCTCAAGCCTGTCCATGGAGTCCAAGCTGTGGCTCAGCAGTGGGGAAAAGCTTCCTCATGCCTTGCACCAGGCCAGGAGCAGCACAGCACCTGCTCCAGAGAGAGATCAGGGACTGGGACACCCAGCCCAGCCCAGCCCAGCCCTGTGGCAGTGGCAGTGTGTTGTTGTTGTTGGGGCTCTGTGTACAAATCACCAT
Source organism: Agelaius phoeniceus (assembly GCF_051311805.1). Classification (NCBI taxonomy): domain Eukaryota; kingdom Metazoa; phylum Chordata; class Aves; order Passeriformes; family Icteridae; genus Agelaius; species Agelaius phoeniceus. Next base: position 2,002,089 of record NC_135285.1, read on the forward strand.
CAGGACAGGACTGCTGGGAAAGGCATCTTGAGCTGTTTGATTTTCCAGCATCTCTCATTACATGGGTATGACAATGGGAAGGTGCCAGCAGCTCACATCCCCAGCAACAGACAAAGAACTCAATGTTAATTCAAGTGTTAATACACAAACCATTATTTTATTTGTCCTTACTTTCTACTTTTTCATATAATATTTTACTAACAAATCTTATAGCTACTGCTTAACTCTAATTACAGTTCTGCTATTTCTAAAGCCTACCTTTTACAACTTTCCTAAAACCCTCTAATTGTAAAGGTTCCCACAGCAGTGCAGCCTCGGCAGGGCTGGTGCCATCTCCAGCCAGGAGCTGCTGTGCTCTGGGACTCGAGGGTTACAGGATTTTAGGAAGGATTTGCAGAGGCAGCCACCCAAAAACCTTCCTGTAAGAGCTTAACCCAGAGGTGAGAGCAAGGCAGAGCTCCCTGCATGAGCTGGGTGTGAGGGCACTGCTTCCCAGCACAGCCTGGAGCTGGGCCAGCGCTGAGGAGCTCAGCCTCCATCTCCTGCCACTGGTAAAGGTAATTAATATCCAAACCAATTAGGAAATTCAGTTCTAAACAGCCAGCTAATTAGGAATTAGGACAGGAGGGTGCTCTGTCTCGACTGTAGCCTCAGCCCAGGCAGATTTCAGGGCTCCCCTCCCTTGGTGGCTGTTGTATAGTAACAGGCTCTGTTGTGAGGCAGCTTCTTCTCACATTCACAGCTTTGCCACAGCTCGGCTTCCTCCGCTCCTGGTGCGGCTGGCGGCTCCCCCGCCCCGCTCCATTCACAGCCCCGGCCCTGAGCTCCCGCTCGCCTTTCCCCGGTGCTGTGGGCAGGGGGAGCCCAGGCCAGAACCCCGCACTGGGAGGGGACAGAAAGACAATTTCACTGCCCCCCCCAGGGTCACTCACTCGTGTCAGGAAAATTAATCCACAAACAGCAGAGCTTTATGTCCAAAAAGGAGACAGAGGAGTCCTTTTGCTTTATTCCAATAAAGGGAGAGGCTATGGGGCATTCCCCTGGGGTCTCTCGAATTTTTGGAGGATGCCCCCTCCTTTTTATCCCAGTTTCCCAGCTACAATTCCCTTCTCTCTTTCCCCACTGGCTCAGGTACTTGAGAGGTTCAGACTTCCCAAAACACCTGATACAAAGATTCCCCTCTAATATATAACCCTCCCTTTGAAGTTTTAATTCTTACAGAATTTAGGGGTTTTCCTTCCCCATTGTTTCTTTCATATCTCAATGTCCAATTTTGTTTATCAGTAAACCTAAAGTTTATTTGTAAAAGCAAATATCTTTTTCCATTCATCAATCAGTGGAATGCTTCCCAATGTTTCTTTTATCTCCCAGTGCTATTTATCTACCAGCAGACCCACAGCTGGTTTGGAAAGACAAATCCACCATTCCTCTCACTTGGACAGGTTTCTCCAAGCCCCAATGTCCAGCCTGGCCTTGGGCACTGCCAGGGATGGAGCAGCCACTGGACATTGAGGTTTTTGCCTGAAGGCCAAAGCACAAAAGTAAAATGCCACATTAAAATGCTGAAATCAGGCAATGTTGGGTCCCTTTTATTTATTATCTGTAGAGGTTTTTTTTGAAAAAGCTTTAGAACACAGAGCTTTTCCTGGGCACTGCCAGGGATCCAGGGGCAGCCCCAGCTGCTCTGGGCACCCTGTGCCAGGGCCTGCCCACCCTCACAGGGAACAATTCCTAATTCCCAATATCCCATCCATCCCTGCCCTCTGGCAGTGGGAGCCATTCCCTGTGTCCTGTCCCTCCATCCCTTGTCCCCAGTCCCTCTCCAGCTCTCCTGGAGCCCCTTTAGGCCCTGCAAGGGCTCTGAGCTCTCCCTGGAGCTTCTCCTCCCCAGGTGAGCACCCCCAGCCCTCCCAGCCTGGCTCCAGCCCTGGAGCAGCTCCATGGCTCCTCTGGACAATGTTTGTTGATGAAGCCACTGGGGATCACAAGACAAGTGACTGAGCAGGATCTAGAAAGGAGAGAGGTCTCTGATCACCAGAGATCGTGTCTCGGTTTGGAAAGACAGGAGCTTGCTAAGGAAGGCAGGAGCTTCCCCTGAAATGGAGAATGTAAACCCTCCCCACCCCTCCCAATTGCTATAAATTTTAAATTAAGGGGCTCTCGGGCAAAAATATGGGAGCAGGAAATAACAGTTCTTTAATAGGGAAAAGAAAAAAAAAAAAAGGATAAAATGAACAATGCAGGGCACTAGAACAACACTACCAGAGTCAGAACCCAGCCTGACACCCTGTGGGTCAGGGTGTTGGCACAGTCCCATTGGAAATGTGGCTCAGCCCTCCTGCAGTGTCAGGGCTGGTTCTGCTGGAGCAGGGATCCTGTAGAGAAGGATGGATTCTGCCTCTGAAGATCCAGGGGAAGGAGAGGCAGCTGCTGTTCCTCTGGGGAATCCAGTGGAGAAGCCGTGCTGGTGTCTCCAAACCTCTGGATTATATCTGGGTAGCAATGCTTGGCTCCTCCCTCTGGGCTCACATCTCCCAATGGGATGCTGTAGTTCTTATCAGCCATGCAGGGACATTCAATGGCTGTTACCAGCAGATGTCCCCTCCCAGGGAGGTGTGAATGTGGTCACTCAAAGAGAGAGATCAGGCAAACTGCCCACTTGACAGAGGTGATCTGCCACACAGATGGCAATGGAAAACATCTTGCATTGCAATCTGGAACAGATCACCATGAAGAGCCCTCTTGGCAGGGATGGGGAGGGGCTGTGCTTCACCCCGAGTGACTGTCACCCCAAATTCCTACAGAGCCTGCTGTGCCCACATCTCCCTCTGCCCTGGCAGCACAAGGTGCATGTTTGCTGTGCCAGCCTTTTGCCAGCTGTGCAAACCCAGTGTGAAAATGGGCCTGAATTAGGCAGGAGGAAGGGGAGAAAAGCCTGGACATGGAGCCCAGGGAGAGGAGAAATGTCCAGGGCAAGTGGGGCTGAGCTGTCCCAGAGGGGCTCCAGGTGAACACAACCCCACTGCTCCTGCAGCTGGGCCAGCTCTGGGGCACTGTCCCCTCTGCATGGGGTGTGCTTGGCCCATGGATCACCCCCAGGATCAGCCCCTGGGGGAACCCGGGGTGGCAAAAATCCCAAAGAAGTGCCAGGAGTGCATTGTGCGGTTTAGTGGTTTGCAGGAAAGCTGCTCAAAGATACTGGAGGCTTTGAAGGGGGCTGCTGTCAGTGGCCCCTGACCAGAGGGGAAGGTCCTGGGGGCTCTGGGGTTTATGGGGTTCTGTTTTATGGAGTTTATGGGGTTCAGTTTAGGGGGGGGTTGGGGGTTCTGTTTTGTGGAGTTTATGGGGTTCATTTTGTGGGGTTTATAGGATTCTATTTTGTGGGTTTTAAGGGGTTCTGTTTAGGGGGTTTATGAGGTTCTGTTTAGAGGGTTTATGTGGATCAGTTTAGGGGGTTTATGGGATTCTGTTTGTGGGGTTTATGGGGTTCTCTTTAGGGAATTCTGAGCTGCTCCTGTAGCTCAGCAGCTCTTTCCAAGCCCTCCAGCAGCTGGGGCAGGGCAGGTTCCCCTCACCCAGCAGGGGCACAGCCCTGGGACAGGCTCAGCCCTGACTCTGCCCCCCTGAGCACCAGGGCAGGATCCAGCTCTGCATCCCTTGGCAGCAGCGGTGCTGAACCAGAATTCCCTGTCTGTAGGAGCATCGGGGGGTAGGATGGTGGGGATGGATGGAGACCAGAGATCTCTGGAGCCAGGGCTGGAACTTGGGGTTTATTGCAAAGGGCCTGGGGGCAGGGCCCTGCTGGGAGCTGCCAGGCACAGCTCAGAGCAGGACTGAGAGAAGAGAGGGGGAGAGAGGATGAGAGGGTGAGAGAGCAAAAGGGGTAAGAGAGTAAAAAGGGGTAAGAGCTTGAAGTTTTTGTTACAATACAATAAATCTGTGTTGAATATTCTAATTCTCACTAACCAATCTAGTACAATACACAAATCCTACAGCATTTCCATACAGCCTATAAGAATCATTCCATTACCATCCTGTGTTACATTTTAAACCCTACAAACTCCTCTTTGGGCCCCTTCTGCCAAGCTGGCAGGGTCTGCTCTGCCCCTTGGGCCTGTCTGCAAGCAGAGGGTGTTGTTCCATCAAAAAGGGATCACCTTCAGCTGGCCACACCATTGTTTTCCAGCTGTTCAGTAACTAAGGGATCTCAAAGCTTCCTTACATTTCAATCTTGCTTATAGCTCTCAAAATCTTTTGCCAGACAATCATATTTATAAGGCTTTCCCATTTCATCTTCCACACACCTGTTCTTTAGGAACCCCACTGGGTGCAGCAGTGCCCCAGGCAGTACCCATGTGTTGTTGCTGTGTTCCTGAGCAGTACCCATGTGTTATTGCTGTGTTCCTGAGCAGTACCCATGTGTTCTGGCTGTGTTCCTGAGCAGTACCCGTGTGTTATTGCTGTGTTCCTGAGCAGTACCCATGTGTTGTTGCTGTGTTCCTGAGCAGTACCCATGTGTTGTTGCTGTGTTCCTGAGCAGTACCCATGTGTTCTTGCTGTGTTCCTGAGCAGTACCCATGCGTTGTTGCTGTGTTCCTGAGCAGTACCCATGTGTTGTTGCTGTGTTCCTGAGCAGTACCCATGTGTTCTGGCTGTGTTCCTCAGCAGTACCCGTGTGTTGTTGCTGTGTTCCTCAGCAGTACCCGTGTGTTCTGGCTGTGTTCCTGAGCAGTACCCATGTGTTCTTGCTGTGTTCCTCAGCAGTACCCATGTGTTCTTGCTGTGTTCCTGAGCAGTACCCGTGTGTTCTTGGCTGTTGTCCTGAGCAGTACCTGTGTGTTGTTGCTGTGTTCCTGAGCAGTACCCATGTGTTATTGCTGTGTTCCTCAGCAGTACTCACGTGTTCTCGCTGTGTTCCCGAGCAGCAGCAGCAGCCCCAGGACAGCCCCGTGCAGTTTCTCCCGGCCCCTGGTGCACTCTGCGCGCCGGGAGCGCTGCCGCGACTGGAGGAAGCCGGGCAGGATCATCCGCAAAGCCTGAGCGGGGTCCGGGGGCCGTGGGGAGGCTGCCGAGCCTCGGAGAGCGCCCTCAGGGGCTGCAGCACCTCCACACGGAGAGCATCCATCCACCCTGCAGGGACCTGCTGAAGGGAAGGAGCCCCTTCCTCAGGGAATCATCGCTGCCTAGGAGGAGCCACCAGGAGCAGGGGATGGCCCCAGGTGGGAGAAGGGTTCTGCCTCCCATCACCACCAAGTGACTTTTCTTTCTTCTTCCCCAAGGGCTGAGTGGATGGAGAGCAGATTTCCCAGGGGAAAAGTGGGATTTGCTCCTGCATGGGCAGCCCTGGGAAGGCTCCCAGTGGTTTCAGGCTCCTCTTCTCCCTCTCAGGACTGTGCAGCATTTCCCAAAGTGGCTGGAAAACCTTCAGTGTCCAGGTTGCCACCACTGCCAGGAGGAGCTGCCTCCCCTGGGACACCCAGAAGTCACAGCCCTGTGGGAATGCTCCCTGCTAGTGTCATGCACTAAGAGCCTGCCTGTTATTCTCTGCTTTTCCTCACCTTTGCTTAATGAGTTGCTCCAGGGAAGAGGAGGGAAAATGTCCTGAACCAGTGACTCAGAGTTATGTCATCAAATGCAATTTACTGCAATGGCCTTGTAATTAGCATTTTTGGAGCCTTCCCAGCAGCTGAGGCAAATAAATGTGAGAGCCACTTTCTAATGAGCAGATAGATAGGGAAGGAATACAATCATGCTCTTTAGACTCTGCTGTTCAGGCATAAAAATCAGATTTTCGAGGCAAAAGTCAGCAGTCCACAGAGCTGGAATCGTGGAGCATGGAGGGATTCTAAGATTCTGACACTGGGCTCCAACAGCAGCTGCCCATGGCAAAACTGCTCCTTATTTGCTGAACATAATGTTTGGCTCAAACACAGCCTGTTTTCCTCGTTGCCAGCCATTTGTGAGCCTGACTCAGGCTCCCAGACACATTATCCAGAAGCAGATAGGAAGGGGAATAGGAATAGATTATACATTCATTATCCAGAAGTAGCCACCAGATACATTTGCACATTTGTCTGCTGCTCAGTTGTTTGCAAATGGCTCCTGGTGGCTGATGCTGTGTTTGTTCAGTCACCCAGGGCTGGGAGTTCCCAATCCTCTCTCCCAGGCAGGCTGGATCAGTGACTTGGATGTAAATCTCTGCTTTCACCTACAGGAGATGAAATTTCCACCTTGAAGATCATGCCTTGTGTTGAGATGGCTTTGAAAAAGAAGGCAGAAATAGCTGTGAACAGTTCCTGCACATTTCAAAGCATAAACTCTGTGAAATTGTGAAATTGCATTAAAACAATTTGTGAAATCCAGCATAAAAACTGAAATTGTGCCTCAGCTCTGGAACACTGGGGCTGTTCCCCTGTCCTGACCCATGCAGGTACAAGTGACAGCAGCACATGGAGATGTCAGGAGGGAAAATGCTCAGGAAATGTTCTGTGTGCTGGGGGAGTTTGCTTTCCTGGAGCTGAGTGTGTTTGGGGAATGTTCTCCCTGCCCCTCTGCCAGAGCCTGGGTGAATTTGGGAGCTCTGGCTGTGGAAAGAGGGTTTGAATGAAATCCTGCAGTGGGACAGGGTAGGGCTGGGACCATGCTGGGCTCCAGCCTCAGCAGGACAGACAGACTGAGCAGAGACAGAGAGATGCACCTTTAAGGAAGGGTGAAGGGCCAGGACTGCCTTGCCCTGATGATCACATGCTGGATTTATCCCTGTAAATATAAGATTATTTACTGCCAATAAACTCTTTTGCATACACAGGACTCAGCCTGTCTCTGTTCCCATTCAGCCCTTGGGTCTCTCTGGTTTTGGTTTTCCCAGCCTGGGACCCAGGGGAGGTGTTGGCTGGAATCTGGGGGTGATCCAGCGTGGATAAAAGCTGCATTTACAGCACAAATGTTCATGTTCTCATCCTTTATGCAGAGGAACTCAGGACTGCCAACCAGAGCCTGGTTTGGGGTGAATGTGGGTTTGGTTTGGGATTTTTAATATTCAGGTCACTCTGCAGCTCTGTGGGAGAAAGTTCTGCCCAAGGAATGTACCCTGGGGTGGGAGCTGCTGATGGTGGAGGGCTCAGGACCCCCAGCCTGCAGTGCTGTGGACCCCAGAGCCCTGGGGAGTGGAACCCAGCCCGGGTGAAGCCCAAAGCTGCTCTAAGGACTCGCCCTGCCCTTGGCACCCGGGCTGAGCAATGCTCCAGGGTGAGGGGACACAGCCAGGGGTGGCCAATGGGCTCCTGTCTGTCCCCTCAGCCCCCCGAGGGCCTGGGCTCTGGCTCTGCACCCTCAGCAGCCCTGGACACACATTTGCCCCTGCAGGGACTCCTCTGCAGGGAGAGGCTGTGCTGTGGAATGCCTCTGGACAGGAATTCCCAAACTCCCCCTCATGGGCTGAAACCAGCAGTGCCTCTGACCCCAAACCAGCACAGCCACTGCACTGAGCTGGGATATTGCTCCAAAATACCCAAAAACCCAAGAACCAGCACCTCCTGGATGTGCAGGTCACGATGTGCAGCTGTCCCTGAGGGGAACAGGGGGGAGTCACCTCCTGTGGCTTCAGCTGGGGCACGAGGCTGTGGGGGCCGTTGGCTCTGCTCAAAATAGAATCTGTGGGCTGCACCCCAAGCCACACTTTTGTCAGAAACTTCCTTTTTACTTTGAATTTCAGTTTGCAGCCCTTTCACACTGAGTCAGTGAAAGCCCTGCTCACCCTGGGGCTGCTTAGGGAGGCTTTAAATCATCAAATCTGGGCCATCCATGGATTAACCTTCCTGCAGGGACTGTTTCCATCAGGATGGAGCATTGGGATTCCACTCTCTGGGCTCTCACCCTCAGCTGTGGATGTGTCCTGCCTTACAGAGCAGAGCTGGGCTCAGTGAAGATGGAGCAGTTTCACAGGCTGGGCTTGGATCTGCTGGAGTCCAGACACTGGAGATCATCTTCTGAACACCTCAGCCAAGCCCTCTCGGGATTTCCTTTGGCCTGGGGAGGCATTTTCAGAAATCTCCATTTTCTGACCCACCACACCTGCTGTTGGGGCATTTGGTGTCACCTGGAGACCCAACCCTGCACCCAGAGCTCATGGTGCCACTACTGCAGCTTGTCCTGGCCAAACTGCATCCACAGCTGCTGGGTTTCAGTGCTGCAGCTGAGGTCAAGCCAGGCAAGCCCCTGTTGGTGTCAGATTCTGCCCTGGAGGGCACAGCTGCTCACATCTGTTGGTGTCTGCAGCACCTGGCAGCCCTGAGTGCCCAGCTCAGCTGCTGTGAGCAGCACACCTGAAGGTGCTTCTGTGGAGGGGGATGGAATATAAGAAAATAAAGATAGTGTAGAAAGTGATCTCACCCCTAAGGAGTTGCAGCTGGGCCAATTAGCAGAGATTAGGAACAGGCCTGACTTTAACAGGCCACACTGTAAGCAATGAGAAGAAGATGCTGTAAAAGAGTGGGGTGGGGGTGAGAAGGGGGCTGGGGTCAGTGGCTGCTTTGTGAAGAAGAAAGAGTCAGTGCTCTGAGGAGCTGCCCACAAGAAACACCAAGAAGCTCTGTGTGTGCTTTATCCACATTCTGCCTTAACAGGAATTATTGCTAAAGGCAAAGCTTTCCATGGTGAAACTTTTGCAATAAGGAGACACCAGCATGGAACCCCTGCAATAAGAGAACAGCAATTCTGCACTTTGGGAAGTGATGTCACACCTGATGTCACCCCAGCATTTTGGGAAGTGATGTCACCCCAGCCCTGCTGAGCTCTGCCCTCCTCTGAGATGTTTCCTCTGTGGCTGGACCCTGCTCTCAGCAGTGCCAAACAACCCCTGCACCTCCATCCTCAGCTCATGGTGTCTCCAAGCCCAGAGGCTCCTGCTTTTGGGGCATTTTGAGCAAAACCCAGCTGCTGCTTTGGCTGCCTGCAGTTTGAGTGCTGAACTCTGCCAGCCACTGCTGAGCCAGGGGCCCCAGAGCCTCCTCCTGCCCATCCCTTCCTGCCTGGGGACTCTGAGGAGCTGCTCTGCCTCAGCCTGGCCCTCCTGGAGCACAGGGTAAGTGTCCCCTGGGGCTCTGTGTGTGCTTTAGCCACATTCTGCCTAAACAGGAATTATTGCTAAAGGCAAAGCTTTCCATGGTGTCACCCCAGCACTGCTGGGGTTTGTAAGGGCTGCAACAGGGGAAGGGATTTTTACATAAAGGGTGGGAAAATCTCTGTCCTGCTCAGAGCTGGAGGGCTGGGTGTGGGTCCTGATGCCTCCCCTTCACACCCAGATCAGCTCTGATTATAAAATCATAGAATTCCTGACTGGTTTGGGTTGGAAAGGACCTTAAAGCTCCTGTTCCACCCCTGCCATGGCAGGGACACCTCCCACTGTCCCAGGTGCTCCCAGCCCTGTCCAGCCTGGCCTGGGGCACTGCCAGGGATCCAGGGGCATTTCTACTGCTGCTCTCCAGGCAAGTTTGTGTCTAATGGTTTGGTGATTCCCCTCCCAGTTAAACAAAAAGTAACTTTTTTTTTTTTTTTTCTGCTTTGCCTTGTTCAGTTAAATCCCATTTCAAATTCTGTGGTAATTCCTCGGTGTTTTCACTTTACCACTCAAGATTTTTCCTCTCACTCAGAGTGCAGATCCTCTGCCCCTGGTATTAATAAATTATTGTATCTATTAAAGGTTGCTGTCTGCAGAGTAGGCATTGAAGCCATGCTATGGCTGTGGGAGGGAATTAAAGCCCATGGGGCTTTATTTGGGGATTTTTGTCCTCCTGAGCTGGTTGCTGTCACGGTTTTGGGTGGAAAAGCAAGGACCCACTTGTTGCCAGCTCTCTGCTGTGGGCTGGGGTTCTGCAGCTTTGTGGATGGTGGTGCCAGAAGGCAGCAACAAAATATTGTGAAAAACCCTTGATTTAGAAAAGTTCATTTCTGGGAAGGGCAGTGAAAGACAGAGGAAAACAAAGGGTTAAAGGCTGCCTGTGTTAGGAGCCACTGTCCTTGGCAATAATAATCAGCATTCCCTGAGCCTCTGGGACCCCAGATTTACCAGAGTGGGGTTAAAGCTGCACTGAGGAGATGCCCCCCTGCTCCAGCCAGGCTGCAGGAGCCCTGCTGGGGACAGAGGGGTCCTCAGCACCTCCTGGGCTGTCCCAGCCACATTCTGTCACCAAAACCAGGAGCACAAGGATGGGCAGGGTCATTTTGGGTACCTCTGGCTGCCCAAACCAGGAGAGAGCAAAGGTGTCTGTGTCTGAAAACACTGAGGGCAATGTGAGATGGCCTCAGGCTGGGAATGTGTCCCTCATCCCTGGGGATGTGCAGGGCAGGCTGAGAGCCCCAGTCCCACAGAACATTTTGGGAGGTGCTGGGATGTGCCACAGTGGGCACAGGGGCCAGGCTGTGAATCCAAGTGCTTAAACACAACCACAATGGGATTTCAGGACCAGCCACAGGTGAAGCTGAGGCTGCCAAGAGGCCAGGGAGGAGTTTCACAGCTGGGCTGAAAATCTGCCCCCCAAAGAGGGGCAGTGGGTCCCTGCCAGCAGTGCCAGCCTCACTCCTCACCCCTGCCCGCTGCCAGCCTGGCACAGCCTGAGTGTCCTCAGTGCAGAGAGAGCCTGGGGGATGCTGAGCCCCCAGCCAGCCCCCCCAGCTGTGGTGCAGACACTTCTGAGCCAAGATCAGCTCCTTGACCTCCTCCCTCAGCAGTGAGTGCCAGGGAGCAGCTCCTGTGCTGCCCTTTCTCCTTCCTTTGTGGCACAATTGTGCTCTGGGCTGGGGCAGCCTCACCTCCAGTGCTGGGGGCGGTTTGGGGCACCAAGAGACAGGAAAGATTTAAAAATGTTGTAAGAAAGATGTAGAACCATCAGAGAGTGCCCAAAGGAGGTGGTGAAGGGCATTGAGGGGAGCTCTGTGAGGAGCAGCTGAGGGCTCTTGAGAGCACTGAAGGGAGACTCAGCACAGTTGGAATTTCCTCATGAGAGGAAGAGGAGGAGCAGCTCCCATCTCTGCTCTGGGCCAGGGCAGCTCAGGCTGAGCTCAGGGCAAGGTTCTTCCCCCAGAGGGTGCTGGCACTGCCCAGGCTCCCCAGGGAATGGGCACGGCCCCGAGGCTGCCAGAGCTCCAGGAGCCTTTGGGCAGCGCTGCCAGGGATGCCCAGGCTGGGGCTGCTGGGACAGGGGCTGGATTTGATGATCCTTGGGGTCCCTCCCAGCTCAGGAGATTCTGTGATTCCATGAGATCAGCCAGGGATGTGCTGAATTATCCATCATCCATGCTGCAACTTGAACCTGAGCTGGAAATGTGGATATTTCCTCAAATCAGAAGCACTGTGCTCTCTTGGCTTTTCATTTTGTGCTTCACTGTGCAGCCTTTCAGAATCAATCAGTTTGCAAACCCCAGGGTGATAAAAAGGAGCTCACATGGATTTCTCAGGTACAGAACAAGCTCAGTTTCCTTTTCCTTTGGTTTGTGGGAGACAGGGCCTGGACTGGATGATCCTGGTGGGTCCCTCCCAGCTCAGGACATTCTGTGCTGCCCAGCTGAGCACAGCAGTTTTGACAGTGACTCCCAGCAGTTGTGTATCTGCACATGAAAAGCAAAATTCAAGATTTGGCCCCTGCAGCTGCCAGGAGTCCTGTGCAAGCTGAACACAGAGTGACCATCTTGGCCCCAGATCCTCAGGATCAGGGGTCTTTGGAAAGATGATGAAAGCATTCCTGGTGCTTCCTCCTGTCTGCTGTGGCCTCCTGCTGTCCTGGGGGTCCTGGGTCATGTCCTGGCCCCTCTGGCATGGATCCATTGCCTTCACCATGAGCAGGGTGCTCGCCCTGGCATTGCCCTCCCTGATCTCTGTGTGTGCTGGTGGCAGCTCTGAGCAGCTCTGCTGGCCCATTTCACACCTGCTGGGCTGTGGGAAAGGCCCAGGAGCAATCCCAGACACTCCTGGGAGATCTCATGGGGCACCTGATGGAGATCCAGACCCCGAGGTTCCTCCTCCTGCCCTGTGCCAGAGCTCCTGGCAGCAGCACTGCAGGACTTTGGGTTTCTCTGCTCCTCCAGGGCCACTGAGGGTGGCTCCTGTGGGCAGGGACTCCCTGGGCTGGAGGGAAGCTCTGAGCAGGCAGCTCTCCTGCCTGTTCTGGAGGCTGGATCTCCCACAGGTGGGACTTCTACACTGCTGAAGACCCAGACCTTGGTGGATGCAAGGGGAGAATTTGCAATTAAAGTCATAAATCATGGGAAAGCCCTGCAAAAATTACCATGGATCTCCTGCCCATGAATATTTTGTGGTTTTTTCTCTTCCCCCAGGATGAGGGTCTCTGAATCCAGCACCCCCCACAAGGGAAAATGCCCCACATTCAGATCCCAGTCTGTCCCTGGGCCACCAGAGCAGCTCAGGCTGTAGGGACCCAGACTGGGAGAGAAGGGGGTGAAATGAGGACTAGAGCAGGAGATGGAGAGAGGAAATGGTCCCCAGGCAAGGCAGCAGCTTGGAGATTGGGGTTGATTTTTAGGATTTGCTGTGAACTCAACCCATGAGCATGACACAGGGTCCACACTTCACTTCTCCACCCCTCAAATCTGTCTGAATGATCCTTCCCCTTCCCACCTTGCCTCTTTAATGGAGAACCTGCAGTTAACAGAGCAGCTGGGATTTGCTTTTTGCACCAGCAGAGCTGGGCATAGAGCCCTGGCTTTGCTCTGGGATTCTGTGGATGCTGTGGTGAGTGAGGGGATGGGAGGAAGCAATTCCACATCTCCCAAGAGGAGCTGGGCAATGTTGGGATTTTCATCAAGGTTTTTGTTCCCAGTGCCCCATTTTGGGTTTGGGGTCTGCTCTAATGTAACCCCACAAATAACCTGATTATCCTGGAGCTGGTGTGGAGGGCAGAAGTGACTGATGGCAGACTTGTTTTCTAACTTGGCTTCTCTGTACTAATTAATTCCTTGATTAATCCCCACCTGCCTGCCTCACTGGGGTTGCTGTGAAGCTGAATTGAATTTGTGTCTCTCATGCACCTGGCAGGCTCAGAGGTGCTGTTCCCTGTTGGATAAATCCTGTCCCCAGCAAGCTGCACCTTGGGTCTGGGCTCTTTCTGAGGTGAGGAAATACTTTTGGATTAGTGATTGATGGATAAATAAAAGGATATTTGTACATATCTGTGGGGAAAGTTTCTGTCCCTGTGGCCCCATTTGCCAAAGTGGCAGCAAACAAATGAAGCCTCAAATTTCAACATTCAGCTGAGCAAGAGATGGGGAGGAACTGAACCAGGATAATCCCTTTTTATTCCACCAGGGAGCATAACTCTAATGATTTTGGTACTAAACACTTCTGCAGGCCAGCAGTCACCATTTGATTCCTAACTGAATGTCCTTTAGGGATTCCCTTGGGCCAGGCAGCTCTGAAACCCAGAATTGCTCCCAGGCATGGCAAAGAACGAGGAATTAAAACAAATCTACAGTCCTGCAAGCAGTGCTAGCTCAGGCTACATTTAAACCCCAAATCTACCCCAAGCACCCTCCAGACCCTGTTGTTTCTCCTCAGCTGGAGCAGTAACTCCAGGAAAATCCTTCCATTCCAGACATGTTTGGTTTAAAGGAGCTTTTGGGAATATGGTCCTTATTAACTTAGAGGAAAATGGTTTTGAGCTTGTAGTATTTTAGGGTGATTTGCTTATGCCTTTCTGAGATGGATTTGTGCTTGTAAGGAGCATGACCAGCCCGTTCCTTGGTTAATCCAGATTCTCAGTGCTGGTGGGGAATTAGGAGCAGATCCCACAGCCAGAGCTCAGGGTTCCAGCAGGAAATTACAGCTGCAAACTCTTCCTCCTGCACATTCCCTGGCTTTCCCAGAACCCTTCCTGCCCAGAATCATCAGCTATTTGCATATTACACCGATAATGAGCCCTGGGAGGCTTTTCATGATGTCAGAGCCCGGCGGGCGCTGCGGGAGGAGGCTCTGGGCTGCTGCCCTGGGGCTGGGGATGCTCGGGGTCGGTCCCAGCCTGGCTGCGGGATGCCAGCGGTGCCAGCCTGGGGTGCGTGGGCAGCCCAGACGCTCCTGCCCAGCAGGAACCGTGGCCATTTACCCTCATTTTTAGGTGGTGACTTAGAGAGGAGCTTCCTGTTGCTGAGCTGGCAGAGGCTCGGCAGAGCAGGGATGGATGTGCCCTGGCCAAACCCACCCAGGGATGGATGTGCCCTGGCCAAAACCCACCCAGGGATGGATGTGCCCTGGCCAAAACCCACCCAGGGATGGATGTGCCCTGGCAAAACCCACCCAGGGATGGATGTGCCCTGGCAAAACCCACCCCAGGCTCTGGGGAATGAATCTGTAGAACATTTTTAAAGTTTGAATGGAGGTTTATATAGTGTGTATCTGTATGTAAACGTTGAGGTAAGAAATACTGACTTAGAAATGCCTCTCAGTTGCCCCATCTCTAGGTCAGAAAAGAGCATAATGTATATATCATTATGTGTATATATAACACCAGGCTGGCTGCACCCTCGGGATGCTGCTCTGCCTGGGGGCTCTTGGGAAAGATTTATTTTATTTTTTCATTTTATTTATTTTGTTTTGGTTTTTTTAAAATTTAATTTTTTTTTTTAAATTTTGTTTTTGTTTTTTTTTAATTTTGTTTTTGTTTTTTTTTTAATTTTGTGGGGTTTTTTAATTTTGTTTTTTTAAATTTTTTAAATTTTTTTTTTAATTTTTAATTTTTTTAATTTTGTTTTTTTAAATTTTGTTTATTTTGGGGTTTTTATTTTTTTATTTTATATTTTCTTTTATTTCTTTTTTTAAATTTTATTTAATTTCATTTTCTTTTTTCTTAATTTTTTTCTTAATTTTTAAATTTATTTTATTTTATTTTTATGCTGCCCTGCCTGGGGGCTCTTGGTAAAGTTTTATTCCTGCTCCACAGAGCTGTGGAGGTGGAAGAGACCTCATGAGGCCACCCAGTGCAAACTCCTGCACAAGCAGGGTCAGCCAGAGAGGATTGTCACGTCCAGGTGGCTTTTGAGCATCTCCAAGGATGGAACATCACCTCCCTCAGCCCCCAGGCAGCACCTGCCAGCTCAGGGTGCCATCATCACCTTTGTTGGTGGCTCATGTTCAGGGCAGTGTCCTCCAGGACCCCCAGGTTCTTTCCTGCCTTTCCCTGGTCCCTCTCTGAAGCAGAACTTTTTATTTCCTCACTGTTGAGCTTTTATAAAATTTCTGCCTCCCCCTTCCCAGCCTGTCCCTCTGGCACATTGCACATCCCTCCCAGTTTGGTGCCAACAGCAGAAAGTGTCAAAAGGGCATTCTGCCCCCTCAACCACACCACTAAACGTTAATGAGGAGTGGAGCCAGGATTCCCAGGATTATCCCTGGGGTACAGAATCAGCCACTGCCAACCAAATTTTGTGCCACCCATCACCACCCAACCACTCCCCAGTTTTCAATCCATTCACTCCCTGCTCCTCCAGCCCCAATAGCTCAGACCTCAAGAGCCAGGGCTCCAGATCACCAAATCAGTTCTGCAGTGTTGGAGGGGATGAGCTGCATTTTCAAAGTCATTTTGCACCCCAACCAGCTGGAAAATTGATGTGGGAAAATCTGCAGGTCAGTCAATCACCATGGATGACCTGCAGGAAGCAGAGGCTGGAAACTGAAAAGGCCACATCCCCTGTGACCTGCCAGCCAGGACCTTGGTGGCTTTTCCTGCTCTGAGCACAAACAAAAGCAATTTTTAAAGCTCCTGTCCTGGCATGAGGCCACTGGAGTCTGCCAGCACCTCCAGGGCAGCTCACTGATGGAACTGGGAGCAGGATAAATATTTACGGATGGATTTCTACGAAAAGGTGTCTTTGGATGCTCCAGGCATGAGTTTCAGTTAAAACCTTCCCTATTCATAGAAATCTGCCCCACTGGGCTGTGTTCAGCTCCATGCTGAGCTGACTTGTGGCCCCTGCTGGGCTCAGTCCCCCCAAAACCAGCAAAAACCATCCCAAATCCATTTCTGCTGGAAATGGGGTGACCAGTGGCTGCTTTGCACCTCAGTTTACCCCCAGAAGGTCACAATGTTCATTTCAGTACCTCCCTGCCCCAAGGGGGCACCGGCCTTTCCAAGCCCAGGAAACTAAAAGATGATGAGCCAAGAAAACCAGTGAGATTGTCACCCAGGGGATGCCAAAGAAACTCCTGCTGTCTCACAGAATCACTGGGTTGGAAGAGACCTTCAAGACCATCGAGTCCAACCCAGCCCCAACCCCTCACCTCAACCCTGGCACCCAGTGCCACATCCAGGCTTTGTTAAACACCCCCAGGGATGGGGACTCCACCACCTCCCTGGGCAGCCATTCCAGAACTTTATCTCTCTTTATCTCCTCCTGCACCTCCTCCAGCTGGCTGGCAAGGGCCCATCCTTGTGCCTCAGTTTCCCCCCAAACCTACCCCAAGCACCCTCCAAACCCTGTTGTTTCTCCTCAGCTGGAGCAGTAACTCCAGGAAAATCCTTCCATTCCAGACATGTTTGGTTTAAAGGAACTTTTGGGAATATGGTCCTTATTAACTTAGAGGAAAATGGTTTTGAGCTTGCAGTGTTTTAGGGTGATTTGCTTATGCCTTTCTGAGATGGATTTGTGCTTGTAAGGAGCATGACCAGCCCGTTCCTTGGTTAATCCAGATTCTCAGTGCTGGTGGGGAATTAGGAGCAGATCCTACAGCCAGAGCTCAGGGTTCCAGCAGGAAATTACAGCTGCAAACTCTTCCTCCTGCACATTCCCTGGCTTTCCCTGTGCCCTCTGCTGAAGCTCATCCCCATCCCGAGCAGGGGCAGCTGCCCTGGGGGTTTCTCCTCTGCTCAGGGCTGGGGGTGCTGATCCCCCCACAGAGGTGACCACAGCTGAGCTGGGAGCAGCCCTGGCAGCCCCAGGGTGCTGCTGGAGCCTTGCTGGGAGCACTGGGACCTGCCTGCTAAGGCCAAACTCGGGGCTGTTTTGCCTTTCTGCAGAGGGGAGTTGTCGGGTACCTGTTGCCCCTGTTGCTGATTTCCCAACTTCCAAGAGTTTGACTAAGCCCTCCCTGCCGGGGGAGACCCTCCTGGAGTGGTTTTGTGTCAGGAAAGAGAGATGCACTGGATCTTTTCAGTCTTCAGGTTCTTGTTTATTGTTATCTTGTCTAGAATTTTGCACGCTGTCCACACCAGGCTCAGCACGCTGGAAAAGCACCACAAAAATGGCCAACAATCTCTTCTTACAAAGTCTTTTAAAACTAAACTATCCAATTAAGAACTGACACCTAGATTATTTCCCTTTTTAACCCCATAACTGATCCCCAAAATCCTGCAATGTGGACTTTTCCACCCAATTACAAAATGCCACCCAAACCCATGAAGAAGAAGAAGAAAGAAGCAGCCCAGGATGACACCCTCTGCCCTCCATCTTGCTTCCATCCACAACATACTAAAAATCCCAAAACCTGAAGGGAGGGATGGGGACAGGGCTCAGCCAGCAGTGCCCCTGGGGACTGGCACTGTCCCAGCAGCAGCTCCAGGGCATTGCTGAGCTCCCCAGGCCCAGCACAGGCACTGCTCCCTGGCTCTGTTATTTCTCCAGATCCACTCCCAGGTGAGGCAGGTGGTGCCACCAGGGGTGGGAGTGGTGTTACAGATGGATAATGAGCTGATTGGTCTCACAATTCAAAGATAACTATTGTGTGAATATTAAGAGAAGCTTTAGTGATGTACAGTTATGTTATTGTAGTTTAGATGTCCTCTGTTCTCCCCACAGTTCCCTTTCCCCCTGTATTGTTGCCATCAGACAGCCTGGGCTGTCCAGGACAGGTACAAAGAAGCTGCACAGGTGTCCCTGGCATGGGGCAGCTGGGAATGGAGAAGCTTGGGGGTGCTCAGGGGCTGGGCATGGCAACACCTGATCTGCAATCCAGTTACAAGAAAGCAGTTTTCACTGATAAATGGCAAAGAAGAGCTGCCTGACAGACTCTGGGAGGGGCCAGGGCTGGCTGATGCAACCCCCAGGGGTATAAAAGACTGAGCATCCATCTTGAAGATGAACCAGCCTCATGGTATCCATGAGGGGCAGTTCCCAGTGCTGCAGCTTTTTCCTTGTGTAGTCCTTTGTTATGTTTTTGTTAAGGTTTAATGAACCTCTTTAAATTTCCAAAGTGAGCAGTGGTTTCTGACAGTATCATTGTAGGGGGCCCCCAGTGCAGGGAATTGTGTGCTCTGAGTCTATGGTTTAGAAAGTTGAACAATTGTTTTATTAAAACTATACTGGATTACACTAATACTGTATTAAAATTATACTAAAGAGATACTCTACTCTACTCTACTCTACCATACAAAAGATACTAAAGAAAAGCTTGTGACTACCTAAGACAACTTGACTTAATTAACTAAAGAAACAAAACAATCTTCACCAGTGCCCAATAACTAAATCACTTTGAATAAACAATCTTATAATGCTTTCCACAAGTGTAAAACAACAAGAGCAATGAATAGAAATAAAAATTGTTTTCTTTTGTTCTCTGAAGTTTCTCAGTACCTTTCCCAGGAAAAATCCTGGAAAGAGAATTTTGTCTCTCTCTGTTCAGAGAATGTGAACACCACAGAGTGGTGGCACCTGGGTGAGGGAGCAGGAGCAGGTTCCTGTCCAGGGCTCCCCTTCTGCCCAGAGGGTTGGGAGAGCCTGGGAACGGCTCCTCCCTGCTGTGCCCAGGTGTGGTGGCACCTGGGGATGGCCAGGGCTGTCCCTTCCCCATCAGGACCCCATGGGCAGTGCCACTGGGGCTGATGGAGGGATGCCATTCCTGCCTGGGGATCCCATGGTGGCACAGCTCAATTCCCTGGGTTCTGGCCCCTTTTCCTGGCCTCTCCCAGGGGGCTGCTCCGGCTCTGCTGCTTCCTGCCCCCATCCCTGTCCCTGCTGCCCAAAGCTGGCTCAGGTGTGAGCCAGGGGCACTGCCCAGAGCAGGCTCCTGCCCTGCCAGGCTGGGATGGGTGGCACAAACCCCAGACTGGGTATGGGGGGCCCAGGAACCTCCTCTGGCTCTGGGTGGGCCCCGAGTGCTGTCCCCTGCCTGCAGGCTGGGTTTGTGGTGTTCTGGGGGCTGAGTGGCCCCAGGGAGCCCATGGCACCTCTCTGTGGGGTGGGGGATGTTGGCTCCTCACCCATCCCCTGGGGCAGCCTCCTCTTCCTCCTGCCTGGCCCTGGGAGGATGAGGAGGGCCTGGGGCTGCACATGGGGCTGCAGTGGGGACCCTCTGTCCCCTCACTGCCACCACCCAGCCTGGTCACTGCAGCCAGGACAGCCTGAGCCCATCTTTACTGATTCAGTGAGGAGCTGTGTCCTTCTCCTGCCATGGGCAGGGCCAGGGGTGCTGGAGCCACCACAGCTGTCCCCAGGCCAAGAGGGACACAGCTGTGCCAGCTGGGGCTGTGTCAGGGCAGGGCTGTCCCCACAGCTGGCTGGGTGTTGGGTTTGGCTGCTGAGCCAGGGTAAACCCACAGGGTCAGTGATGTCCCTGCTCTTGCTGGGCAGCAAAGGAGGGGCAGGTGAGGATGAGGTGAGGATGAGGATGGGGGCCTG
Organism: Agelaius phoeniceus; assembly: GCF_051311805.1. NCBI lineage: Eukaryota > Metazoa > Chordata > Aves > Passeriformes > Icteridae > Agelaius > Agelaius phoeniceus. The sequence goes on from NC_135285.1 coordinate 2,021,703, forward strand.
CAGCAGCAGCTCACCCCAGTCAGTGCTGGGAGAGCACCCCAGGATTTGGGCAGTGGCAGAAGCTGCATTTGGGGCTCGGTGTTGTCCAGAGGGAATCGTGCTGGGAGCTCAGGATGAGCATCCAGGGGGAGATAATTCTGCAATGGCTGCTGCTGTGGCAGGAAAACAAACCTGGGTCAGCTTAATCTCAGCTGGGAAAGGGATGGGAGCTGCATGGATGGGGATGCCCTGCTGGAGAGTAAAAGGAATTCCTTTTGGACAAATCTACACACAAAAGGAATTAAACAAGGCCAGGATGAAGTGCTTAGAGAGCATTTTCACCCAGAACAAGGGATTTTCTAGGGCTCTGGTTTGGTTTAAATTGACATTAAAGCCCCACCAAGGGGAGATTCTGGTTCTACCTGTGTAGGATCTGGATTGAGTTACAGCCCCTGAGTGCTGAAGCACATCTGGCTGCTTTGCTCTGCAGAAATCTGCCAGAATTTACCTTTGCTTTGGGAAGAGGCCTGTAGTAAGCTGGCAGCAAGGTGGTTTTCCCTAGAAAACAAACATTTTCCTCCCCAAATACCCACCCAGGCCTCAGACAGGGCCCCTCCTCAGGGCAGCCTTGTTCTGTGTAGCAAAGGCCAAACCCTGCAAGCTCTAAAGTTGCCTTAAAAGTGCTTCATTCACTTTTTGACCCTTTAAAAGTCCCAGCTCCTGAAATCATGTGATTGCAAGGAGATGACATTGCTGAGGAAAGCACAGGGTTTGGGTAAACACTGAGAAAACAAAAACCACCAGCGAGGAGCCTCCTCCTGTTTTCTTCAGAAAAATCCCCTCATGACTGGGACAAACACAGTGGGGCTGGCTTGGAGGCCCTGCTGGCAGCAGCCAGGCTCAGTGTGGGCAGGGAGGGAAGTGAAAAAGCTTTGCATTTGTGTAAGGCTGCAAAATGGGGTTGCCAAACAGGATACAGGCTGGGAAACCAGCTGGGCAAGGAGGCTGTGGCTGCCCCGGTGCACCAGTTGCTGATAATTGTATTTACTTTAAAAGGAGTTGATCTTTTTGGTGGCTCACTGCTTGTTTAGACTCTGCTCTGGGCACTCTGCTGCTGTGGGAGCTTTGGTGCACTGAGATTTTTGATATTCAGTTTGGCTGAAATAAATGCTGCTGGTTAAAATTTGCATCCCAGGGTTCTGGCTGGAGCCTGGGGAAGGATGTCACAGGGCAGCAATCACAGAATTATGGAATCATTCAGGCTGGAAAAGACCTTTAAGATCATCAAGTCCAACTGTGAGCTCAGCACCACCACTGCTCACCACTAAGCCTCCAGAGCAGATTCTCACATTTCTGTGGGCACTTCCAGGGATGGGTGACTCCATCAGCTCCTGGGGCAGCCTGTGCCAGTGCTTTCCAAGCTTTTACATTATTTTTTTTCTTGATATCCAACCTCAACCTCCCTTGTGCAACTTTCCTCTCCTTCTGTCTCTTGTCCTCTCCCTGAAGCCCAGAGCTGGGTGGGAGCCCCTGGGACAGAGCTGCTGCTCCCGTGTGGGGAGCTCAGGCTCATGGTTTCTGTCTCTGAAGAGATGGGAAGGAAGGGAGCTCCCCCTGTGAGTCAGAGCCAGCTGGGGCCTCCTCTGCAGAGATCCCAGGGAAATGGGTCCCTTAGGCTGCCCTGGGAGCTTTGTGCCTGCTTTGTGCCCTGCTTTGTGCCCTGCTTTGTGCCTGCTTTGTGCCTGCTTTGTGCCTGCTTTGTGCCCTGCTTTGTGCCTGCTTTGTGCCCTGCTTTGTGCCCTGCTTTGTGCCTGCTTTGTGCCCTGCTTTGTGCCTGCTTTGTGCCCTGCTTTGTGCCCTGCTTTGTGCCTGCTTTGTGCCCTGCTTTGTGCCTGCTTTGTGCCTGCTTTGTGCCTGCTTTGTGCCCTGCTTTGTGCCTGCTTTGTGCCCTGCTTTGTGCCCTGCTTTGTGCCCTGCTTTGTGCCCTGCTTTGTGCCTGCTTTGTGCCTGCTTTGTGCCTGCTTTGTGCCCTGCTTTGTGCCTGCTTTGTGCCCTGCTTTGTGCCCTGCTTGTCCTGCCTGGCTGTGGGTGATCCCGGGGGGATTTTGGGTGAAATTCAGCCCAGCTGCTCACCTACCAGTGGGTTTTGTGTTCCTGTGCTGCTTTTCCTGCTCTGGCAATCAGCTCTTTGGCTGGAGGTTGTCCCTGGCACTTTGGTTTCCTGGGGTCAGGCGTGTGCCACGTGCCCTCTCCTTTCCCCCCAGTTTCTTTTCCTGCAGCCTGAAGTGACTGTCACAGGATTAGAGAGTAAATTCAGATGGAAGCCTGTCAGGGGGAAGCTCTTTGGGGTTTATTCTGTCTGAGGGCAGCTCAGGGCAGCTCTGCTGAGCCCTTTCTGCTGCCTTGAAGCAGAAAAGCCTCACCCTTACAAATGTACACACACCCCCGAAGCTGAAAATAACCCCCAAAATGTTCAGCCTGGAGAAAAGGAGGCTCAGAGTCTTTTCCAACCTCACTGGTTCTGTGAGTCTGTGAAAATGATTTATAAGAGCTTTCTGCAAACGGCCCTAAAGCAGCTCTGTGCTGGAGGGAGCCTGGCCTGCTCTGGAGCTCACACAGACCTGAGGCTGCAGGGCAGGAGGGCTCCAACCCTGCCTGGGTTGAAGGATTTCAGCTTTACAGGGGTGGTGCTGGTGCTGCTTGGGCTGGGACTGTGGCTTTCCCAGGCATATTCAAATATGACATAAACAATGATGTGTATGTGCATATATATATGTATTTATGTGTCATATAGATGTGTATTTATATGCCATATATATGTATTTATACATCATATATATGCGTTTAAATGTCATATATATGTATTTATACATCATATATATATTTATATGTAATGTATATGTATTTGTCTTATGTATATGTATTTATATACCATATATATGTATTTAAATGTCATATATATATGTATTTATACATCATATATATGTATTTATAGGTCATATATATGTATTTATATGTAATGTATATGTATTTGTCATATGTATATGTATTTATATGCCATATATGTATTTATATGTCATATATATATACGTATTTATGTCATATATGTGTACTTATATTCATATATATGTATTTATATGCCATATGTATATGTATTTATACACCATAATATGTATTTAAATGTCATATATATATGTATTTACATGTGTGTGCACAGAAAAAGGTGTAGCAGCACTATTTGAATGAAGGCAAAGCAATTTGGGTGTAACTCTGAGCAGATTTGCTGTTCCCTAAATGTGTATTAATTGTAAAGGAAAACTGTTAGTTCAGCACTTTTGCAGGAAACTGTAGAAGTGGTTGGGTACTGGGGACAGGGGGATACCAGCACAGCCCCCCTGGCATTGGGTGGTCTCTGCTGGACCCCTCTGAGTGGCTCTGACCCACCTTGGCCACCCCCTGGACATTCCCAGACCCTGCCCCATCTGTGCCCCATCTCATCCCTGCCCCATCTGTGCCCCATCTCATCCCTGCCCCATCCCACCTCCTGCCCCGTCCCATCCCATCCCATCCCATCCCATCCCATCCCATCCCATCCCATCCCATCCCACCCCACCCTCTGCTCCATCCCATCCCATCCCATCCCATCCCGTCCCATCCCCTCCCATCCCATCCCATCCCATCCCATCCCATCCCATCCCATCCCATCCCATCCCATCCCATCCCGTCCCGTCCCGTCCCGTCCCGTCCCGTCCCGTCCCGTCCCGTCCCATCCCATCCCATCCCATCCCATCCCATCCCATCCCATCCCATCCCATCCCATCCCATCCCTGCCCCACCCCAGCCCTGCTGGGGCAGCACCTTCCCCCAGCCCCCGGGGTCCCCCAGCTGCAGGAGTCCCCCCCTGTCCCAGCACCGTGCACACAGCAGAATTCCCCCCCAGCCCCTCTAATCCCTTTATGGTGTTTTTGTGCCGGGCTCCTCCTGCCGATGCTGCTCTTTGCCTTCCCTCTAATCTCCCCACGGAGCTGTTTGGCGGGACAAGAACCAGCCCGGGCTGGTCCCACCGATCCCGGGGAGGGGAATGCTCTCCCCGGGGGCTCCAGGGCTCTGGGAGGTGCTGGGGGGGTTCAAGAACCAGGGAGGAATTCCCTCAGTTCTGAGCAGCGTCCTGAACCCTGGAGGGTGATTTAGAGTAAAACCCAAATTCTCCATCTCAAAATCCCTGCTTTGTGCCCAGGGATCTTCTTGGACAAGTGGATGGAGGGATCTGATAGCCAAGACCCAGCCCTCTGCTGCAGCAGCAGGGGAAGGTGTAAAAAGCCAGCCCAGGAAGTAAATTAGTCCGTGTTTAACCCCTTCGTGGTAAAACATATTGTGTTACTGAAGATTTTCAATCTGAGAAATGTCTTAATGATTTACTACTATCCTATCAAGGCAAGAAATATCTTTGGTGCATTTTGGCAAGGCTGGAAAATGCTCAGGCTGATAAAGCTGTACAAGAAGGAAATGTAGGAAGCAACTTCCTTAAAGCATTAGGAGTGCTTTCTGGAGAAAACTGGAAAGCAGGATCTTTGCAAATTTGGTTAAAAACCTACATGTGGTAGGTCAGCAAAATGCTATACAGAAGAGAAGGTTAGGGATAAATCTAGTTTGTTATAAGGCAAGGAGCAGAAAGGATTATGCACCCCTGAGGAAAGGTTCTTTTCAGTTTGATAAATGCAGTGTGAGTATCTCTCGAAGTCACAGAGATAAAAACTGGAGGAAGAATTTAGTGCTTGGCCAGGTCTAACTAGGCTGGATCTCCAGACTGATCCAAAAAAAGACACCGGGAAGGGGATCAGCCCTGCTGCATCCTGCATCCCTATGGGCACAAGGGTGACATTCCAGATGGCACCAGAGGTGATGGTGGATGGTTGGTCCGGGCTGGAGCAGCACAGCAGAATCAGCTTCTCTCCCTGCTGTGCTCCATTGGGGGAACCCCTCTGCTGCAGCTCTGAATGGGCTTCACAAAGTCCTCAGGAGATTTAATCTGTGACCTTTTACTTCTCCAAGGACACCCCTGCTCCCTTTGCTGCCCTGGCTCTGACCTTGGGCCGGTGGCTGATTCTGGGAGCCTGCTGGTGGTTAATATTTACTGTACCTGGCGAGGAGGGGAGCAGGCAGGAGCCCGCTGATTGCAGAGCCGGGGCTTGTTTGGGGGAAATGTCACTGCAGAGCCTCGGGAGCCAGGAGTGAATGGTGCTGCTGTTGTTGGTGTAACAGGGTTGTTGCTATGGAAATGGCTGGAATTAGGCTTGGGGAGATGAGGCTTGATCCCAGGAAAATCTGACTAAGCAGGTGCCCAACCTTACACGGCAGAAATGTTTTTTCCTGCTTGCCAAAATCCTTTTTGGTGTGAAATCATTGTGTATATTTGGTGAGCTGCCTCGGGGGTGGTGTTTGGGCAGGGATGGCACCGTAGCACTTGGGGACCTTGGCAGTGCTGGGTAACAGCTGGGCTCAGTGACCTTTTCCACCCTTAGGAATTCTGTGATTCCACTCCTGTACCCCCACAGGCTGCTGCTGTCCCAAACATCACAAACTCACCGTGTTTGCCCTCTTGGGGCAGGGGGCTCTGACCAGGTGAGGGATTATTGGTGTTTGTTCTGTCTTCCCCTTTTGGGTGTTTTGGTGCTCAGTGATTCCAGCTGCTCACAGAGGAGCTTCCCAATCCAGGTTACTGGGTTAACTCAGCCTGGATTTTGTTCCATTTCTCCCTGGGTTTCTGCCCAGGTGGGCACATCCAGGAGGGAAGCCAGAGGGATAAAATGAGCCTCTCCCCCACCCAGCTGAGTCAGGAAGGTGCAGGGGCTCGGCAGAACCCTCCTATCACACTGAGCACACCCCTGCTGCTCCTGCTGGCTCTGGAGGATGCAGTTCCCGTCCCTCGGTGGGGTTTGCCTTCCTTCCCAAGGGATGCAGATCCATCTCTGAGCTCTCTGCTCAGCATCAGCCGCTGCTTCTCCAGCCCTGAGGCCGGTCCCGGGGGCTCCAGCTCCCCAGGCGGGATGGAGATGGAGATGGAGATGGAGATGGAGGTGGAGATGGAGATGGAGATGGAGATGGAGATGGAGATGGAGATGGAGATGATGGAGGTGGAGATGGGGATGGGACAGGAGCCGAGGACCCGGCGGAGCCGCTGGCTCCTCCCCGGCTCGGTGCTGCTCGTTGTTGCTCGGTGTTGCAACGCCTCCGGGAAAGGGCTGCACAGCCAGGGGTGCATTTCCTCCCGCCCTGGGACGATTTCCAAACAAGAATGAGGAAATGCTGAGCTTTGCAGCCACGTTCGTGGATGTGTCCCTAAAATACCCCGCAGAGGGAGGCGGCTGCTTTCGAGCTGCACCCCAGCTGCAGTTGCAGGGGACCCTAAATGTCACCGGGGCAGCGCCAAGGACACGGGGCAGACCTGCAGGACTCCGGGACCCTGGGCACATGCCCGTGTATCAAAGCTCCTTCCCAGGCGCTCTGCTGGGGCAGCACCCACGAGCTGTGGGGTGGGTGACGTCTGGCCCGCCCGCAGCCCGCTGCCACTGATGTCACCGCCCGGTCACCCAAATTGCTAATTAAGTTTTGCTTCTGCCGCTGCCAATCTCATTTCCTGGTTCTTGTGCAATCCCAAGTGCTTTCAGGTTTCTTCCCGATTCTTTATCTGCCTGCGGGACCAAAACACCTTCAGAAGAAAAACAGAGCTGATGTCTTGGGTCAGTGCCCGGGGAGGAGATGTCCTGTGGGGGGCAATCAACCGTGAAGCAGGTTTTTTTTAGCTGCCCTGGTGTTTTGCAGCAAAAGCATTCCTGGCGGTGAGTCAGGCAGCCACAAACATGAGGCTGTCTTAAGAACCGGGGGAATTAGCAAAAACCCGACTGCTTTAGAGCCCAGTCATGCCTTAAAGCCTGTTCTCCTTTTGTAACATCGGAAAACTGCTTGAAACCCGAGGCTGGGGAGTCGAAGCGCGCTCAGCCCGCCGGGTTTGCTTGGGGGGGTTGTTTGGAATCTTGCCCTCCTCCCAGAAAGAAATCCTGGAGTATTTGAGATAAGCCCCGGAGGCGCCGGCACGGGCTGTGCCCACGTTGGTTGTGCCCACGTTGGTTGTGCCCATGTTGGCTGTGCCCTGGCACGTTTGGGGTCTGTCTGCCCCGACACGTGGGAGCCTCTCACGCAGGATCTATGGAAAACTGGGAAGGCAGCGATGCGTTTAATCCACCTAATTGGATCTGCGTTCGGCTCAATAGCTGGAAATTGCTGCTATATTGAAATAATCGACTCAAATTCACACCTGTTGGCTGAGGATTTTTAGCTGACTGTAAATCACGGCAGAGCCTGTGCTGAGCGTGGATAGTTTGGGGGTTTAAAGAGACTCTGCTACGCTCTGGTGCTTAAAAATTGTGCTTTAACTCGGCGGTTTATAGATGGGAAGGGCTGAAGTAGGAGATTGCGGTGTTTTCCCAGCAGCTCTCAGCCCTTCCTCCCGTCTTTTCCGAGGAATGCCTTGGGGGCAGACCCAGCCCTGCAGCCACGGGGGAGCTGAAGCTGGGTGGGAAGGGGTCGTTCCTGGGGTGGCCAGGGCAGGATGGGGGGAGAGACGTAATGGCAGGGGGAATCTGGCTGTCCCTGTCCCCATGGATTGAGCTGTCCCTGTCCCCATGGATTGAGCTGCCCCTGTGCCGGGAATCTGGCTGTCCCTGTCCCCATGGATTGAGCTGCCCCTGTCCCCATGGATTGGGCTGCCCCTGTGCCGGGAATCTGGCTGTCCCTGTCCCCATGGATTGGGCTGTCCCTGTCCCCATGGACTGAGCTGTCCCTGTCCCCATGGATTGGGCTGTCCCTGTCCCCATGGATTGGGCTGCCCCTGTGCCGGGAATCTGGCTGTCCCTGTCCCCATGGACTGAGCTGTTCCTGTCCCCATGGATTGGGCTGTCCCTGTCCCCATGGATTGGGCTGTCCCTGTCCCGGGAATCTGGCTGTCCCTGTCCCCATGGATTGGGCTGCCCCTGTCCCGGGAATCTGGCTGCCCCTGTCCCAGGGATCTCATTGCCATTGATATCCCCAGGACACCCAGGCACCCAGATCCGTTCCATCACACATCCACATGGTCCCAGCCAGGTTTTGGGGTGCTGGGGGAGCACAACCCAGCAGCCTCCCCAGCTCCCCCCCGGCAGCGATTTAGCAGCGCTGGGAGAAAAACACCTGCACGCGTGTACGAGGGCAACCCTACACAAACAAGGGGCCAAAACGGAAGACACACGCAGAGAGGGAACCGGAGGTGGTGAATAACATTTTCAATGAGTAATACCTGTTTCTTTAAATAAAAAGTTATTTAGCCAATAAGTCACTACTTTAAACAAATAAAGCGATGCTTTAGCCGTGAGATACCTGTTGTTTTTAATAAGTAATATTTTAATAAGAAAAGAAAACGATACTAAACGTCCTCAGTGGGTGTCCCGGAGGTGGGGGCCGGGGCCCGGCGCTGCCGCCCCGGGGCGGAGCCGCCTCCGCGCCGCCCCCGGATCACGGGCGCCTTTAAAGCGCGGGCGGAGCGGGCGCGGGCAGCGCTGGGGCCGGTGAGCGCGGGATCACGGGTTCGAATCCCGCCGGGGGAGGCAGCCGGGGGGAGCCGGGGTGGCTCGCTATGGGCTGGGAGCTTGGTTTGTAACATAGCCCTGGGGAGATGGGCCGGGGGGGATGTGGCACTCACCTGTGCGCCCCCGCAGGGCCGTCGCCATGTCGGTGTCGCACAGCTCCAGGCTGAACAAGCTGGTGCGGGAGCAGTACATGAGGCTGCCCCAGGATGGGAGGGTGCAGGTCACCTACGTCTGGATCGACGGCAGCGGCGAGGGCGTGCGCTGCAAGAGCAGGACCCTCGATAAGGAGCCCAAGAGCATCGAAGGTAACGCGGCTGCTCGTCCCTCGGGTGATGGGTGGTGTGGTGGAGGGCCCTGAACATCACCTGGGAAAAGTTCTGGAGTGCTTGGGGCGGTGGGAGCTGGGACGGGCTCTCCGTGGTCGTATGGCACCAGTGGTACCTGTTGCAGCTGTCTGGTGGGGTTGTACCAGGAGCAGGGTGAATATCCAACCTGTGTCCCTGCGGTTTGCTTAATCCGCTAATCTCTGCTATTAGTGCTGGGTGGGAAGGAGAAGATGAGCTCCTCGCCCCTTTCCTCCTGGCAAACAGGCATGGAGACGTGTCGGCATCTGGATGGGGTTTGGCAGAGATAGGTGGAGTGGCTGGGACTGATCCGGCCCGTGCCTGGTGGTGCTGGGGTGGGCTGAACACGCTGATGCTCAGGGAGCACCGAGGGGCTCCGGGGATGTGCAAGAAAACCTTTGTGGCTGACATCCCATGGAACTCGGCACCCCTTGGGGGCTCCATCCTGGATCTGAGCCACCAGCACTTGGCACAATCCGTATGTGGACCTTTTCCCAACCTCACTCCCACCTCCTTCCCCCTCCTGCCCCGCAGATGTCCCCGAGTGGAATTTCGATGGCTCCAGCACGGCACAGGCAGAGGGCTCCAACAGTGACATGTTCCTGGTGCCTGTCTGCATGTTCAGGGACCCTTTTTGCCTGGACCCCAACAAGCTGGTGCTCTGCGAAGTGCTGAAGTACAACAGGAAACCCGCAGGTGAGCACCCCGAACTCCCGAGGGTCACCCCCTTATTATTTAGGGTGCCACCTCCCCAGGGCCCCTGCTCGGGACCGCCGGCCCTGGGGCACAGCTGAGCGCCGAGCACTTGGCCCGAGGCTCCGAAATCCAAGCGCTGGTGGCGGTGGTTGTTTGCAGGAACCTGTTTTAGTGGCACGGGGCGAGGAGAAGAGCAGCGAGACGTGGAGTTCACCAAAGGCGTCTCCCGCCTCTTGAGCCCGAGCTCGCCCAGCCCCGGGGGGAGCGGGAGCTGCAAGTGCGGGGTTCTGACGTGCCCGGGTTATGGTGGCTCTTCTCGCTGGTGGGAGGCTGCAGAAAAGGAAGGGGAAGATGCTGAGCCGGCGAGTGCTCGCTCACAGTGACCTTTAGCAAACAGAACGGGAGGCTCTCGCGCTTATCGCCGAGGCTGCGCTCGCAGGAGCCTGCGGTCCGTCTTGTCCCTGTGATAAAGCCCCAGACACAGGAAAAGGAGCCTCTTTGCAGGGACGCGCCGAGGGGCTCCCGGAGGGGTTATTTGCCGGCAAACACCGGATATTTGCCACTGAAGCAGGGCTGAGCCCTATGGGTGTGCGGGGGAGGGAGAGGGCATCTGCGGGTGATGCAGCTCTGCCGGGAGAGCAGTGGGCAGGGATGGTGAAAGACGGGGCTGATTCCTCTTCTAGCAGCCTCCAGACAGGGTGGGGGAAGTGTCTTGGTTGAGATTCCTGCCCGGCAGCTCCTCCACTGGAGGAGTTGGTAAAGAGAGCCCCTGATCCTGGGGCTCCCGGGGCACACAGAGCTCAGCCCAGAGCCCCGATGGTGAGAGGGGTGCACCCTCCAGCCCTCCCCGGGCTGGGTTTCCATGGACCTTAAGGGCTCTGTGGGCTCAGGAGAAGAAATTCTCTTAGCCTTGCTCCCCATCTGCCACTGCTTCCCTCCAGCCCCACGCTCTGTTGTAGCTGCTCTGGGTTTTTATTGCAAGTTAGGGCAGAATGTGCAGCCTGGAGCCTGCCTATCCCTGTCACGGCAGTTTTTCAGCCTTTTTTGCTGATGTCTTGGTCCAAGATCTCATTCCCCTTGCCTGGCTCGTTCATGTCTGGACAGTTCTCTGCTATCTGTGTTTTCCTGGCAAAGCCCCAGATGCCTTGAGCACCTCGAAAGGCCAAGGCAGGGCCAGCCAGTCTGGATGCTAACCAAAACCATGGAGCTGCAGAAAGATAAGGATAATTAAGATGAGGCTGGTAGAAAGAGGATGGGGGTGAAGGAGTGATGGAAGCCCCTGTTCCCAGGTCTGCTGAGTGCCTGTAGGATGGGGCTGGGGTAAGGCTCCTTGTCTCTCAGTGAGTAAGAGGAGGAGGATGGACCATCAGCAGTGGTTTGGAGAACAGGATAATTAAACCCTCTTGACCTGTGGCCTGATGCTCCGGTGATGGAGTAACTGTGGGGAGGAATTTGATGAGCAGGAAGGGGGATTCACTCATGATTTCCTTAAGGCTTCTGTGGGAAACCCTTGGCAGTGGTGGAGCCTCAGTCTCAGGGTGGGATGGAGCAGAGAGTGGTGGGTGCTGGGTCACAGCACAGCTCTAATCCAGACCTCTCTGCCCCCAGAGACCAACCTGAGACACACGTGCAAGAAAGTCATGGACCTGGTGAAGGACAGCCGGCCCTGGTTCGGGATGGAGCAGGAGTACACCCTGCTGGGCATCAACGGCCACCCCTACGGCTGGCCCGACAACGGCTTCCCCGGCCCGCAGGGTAAGAGCCAAAAATCCAGCCCCAAATCCCCCTCAGCCCCCACGCTGCTGCTTGTGGGGTGCTGGGAGGGGGCAGTGAGGCCATCCCCAGCCCCGGTGCAGCTCTGCTGGCAGGGGTGACCCCAGGCAGGGGCTGTTTGCCGGGAGCACCTGGTGCCCCGTGGCTCACGTGAGCCGCTCCCGCCGGACCCTGCTTGCACAAACAGCTCAGCTGCACGACTTGTTTGGCAAGGGCTGGAGAACTGGGCTGGAAAAACCTCCTCCCCTTGGCTGTTGAGGAAAGGGCTTGGCATGGTGCGTTGTGCCCTCCTGCAGCAGCGAGCCGGCTCCTCAGCTGCCTCCTGGGACAGAGCCAGAGGTTTCCCAAGCTGATTTTTGTGTGGACCGGCTGCTTGCAACATCTCCCTTCCCCCAGGCGGGAGAAGATATTTGCCTTACCTGCTCGAATGAGGAAGATATCAAACCCCAGCGAATTGGATTTTCTAGCTGTGAACAATGGCAGCTGTTGTCAGAACAATCTCGGAAGCTTGATGTGCTCAGAGGGTGAGGGAGGTGCCCCGGGGCAGACCAAACTTTGCTTATCTCGAGGCCACCTCCCAGCTGATGTGTTACAAGTACTATTGAACTGCCCAGATAAGGCTGAGGTTGCACAGATGAACTGCTCACGCTGCTAATCCTGGAGCTGGGGTCGGTGGCTTGATGTCCTGTGGAGAGAAGCATCATTTTAATTCCCATAAATCCCCTGCCCATGGCAGCAGGTACCTGGGAGAGTGGGATTATGTTACAGAGCTGTTGTGGCTCCCCGAAGTTTTCCTTGGGTGGTGACTCCTTGTTCTTTCCAGGCCCCTATTACTGCGGGGTTGGAGCAGATAAGGTGTATGGGCGTGATATCGTGGAGTCCCACTACAAGGCCTGTCTCTATGCGGGGGTGAAGATCTGTGGCACCAATGCTGAGGTGATGCCCTCCCAGGTAGGTGTGGATGGCCCCAGGCAGCTCATTCCCAGTGATGGATACGATATTCCAGTGAGGCTGGAATAACCCAGCAACTCCCAGCTCCTCTGGAACCCTGAATCCAGGGACTCCTCACACTGGTTTTGCTTAGGGGGGAGCAGTTGCACTGCTGGAATGGAAATGTGCATTTGATTTTCTCCTAACTCACCCCAAGCTCCTTGCACAGCTCAGCCTGAGCTCTGGCTGCCAGAGCAGAGCTGGGAACTCCCCATGGGAGCTGGGATGGGCTGCAGGAGCACCATGTGGAGTGATGGGGTCTGAGCCCTGTTCTGGAACTGGGAACCAGGCAGCTCGGGTGGGACATGGCCTTAGGGAGCAGCTGAGAGGATTTGGGTTTATCTGGGAGTGAGCAGCAGGGAGCCCCTGATTGCATTAGGCAGGTGGCCAGACTGACTGGGACCTGCAGCCACTGACTGTCCTGCTGCTGATGTGGCAGTGATAAGCAGGGGCTTAGCAGCAGTGGAGCCGAGGCAGGACTTTTACCCACCCCACTGTTTGCCCCAAATTCTTCAGGGTCCTTCTTGGCTGCCTTCCACATCCTGGGCTCAGGCTCTTCCACGCCAGCAGCCACAAAGACGTCACTCTGTGCTTAGTAACCGTGGGTGGTGCAACCCTGGCTCCAGCCAGGCAGGGAGCAGCCTGGGAAGGACTAACAGGCTCCTTGCTAATCCTCTGCCCTGTTTGCAGTGTGGGCTGGGGGTCTTGCTCACACAGCTCCAGCCTCAGTCACATGTGGTGTTTATTTATCTCTGTTTTGATTAAAAACCCTTCTGATTTGCTCTACATAGCAATGAACAGTTTCTTCCCATTTTTTTGCATGCCAAAGTTGTCTTGTTGCTTGCCTCAATGCTCCCCATCCTTGTTGCTGATTCCCAAGGGTAACATTTGGCCTCAGTCCAGGCTGAGAGTGGCAGGGATGTGGAGGTGCCCATGTGCCCATCCTTACCTGTTCATCTGCTCCCCCTTGCAGTGGGAATTCCAGGTGGGCCCGTGTGAAGGCATTGAGATGGGGGATCACCTGTGGATGGCTCGGTTCATCCTGCACCGTGTCTGTGAGGACTTTGGGGTTGTGGCCACCCTGGACCCCAAACCGATGACCGGCAACTGGAACGGCGCCGGGTGTCACACCAACTACAGCACCGAGGAGATGCGCAGAGAGGGGGGCCTCAAGTGAGTCCTGGGGGGTCTCTAGGGGAGTCTCAGGACTCAAGAGAGTCCTTGGGGGCTCCCTGGGATGTGCCTGGGTGTGACCGTGTTCACAGGGGTTCGAGGATGAGGGAAGAGACGAGGATCTGACTCCATGTTTCAGAAGGCTAATTTATTATTTTATGATATATATTATATTAAAACTATACTAAAAGAATAGAAGAAAGGATTTCATCAGAAGGCAAGCTAAGACTTGAATAGGAAGGAATCATAACAAAAGCTTCTATCTTGGACAGAGAGTCCGTGATTGGCCATTAATTAGAAACAACCACATGAGGCCAATCCCAGATGCACCTGTTGCATTCCACAGCAGCAGATAACCATTGGTTACATATTGTTCCTGAGGCCTCTCAGCTTCTCAGGAGGAAAAATCCTAAGGAAAGGATTTTTCATAAAAGATGTCTGTGACACCTGGGAGCTTGGGGTTGTCCTGGGCCATATGGAAGCATCTCCCTACCTGTGTGGCTGCACCAGGCAGGGTTGGGGTTATCCCAGCTCATTATTTTAAGAGCAGCTGATTACATGAGGGATCCCCTGGGCTGTCCTTGTCCCTGCACAGGAGGAGGGGGTGACACCCCCCAAATGGACCTGCTGAACCCCCTGTGCTCTCCCACAGGCACATCGAAGCCGCCATCGAGAAGCTGAGCAAGCGGCACGATTACCACATCTGCGTGTACGACCCGCGGGGCGGCAGGGACAACTCCCGGCGCCTCACCGGCCACCACGAGACCTCCAACATCTTCGAGTTCTCAGCCGGCGTGGCCAACCGAGGCGCCAGCATCCGCATCCCGCGCCAGGTCGGCCAGGACGGCTACGGCTACTTCGAGGACCGGCGGCCGGCGGCCAACTGCGACCCCTACGCGGTCACCGAGGCCATCATGAGGACGACGGTGCTCAACGAGACCGGGGTGGAGACCAAGGACTACGCTGAGCACTGAGGCACCGGGGTGGGTGGAGGTTCTCGTGCCTACAGTAGCTTCTCACGTGGGATTTGTGCCTGTGCGGTGTCTTCAGCTGCACGCTCAGACTCTTTAGGAACCTCGCTTCTGGTCTTGTGAAACTTTGCCTTAGAAATATGTATTTTATAGCAAGAGGGAGGGGCCCAACCTATTTTCTCAACTACTTTGTTTGTTCTGGTTCCTGGTGTTAGGTCATGAGGTTTTTTTAAAAAAAACTTGGATTGAATTTTTTTTTTCCCTGATGGACTTTACACTGTGATGTACATAGATTCCAATGTGGATGCTGCAGCTGCTGCTGTTTGCACCTGTGGAGGGTGGGTGCTTTTTTTTTTTCCCATATCTCTGTTGCAAGGAATTGATAATAAATAATTTTCCTGGCTGCGTGGCAGCTGGGTTATGCTGTGGCGAGTGCATTTTCCTGTAGCTCCTAGAGCTCCGTGGAGTTTTTAATTTGGGTGGTGCTGGTGGGTTGCAGCTACTGAGTGCCTGGACAGGAGCAGGAGGAGCGGAGATGCTGGAGGATCCTTGAGGCAGGTGCCTGGAGCTGCCTTGCCTCATTTTCTGGACCAAAGGCCATCTCCTTCCATCGTGATCCCAAAGGCAAACAGAGCAGTGTGGGCTGAGCAAACAGCGGCCGGAGCAGCAGCTGGCGGGCGTTTACACAGGGTGTGTGCTGCTGAGTCAGCACAGCCAGCCCGGCCCAGGCACAGCCAGCACAGCCCTCCCCTCTGGGGACACCTCTGTGTGCAGCAGGGGACCCTGGGGACTTCCCCTCTGCTGCCTTGGTGAGCCACAGGGTCACGGTGCAGCTCCTTGGGTCGGAGTCTCTTCACAAGGTGGAGGATGTAGATTTATTGGTAGAATCACAGGAGGGTTTGGGTTGGAAGGGACCTTAAAGCCCATCCAGCTCCATTCCCTGCCCTGGGCAGGGACACCTCCCACTGTCCCAGGCTGCTCCCAGCCCTGTCCAGCCTGGCCTTGGGCACTGCCAGGGATCCAGGGGCAGCCCCAGCTGCTCTGGGCACCCTGTGCCAGGGCCTGTCCACCCTCACAGGGAAGGATTTCTTCCTAATATCTCATCTAAACCTCCTCTCCTTTAGTTTGAAGCCATTCATCCACACCCTATGAAATTCATGTAGTAAAACCCCCAGGAAGGGCATTTCCATGTAGATGGGATGTTAACAGCATCTCCAGTCCCAGACTCTTTGGTCCCTCTGCAATGCAGCTGTGGGGTGATGGATACAAGCACAGGGGACATCCCCCTAATGCCAGGGACACCTCAGACAGGTCAGGCCACCTGCAGGATGTGACCCAGCTGCAGTCACCAGCAGGGAGTCACTGTAGGTGAGAGGAAGCAGCAACACGGACAGAGGACATCCAGTGCAGTCATGTGGATTTTGAAACTGGATTTATGTTTATCCTTGAATCTGACACAGGTGACAAGCTGGGCTGGAGGGAGGCTCCTGAGTCCCTCCTGCAGGGCACAGTGCTGCCAGTGGCACAGGGAATAAGGGCCATGGGAGATGGTCAAGCCCCAGATCACAAGCAGCCAGGAGCCCTCAGTGCCTCTGAGCTGTTCAAGAATAAATGTAACCCAGTCCCCACCCTAAAAAGGAAGGGTTTTCCTTCCAGAAGTTGTTGTTTGGGATGTTTATCATTTTTCATCAAAACCACAAGCCTGTCTTGTTTTCCTCTCATTTCTATGGTATCTCTAATGGGTAATTTGAGCACTGGGACAATGACTGATGGATGCAGCTGGAAAATCAATAAAGAGCTAAATCTGGAGTGGGGAGACTCCTGTTTGCTTCCCTGGCTGTACCAGTGGCTGAAGTACTTTAGCTTTCATCATGCTGCTGTACAGACACTGTCAAGTTTGGGAATCATGTGAGTTCACATTTCCAGCATGGGAACGTCTGTGGCTGGACACAGCACTGTGGGACATCCAGACATTTGTGTCTCTGGCTCTCACCCTGGGCTTCCCCTGCAACCAAGCACCATCCTCTCCAGGGTGGGCTACTGAGGCTCCAGGGGCCAGCCAGGAGCTCTCCCAAAGCCACTTCTGGGGCTTTTCTCTGAGCTGGGATCAGTCCTGTCCCCACATGCCAGGAGCCACTGTGTGCTTGGAGGCATTCTTGCTATCTTCTGCCAAAACACAGATCTTCTCACTGGTGCTTTTTTGAGGTCAGACTGGGCCAGAAAACACATGTCAGGGTTTTGGTTTTTTCCTAAAGCAGAAGTGATTCCCACCCACAGGGCCCATAGCACAGGGGAAACAAGGACAACAACACATTCCCACAAGAATTTTTCCAGTAGTTTTGCTGTGTTTGCCACTGTTGGAGGTGGATTTTTGGGTTCAGTGAGGTGCTGGGGATGGAGCCAGCTATGGGGCTGTGACTTGAGGCCATGGCAGGGGTTATGGTGTCCCCATCCCCGTCCAAGGGTTGGACAATGCTGGCAGGAGACACAGCCAGCATCACCTGGTGCTCTGTGCTGGACTGCAATGGTGGGAGCAGTGCTGGGATCCCAGCTGGGATCCAGCCTGGAATGGGGCTGCTGAGGCTGGTCACTCTCACCCAGGGCTCCATGAAGGTCTGTCCTGGGTGGGTGGGTCACTGTCACCCAGGGCTCCATGAAGGTCTGTCCTGGGTGGCTGGGTCACTGTCACCCAGGGCTCCATGAAGGTCTGTCCTGGGTGGCTGGGTCACTGTCACCCAGGGCTCCATGAAGGTCTGTCCTGGGTGGGTGGGTCACTGTCACCCAGGGCTCCATGAAGGTCTGTCCCAGGTGGGTGGGTCACTGTCACCCAGGGCTCCATGAAGGTCTGTCCTGGGTGGGTGGGTCACTGTAACCCAGGGCTCTCCTGAAGCAGCATCCTGAAGTGGATAGGTCATTGTCACCCGGAGCATGCCCCAGGAACATCCCAAGGTGGCTAGATTGGTGTCACCAGAGCATTCCCCAGGAGCTTCCTGAGGTGGATGGGTCGGTGTCACCAGAGCATTCCCGAGGAACATCCCGGGATGGACGGGTCGGTGTCACCAGAGCATTCCCCAGACCATCCCAGCTGTCCCCGCTGTGTCACCAGAGCATTCCCCAGGAACATCCCGAGATGGACGGGTCGGTGTCACCCGGAGCTTTCCCCAGAGCATCCCGGGATGGATGGGTCGGTGTCACCAGAGCATTCCCCAGGAACATGCCGGGATGGACGGGTCGGTGTCACCCGGAGCATTCCCCAGAGCATCGCGGCTGTCCCCGCGGTGTCACCGCCCGGCCCGGGGGTGACAGGGACATTTGAGGGGCTGGTGCCCTCTGCAGACGCGGACAGGGATCGCAGGGAGCAGTGCCCGGTTTGTGCGGGGAAAATCCGCCCGGATCACCGAGTCCAGCGTCCCCCGGCACTGCCAAGGCCACCGCTGACCCATGTCCCAGGTCCCCACGTCCCCACATCCATAGGGCTTTAAAAACCCTCCAGGGACGGTGACGCCACCGCTGTCCTGGGCATGGCTGGACAATCCTTTTGGTGAGGGAATTTTCCCTAATATCTCTCCTGTCGTGACTTGAGGCTCTTTCCTGTCGTCCTTGTTATCTGGGAGAGGAGCCCGACCCCTGCGTGGCTCCACCCTCCTTTCAGGCTGTAGAAGGTGCTGTATAAAACATGGATCCCTGCCTCACATATTTTTACTCTAATAAAGATATTTGATAGCCAGAAATCCAGCAGCTGCCACAATGCCAAGAGCAGGGACTATGACTAAAAGACAATCTGATCCCAGATTTGATTTGGCTTTTGCACACCTTGCAGAACTACAGTGAAATACTAGGAGGGGAAGGAAGATAAATCTGCTTAATGCACTCCAAATAATTTCTTGCTGTTGTAAAGCAAAATTCAAGTTAGTCAGATGGGAGGAGATTGCAACAGAACCTTTGTCTGCATCAACCAGAATTGCCAGCAGTACTTTTAGGGGGAAAAGCACCACAGCAAACCAAAACATCAAGCTCCTTTGGTTTAGGCTCTGACCATGCCCACCTGCCCCCAGGACCACCTTCACCCACGGGGCAAAGACAAATCTTCTATTTCCACACAGATAGTGGCAAATAAAAACCCTGTGGGGCTGTACCCATTCCCCATGCTGCTGAGGGACCCCTCAGGAAGGGTTGTCCCCAGGGCTGTGACCCTGCAGGTGGACAAGAGACTCTGAGATGTGGCTCCAGTGGGTGACCAAGCTGGGACACATCCTCATACCCTCATCCAGGCATCCCTGGGGTCCCTTCCTTCACCAAGCACCCCAGGGAGGTGCTGCAGAGAGGCTGCCCAGGCTGGGTGAGCACCGTGGCCACCCCATGACAGGAGTAACAGCCCTGGGGTTTGCACATTTCTCCCCTTTCAAGTCTCTTTTTACCACTATAAATTCCATTACTTTGAATTTAGTGAAAGCCTTCAGGATTTATTTTTTTTCCAAGCCAGTTATAAAAAGGACATTGGAATTACAGTTCCAGTGCTAACAATAGCATTACTCAAAGCTGCTGCCGAGAAGCAGGGAGCTCTGGATAGAATAAAGACCTAAACTAAAATGTCAATAATAACTCCTTTTTTTCTCTCCCTGTCTTCCAGCCCACACAATCTGCTTGGGTCCCTCTATCTTAATGAGCATTAAAATGGTTTCAAATTAGATCTACAGAAAATTGAATTTTTTTCCCCTCAGAAGCTTAGTCTGGCCTTTAAAGGCCACTGATGATATTTTGGTTTTGTGTAAGAGCATCTTTGATCTCCAAGGCTCTCAGCTCACACAGAGACACAGCTCATTACCAGCAATTTGTTGCTGTTGAAGTGTGAGTGCAGGGGGACAAACACCATGGAGAGAGAGACAGGGAGAGGTGTGGCTGGGGGGTCCTTGGTCCCAGACCCCACCAGCCCCGTGTGGCTCTCCTGGACAGGTGGGTGGTCACCAGGCTGCTGCTGGGTTTGCAGCCAGTTGCTCTCAGCTTGGTTTTATCCCCAAAAATGTGGGATTAAAGAGCCCCTGAGCCCTGCCTGAGCTCCAGGTGGGCTGTCTGGGGAGTCCTTGGGGACACCCCAGGTGACAGCAGTGTCTTGTTGAGATGCAGCAACGACCTGGCAATGCACACTGGCTTTTCTTGTATTGCTTGTGCTGAATCCCTCTGCACATCCTTGGTCCCAGGGGCTCTGGGGAAGGGGTCAGGCTGCCTGAGACCTGCTGCTTCCTCACTGCTGGGAAGATGCAGCAATGAGACCTTCCAGGAAAGCCCGTTACCATGGCAGGGCCTGGCTGCTGCTGCTGCAGAAAGAATAAATCTAGATGGTGCAAAGCTGAGCAATCCTGAGCACTGCAGTGCCCTGGGGCAGCACTCACTGTCTGGGGGATGTTTGTAAGGCACAAATGGCCTCAGGGTGAGCAGCCTGGGTTAAGCTGGGGCTTGCACCTGTGTGTAAGAGGAGTGACCAGGCCTGTCCTCCTGCTCCTGGGAGAGAAGGCAGCAGAGGCTGTGACAGTGCAGAGCAGACCAGGCCCTGTCCCTGCTTGGCTCAGTCACTCTGGGATGGGCAGAGTTCCTGTGAGGTCACAGCAGCACTTGGTCATTGGTTTGAGAAAGTTCTGCAAAGAACAGAGCTGCCCCAGGTGTTCCTAGAGCAGCCTCATCAAAGGAGCACTTTCCTGGGGAAGATGAAACAGGAAAGCCTTATAAATATGATTGTCTGGCTAAAGATTTTGAGAATATGGAAACTATAAGTGAGACTGAAATGAAAGCAAGCTTTGAGATCCCTCAGTTACTGAACAACTGGAAAACAATGGTGTGGCCAGCTGAAGGTGATCCCCTTTTGATGGAACAACACCCTCTGCTTGCAGACAGGCCCAAGGGGCAGAGCAGACCCTGCCAGCTTGGCAGAAGGGGCCCAAAGAGGAGTTTGTAGGGTTTAAAATGTAACACAGGATGGTAATGGAATGATTCTTATAGGCTGTATGGAAATGCTATAGGATTTGTACATTGTACTAGATTGGTTAGTGAGAATCAGAATATTCAACACAGAAGAAAATTTATTGTATTGTAACAGGAACCTCTCTCTCTTACCCTTTTACTCTCTTACCCCTTTTATGCTCTTACCTTTTTTACTCCCTTACTCTCTCACTCTCTCATCCTCTCTCCCCTCTCTTCTCTCAGGCCTGCTCTGAGCTGTGCCTGGCAGCTCCCAGCAGGGCCCTGCCCCCAGGCCCTTTGCAATGAACCCCAAGTTCCAGCCCTGGCTGCAGAGATCTCTGGTCTCCGTTCGTTCTGTCCTACCCCCAATGCTCCTACAGCCCTTCATGACCTGCAGCAGCTCCCTCTGCTCACCCCAGCCCCTCCTGAGCCCTCAGTCCTGCTGCTGGGGCAACAGGGCCAGGAAAGCCAGGACAAGCACCCACCAGCTGCAGGCTGAGAGCTGCACGGGGTGTCAGGACCAGCAGGCATTGATGGCTGTGAGCAGCCTCACCTGGATCCCAGCCCATGGGTCCTGAGATGTTCATTTGAGCTCTGCCAGAGCCCTCACTCCCTGCTCCAGCTGAACTGGGAAGTGTGGGTCCCCTGTGTGGGTCCCCTGTGTGGGTCCCCTGTGTTGGCCCCCCAGACCTTCACCCACACACTGCAGATCCCCAGGCTGGCTCTCACCCTGGCTGCCCTCACAAAGCCTCACCCTGACCTGGCCTCATCCTTCTGGCTTCATTTCAGACCTGCCTTGTTGTAGGGCACTTCCCTGATGATCTGGACTCTTCAATGAACAATCCTCCCCTCCTGGATGGGTTCCTTGGGAACAGAGGGACAGGGCTTTGCTGGTGAGCTCTGCCCTGGAGCCGAGGGGTCTTTTCTGGTTTCCTGGACCTCTGGGAGCTCCTGGCCCTTGCTGTGCCCTGATGAGTGGGAGAGGGGGTTGTACAAAGGCCTACAGGAGAAAATCAAGTGTTGGGTGTAGGGAATTAAGTTTCTTCCTCACTCCTTACTTCATGCAGCTGCTGAGGAGCAATGCCAGTGAGGGAATGTGAGAGGATGATGAGATGCAATTGCCATAATGCCTTTCTCTTTTTTTTCTAAGCTTTTTGCAGCTTCTGCAGGTGCTTGGGTTGCAAGGGAGGCCAGCAGTGAAATTATGCCAGCAGAGCTGCCCAACAGAAGGAAGGAGAGGCTCCACACCAGCTGGGCTGTAGCTGCAGCCAGGCAGGTGTCTAGTGGAGAGATGATCCAAACCCAAATGAAGCTTTCTCCTGGTATTTATAGATGAAGCTATTTCTCCTGGTGCTGCTCTAGCCTGGTAACTGTAATAACAGAAATTGAATGCATTTGTTGGCCTTGACTCCCATCAGGGCAGGTGTTTTCAGAGGCTGCAATGTCAATGCAAGGCAGGTTTTAGAAGGACTCTGTACAAATAGCTGTAAGAGGACTGGGATTATGATATTTGCCCAGGGCAGGAGTGTGCAAAGGTGGTGGGTGCTGTTGGGAAGCAGCTGCTAGTAAAAGAATTGGTTTAATTCTAAACTATCTTCAGCTCCCAGCATAAAGGGAGGGTGGGAAAATAGAACTGTGATATTACAGTTCAGGGAAAGTAAAAGTTTGACAGATTTGGCAGCAGCTGATCTATAAGGAAACTCCAACCCTGAGGGATAAAATCAGTCTGGAGAGATGTAGCTGGGGTGATTGTCTTGTCCTGGAGTGAGCTCCATGGAGATGGACCCACGCTGTGCCTGGGATGTTTTCACCTCACCCACATGTTCTCAGGGAGCTGAAGCTGTTAACCGTGATTCTGGCTGTATTAATTCAGCCATACCAAGTTCTTTCTCCTCCTGGTCCTCAGACCAAGATCCCAAGGTTTATTAACCAGCCTTTCATTGCTCAGCACGTGTTTTCTCACTCACTGCCACAAAATTTGGAGAAAGGAGAGGCAGTTTGGGTTGTGTACCTCCCTCACTGCTGCTCTGTCCTCCTTTGCCTTCTGGCTCATGCTGTTGGAACAAGCTGATCTGCTCTTGGCTTTCAGTTTGATGGATGAACCCCTTGGATGTCTGTATGTGATCTGCAAGGCTCTGCCCTCCTGGCTGCACCCACTGGGTGTTTCTCTGCCAGGCTGCACCCTCCTACCTGCCCTGGGGTGATGGAGGCTCTCACTGCTGCCCCTGATGTGCTCCTTTGGGATCTTGTGTCAGGACAGGTCCCTGGGGCAGCCCAGTGACTTTGACTCCCACTTTCCAGTGGGGAAACTGCATGGTGGTGCCTTGGCAGGTTTCCCCAGAGGGGCAGAGTTGGGGGAGTGGACAGGGATGTGTAGAAGCTTATCCTGCCCTGCTCCCACCTGTGTGGGAGGAATGGAGGCTGGCAGAGTACTGGGGATGCCCTGGTGGCTCTTTCCATCACTGTCCCCATGGTGACAGGTGCTGGCTGCCTCCCCAGGGCCAGCCCTGGGCCACACCAAAATCACCTGCACACCAATTGTCACCACCCTGCAGCCCCAATGGACCTGTGGAGGTGGGATCAGCAGTTTTCCTCCATGCAGAGAGCTGGGGTTTGCTGGCAGGAGCAGTGTCCAGGGGCTGCTGCTAGAACCTGTCAGAGCTGCTCCATCCTCTGGGAATAGTGAGTTTGATTTTTGTGACCCTGTTCACAGGGGTCTTAGGATGTGGGAAGAGACTTCATGTTTCAGAAGGTTTATTATTTTATGATTTATTATTTTATGATTTTATATTATATTACAACTATACTAAAAGAATAGAAGAAAGGATTTCCTCAGAAGGCCAGCTAAGAATAGAAAGAATGATAACAAAGGCTTGTGTCTTGGACAGAAAGTCTGAGCCAGCTCACTGTGATTGGCCATTAATTAGAAACATCTAACATGAGCCAATCCCAGATGCACCTGTTGCATTCCACAGCAGCAGATAACCATTGGTTACATTTTGTTCCTGAGGCCTCTCAGCTTCTCAGGAGGAAAAATCCTAAGGAAAGGATCTTTCATAAAAGATGTCTGTGACACATTTTTGGCTATTGGCCCAGTATGAGGGCCACAGAGCAAGTGGCTGCACAGGTGTCATTGCTGCCTGGTCACTGTGTGAGAGCACATTGTAGAGCTCAGCTGGCTGTGCCACGGGCTGGGGGTTCTGGCATAGGCAGGGACTCACCTCATGCAAGCAGCGCTGTGCCAGGCTGTGCCAGGCTGTGCAAGGGGAAGGCATCGCCCCTGTCCTGGCAGTGGAGAGGTTTCAGTGCTGCCCCCTGCCCTGGCCAGGGCGGGTTTGCCAGGTGTGACTCACCTGCCGCGTGACGGCTCCGGCTGGCCCGCGGTGACCTTTGAGTCTGGCTATCAGCTCATGGAAACCCAAATTATGCCTTGGGAAAGGGAAATATCTGGTGAGGGACAATCCCCGGGCAGCCCCGATGAGCAGGGGTAGGAGCAGCAGGGTGTGGTGGGGGGAACACCTCTGCTCTCCCAGCTTTTTTCCCTCAGCATCCTTCCCTGATGCAGCCAGCCAGCAGAATTGGAGAGCATTACAGCACAAAGAGAAATGTGCCGTGGCTGACGGTGCCCTCGGGCAGAGCCACAGCGCTGCTTCAGCATTAACTCCTTCCCCTGCATGCCTGGCTCGGGGTGGTTTTCTGGTGCTTGTGTCAGCACTGCTGAGGTGCCATCCTGTCCCCTAGCCAGGCCCTGGGTGATGGGGAGGGCTCTGCATGTAGCCTAATGCCACAAAGGGGTGGTTTCCTTTGGAAGGGGACTCTTGGCTGTGTCACTGGATGTTGGTTGGGCTGTTCACTCCACTGGAGCCACTCACATCAGCAGGTGGAGGGGGATTAGTGTCACCCTGTGTACTGGGATAGAATATAAGAAAATAAAGATAGTGTAGAAAGTAATCTTACCCCTAAGGAGTTGCAGCTGGGCCAATTATCAAAGATTAGAAATAGGCCTGACTTTAACAGGCCATAGCTGTAAGCAATGAGAAGAAGAGTGCTGTAAAAGAGTGGGGTGGCTGGGTGAGAAGGGGCCTGGAGCCAGTGGCTGCTTTGTGAAGAAGAAAGACTCAGTGCTCTGAGGAGCTGCCTAGGAGCAACACCAAGAAGGTGTGAAACTTCTGTTATAAGGGGACAACGGTATGGAACCCTTGCAATGAGATGACAACAACCCTGAGCCGTGCTCCTCTGGGTGCATCTGCTCCTGCACCAAGCCATGGTTTGGCTCAGATATCCTGCTCCAGGATGTGCCAAGAGAGCTGCTCTCTGGATTCCTGCAGGAGCAGCTGCTGGGACGTGTTTCTCTGTGCTGGGGATTGCTGTATTTTCCTCTGCACATACAGAGTAGCTGGTGAGGAGATGGAAAATGAAGTGTTTTCCTCAACAGTGGGGTGAGGAGACGTCAGCTGAGAGAGGGCGTGGGATTGTCTATGAGCTGTCACAGGCAACCAGGTGTGGGAGAAGAAGAGGGGTGTTTGTGGGGACCCCACATCTCAGCTGTGTCACTTGGTGCACCATCTCCCGTCCCCAGACACCTCCTCCTGGGTTGTGTGGAGAGTTGAGGGATTTCTTGGTGACTTTTGTCCCTGGCATGTGGGTCAGGGGCCATGCCAAAGCTTTTTATCACCTAGAACTGGGACAGCCAGGCTGCTCAAGTGAATTAATCCTAGCAGGGGGCTGCTGAGCCACACAGAGATCCAATCCTCTGGCTGGCAGCAGTGGTGGCCTCGTGTCACCACTGTTGTCACTGGCTCTCTGCCACAGGATTCTCCCCTACAGCCAACAATGTGGGTGTATTCCTTGGCCATTTCTGGGAAGAATTTAGTGGATTTAGGTGAAAGTGCTGCAGGAAGTGTGATTGTGGACCTTGCCTGGGAGTGGCTAATGCGATGTCCCTTCCCTGTTTATGAGTCTGTGGTGGAGAAGTCAGCACCCCACTGGGAGGGATGGGATCAAACATCAGGAGTGTGGGAAGAGCTGTTGGCTGGGGCTGTAGTGGATCACTGCTCTGGGCAGCCATGCTGAGATATTGTTACAGGAGAAAAGGGAAGTAGAAAAACTGGGCAGTGAAGGGGAGGAAGGCATGAGAGCCAGGTCAAATACAGCATCCAAATGACTTGTACCTCAGGTGGTGTCAGTTATCTCATGCTGCTGGACCCTGTGCCTGCCCACGACATCTCTTGGGATGGCAGACAACTAGAGATGGGGCTGCCCTGCTCCCACAGCACAGCGTTTCCCCATGATCCGTTGACCTCAGCCTGCTCCTATGTGTGGAAAAGCAACTGCTGCTTTCCTTGGCCCTCATAAACTTGGTGTCATTCTTGGTGTGGTCCTGTGCAGGGCCAGGAGTTGGACTTTGATAGTCCTTGTAGATCCCTTCCAATTCAGGATATTCCATGAGTCTGTGAAATGTCTTTTTGCAGTGAGGGAGAAATTCAAAATCCTGAGTGGTGCTGGATTACGAGAGTTCAGCCTGTGGTTTCAGTTTTTCTCAGGCAAGGTCCCACTGGGATCACTGAGGTCGAGTGAATCCTCCTATTCCCACACCCTTTAAGTTGTGCAAACCATCTGCCATCCCTGCAGATGCTGAACCCCCCAGGGAAGGGAGGACAAGCATCCCTCCACCCAATCCTTCTCCCCAGGCTCACACTGAGCAACGGGAACTCTTCCAGCAAAGGAGAGCAGAAATCCAGGCAGTGCAATTAGAATTATAATAATAGTAATTAATGCCTTGTCTCTCTCTAAGGATTTGCTGGTGATGCTTGCCAGGTGCTGGCTGGGCATTAAGTGATCAAAGCCACAGCACCCATGTGAAGGGGATGGGTGCCAGCTGTGCCACGGGACCTCAGTGCCTCAGCTGGGGACTCTCTCTCCCTGCCCTCATCTTTCTGCATGGTTTGGAGGGGAAGATTAGGAGGAGCTGCTTTAAGAATCTCAGGGATGAGGGTTAATGGATGGGAGAGAAGAGCAGGTCAGGAGCACCCTGTGTGTTAGCCAGGGGTGCTCACCTGGCCCCAGTGATGTGAGCTGAAGGGCCTGTGTATGTCTCTCTGTGTGCAGGGGCACAAATGAGCTCTACTGCATCGACTCCTGTCTGTGCACGTGTCTGCATGTGGGAGGCTGCTCCTGCACACACGTTTCAGTCGACACACAAATGCCACTCCGTGGGCTTGCACAGACACAAGCCAGCAAATAACATGGGGGCTGAGAAAATGCTTTACAGAGAGAGGCTTGAAGAGCTCAAATTGCTCCGTTTACCACAGACATTGAGAGGTGTGTTTATTCCAGTGTGTAAACACTGCCACAAGGAGAAAGGATGTGGCACCAAAGGACTCTTTAACATCAGAGAGCAGCAGAACAAGAAGCAAGGGATGAAGCTGCAAAAGTTGGCCTGAAGAGCAGGTGTGCATGCTGGCACAAAGGGGATGAGCAGTGGAAACAAACTGCTGGGGGATGGCATGGCAGGGTTTCTCTCTCCTGGTGAAGGGCAGTCCCTCTGGTGGTGTCTCAGCCAAGTTACTCCATCATCAGGCTCTCAGTGTGAGGGTAAGCCAATGTTATTTGTTATGCTCTTAGAGCCACTCATGTTTCAGTCTCTTACTCTTTGGGTGAGGCCTGGGGCACGGTCTCAGGATACAGGTTGGTGAAGCATCTGTGGGATGGAGCCCAAAGCAGCTGCCTGGTCTCCCTGCAGAGCGTGGTGCCTCCTGGCTCTGGGTGCCTCCTGGCTCTGGGTGGTTTCTGGTTGCTTCCTGCTCTTCTCTCATCCTCCCAGGGGTTGGGCTGTGGTGGGCTGGTGGCCCTTGTGTCTGGAAGGCTTGGTGAGACCAATAGGCTGGTGGAGTTCCAGCAGCAGTGGGGAGCTGCTACAGAGTCCCAGGACATTGTGCCAGAGTTGCCCAGAGAAGCTGAGGCTGCCCCATCCCTGGAAGTGTCCAAGGCCAGGTTGAACAGGGTTTGGAGCATCCTGGTGTGGAGGAAAATGTCCCTGCCCGTGGCAAGGGAAGAAATGAGATGGTCTTTAAGGGCCCTCCCAAGCCAAACCTATAATTCTATATATGTTGATAACTCTATCACATGTTTAGCCCAGAGATTTGTACACCACTGCTGGGACATCCAACTCCACCCTTGGGGAAGCTGCCTGGGAGTTGCCTTGCAGATGAACCCACAGAAGGGGGACAGGGGACTTTGGCTGTGGCCTCCTGATGAGCCCACAGAAGGGGGACAGGATCCCTGATGAACCCACGGAAGGGGGACAGAGGATTTTGGCTGTCGCCTCCTGTGAGGAGAGGTTCGCAGGGAGGTGTGGCTGAACGGTACCACCTCTGCCTGAACCTGCTGGAAGGTGTCAGCCTGAGACAAATGAGTAATTGTTGTTGCTGTTGGTATCAGATGACGTAGTTTACCCTCCAGCAAATCAGCTGAGAAGCGGTGAGGCACTGAGTGAAGCAGGGAAATAATTTAGAAAGGTAATAAACCTAAGTGTAATGTAAATATATTAGGGTAATGGATTTTATGTACACAGGAATACAGAATGGCTGTCAGTGGCGTAGGTAGTACAGGGCGCCCTCCATGGCAGTTCACATCTGTGTATTTTAGTTCAAGGGAAAGAAATAAGAAACCTAAAGTTCAACTTCCACAAAGCTCTGCTGCTTTACTCCCCCTTCCATCGCAGCCGCTCGGTGCCTGCCCTAATGGGGTGTGGTGGGCTCCCTCGAGTCACGCCCTCGCCAAACCCAGTAGGAGAAGGGGGAGAGGCTGGAGACGCAAAAGCAAGAGAATTTGAGGGCGGAGAGACAGAGTGGTCTTGTAACAAGGGAGCAGGAGAGGCTCTGGGTGTCCCCGCGGTGCCGGGCAGCACCTGCCAGGCTCGCCCCTCTCCCCTGCAGCCACCGCGGAGCCTCGGGCAGGTGGAGATGACCCCGAGACACGAAGTGCCCCGGGTACCGCGCTGCTGCCTCACCCGCCGCGCTCCCGTGGTTAACACAGCATCAGTCACGGCCCGGCTATGCCCTGGCATTTCCGCTGCTCATTCCCTGAGCAGCGCCAGCGCAGGGGAAACTGAGGCACGGTCAGGTGGGGCTGTGCCTCCTCCGTGTCAGCAGGCACAGCTGGAAACTCCTGGAAAGACAAGAGGGGAACGAATTCAAGTCACAAGCCAATGTCTGTGATGTAATGATGGAGGCTTGTGTGGCTCGCACTTGCAGCCACAGCTGAGCCCTCCGTGGGCACATTTTTCCCACATGTGACACCACTCCCAGCTGCTCTCCCAGCTCCTGTGCTTCAAGCTCGTCTGTGCTGCTGGCAAAGCACAGCTCAGGTGCTCCTGAAGAGGGGTTTATTGATAATTTTTTCCTTTTAATAACTACTATGCTCTTTGTCAGAAAATTTCACGTTCCTTGAAGTTAGGGGAATGTGGTGACATCTGAAAGGAAAATTTTATTCTAGAGCTTGTCTTGACATTTTTCTTCTCTCTTTTAAATTTTCCCTTTTAATAAGGGGAAAAGGAGAAAGGGAGAGCACACAGAATGCAGAGGAAGTGAGATTTCCCACCACAACAACAAAACTCTTCAAAACATTTTTTTTTAAACCAAAACAATAGTCAAAAATATCAGAAAACAAACCGTGGCAGTTTACCAAACATCCTTAGCTTACTTTTTTTTTTTAATGCTCTGAGTTTTAACTCCAGTGACTCCTCACACAAGTAGATAAGAGGAGTGACTCTGGGGTGAGCAGGGAGGCAGGAATGTAAATACACATTTTGACTGCAATGAGTAAAATCCTCCTGAATCTGGCATCACTGGAGGAATGATGGGTGCCCTGGCACTGCAGGCATTGAATACATTGAATTATAGAATCACAGCCCGGTTTGGGAACTTAAAGATCATCTCATTCTACCCCCTGCCAGGGGCAGGGACACCTTCCACTATATCCTAGGATGCTCCAAGCCCTGTCCAGCCTGGCCTTGGACACTTCCAGGGATCCAGGAGCAGCTGCAGCTTCTCTGTGCCAGGGCATCACCTCCCTCTAAGTAAAGCTTTTTCTTCCTAACATCCAATCTAACCCTGCTCTCTGTCAGTTTAAACCACTGTCCCTTGTCTTGTCCCTATTTACCCATATAAAAAGTCCCTCTCTTTCCATTTTAAAGCCTCCTTAAGGTACTAGAAGGCTGTAATGGGGTCTCCCTGAAGCCTCCTCTTCTCCATGCTTCAATTATATCCATGCAGATACATTTTACAGGCTGTTCTGCCCAGTGTAGCTGTGATCCAGGGGATGGGTCAGTGCTGTGGCATCGCTGCTGGCCATGACATGACAAGGGACCCTGTGTATGTCAGCACAAACCCTTGCAGTACTGTAGCTGTGCCTGGCTGCTTTTGTTCAGCTCCTGGTGCAGGAATCCTTTTTACTCACGTCGTGACCTTGGGCGAGCAACTTTGCTGTGCTTAAAATTAACTTCTCTGCAAACAAGGCGCATAAATCTCTGTCAGGAGAAGCTGTGGCGTGGCACGAGGGGCTCAGGTTTGGTGAAGGGTTTTTCCACCCTGAGATGTCACATGTGTGGTGTCCCTCTGGGGCAAGGGTGCCAGTGCTGCCCCAGAGATGGGGTGGCTCCAATTGTGCCTCAAATCACAAACCTTTGGCCACTTTCCATGGGGGAAGAGGGTTCAGTAAAATCTGCTGTAGCTCAGGGTGTTTTCACCCGCCCCTCCCTTCTCCTAATTTGTTTGGTTTTGCTGGCAGAGCTAAATAGGGGCTGCGGAGACTGATGAAAGAGGCTACAGGCTCATCTTACAAAACAAAAAGGCTGGAGCAAATTGGCGTGCTTAGCCTGGGAAAACAGAAGCTAAGGGCAGCACAAGGAGAGCGGTGTGCGGACGGATCCCAGGGTACGCCCTGCGGGAGGAGATGAGCTGCAGAGAGCCTTGGCACAAGGCTGCTGTGTGTCTGTAGCCTGTGACTACACGCAGCCTGGAAACGAGAGGTAGCTCTTAAGCACTGAGGAGGGAGGGCCTGGAAAGGCTTCCCAGCAGGAGCCCTGTGTGCCCGGGGCACACCAACTCCTTTGGTGCCCTGTGAGGGGTTTCAGGCTGCCACAGCCACCATAAAGGAGCACAAAGGGTCCCACAGCCCCACGTGCCCAGGCTGGTGTCACTGCAGGGCTGTGGGAGGATGTCTGTCTGTCCAGCCAGGTCCGGGCTGGGTGTGCTCTGCAGATAAACAGCTCCTTTTACACTTATTCATTCTGCCTGTGTACACAGCCTGCTCGCCAGCGGCCGGGAGGTGCCTTTTCCCGGCGTTGCCTTTGGTGTGGGTTTTACAGATGGTTTTTATTCAATCGGGCAGAGATGAGGGGGGAACATGGCAAATGTATGAAGTGTGCTGGTCACTGCTGGCTTCCTGGGACACCCTGACCTTCACCCACTGATCCACAGAGAGTGTGGGGTCATCACTGACTCCTCAGTCCCAGGTTGCTGCCAGGTCCCTTGTATTTGCCTCTTACAGACACTTAAAGCGACTGGGGTTATAAAAACAGGAGCAGGGAGAGGTGACAGCTGGGCCTGGAGAATTACAGGGAGCAAATGAGATTAGAGGGAGCAAGGATCACCGGGAGGCAAGATGGCCCCATGCTGGGCAGTCAGCTCCTTCCCTCAGAGCCTGACCCCACAACCGCTCCTTTCTCTCAGAGCCTGACCCCACAAGTGGTTCCTTCCCTCACAGCCCGACCCCACAAGTGATTTCTTCCCTCACAACCTGCTCCTTCCCTCAAAGCAGTCAGGGATCCACCAGCTTCTCTTTCCCTCACAGCTCAGCCCCACAATCTGCTCCTTCCCTCCCAGCCTGACCCCACAAGCAATCCCTTCCCTCCTAGCCCAGCCCAAGCCCTGAAGCTGCCCTTTCCTCCCTTCCCTTATAGTAATCAGGGATACACCAGCTTTCCCTTACTTCACCGCCTGACCCTATAGCAGTGAGGGATCCATCAGCTACCCCTTCCCTCACAGCCCAGCCCCACAGCCTGCTCCTTTCCCTCAGCCTGGCCGCACAATTGCCCCTTTCCCTCGGCACTCAGGGACCCACCCGCAGCCCCCGGCCCGGCCGCCTCTGCCTCGGGCCCGCCCCGCTCCCTCAGCGCGGCCGGAGCGAGGCGGGGCGGGGCGGGCGCGGGGCGGTCCCGCCCGCCGGGGCAGGCACAGCGCGGGCCGCAGGTACGAGCGGAGCGGAGCGGAGGAGAGCGGCCGGGCCGGCGCGGCCATGGGGAAGGTGCAGCTCTTCGAGATCCGCCTGGGCGACAGCCGCGTCGTCTACAGCCCCGGCGAGCCGCTGGCCGGCACCGTCACCGTGCGGC
Source organism: Agelaius phoeniceus (assembly GCF_051311805.1). Lineage (NCBI taxonomy): Eukaryota > Metazoa > Chordata > Aves > Passeriformes > Icteridae > Agelaius > Agelaius phoeniceus. The sequence continues at coordinate 2,053,597 of NC_135285.1, forward strand.
TCTCGGGCTCGCTGCAGTACCGAGGTGAGCCCGCGGCCTGCCGTGCCCTGCCGTGCCCGCCGCCCGCGGGGCCGTACGGCGGGGCGGATATCCCGGGGAGGGGTTCACGGGCTGCCTTGGCCCGCAGGGCGCCCCGGGGATGGTGCCGGGGAGCGGCCGGGCTCCCTTCCCCGGCTCTGGGGACCGGCGGCTCCGGGGCTGCCCCATCGCTGCTGCCCCCGCTGCCATGCGGTGGCCGGGAGGGGCCGATGGGAGCAACCTGCTGGATTATTTCCTTCTCCGCTTCCTCCTCTTACTTTTTGCTCCTATCCCATAAATAAGAAAACATCCTCCCAACCCCCTTCCCAAAACAGCCCAGCGCGGGGCTGTGCCACAGCAACCTCCGGAGCTGGCGGGTGCCCAGGGTGGCAGCGGGAGGTGGTGGAGGGGCTCGCCCGTCTCGTTCTGCTCTCCCGGAGTCCTGCGGCTTCCCAGGGCTGCCGGCATCGCCCGAACCCCGAGCCTGGTGCCCCTGGGTCGGACGGAGCCCGAATGTGTTAGGGCAGGGGGATGGGAGGAGGTGGGCGATGCCGTGTCCCGGTGGGCAGCAGCCCTGCCTGGGCAGGAGAGGGGAGATGTGCGATGCTGTGTCCTGGCAGGAGCGGCACCCACCCAGGCTCGCAGGCACCGTCCGCAGCGAGCAGCCGTGTTGTAACATCTCGAATGAACTCGGGCATTTGAGTTGCGGCTCTGCTGGTGTGGGAGATGTCCGCGATGTGTACGAGGTGCTGTGAGTGCCAGGGCAGAGAGTGCCCGCTGGGCAGCAGTGGTCTGGAGCAGGACGTGTTGGGCTAGCGGGTTGTTGTTGCTCCACGCGAGGCTCAGACCGTGCTCGTGGCTGGTGCAGTCCGTCAGGGCAGAGCGATGGGGCTGGACTGCGGGGAAATGAGCGGCTGGGCTCGGATCATCCAAACTGGGAGCTTCCTCCCCCGCCTGAGAGAAGTCATTCGCATTTGCAAGTCAGCTTTGTGCTCAGCGCTGTGGAAATGTGAACCAATTTGCTGTTTTCCCTGAGGTCTTGCTTGCTTCTTGTGTGTGCATGCTGCTTCCTTTGTAACAAATTATTGGAGGGGGAAAAAAAGACCAAGTAATGTAAAATGCGAAGTCTCTGTTCAAGAGCTGTCAGCCTGGATGATGGTGCCTATGCTTGCCTGTGCCTTGCTTTTGAGAGCACCTCTCCCAGTTGTCTGCAATAGCTTTTGGAAGCTTCTTGTGGAAAAAAAAGTACCTAGGACAAGTGTAAACTTGTAGCCTGTTTAACTCCTGTCAGAGCAAAACAGTTGCAGATCCAGCATTTATCTTGGTGGAGAGTACTCCCAGATGCACTTCCAGCAAAGATGTTCTTAATGAAATCTGGCTGACTTCCCTCCTCAGCCCATCCCGTTGACTTCCACCCATTCCTGAAGGTGCTTCTTGGGAGGTACAGGAGTTTGGCCTTGCAGGGTTTGGTGTGCTGGCCCCTTGTGCTGCCAGCTGGCCAAAGCCACTTGCTGCTGCCTCTACAACTCCCATTTGGAGAGGACCTGCCAACAGGTTCTGCTCTACACCAGCTCTCCTCTGCTTCCTGGTGGTGTTGTAGAGAAGGAGAAAGGTGTATCTTCGTTCTAGACATTCTTTCTGCTTCCTTATTGCTTTGATTCTGAGAAGCATCAGGGTCTGCTTCTTGCAGGTCCTGAACTCAGGAGGGGTTTTGCTGTGGGATCTAGTGTTTGGGGCTAGTGCAGGGATTTTGGAAAGAGCTGGGGCAGCTGAGCTCTAGGAAAGCTGTCAGGAGCATTCAGCCAAAATCTGAGGTGGGCTCCATGTGGTTAATGCTTCTATTGTGCTTAGGTCACTGAGCAGCTCTTCTAAGCTGTTTCCTGTACAGTGGCTTCATGAGCTGGGGTAGAAACTTTCCATTACTGGTGTCAGAACTCACCCAGTTAAGTCACGTTTGGATGTGAAACCAACTTCTGCCAAGCACAAGGTGACTCTTTGTTGTGTGTTCTCCCTCCAGCTGTTATCTCATGGTCTCTGCCACACTTGATCTCTTGGGCACCCTCTCCTTCTTTCTGGGTGAAGGAAATGTCTGACCCTCAGAGGAAGAGGCTCATGTAGCTGCTCAAACATCCTTTTGGTGTTACAGCAGATGACTATCTGCTGTAAGAGATCTTAAAGGGACTTGTGAGCCCTGTTGAGCTCTCTGGGCTCAGAAAGCCTGACAGGCTCTGGCTTCCTCTGGGCTGTGGGGAGAGCTGGGTGGCATCAACTCATCTTACATTGTATATCCCCACCCCACACCTTCTGTGGCCAACTGTGACTTTCCAGGCTAATAAACTGCTTCTAGGAGTTTAGTCCTCACCCCTGGCAGGTCTGGCCCACAGCTCTATAACTTGGTGCTTTCCATTTCCTGAGCTGGGCGAGCCCGGCGCGGTGACTCCTCGGTGCTGTGCTGTGTGAGATCACAGCCGGAACCAGCCTGCAGGTGACTCCTCACACGGTGACTCCTGGCTCTTGAAAATTGCACCTCCTGAAAGGTGACAGTGCAAACAAACACAGCTCCTTGTACAGGAGAACTCTCGGGTCGTGGGACAGTGTAGCTGGGGACACACCTTTTGGGATCATTCATGTTCCCACTTAGACTGGCGTCAGTGCCAGCCCTGCTGACTGGCAACGAGGGCTCTTCAGGAGCACATCTTCTCCAGCTGACCTTGCAGCAGCATCACAAACACTGACTGCTCCTGGTGAGCCACGTGGACCTTCTGAGGAGTCACACTTCTTCCTGTGCCTGTGCCAGGGTGAAGGACCTGCCCAGAAAACTTCTGTGCCTCAGGGGAGAGCGCTGATGGAAATGGAGAATTCCTGATCATTGTGCCTGGTTTGCTGGGTAAATCATCAAACATGTGTGTACAAAGAATAATTAATCTTACAGGAAGCTTGTGCAGGGACAGCTGGAGATGGAGTTAATTTGTGGGGAAGGAGGAGGGAAGCCAGTTCATTTGGAGCAGGGCAGGCAGTCCTGGTTGCCGGCAGGAGCATGTGGGAACAAAGGCTTGTGCTGCCTGGAGATGCTGGAGCACTTTCCTCTCAACTCTGTGGCTTCCAGGGGCCATATGGATTATTTTGGTCCCGCCTGCCGTTCAGTGAGGCTTCAGCAAGTGTAATGTTAAAATAACAGCCCTCTCTGCCAGGTCACCAAGAGTAAAGAAACCAGCAAGTGCATTCTGGAACAGATTTCAGCACTTTGCTATTCTCCACTCTGTTATTTGACTGTCCAGGTTTATGCAAGGATGAGTTGACTTTAAAATCACTTCCTTGATCTACAGAGCTATAGACAGAAGTACTCATGTTTGTTCATGCTCTAGAAATACAGATACACAATTCCCATTTCCACAGAGTGGAGAGCCCATGAATCATAATTTTCTTCTCTGATCTTAAATATAGTAAATATTCTCACTTCTCATATGGAGAACAGAGAAAGCTGGTGGTGAAGGGGGATGAAGAGCAGGGCTCTGAAATCTTGGGTCAGGTGTCCAATCTAAAAGGTAACTTTTGTTCCCTAGAAGGGCAGTAGGGAGAAATTTGGGTTTGGTGGTTCTAACGTGTGTGTAACCTGTGCCCTTCCTGAGGGGAAGGGATGACACCAAAGGGCTTTGTTGGCCACAGTTCTCCTACCACTTGACCTCTGGTACAGTGGAAAACATTATTCCTGCAGGAAGGCTGTGGCTTGGGAAAGTGCTAGGGAAAAGGTGGATTCAGTCCCTGCATAGTGGTCTGGCTCTCTCCTGAGTCAGAAGTTTGTCTGTAAAGGAGGATTGGAAATTCCTGTGTGGGCAGCATGGGTCACCTGCTCACCATGGGGGCAGCAGGGACCTCAGGGCTGGTCCTGCTTTGGGGGGCAGTGTGGGGACAGCTGAGCTAGGCCTGGGAGGGCACTGTCCCTGCTGCTCCTGGCAATGTCCCACGAGGTCCTTGAACTGCCTGGTATCCACCAGCAGTGGTGGGTGCCAGGATGAGGCCAGGCTCAGGAATGCTCAGGGATGGCTCTGCAGCATCTCTCCCTCAGGCTGGATGGCTCCTGCTGGAGAGGAGCTGGATTAACTTTCTTTTCTCACTGTGTGAAGCGAGACAGCAGGGAGCTGTGTGGCCAAGTCTGTCTGAGGCTGGGGAACAAAAGAGGGATTTTTGCTCTCCTGGCTGGCTTGCTGTAGAGCTCCAACTCCTCTGGAGTCAATAACTGATCACGAGATGGGTTTGTGTCTCTGTCGCTGCAGTGAGCCGCTCCCCCGCCCGCGCTCCGCGTGTGCTCAGCTGAAAAACTGCTCGCTGCTTTCCTTGGCGAGGAGATGTGCCACGGCCTCCCATCCCTTGTTGAACAAAATGGGAGGACAAGGGCAGTGGAGTTCTGTCTGTCTGATTTGCTTCCAAGTGTGACAAACGGGGTGTGAGTGCTTATCCCTTCCCTGGAGCGGCACAGAGCTGTCAGAGATGCAGCTTGTCTTTCTGGGCTGGAGTCAGGTAGGTGGCAGGGAGGCTCCCTGGCTGGGAGGAAGGAGCCTGTGGGTTTCCATGCCTCTCATCCCAAGGCAGCTCCCTGTCCCTGGCTGTGCTGGGAGAGGAGGAGCAGCCAGGGAGTGCATGGATGGGCGTGCTCCACTCGGAGCGTGTTGTGGAATACTTTGTGCTCTAAGTCATCCCCAGGGAAGAAGTAGGTGTGTAGAAGACACAGAGCTGTCACTTGGCTTGGTGAAATCTTGCTAGAGGCTCTCATGGCCAGTAAGAGGAGGATGGACGTGTGGATCATCCTCTGCTATCCAGAGAGGGGTACTCAGGCCCTTCCAAGAGATGAAGGGAATGGGATGGTTGGGTTGTGCTGCAGAGCTGCTGCAGACCTGACCTGTGCCAGAGCATAGAGAAAGGTGCTCTGCAGGCATTGGGGAAGGTCTTTTCCTTCTCCTGCTCAGGGCAGCTCCTCCTGAAATGGCCTGGCAAACATGTCAGGGGCTGGGCTTTGGTTTGGTGCCTCTTTTCTTGAGGGCTGATTGCTGAGATAGCCAACGTACAGCCTTTAGGCTACTGCTGTGACCTCTGGAGTCTGGCAACAGGAATTGCTGTGGAAGTTAATTGCCTCTTTGTGCTGCTCTTAAAATCTGTCACTCTTCAAATCTCTCGTGCAGAAATGCAAAGTGCTTAGGAGTGGAGAAAATGAGCAAAGGACCAGACTGTTGCCAGTCAGCATGGTTTTGCCTTGTGCACAGTTGTGCCTGCATGTGCTCAGAGTCCCTGGGCTGTGCTCAGGATCCAAAACAGAGGTGAAATGGATCCATACCACAAAGGTGTTCAGGCTTCTGTCAGCTTGTGATGGCTTTTAAACAGCAAATCCCCATTCCCCACTCTCTCTATGGCAGATTAAAAGTAAGTGATGGGGTGCACAAGTCAGCTGGGAGTGAGGTGTTTTGCTGTCCCTAGGTCTGTGGGTAGAGGCCTTTCACCCCAGCGTGGGCACCCATGGCTGGGTGCTGCTCTGTGCAGAGGGGTGGCCAGTGCCATGGGTTTGAGTTGTATGGCTTGAGTAAATTCTCACAGGTGTGTTGGGAACTTGAGATGCTGCATGATGGCAGTGGAGAGGATATGGGGAGTCCTAAGGTAAATCTTGAGCTGCTTTTGACTCCCTTGACAAGAAGAGGGTGGCAAGCTAGTGCCAACCTGGAGTTATTTAGAGGTCTGGTTTAAAAACACCCTGATCTCTGAGCACCTTAAACTTCATTAAAAACCAGAGTTTGTCAGATATCTGTAGCAAAATCTGTTTCCAAGAAGCATGAATCATTTCTGGAGCACTTATGTTTATGACTTCCACTCCTTTGTTCTTGTTGACAGCACTCTGCTCTCTGACAGTCGTTCTGGCTCAGGCAGCTCAGACCAGAGGTAACAATGCTGCAGCAATTCACTGTTCATCCCTCCCCAAAACACCCTCCTGAATCCCAAATATTCCCTGCAATAAGAGTGGGATAAAACCGGCTTGGAAGGTAACAACTCTAGGGAGGAATGCTCAGTGTATGGGTAGAAATTGGAGCCTCCTCAATGGGGGTTATTAGCAGGGGTCTGAATGTCAGGGCCAGAGGTGCAGCTCAGGTCCCAGATGTTCCTTTTCTGTCTGTTTGAATTTCTGAGGAGCCCAGCCTGACCATGAGGACTGTCTTACCAACTTGTAGCACTCCCAGCACAGCAAGGATTTGTTATGTATCTGGTGCTCTGGTGATAACAAGAACATAAGTCATCTTTCCAAACTGATGATCTTGCTATAAATAGAGAATCCAGCTGCTTGTGTTGAATGGCATCAAAGAAAATCATAGGAGCAGCTCTTATGCTTAGTGGATTCTGGCTGTTTGCTCTGAAGATGCTGGGGTTGGGAGATTTCTTGACAACTGAGACGTGCAAAAGCAGTGCAGGAGAGCTCAATGGGGAATCTTCAGCAGGGAGCAGGTGAGGCTGGGATCTCTCATCCTGGGCTGGGATCTCTCATCCCATGCTGGGATCTTCAGCAGGGAGCAGATGGGGCTGGGATCTCTCATCCTGTGCTGGGATCTCTCATCCTGTGCTGGGATCTCTCATCGTGGGCTGGGATCTCTCATCCTGGGCTGGGATCTTCAGCAGGGAGCAGGTGAGGCTGGGATCTCTCATCCTGTGCTGGGATCTTCAGCAGGGAGCAGGTGAGGCTGGGATCTCTCATCCTGTGCTGGGATCTTCAGCAGGGAGCAGGTGAGGCTGGGATCTCTCATCCCCTGCTGTGCCTTCCTGCCTCCCCAGCAAGAACCTGCCTGTGCTGGTATCTGGCCAGGATGAGGAGGCACTAAATGCAAGCTTGCTTTGCTGCTTGTAAATAAGGCTCTTCAGGAAAAAGCCCTTGAAACCTCCCCTTCTAGGAGAAGGGGAGCTGGCTCCTGGCTCGTGCCTGGGAGCTGCAGCAGCACTAAATAATGTGGAGGTGTCTCAGCAGTTCTGTGTGCTGAGCAGTGAGTTCAGTGCCTGGAGTGGCAGCAGGACAGACCCTGATGTGGCTCCACGTGGTTGCCTGACTCCTTGCTCCTGCCTCCTCTCCCTGTAAGTGGGCTCCAACCTCTCCCACCAAAACTGCTGTTCCCAGGCTGGCTGAGCAGTCCTGAGTGTGCTGCTTTAGTCCTTCCCCTGCTGTGGAGGCAGGCTCACTCAGGACACTGGGTTGTGCCAATGTGCTCTGTGCTGAGTCCTTGCAGCCCCAGGGGTGTCCAGCCTGTGACAGACCTCCTGCCCACCAGGTGCTGGGCTGACTTTGCACGTGCTCCTCATCTGGGGAGTGGGTGATGGGGAATCTGTGCCCAGGAGCATCCCTTGAGCCCCAGGAGGGGATGGAGAAGTGTCATCTCTCCTGAACCTTACATCTGCAGGGCTGGCTGTTGCTGAGGCCAGGAGAGCTGTGTCTGGCTGTGTCGTGGGTGGCAGTGAGGGGCTCCCAAAATGAGCATCAGCCAACAGGATTTGTAGCCTTACCTCTTAGAGAAGGGTATCTGAGAGTCTCAGAAGAAAATGAGCGTGACTCAGTCCCACAGCAGAGCCTGGCCCACAGGAGCCCTGCTGCTCTGGAATTACAGTAAGCCTGTTAAGCATGAATTTCCAGAAGTCTTTGAAGCATTTATTTAGAAAGAGTCTGAAAAGGGAGTAGGCTCTGGTGAATCAACCTCTTTGTGGTGAGTAGGGAAACCTGATCAGTCGGCTCTTTATCTTCTGCACCCCGCGTGGAGGGAGATGCTCCCACGGCAGGGGCAGAGGGGCTGTCTGGGCACAGAGCTGCCAAACCTGCTCAGGCTGTGGGGAGAGTGGGGCAGGGCTCTGGGGGTCACAGGCAGAGCTGGTTCCCAGGACAGAGGTGTGTTCCCAGCACATCAGAGAGCTCAGCTGCTCCTTTTCCATGGGAATCACAGTTGTTCTGCCAGCAAGGTGGGGAAAGGTGCCAGGCTTTGCACTTGCTTGAAAGAACAGTTGAGTTTGTTAATGAGTTTAAAGGGGCATTTTCTTACACCAGCATCCAGCACATCCCCCCCAGACCTGCAGGGCTCTGTGGTAGGTTGTGATGGAGTTTCTTGCTCAGTTCTTCCTTTTTTTAGACAGCCAAGTCAATTGTACCAGAATATCTTAACTCCTCTGGCCTAAAGTAGTGTTAAGTGCTGGGTGGAAACCTATTTCACTTTGGGCAAGCTATAAAAAAATGACATTCCTCACTTCTGTTTTAGCACTGCTCAGTCTGAGGAAGGGTGGCTGTGGTCCCTGTCTGGCTGAAGTGCTGAGTGCTGGCAGGTCCTGGCATCCATCAGCATTCCTGTGAGCCAGGGTGAGCTGCTGATTCTGTTCCACTTGTCTGCCTGCATGTTGGGCATCTGGGACTTGCATTCCCTTCCCACGGGGCTGCTCTAGGGGCCAAGTGCTGAAGATTAAGATGCTCTGACTGCTTATGTATGTACAGCCTTATTTCACTTTGAAGAGGATAGCTTACTTAAATTCAGGGCTCACAAAATCCAGCTTATTACCTAGGTCCCCTGAGAAAGATGGAGTAAATTAAATCTACATTAAATTTATTAAAATAAATCTGTCTTGTGCAGGGGATCATGAGTAAAACTTTTCTGGGCCCTGCTGAGATTCTATATATGAGGTATTCCTGCAGCTGCAGGCCCTGCCTGGAGCTTGGTGCCATCCCAGTGCATCCCTGAGAGCAGCAGAGGCTGCTTCCTCATGGATGGCATGAACAGAAAGGAGCCTCAAATGCAGTTCTAGCAGGAGGGCAGGCACTGCAGTCTCAAACAGGTCACAGTTTCCCACTCTGAATTTCTGTCCAGAGTAGCAGAAAGGAAAGAAATCTTTTAAGATAAAAGTTGGCTTCACACCCTGGAGCAGTTGAAGCTCTACATGAAATGTTGCCTCCATCTCTCCTCCAGCCTTCTGCTCCTCTGCAACCTCCCTGCTTTTCCCCTCCAGTACTTGGAGGGATGGATGCTGGGAGAGGAGGAGGAGGCTGTGAGTGCTGGCAGCGTGGCTCAGGTGGGTGGCTGGCATGGAGATATTCCTGGGGAGATGTGAGATCTGCCTCTCTGTGCCAAGTAGTTTCTCACTGCTGTTTGATCTGGCTGTTCCCAGCATGTCAGGGTGCCTGTGGCTGCCAGCCTGGCCTGGGAGGAAGAGGATGGTCCCTCAGCATGCTGGGGTGGGGCACAGCTGCTCTCCTTGCAGGAGTACCCAAGGAATGGCATCGCTGACCTCTGCCCTGCGTGTGGCACTGTGTGGAGCAGCTCTGCTGGACTGTGCCACCTGTTTAGGATGGGATGAGAGTCTGGGCTCCCAAAACTGGTCTGACATGTCCAGACTCTGCCCTGCCTGGCTGTTATGGTACAACCACCTCTGCCACTGTGGACTCTCGAGCAGAACAAGCCCACTTCTCCCCTCCTCTTCGCAGTCTGTGTGCCTCAGCACTGGGGTCTACATCAGTCTGAAGCTTAAAAAAAGTCCCAAATTTGTCCTGGTTTTGCAAGAGGCAGTATTGGAGAAAGGATGACCCCAGCATCCCCTTCTGGAGCATGTTTGGGGAGCAGTGAGGAGGTTGTAGCAGCAGCAGCATGGTGGGATTGGGGTGAGGGGCTGCAAGGGGTGAAGCCCCTCAGTCAGGCCCTGATGCAGGTGCTGTGGTGTTCCATGGCTGTTGCTAAGGAGCTGCCTCTGGCACATCCAAGGCACAGCCTCTGTGGCACGTGTTCATCCCCCTGCCACAGCCTGTGTGGCCTTGTTCACTGGTGAGTTTTCCCCCTGCAGCCCGATGTGTGCAGGGCCAGGCTTGTTAAGTGTGTTCAGCTGAGGATTTCATTCCAGATGTTCGAGATGACCCCCTTCCTCTGAGGGCAGCCAGCATGCTGATAAAACACTGTGATGCTATAAATAAACCTGTCTGCTCCACAAGGGAGAAAAACCTTTGGTTTGAGCAGGAGTTTGTTCTAAACACGAGCCCAAGAGTTGGCTTTTTTGTCTCAGGATTTATGTTGACCCTTGGTTTTGGGGAGGAGCTGGAAAATGTAGGTTTCCCTGCTGCTCTCAGCCTGATGGAAGAAAGTGCTTGCAGTGGGGGGAAGGATTGACCTACCTGGGAAAGGACTTAGAAGATTTGTTCTCCTGGTTTTCTGCAGGTCCACACCTGCCCAGCCTCCCTTTGGAGGCTCCTGCACTGCTGGAATGAGGCCATCCTTGTGTGTCCATACTGCTGCCCCTCCTCGTGCTGGGCTGGACTCTGGCTGAAATAATTCATGCATAGCTGAAATAATGACTGTGGGTCATATTGCCCCTGTGGCAGAGCTGTCACGTCCCTGGGGCTGCTACAGGTGGAGTTTTCCAGGCTGTCTTGGGGAGCTGCCTCAGCCTTCCTACAGTGTGAGGTTCTTTTGGAGGGTCTGGGCTTCCTGCAGGTTGGGTGGGACAGTGGACACATACAGACAGCCCTGTGGCCACAGCCAGGGCACCAGGCACTGCTGGCTCTTGGGATCACATTTGCTGAGCTTGGATTTGCAGGGCTGGCTCTGGTGCCCTGGAAATGAGCACACTGAAAGGTCAGGGAGGGAGGGACTGTCCCTTGCATTGCTGTGAGGGGTTTGGCTGGCCCAGCCCCTGGTAGGTGCAGAGGGCAAGTGCCAGCCTGGGGAAGGAATGGCTGAACAGCAGAGGTTGCTCTTGCTCCTGGGGGCTAAATGATGCTCGAGTTTGTGCCTCTGCAGAGGGGCTGCAGCTGGGCTCGTGTGTGGCAGGAGCATTAGCACAGGGACAGAGAGGGGTCAGACACAGCAACCACTCAGAATTTCACTGGGAGCCTGTCTGAGCCTCTGAGCAGAGAGCTACACTGACTGTGAGCTTGTGATGGCTGTGGGAGGTGGGATGAGCCCCTGGGGCACGGGGAGCAGCAGCCAAGTCCTCCAGGAGCTGCTGGTGCTGTGGGAGATGCTGCTCCCTGTGTGCCAGCTCCAGACAAGTCACCTCCCAGGGCCTGGCTACAGGCTTGGATTTGATTTGAGATGGAAAGCACAGACTACTCTTCTAGACAACTCCTCTCCTTCCACATTAGAGGCCAGATCTCTTTCCTGGCCCTGTGCTGGGTTCTTGTAAGGAAGAAGATAAAAACCTCCCCAGACAATCCTTAACCTTGTGCCAGACCCACTGCTGCCTCCAGCACTTGTTGTAAGCTCTGCTCTTGCCTCACTGGCTTGTGAAATGCTCAAGACTATTTGTGTCTCAAGAACTGACAGGATGGACCCAGAAGGATGGGGACAGCTGAGATTTAATTAGGAGCTGTTGGTTTAATTAGTAGTGTCTCAATATATTCATGCATGAGGGACTTGTGTATCTTGTGAGTTTCCAGCCTTCCTGCTCAGTCCTTTCTGTCTGCAGCTGTATGGGTGTGTTCCTGTGTAAAGGCCATCAGTAGAAAAACCTCATCCTGCCCTTCTTGGTGTCCACTTCTCATGAAACTTTTCTAGGAATTACCCAGTCTCTACAAACTGAGAATAACTTGCTCTGCCTATGGGTCTTGCTCTCTCTCAGGCTTTCCATTTTCCCAGTGCTATCTGCTCCTGCTTTGCTCCCAGGGTGGGAACCTCAAACCCCTCATTTTCACACAGGTGCAGGGTTGGAGGATCTCAGGGTGAATCCAAATTTGTGATCTTTGCTGAACCCAGAGGTGTCACTGCAGGGTGGAGCTGTGGTGCTGTGTGTTGAGGTGACCTCCTGCTGCCCATGCTGTGACAGCCCATCCTTCTGCCAAAACCAGCTCCCTACTACCATGCCTTGGGGAGGGATTTGGGCTCAGGGGGATCCTTCACCTCCTTCTCCCAAGGCTGCTCCTGGTCTCTGGGATGGAAAATGGCTCATTCCCAGCTCATGGATGCTCTGAGTCCCTGCAGCTCTGGAGAGTCCCTGGCAGCTTGAGAGAATCAGTTAAAATGTGGTGATCACTGTCTGCCATGGCTCTGATGGAGAGGGGTGAGGGAAGGGGGCTCTGCCTTCCTGTGGCTGGTTTCCATGAAATGAACACTTCTCTGATGCACACTCACTTGACTCCCACAGCACTTTCTCCTCCTCTGCTCCCTTGTTAGCTGCATCCAGGCATGCAGGAGTTTTCCAGAGGGTATCTCAGTCCCTGGGTGCCCTCTGATTCTGTCACTAAAGCGTGCCCTGGTCCCTTGTGCTGTGTGGGGTCACTGCAGGCACAGGGGCTCTGCCATCCATCTCATCCCACGTGTGCAGGGCTGGGCCCCTCCTTCCCTGCAGCAGGGACAGCTGGAGCCTCTGGGTCCAGCAGACACGGCTGAGGCCACGTGGTGACCTGGGTAAGCTTCAGCTGGCAAAACCCCAGGCTGTTTGTAAGTGCCATTTCAGTGCCATTTCAGAGCTCAGTTGCCAGCTCTTCATCCGTCCTTGCGGGGGAAAGGGAATGACAGGAGGGTCTGTTTGTCCTGCCTGAGCTGGACATCCCCCCTCCAGCTGTGTCAGGTTGTGTCAGGGGCCAGGGCAGCTCAGGCTGGAGCTCAGGGCAAGGTTCTTCCCCCAGAGGGTGCTGGCACTGCCCAGGCTCCCCAGGGAATGGGCACGGCCCCGAGGCTGCCAGAGCTCCAGGAGCCTTTGGGCAGCGCTGCCAGGGATGCCCAGGCTGGGGTTGTTGTGGGGTCTGGGCAGGGACAGGGGCTGCACTGGATGATCCTGGTGTTCCATTCCAGCTCAGGAGATTCTGTGATTCTACAAACTGGTTTTGTTGCTTCCCCTGCCCAGCCTAGAAAATCCAAGCTGACCAAGATGCAACAGCCTCTTCCCTCCCCCTCTGCCCATACCTGTTGTAGCAGGTGTGTGACACAGGTGGGACTTGAAAGTTCACTTGGGACTGGGGCTGAGTGCAGGGTGACCATTGAGCCTCTGCTTGCTCAGCACGTGGCTGGATTTTGGAAGGAGGGATGTGCACACACAGCCTGCCCCTGGCAGAGGAGGGGTTGTGTGTGCTGTCCTTTCCTCATGCCTGAGGTGCCACACCAGCTCCCCCGAGGAGGGCAACTCACTGGGGGAGGAGAAAAAGCAGTTTGAAATCTATGGCTGCTCTCCTTAAATCACCTTGGAAGGAGGCAGACGTGCCCAGCTCCTGGCATCTCTATTTTTACTCTGTGCAGAGATGGATATGGCTGAGCTGTCTCCTTTTATTTCCAGCACTTGGCGCGTGCTGCAGCGCGTTGCTAAAGATGTGTCTGGCTGGATGTGGAGCTGCCCGCTTCCCTGAGTCCCTCAGGGACTCTGGGGTGAAGGGCTCTTGCCTTCTGCATGGCTTCATCATTCATTTCTTCTCTCTGCCTCCCCCTTCCCCTCCCTTTACAGTTTTGGGACTTTGTTTTTTTCCTGTATTTATTCAAATCAGCCTGGGTAAACAGGGAGCAGGAGGGAGGTGACTGGGGCCACTGGTAGCACTGGATTCCAGAGGCATTTTTAATGGGTCTCTAATAACTGGAACTGGCCTATTTTGATGCACAAACTATTTTTATTTCCTCTGTCTGCAGCTTGGCACTTCCAAGATTTCCTTGGAAAGGCTCAGACTGTGCATTTTTCTTCCTGACAGGCAGCCTGACAATCTCTGTGCTCAGGTGGCTCCATTGCAGCAGCTGTGATGGTGCTGGTTTTGCCAGGTCCATCCTGACAATGTCATTTTTGGGTTCCAGCTGCCCCCAGAGCCATGTGCATGAGCTGTGCTTGTCCCACATCCCTGTCCCTCCTCCTGCTTGTGGGCAGGAACCTGTACAAGAGTGAGCCAGGCAAGTCCCCAGTATCTCCCTCTGGCCATGGGATACTCATGGAGAGGCTGATTTTATGGTCCACTGTTCCAAAACCTGGTTAGGAGTGAGATGAATGGTTTGATCTATTGAACCAGGCACCTCTGAAACCTCCCAAATAACCTGGCCCTGTATCTTCCAGTCTTTTCTGCTCTGGCCATGAAACTGGGGGGCTCTCTGGCCGTCCTGGACCTGCTGCCCCCAGCATCACCCACCCTGCAGGGGCCTGGGGACCTGCTGGCTCCTCCAGGAGCCTGGGGGATGAGGTGGGTTATGCAATCCCTGTGTCCAGCCACCCTGGCAGCTGTGGGGCAATAGCTCAGAGCTACTGTCCACCCCATTTTTCCCCAGTGAGGTAAGGGGGTGCTCATGTGTCTGGAGCAGGTTGGAGAAGATGCTGTGTGACAAATCTCTGCCCCCTGAACTGCTCCAAGGCTTGTCCCAAGTGTGGTGACTTGGTGTGCCTGGTGAGGGGACACTGGGGACTTTGGGGAGCACAGAGGGAAGGGGAGAATGAAATTCCTTCAAACTTTTCAGCCTGAAATGCTGCTTTCTGTTGCTTGGGGTTGGAATGGCAACCCCAGGGTGAGTGATGGTCAGGGAATGTGGCTGGAGAGGGCTTGGTGGGGCTGAAGGACTGGAAGCCCTGAGAGCCCCAGAGCAATCCCTCCAGGGACTGTCCCTCCTCTCTAGGCTGGCTGTGACCATGCAGTTTGGGATGTCAGTGGTTAATGGGGAAGCCTTGGAGCTGACAGCTGACACACTCCTCAGCAACTGGAGAGGGAATTTTGGACATGGTCTGACTTTAGCCCTAGTGCTTGACCATGGCAGCAGGGCCCCAGGCAGGGCTGGCTCTGGGTGTCAGACTGCAAACCACTGCCTCTGTCTGCTGTGGGAAGGGAGCTGTGCACAGCCTGTGTTCCTGAGCATCCCCACCCACCTGCCTCCCTGGACCAGGAGAGCCTCCTCACCACAGTGCAGCATCAGCTGCAATCAGAGCCTGTGGGCCCCTTGTCTGGGCATTGAACAGATGGTGGTGATCTATAAACTCCTGCTGTGCAGGGAGGATGAGGAGGAGCCTGCTCAGGGGCTGTTGCTCCTGAAGGATGTGAATGTTCTCCAGTTTTTGGTTGGGTTTTTCTTGCTCACATCTCCTGTGTGAAAATGAGGGAATGGAGTGGGTGAGTCTGGGCTTGATTTGACTGGGTCCATCTGTGTTTTGTGGGCTGATTCAGAGTGGGACAGGCTTGTTGTGAGCACAGAGATGTGGCAGTATGTCCGAGGTGGGAGCTTGGCACCAATGTGCAGATACACAGGACACCACTCTGCTAAAACCCTTCCTGCTCCTGGTGCTGAGGCCCCTCTGTGGCTCTGGCTCTGCCATCTGCCAAAAGAGAGGATTGGATGTCACCTGGGGAGGTGGGGAGGGTTCATTGTGATGTTCCCCTCGGGAGGGCGCCTGGTGTGTGAGGCCACACCTTGAGTGCTGTGTCCAGTTCTGGGCCCCTCAGTTCAGGAGGGACATGGAGAGGCTTGAGCATGTCCAGAGGAGAGCAATGGGGCTGGAGAGGTGCTGGGAACACAAGCCCTGTGAAGAACGACTGAGGGAGCTGGGGGTGCTCAGCCTGGAGAAAAGGAGACTCAGAGCTGACCTTATCACTCTCTGCAACTTCGTGAAGGGTGACTGTGCTGAGGTGGGGTCGGTCTCTTTCTCTGGGCAGCAACAAGAGACAGAACAAGAGGACACAGTCTCAAGCTGCACCAAGGGAGATACAGGCTAGAATTAAGGAGGAAGTTTTTCACAGAAAGAGTGGTCAAATACTGGAATCATCTACCCAGGGAGGTGGTGGAGTCGCCATCCCTCGATGTGTTTACAAAATGATTGGATGTGGCACTTGGTGCCATGATCTAGCTGAGGTGTTAGAACATGGGTTGGACTCGATGATCTTAAAGGTCTCTTCCAACCTAGAAATTCTGTGATTCTGTATCAGCTCAGGTGTGCTCTGTGCTGTGCTGGGGGAGTTCCCATCCCAGGCCATGCTATCCTGATCTTTCCCTGCCTTGCACATCGCACACACAAGGCAGTGATGTGTCAGCCTTGCTGCTCTATTGATGTTTGGATAATGAGAGTTGGCATCTGGAGCTGCTTATCCTTTGTCCTTGAGTGTAGAACAACACTTGGACTGCAAGGGGCTCTTCATCTCACAGTCATGATCAGCTGGGGGGTATGGCAGGAGATCTGAGGGGGGAGGCTGTTCTTCCTTGTGGGATTACAGACTTTAAGCCCTGAGGAGCTCATTCCACCTGTCTGCATGACCCCCTGGCTGGGACTGGGGTATGAGCTATGTGCTGGCCCTGCAGAGAGGGCATTTCCACCCTGTCTCCAGTCAGTCACTTTGGCCAGGCAGGTGCTCTGGAGAGCTGTTTGAGGTGCTTGCAAGCAGCAATAAATGCAGCCCTCAGTGTTTGGGTAGATGGGTGGAGGTGTTGATACCAACAAGGCTGAGGACATCTGAGGAGGGGAGAGCTCCTAAGCCAAGACAAACTGGCCACCTGCTTCCCAGGGAGATGCTTCCTGTGGATGCAGCTGGAATGCAGGGGAGCAGATGGGTCAAACAGACAAAGTGTCTGTCTGGTGGATCCTGTCACCTTTCTGCCAGCAGAACTACTCACCTGGCCACTGGGGTAAGGGAGTTCTGTGGGCTCCAGCTCTTGCAAAACCTGATGGGATTCAGGTGGGAGATGTTCAGGCTGGGACAGCCCTGTAGGCTCTGTTTGTGCCACAATAGGTCTGCCTGTGTGCTCCCTGTGTGGGGGTAGCACTGCAGATCCTCTCTTGCTGTGCAGCAAGGCCAGTCTGTCATGTTTGTCTGTCTGTGCTCCAGTGTCCACATCAGAATCTAATTTCAACCTGCTGAGTATTGGCCAAGACTGACTGAAGATGTCTGTGGGGAGCTCCTCTGAGAGCCAGGCTGCAGGCTGAGCTCTTGGGGTGACTTTCTCCAGGCAAGGCACAAACATAGCTCAAATTACTGTCCTTGCTTTTGGGAGGGTCAGGTGGCACCTCTGATGCTTCCAGACCTTGCTGTGTGGCTTTGCTGAGCATTGTGTCTAACAAAGGAGGAAACCACTCCCTCAGAACTGCTGACTGGCTGGGAAGTGATGTGTGGATGGACATTTTGGAGGTCCTGGTGCAGGACAAGTGTTAATGGCAAAGTGTTTTGCTGCAAGACATTAAAGCTGAGGCTGAGCCCATGAGCAGGGGCTGGGAATGTCCTCTGAGGGTGACAGGGTTGTGAATTCAAGCAGCAGAGCTTGTCCAGGCTGCACTGGGGAGTCCAGCTCTCTGCTGCTGCTTCAGACAGGCTCTTTGAACCCCTTGTTCAGCTGCTGAATGGGCTTGTGCCAAACATGTCTCCCCTCCCAGGGATGGTGGGACACTCAGTGGGATGCCTGGCTCCTCGTGGGGTGGGAGCAGCAGAGTCCTTGGCTGCTCATCCCTGTCTGGACAGTGACACCCAAGGCTCTCAGCCAGAGTGCCAAGGCTGGTGCATGTTTTGGGAGGGAACACTGCTTCATTTGGGACAGAGGTTTGCCTGTCAGGGAGCTACAATCACTGCTGGTAAGGGCTTCCTCAGTGCAAGGAAACCAGCTTGAGGGTTTCAAAGGTGATAGTACCTAGGAATAGCACTGGGGTAGCAGGGAGTGCTCAGTTGTGCTGGGAGTGCTGGAAAACCCAATTTTGGAATGAAAGCATGACCTGATTCCTGTGCTCCATTTCCCCACCCTGTGTGTGTTTCCATGAGCACTGCTCCTGCACAGTACAGTACCTGAGGCAGGTCTGAACCTGAGCTTTTGCTTTCTCCCAGTGCTGATGTGTGTCCTGTCTCTCCACAGCCATCAAGGTGAGCTGCATTGGATCCTGTGGGGTGTCCAACAAGATCAATGACACAGCATGGACTGTGGAGGAGCAGTACTTCAACAGCACACTGTCCCTGGCAGACAAAGGTACAGTCCACAAAGGCCTGGTGCAGATCTGTGCTCAGAGAAGCTTTACAGAAACGTTTCACCAAGACTTCAGCATCCCCTCGATGTGAAATACCCCTCACAGGCTGCCTTGGCCTGTGCACAGAGGATGGGAGCCAGGATTAGAGACTACAAGAGCTTAGCAGGAGCTGTGCAGGGAAGGATCCTGAACAGAACTTGGCAGCCACCCTGCAAACACTGCTGGCATCCTGTGGCCCTGGTCTTTCTGAGGCAGAGCTGTCACAGGGACTGCTCCCTGTCTCAATACTCTGTGAATTCACCCTGCTCTGTTCCCCACGTGTGTTTATGGTGCTCACAAACACTGATCAAAGCTGGTCAGCAGAAGCCAGTGGTTTGCTGTGAAAGGGGGTGTGGATGTGTCACTTGTGCTCCAGTAGAAGCTCTGGGAGCGTGGCAGGATCAGCCTGGGGCAGTTACCCCTGCTCCCAGTGAGATGGACAGAGATAGTGATGGGCTTGGATTGTCCTGTGGGTAAAGTGACACCAGAGCCTCTGGGGGATCTGGGCCTGAATGAATGCTGTCTTTCTGCTGATAAATAGGTCAGCCTTACCACAAATAATTCATGCTGTGCCCTGGCTCCTGTTGAAATCAAGATGTGCCAGTATTCACCTGCTGAAGGCAGTGGCTGTAACAGGAACATGGCAAAAGCCCAGGGTAGCAGGAGCTCAGCCCTCTGATACTGTTTTGTCAAGTAACAGGAAATGGGTAAAACTGAAATGGCAGTTTCTGCTAGCTCAGCAATTTTCCAAGCAGAGCTTTTAGCAGTGAGGGGAGACTGAGCTCATTCTTGCAGCAACTGCTGAGAGGGCTGCTTGCTCTCAGGTCCCTGCCAGGGGAGACAGTTGGCTGGCTGGCTCTTGGCTCCCAGCCTGGGGGCTGCAGTCAGAGATAAACTGCCTGGGAGGGCAATGGGAACCATTCCTGCCTGATTCTGGGTGTGCTGAGCACAGAGAGCCCAGCTGTGGGTGTTGGGGTGGGGGCACAGTCACAGGGGGTCTGTAAGGTGCTGCACCCCATTGGACTTAGATGAGTTGGGAGTTGTAGGCTGCAACTGTGTGGACTTATGGAGAGGTTTAAACCTGCAACTGCACTGAAAAATGCTCCTTCCAACTTTTGTTTCTAATATTTAATGACTGGAGGGAGAGCTGTGATCTTGTGGTCAGATCTGAGTGCTGGGCAAGCTGGGCAGTGGCAAAAGCCAGGCAGGAAGGTGGAGTGGGAAGAGGTGGGTGTGCTGTTTGTTGGGTTTGCAGCCCTGGAAAACTTTGATAGCTGCTTTGGCAGTCAGTTCTTGTGAGGTTGCCCTTGGGAACCATCCCCTTGATAACCAGGACTAGAGTGAACTGGGAAGGATGGAAAGAAAAACCTTGTGCTGAAGTGTGCCCTTTGAAGGCCTGACATCCAAATGTGGCCAAAATTTGGTAGTCCCAGTTCTTGAAGTGTTTGTGGAAAACCCTGATCTTTTGGCTGTTGGTTTTCTGGGACCCAGACTCCTGTACACCTCCCATGGCAGTGCTGCTCTCTGTCACCCACTGGTATCACAGGCTCTGCCACCCTTGAGCAGGTGCCTGGGGCTGGCAGCAGGGCTGGGCTGCTGGCTCTGCACTGGAGCTGCTCACAGAGCCACGAGCCTGGGCTGTGAATGGGATGGAAGGGGCCAGCTGATGTCTCCAGAGCTGCCACAGCTGCAGGCAGGCGAGGCAAGAAACAGCAGTGCATGATTTACCTTAGGTGTAGGGAATTGAAGGGAAAATCTGTCCCTGTGGAGTGGTGTGTTTGGAAACTGAGGTGTGTTTGGAAACTGAGGAGTGTTGTGGTGTTGTTCCTGTCCTCTGCCTTGCAGAGCTGCAGTGAGATTATGAGGAAAGCCCAGCCCAGGTATCAGCAGCTGCTCTGGAGCAGTGTGCTGGGTACTCACAGTCACTCACCTCTGCTCTTCAGCTTTTTGTGTCCAAAACGTGTGGCCCCAACTGCTGGGAGCTCTCAGCCTGATTCCCAGCTGCAGGGAAGCAGAGGGGGCAGTCCCTGTGTGTGGGATTGCAGCCACGGGGGATTTGCCCTTCATGCTCAGGAATTATTGCCCTGGACTTGCAGATTTGTCCCATGTCTGCACTCAGACAGGACAGCTGGGCCCCTGGGAGGATGGAAGGGGAGCAGTGGGATGGAGATGGAACAGTGTCAGTGCTGCCTTTGGACCTGATTCCACCAGCAGAGATGGCTTTGAAGCTGACCCTTGCATTTGCTGTGCTGGCTTGCAGGGATGTGGAACAAAAGCCCTGGGGGCTGGCACTGCTCCAGCCTGCAGCACAGGGACAGAGAGAGCTGTCCCAGCCCTCCCTGTGACATTGATGCGTGTCTGGGCTGCTCCTCCACCTCCCTGCCTCTGTGTCTGCCTGTCTGTCTGTCTGTCTGCCTCCTCTGAGGGGCTGCTGGCAGCAGTGTCCTGGCACAGCTCAGCCCTGCAGGGCTGTGCTGGGGGAGCCCTCCATGGCCTGGTGCAGGCAGAGCCTCAGTGCTGACTCAGCTGTGGCATTTTTAGGCTTTCCAGGAATAGCTCTCAGCTGCCCTGGCCTTTCCTGAAAAAAGCATGAAGGAGCTCCAGACAGATGGAGTGTCCCATGTGGGTGTTCCCTGGGTGCCTCCCTGCAGGGCTCACCCAGATGGGAGGGGAAACTGAGGCAGACTGGGCTGTGGGGTGAGGAGGTCACTGATGGTGATGGCAGGAGCCCAGGGTGAGTTAGGGGAGTTGGAAGCATTTCCAAGCAAGGGCTCCTACAGGAGCTGCTGGCCCACACTGCCAGCACACAGTTCCTGCCCTGGCCAGCACCAGCATCCACCCAGGACAGAGCACCACAAGCAAAGGTTGCTGTGGTGGCATCTGGTGTGGTCCTGCAGAGGAATCAAAACCATGCAAGACCCCCAGGGTGAATCCCTGCCTGTTACTCCAGGTGTGGCTTGGCTGTGCCCACCTTCTCCCACCACAAAGCCAACAGCAGAAGGGAGGGTGGGACTGTGGGAGGCCCTGGTGTCAGGTGGAGGGGCTGCCTTCCTGCCATGCCCCCAGAGGCCTTGTCCACACTGGGGATGTCACTGCTGAAAATGAGTTGAGGAAGGCAGGAATTTGCTTCTGCCTCAGAGGACTCTTCTGCTCCTGCCTTGCCCCCACTACAGAAATGCTGTTACCTCTTCTTTTTGAACAAGTGCATTTAAAAAGAAGGTAAGGAGGAGCAGCATGTCCCTGCTGGGGGGAAACTGGCAGCCAGGCTGTGCCCTGGGGCAGAGGGTGGTTCCAGGCTGTCCTCTGACACATCCCCAGCTCTCTTGAAAGGGGCTCATCCAGTCTGATGGCATTGGCCTGGATTGAAGAAGGATCCCAGGTGTCCCCAAGGCCTTACAGGGAATGGGGCTCTGTCTTGCCCATCCCTGGTGAGTGGCTCAGCCCCAGTGGTGCCACTGCTGTGCTGGCACACAGGAGGTGGTGCAGGGAGGCAGGCTCAGCCTGGCAAACAGCCTGCCTCACTCTATCCCTTCCCACATCCTGAGCAGAAACTTTCACAAACACCGATCTGTGCTCTTTGAGGACACGTGGGGGGAAGGGGAGAGGAGGTTTGCAAAACTGTCGAGGCTCAGATTGCTCTGTAAGCCTCCAAGAGTGACTCGACACTTCTCCTCCCACACACCTCTGCATTGAAATAAGTGAGGGGGCAGCTCGTCCTCTGGCACCAGCTGCTGCTTGTATTACACACTGCTCTGGGGTTTTTTATTGTATGAAAAAGGAGGCAGGCCCTGAAATAACCCAGATGCCCACTTTGGCACTTATTTAAGGCACTTTCCTTTCTCTCCCCACCTTGGAGCAGGCTGTGCAGGACCTGGCTGTGCCACTGGAGCAGGTTGGTGATGAGTGCTGCTGCAGAGGACCCTGCTCCCCTCAGGGCTTGTCCCCACTCAAGCAGGGCATCCTCTGTGCTCTGGGCAAGCCTCTGGTGGGGCTGGGCAGGAGCTGCAGGCAGCTGTGAGGAGCAGGGGATTGTGCTGTAGCCTTGGCAATCCCACACAGGCCAACGGTTTAATGAACTCAGGCTCTTTACATCAAAGCTGCTGGGAAGTGTGGAGTGTGCCAGCTGCTGCAGAGCCTCTCACTGCTCTGTTTGCTGCTGTGCCACAGAGGTCACTCAGCCACCCAGGGCTCCCAGGGGGGGTTGGTTGTTACTTGCCTCCTGGAGGGGAGGCTAAGAGGGTATTTACTTATCCCACTTGGACTTTGATTGCTCACTGGTGTTGATTTTTCCTTTTGCAAAGAAAGGCAAGAGGGGTGGGGGCTGCTGGGTTTCTGTAGGTGTCAGCAGTGCAGGGCATCAAGTGGCAGCGAGCACAGAATGGCACTGCTTGTACCCAGCTCTGGGACACAGAGCTGCTTCTCTTGCTCCAGTATAATGGAGTGATTCACTCTGCAGAGCCTCCTGCTCCTCTCCCCCTCCTGCTGTGCCTCTGCCCTTGTTCAGCCAGAGAGGAGCAGGTCCATCATGTGCCTGTACCCCCATGGGGCTGTTCCCTCCCTGCATCTCCAGCTGCACACACAGTTCTTGCCCTGTGGAAGGGTTGTGCATGCAAAGGTAGATTTTTGGTTTTTTTTCATTCCCTCCTTGTACCTGAGTTGAACTCACGCAGGGAGCTGGCTGTAATTTCCAGCTGACCTTTCTTTTGGCAGCTTGTTAGTTAGCTAGAAGGCACTGCAGGGATTTCCTGGCAGCTCCACATGCTTCCTCTGCTGGCAGATTTCTTGCACAGAGCTAAAAAGGGGCAGCTGTGCATCACCTCTTCCCTAGGGTGGTTCTCTGCCGGCCTGGCACAACACCTTCATGGCCAGCAGTTGGCACAGGGTAACAATCCTGGCTCCCAGCTGAATTTAAAAATCCTGGTGACCTGTCTAAACAGAATTGTGAGACTTGTACAGCTTGTTCTGTGTGAGCAGGAGGTCTCAGAGCAGCAGGTGATGCTCCTGGACAGCCAGGTCAGAGCAGCAGGGTGTCCATGGGCAGTGGTGAGCCACTAAGGATGTTCTGGTGCCAGCTCCTGGCCACACTGTGCTGCTGGGTTCAGAGCAGGAGCTGCAGGTTCAGCCCAGGAAAGCCACACTGAGGGATCTGCAGTTGCCTTGGGTCACAGCAGCTTCCTCAGCACTTCCAAATTTCTTGCCTCAGTAGACCAGTTAATCCTCTGGGGTTTTTGCAGCATTGCCACACTGCCAGATCCTGCTAATTCATTGAGAATGTCTCTGGAAGCTGCTGACACAGAGGTTTGTGAGCAGTGGAGCCCTCACCTCAGTGCTGAGTGCTTTGCTGCACCTCCTGTGTTACAGAGAGGTTGATCTCAGCAGCATTACCCATGGGGGGGTTGTTCCTGCTGTGTGTTTGTGTGTTTGCAGAGCTGGAGCACGAGAGCTGCTGCCTTGAAAGGGAGCGTGGAGCCTGCTGGGGCTGTGCTCCATCACTGCCATCCAGGGCAGGAGAGCTCTCCTTGGAGCTCCACACCGGGGCTTTCCTGGCAGCTGTGCCTGTGCTTGCTGGCAGGTTCCTCTTCTGGCTCTTGGCTGCTCCCTCAGTGGCACCTGTGCCTGCTGATGGCACGAGCAAATGTGTGCATTTCCCTCCTTTGTTGCAGTTTGTAATCCCCTGAGTCGAGTCCTGTGCTAAAGCTGCAGTGGCTCAGCGTCACCTCAAGTGCCCTGGCACAGAATTAATGCTGATAGAGCCTCCTGAGAGCTAAAGAGCTCTGGCCCCTTGCTTATATCTAATATTCAGTGTTCTGGCTGCAAAAGTGGATGAGGAGAGAGGGCAGGACAGGGGTGAGCAGGGTGCTGCCTGCTGGGACTGCAGTGACACTGACATCTCTGCGTGTAGCTGGGGACTGGGGGTCCTGTGGCACAGTGCAGGGCTAGGGCTGCTCATTTCTCCTCCCCAAAGTGGAAAACACAAACCTACTGCTTTCCTGCTCTCTGCCTGGAGAGCCTGGACAGGAGAGGATTCAAGCTGTGCATCAGCAGCACCAGAATCAGTCTAACTCAGCACCTTAGCAGGAGCTTGCCTTCCCCAGGGCTGACTTCAGGCAGCAGGAGGAAAGAGCCACATTGCTGCAAGTGATGGCACAGGGGCCAGCAGGCAGCAGGTACCTTTCTGTACTCCTTGAATTGGCCAACACAGTCAATGCATCACTTGTTAAAGAGCCAGGGAGAAACTGCCATATGGTCTGGCCTGCTGTTCCTCTGCTAGAGGAACCAAAAAATCTGTGTGCTCCAAAGGTGCAGCCTGTTCCCATTCCAGCATCCAGGAGGGAGCAGAGCCTGGCAGGGACTGCTGGGGAGGGACAGGGCTTGGGGACAGGAGCCCCATTTCAGCCACTGCTGTCTCCTCTGCCTGGGGTGTGGGGGCACTTTCCAGGCTCCTAGTGGTGGCTACAGAGCTGATATCATCCTTCTCTTTGGAGGCTAGAGGGAGTGACAAACAGGATTATTCACCTCTTTTGCTGTGGGTAGCTGTGGGTGAAGCCTGGTGAGGCAGAGGTGTGTGCTGTGCCCCACGCCATGGCTCCTGGTCTGCAGCCTGCTGTGTGTCACACATCTGGGCTGGCTGTCCCAGCAGCCCTCAGTGTGAGCCTTCACAGGAGGGGAATGAGCCTCACCCGAGTCTGTTGTGTGACCAAGGCACCTCCTGGTCCCTTCTGCTACCCTGGAGGTCCTGTTTTGTCATGGTGGCTGTGACCGTTGTGCAGAGGTGGCTGTGACCACCTGTGACTTCCAGACAGGGACCCTGGGGCTGGGAGGAGGATTTGGCAAGTGTCCCCACAGTGGCCCTGGCTGGAACGTGCAGCCCAGCAGAGCTGGCCCAGCAGTGCTGTCAGACCGGGCTGTTTGCACAGAAAGCTGCCAGGCAGCCCTGGGAAGGTGGGTGGGACACAGCAGGTAGGGCTGTGGCCTTGTTCCTGTGGGGTTGGCTCCTCCTGAGCCCCAGCCCAGCCCTGCTCTTGTGCCAGGCAGAGGCTGCTGGAGGACATTTCCCAGCCCTTGGCCAGCTGCAGGCAGGGTAGGGTGTGGGCAGGGAGCTTCCCCTCAGTCTGGAGGGATGGTGGCTTTGGGGGCCTGGGGATGTCTCTGGCTGCCACCTCTGCCTGGGCAGCACCAGCCAGGGAGGGGTCACTGCTCAGAGCAGAGCCAGACACTTCCAGCAGCTGTGGAGGAGTGAACTCGACGTGGATCATTTGTTTCACAGTGTAAATACAGACATTGGTCATTTCAGCCCCAGTGGGGATGATGGTGGCAGCTTTCCCATGCAGTGCTGCAGCACTGTGCTGGTTTGCAGGGAGTGCAGGGAAACCTTTGGGTGGGGAGGGACCTTAAAGAGCACCTTATTCCACTCCATGCCATGGCAGGGACACCTCCCACTGTCCCAGGTGCTCCCAGCCCTGTCCAGCCTGGCCTTGGGCACTGCCAGGGATCCAGGGGCAGCCCCAGCTGCTCTGGGCACCCTGTGCCAGGGCCTGCCCACCCTCACAGGGAACAATTCCCAATTCCCAATATCCCATCCAGCCCTGCCCTCTGGCAGTGGGAGCCATTCCCTGTGTCCTGTCCCTCCATCCCTTGTCCCCAGTCCCTCTCCAGCTCTCCTGGAGCCCCTTTAGGCCCTGCAAGGGGCTCTGAGCTCTCCCTGGAGCTTCTCCTCTCCAGGTGAGCACCCCCAGCTCTCCCAGCCTGGCTCCAGCCCTTGGAGCATCCCAGGGGCCTCCTCTGGACTCATCCAGCAGCTCCAGCTCCTTCCTGTGCTGGGCCCCAAGGCTGGGGCAGCTCTGCAGGTGGGGTCTGAGCAGGGCAGAGGGGCTGAGCCCCCCCTTTCCTGCTGCCCACACTGGGATCAGCCCAGGCCAGGGGAGTTTCTGGGGCCAGCACACAGGGCTGGGGCACACTGAGCTTCTCATCCACCACCATTCCCAAGCCCTTCTCCTCAGGGCTTTTCTCCATCCATTCCCTGCCCAGCCTGTGTTTGTGCTGGGGATTGCTCTGACCCAGGACCTTGCACTTGGCCCTGTCAAACTTCCCAAGGTTCCACAGGCCCAGCCCCTTCAGCCTGGCAGGGTCTCTCTGGGTACAGCCCAGTGTCTCCAGGGGATCCAGAAGACTTGGCATCAGCCCTCTGGATCAAGGAATTTCTTTTCTGTGAATGAAATGCTCCAGGACTCCCCCACACCCAGTGGTACAAGTCAACAACCCCAGTCCCAGTGTGGAGCAGCTGAGCCATGAATGAGAGCCACCAGACCTATCTCTGCTGGAGTCAGGGGCATCTCCAAGGTTCTTCTGCACTATGAGTGTGTTGTTACTGCTCCTGCTATCTGCACTGGAGCTTTCTCCAGGCTGTCTGGGGCAGCAGCTTCTTTCCCTCCAGGGATTTTCTGGGAGGAAGTTCCCAAGGCTGTGTGGGGGTGGCCAATCTCTGCTGGTTTGACTCCTGTCAGGGGGACAGGCTGCTGCAGGTATGGCCTCACAGCAGAACCCTGCCAAGCCTGCTGCCTCTGCTGCCTAATGACTTTCTCAAGGTATTTTTAGCTGCACATAAACTTCAGGAAAAGCTTTTTTGCATCCTAGGACACTGTGGCCTTTGTTCTGGCTTCTGGGAATGGGGAGGTGCTGGCTCGGCGTGGCTGCAGTGGCTGGCACAGCCCTGTCCCCTCACAGGGTCTGTGAGCTGCCCCTGTTTGAGGGGTCTCAGTGCCCCCTGGAGCAGTGCTGAGCTCCTGCTGTGCCCTGCCCAGGCTGGGGAATGCTTTGGCAAAGCCTCTGGTGCTGGAGGAGCAGGGAAAGGGCAGCTGTTCCCAGGTGTTGGGATGGCCATGGGCCCCCAGCATGGCTGCAAACCAGCTCACCCCTGCCTGCTGCCAGCAGCAGGCTCTGATGCAAAGTCCACTTGCAGATGGAATTAGCACATGAAATGTCCTGGGTTGTTGCCTGAAGCTCTCTGGGCTGGAGGGACAAGGGGTGATGAGTGGCTCCCCATGGGCTGTGTGTTCCCCTCACTGCTGGGATGCTGGAATTGGACAGGGGATGTTGTGGGATGGCTCTGGACACTCTGCCTGATGCTGCATCTCCCCTGCTGTGATCTGGGGATCTGTTCAAGGTCTGGTGAGACACACATTGCCCTGTGTCACCAGCACAGTGGCTGTGCTGGACTGACACTGCAAGTGTCCCTTGCAGGGAGCTGAGTTTGCTCCTGTTTTCCATGGCAGAAGTACCTGGGTGTTGGTTCAAGGTCAGTCTGTGCCCTGCCCATGCTCACAGGGAAGCTGGGACAAGGGAAATTGCAGATTTCCCCTATTATAGCAAGATCAGTCAGCATTAGGAAATGGAAGCTCAGCCTTTTGGAGCAAAGTTGCCAGCTGGAGAGTTTAGAAGCAGTTGCCACCTCCCTTCCCATTGTAAGGGTGCTTGGTTTGGGATTTGCCAGCTTTCCACCAGGCAGAAGACAGAAATGGTTTTGTAATTCCAAGTTGCAAATGGAGCCTTTGCTGTGCCCATGCTGGAGGAGCCTCTGCCAGGAGAAGCAAGAAGGAGCCCAGATTGCTGCTGAGTATCTGCCTTTCCTCCTGTGCAGTGGGAGGCAGGCAGGACCCAGCTCACCTGTGGGCTCTGCTGCCCTGTCACTCTGCCAGGCACTCTGGATCATGCCTGTGCTTTCACAGGAGGCTCCTATCTCAGTCAGGACCACTGGCTTTTCTTCATCTTAATTTTGTTAACTCTTGTCTGTGAAATAGCCCTGGCACTGAACTCCTTTCTGCACCAGTGGGTGCCTTGGAATGCCCATTCCAGGATACTGAGGATGCCTAAAGATGCTTCTCCCTCTTGGGGGAAGGAGAGAGTGGGCTGGAAGGAGCAGGTCTGCAAACAAGAGTTCTTCTTGGTCACCTGCAGCATGTCCCTGCTCCATGGAGTGGAGAGCAGGGCTCACTGTGCTTCCCTGCTCAGCTCAGGACTGGGTCAGGGCTCTGTGGCCACGAGCCAGGTGCTGCTGTGATGCCCTTGGTCTGTGTGAGCTGTGGCAGGAACAGCTTCAGTCTGGGGTGGCTGCTCTGGGAGCTCCTCTCTGGCTGCAAAGAGCAGGAAGGGCATTTCCAGCCCTCGTGGGCAGCTTGCTACAGGCAGGAGCTGCAGGAGGGACTTGCAGGCTCTTCAGGGGGTCACAGCCAACAGGACATTGGGCATTTGGGCTTGGTCAGGACCGTCAGGCTGGTCTAGGCTGACCTGTGAGCAGTTCCCATCTTGGGCTACCTGTGCAGAAACTGCCTCAGTGCCAGTGAGCCACACAGTGGCTCTGAGAGCCAAACCACCTCCTCTGTGGGTGATGCTGCCCACACATGTTCCTGGGAGAGTTCCTGGCCTTGCTCAGTGATGCTGTGGGAGTTAGAAACTGTGAAAGTGCTCACAGGTTCACTTCCAGCCCAGCTTTCTGTTGGTGCACCTGAGCTGGGCAGGACTTGGACAGAAATGACTTCTTGGATGGTGCTGCCTGTTATAGGCAGTCCCTGTAGAATAGGGACTTTTACTTGGTGGAGTCTGTGAACTCATCCTAAGGGTCCTGGAAAGGCTGTGAACTTTCATGCTCCTAGTAGGAGACTCAGAATTCCTGCCTGCACCTTCATGTGGGGCTCTGCATGTCACACAGCTGGGAATTCTCTTGGTGGAAATCCTCGGTGGAGTTCTCTCAGTGACCACTGCCCTCTGGAGCTCCCACCTCCTCCCTTGTGCAGGGCAGGAACAGCACTTGCTCCCACTCCTTGTCAGGTGCAGAGTCCCTGTACTGCAATGCAGAAGCTGCACAGGACAGTCGATGTATTCCAGTGAGCCATTTGCTTTCTAAAACAGGGATAATGGGTGTAGGATCAATGCTGAGTGGTGCCTGTTAAAAGACAGAAACCCTCAGGGCAGTCATTCACATTAACCAGGCTTTATCCCGGACCCCAGCAGCCAAGGCACCTGCTGCACCTCACCTGGCACCTTTACTGAGCCGGGCTGCGCAGGAGGGAGCAGGAGAGGCTGTCCCGCAGCTGCCTCGGGCCTGCCCAGCTCTGAGCACCAGCCCTGGCAGCGAGGGCAGAGCCTGGCTTGGTGCCTCCACCTGGTGACAGCGCCGGGTGCTGCATTTTAGCCTACATAGCTCCTGTTTGGGGAACAGGAGGGGAATCTGCAGGGAGGTGATGGCAATGGGCAAATGCTGCTCCTCTCTGTGAGGCCACAGAGTACAAATAGCCACCTCTGCTGTTGTCCCTTTGCAGGGAGGTGTTGTCCCTTTGCAGGGATCCACAATGTGCGTGTGTTGGATTGTTTATCCCTCTGTCCCTGCACTGTGGGCAGGACACACTCACTGTGCCTCGTCCCCATGGGGTGGCTGAGTGAGCAGAGAGGCAGAGATCTAGCTTTTCATAGCATGAATGATGCACCAAGTCCTGCCTGGGCTGCTGTGTCAGTGGGGGGATTTACTCCTCTCCTCCCCACCTCCCCCTTGCATGTAATCCACTTAATCCCCTGACGACAGGACTCGATTTCTGTCAGCTCTGCAGAGCCAGCGTTGCTAACGGCCCAGCTGCCTCCCCCTGTCTTGCAACAACAAAAGCACCAGCCAGAGCTGGCCTTTGCTACCTCCAGCAATGATCCTGCAAAGCAGAACAAACACAGCTCGATTTACTGGGCATCCAGGTCTCCCTCTCAGCTCTGCCACTCTAAAAACAAAACCTCTTGTGTATGCATGGATTTAACAAATATGGATAAACCTCAGTGGTTTTCTTACTGAAGGCAACTTTAGGAGCTGCTGGATCACACTGTGGGTTCAGTTCAGCTGTCACACTGCCCTAGAGGGAATCTGGGAGTGTTGGAGGGTGGATGGAGTTGGGGAGTTGGAATCTGTTGTTTTAGCCATGCACTGGATCTTTTCTCTGCCCTGGGCCCTCGAGGCTGTTGCAGAGCAGTGGTTGAAGGAAACAAGTGCCAAGGTTTTAATGTTGCCTGTTGTCTCAGCAGCCAGGCTGAGGTATTGCAGGTCCCTTCTGGGGTCTGAGGGTGGGTGGACCTCTGGCTCCAGCTCCTGAACCCTGTGCAGTCTGTGAAGGGCTTGGTGTGTGGCTGAGGGTGGAGTGGCTTGATGCCCACCAGAACTCCCTACCAGCCTCAGACAGTGCCTGTGATTTCTCAGTTCCCCTATGTCAGGCAGTCAGGGGAAGACTTGAGGAAAAATAAACCCACAGCAGCCCTGCTCTGTGTCCTGTGTCAATAGCCTGGGATAACCACTTGCTGTGGCACTGGGATCACTTAGAGCCTGCCCTAAATGACCTCATTTACAGGGTATCTTCCTACAGAACCTCTCCTGTCCCAAGGAGGGGTGGCTGGCAGCAGGTGCTCCTGTTGGCTCAAGCACTGCCCATGGGATCTGGAGCTGTGCAGGGGCTGTAGGCAGCGGAGCAGGTGGTGTGTGATTCCCTGGTGGTGGCTTCTCTCCCCCACATCACACATTCCAAGGTAAGAGCCTCTCAGCCTGTCCCATGAACACTTCACTCTTGTTTCCACAGGGGTCCTGACAGCTGGAGAGCACAACTTTCCCTTCCAGTTCCTGCTGCCAGGTAAGATGCAGAAAAGTGGCTGAAGGCCCTTCCCTGTAAGCCTTGGATTTTGCATATACTTCCAGTTCAGAAACTGGCCTGGCTCAGCCTTATGACCTCTTCTTTCTCTCTCAACTCCAGCTTCTGCTCCTACATCATTTGAAGGCCCTTTTGGCAAGGTCCTGCATCAGGTGAAAGCTGTGATAGACACACCTCGCTTCTCCAAGGACTACAAATGCAACAAGATCTTCTACGTTCTCTGCCCTCTCAACCTGAATGACATCCCTGACATCGAGGTAAGAACGAGCAGGGGCATGGCTGGAAATGCCAACACTTCAGCACTGTCCTTGTCCTGGTCCTGCTGTCTGAGGAGTCACTCAGTGGCTGGACAGCTCTGACTGCGTGCTGTGACTATGCAAGAGCAGGACAAGGACTCCTCATCTCTCCTGCCTTGCTGTCAGTACCTACTCCAGGTGATTTCTGACCCTTGTGTGTGTTGCTTTGAAAGGTTTATCTGAATTTTCAGCATGCAGAGAGACATGTTGGCCAACAGCTTCAGGTGCTTGGAGACACTTGGGTTTGGAGAACTTGCTTTGGAGGGGAAAGCAACTAATAGGACAGTAGAGCTGTGGGGCTGGAGAAGTGAGACCTGTTGTCTGTGGCATTGCCATGTTGCTGGTTCTTTGCATCCTCTTAGAAGCAAATATTTCTGCTTGCTTGTTTTGAATCTCTTGAGTGTTTTCCCGGAGGCTCTCTGACTCTCTTGAGCCAACACCTCTGCCTGTGCCGTCCTGCAGCAGCCCAACACCATGTCCATCACCAAGAAGTTCAACTACAAGCTTGTGAAAAGTGGCAACATCATCCTGACAGCCACGTCTGACCTGAAGGGCTACATCGTGGGCCAGGCCATCCAGCTGCGCACGGACATTGAGAACAAGTCCGGCCGCGACACCGGCGCTGTGGTGGCCAGTCTGCTCCAGGTGGGTGCCAGTGGGGCCATCCTCTGCCTTGTGCTGCTGCTCCACCCCAGGGAGGCCTCTGTGCAACTGGGGCAGTGAGGAGCCAAATCTCCACCTCTGGTCCTCTCTACCTTCCTGGGGAAAGAGGACCTAGAACTCGTCTTGCTTATCCCCTCTCAGTCTGTCACACAGCAATGGGTATTCCTGCTCTGGAATATGCCCCTTATGTCTGTGCTTGTGCCTATTTGACAAAGCAGTTGGGTGGGGTTGTGTCCTGGTTTACATTTGTGGGAGACAGAAGAGCACCTGCAGCCTCTGAGCCAGCTGTGTTTCTCCTGTCTGTGCAGAAAGTGGCCTACAAATCCAAGCGCTGGATCTACGACCTGAGGACCATCGCCGAGGTGGAAGGCTCAGGGGTGAAAGCCTGGAAACATGCAGAATGGAAGGAGCAGATCCTGGTTCCAGCACTGCCCCAGTCCATTCTGCAGGGCTGCAGCCTCATCCACATTGACTACTACATCCAGGTGAGTTTATTTGGAGTATCCCTGGGCTGGGCCGTGGCTCTGTGCCCCCTCCCAGGCTGAGCAGTGTGGTCTGGGTGGTCCAGGCATCAGGTGAACCTTCCCACTGCCATGTATCATGATGATGCCACTGTTTGCTCTTCTCTTCCAGGTTTCCCTCAAGTCTCCAGAGGTTTCTGTCACTCTCCCCATCTACATTGGAAACATTGCTGTGAACAGGGTCCCGCTGAGCCCCTCCCGCTCCATCCAGCACATCCCATCTGTGGTGGTCCCCAGTGCCCCCCCAGAGGAAGAGGAGGCTGCCAGTGGCTACCACCCCATGGACAATGTCTCCATCCCCACCAAAAGCCATTCCCAGCAGCAGCCCTTTAGCTACGCCCCAGGACTGAGCTTCCAGGAGATTCGGGCGGACTCGGAGCAGACGGGCTCCCCAAACCACCCCACACTCTGCCTGTCCACGGGAGCCACTGTCCCCTACTATGCTGAGGGGAATGTGGTGCCTGTCCCCACAGCCAGCTCGCTCATCCTGCCCCCAGAGTACAGCACGTGGGGATACCCCTATGGTGAGCAGCACTCCTGGGATCTGCAGCTGGGGAGAAACAGCTCCTACCTCAGTCTCTGCTAGCTGTGAACTGCTGGGATTCTGGGGATTCAGTCAGTCTGCTGCAGGGTGCTGTCAGAGGGATTGTGACATCTCTCTGCCTGCTTTAGCCTCTGGAGGAGTCCCCTCTTCCAGCTGTAAAAGCCAGCTGTCCTTCCCACATCCACACCCAGGCCTGCCCTGGGCTCATCGTGAGAGAATCTCCCTGTTCTTAAAAGAGCTCTCAGCCTCCCACTGATGGAAAAACTACTTGGCTTGTGGTGAGGCTGGTGGGAGCATAGCCAGGAAAATGATGTCACTGAAATCTTCTGTCTGACTTGGAGTGGGCCTGCAGCTGGTCTGAAGCTGTGGGGGTGGGAGCTGAGAAAGTGTCCAGGGTGGAGCAGCTCAGGGAAATCCCAGCATGCTGGAATCCTGGAGCTGTGCTGGGGTGACAAGGCCAGCAGTGTGTGCTGGGTTCCTGCAGCCATGCTGGGGTGGCAGGGCCAGCAGTGTGTGCTGGGTTCCTGGAGGTGTGCAGGGGTGACAAGGCCAGCAGTGTGTGTTGGCACAGTTGTACCCAAGTCAGCCCCTCTCTTTGCACTGGGTAACAGAACACTCCGTGTGTTACTTCAGCCCTGGGTTGGGGCACACAGGGCATGAGTGATCTGGAGGTGCTGGAAGACAGGAGGATGCTTAGGAAAGAAAGGGAGGAACAGAACAGGACTGTGAGGTTGTGATTTTTAACCTCCATGGGCATCAAGGCAAGGATGAGACTGACTGGCTGAAATCCTACAAAGCCCCTGTACCTCAGCTGGGCAGGCTGTGGGGCCCTGGCAGGGAGTGTGTGTTGGTGGGTTGCTTCACTCTGCCCTGGGTTACACAGACTGGGGTGAAGGGAATCTCCCAAACCCACCATAACCTCTCTCATTCTTCCTTTCCCCCACAGAGGCACCTCCATCCTACGAGCAGAGCTGCAGCAGTGCCAACTCCAGCATCAGCAATGGCAATTAGCCCTCCCCTGCTCCGACCCCGCTGGCACTGCCCACCCTGGCACCACGGGGCACCTGCCTGTGGCACAGTCTGGTACAGCACAAGGCGTCTTCTTGTCTCTCTGGCTGCTTTTGGGGGGAACTGCCACATCCCAGCCTGGGCTTTTGAAGTCTCTTTCTAGGGAGGGGGTAAAAAAACCAAAAAGGGCAGCCAGAGCAGCCTGCATGCACGTGGGAGAGGTCAGGGAAACTGAACAGTCTCCTGCTGCTGCTGGAGAGCTGGATGTGGCCCTGGAGCTCCCCTTGGAGCTCCTGCAAGTGCTGGAGAGCTGGATGTGGCCCTGGTGCCCTGGGCAGCAGCCTGTTCCAGTACTGTAGTCAACACTAACTGCTTTACTATCAAAGCACCTGCGATGCCTTATCTGAAACGCTCCTGACTTGGCACAGCTCCGCTCTAAGGGAAGGCTGGGCTGTGTGGACTTGCTCTCCTCTTTTAGGGGCTGTGTGCTCTCCACAAATGGTTTTTGACAGCCCTTCCTCCTTGTCCTCAGAGGTCCCAAGGGTAGCAGGAGGTTTCCTGGAGTAAGCAGGTTCGGAAGGTCAGGGACTTTAAAAAAGCCAAAAGCACAAGCCCTGCTGTACCTGAGCTGTGGGGGGAGTGATGGCAGTGTGAGTGGCCATGGGCTCGTGGGGACACCTGCTGATAAGCTGATAAGCCCTGGTGAGCTCTGGGGAAGATCCTGGTGTGGGATGGGGTGTCCTTTTCCCCACAGAGCCCTGTGGGACACAGCCCACCCTTGCTCACTGCTGGGCCCTGGCACACAGGACAGCAGCACTGCTCACTCTGGAGCAGGGGGACCAGCCACACTCCATGTCCCTGCAGGGTGCCCTCTCCTCCCAGGCTGCAGTTAAGTGACCATCAATCACAAAAGTCTGTCTGATGCTACCTCTGAGTCTGCCCAGGGGCCCTGCCCGTGGGATCCCTCCCCTCTCCTTGGGGCTGTCCCTGGGAGTGGCTGTCCCTGTCTGGGCCAGGGGCCTGTGGTGGCACTCGTTTGCTGTGTGTCCCCTGGGCCTGAGCAGAATGTGACAATGAACACAACCCATGTGGGAGCTGCAGCCTCTGCTGCACCTGGCAGCTGGGGGAACAAGCTGGGTTTTCTTGCAATTTTTCTTTTGTGCTTTTTCCCCACACACACCTTGTTTAGCTTGTTTAGCATTGACTGCCCAAGCTGAGGAAACCACAAACCACATCCCTCAGAGCCACAGGTGCCCAGCCAGGCTGGAGTTGTGGCCTCCAGACCTTTGGAACCTCACAGCTGGTCCCCACATGGCCCCAGGCTGGGCAGGCAGTACCTGACAGACCTTTAGGAGCATTTCCAGCTGCTGCCTCCTTGCTCAGCCACCTCTGCACACCCTTCAGGCAGCTGGGACAGGCCCTGCTTTGCACTCTTTCTTTGCAAATGCTTTTTTATTTTATTTTTTTTTAAGCATTGAACTGCTTTAAGGGTAGTGTAGCAAAGGTGCCGTTCTGAGCAGTGCTGGCACAACATGCACCAATGATGATAGTGATTGTCATTGTCCCTGAATATATATAAATATATATATATATATGAGATGAAGTTGTTTTTAATGATTGAATTCAGAAATACAAATTTTAATGCTGTATTTAATAAATTATTCTATGAGAAATGCTGTGCTTTTTCATCCATTTCTGATGCTGATCCATGTGCCTGTTCATGCCAAATCAGGAATGCACCTTGCTGTTTTCTTACAAAATGAAGTTTTTTTGCTCTCACCAGGAAGGGTGGTGAACTCTGCCAAGGCAGCTTGGGGAAAACAAACACAGTGTGGCCTGACCACAGGGCCAGGCTCAAAATTCCTCATGGCTGGAGGGAATTTAGCACCACGTGGGCTTGGCTCTGGAGAGAGCAGCCACTGCAGTGCTGCTTCCCAGGCCCTGTGTCCTGAAGCCAGGATTTGTCCAAGTGGCCCAAGAGTCCTGGGCAGTGCTCACTGCTGGCAGGGGAGGAGGGGGAGAGCAGACTCTGCCTTTAGGAGGATGGAGATGGCATAGCCAAGGTCTGCCTGGAAGGGCTGGAGACCACCAGCCCCAGCTCCTAAGGAGCCATTTGGAATAAACTTACTGAGAGTGGAAGAAGGCTCCTCCCCACAACCCACTTTGGTCATCCCATGTCTGAAGCATGCAGGTGTTGCCTCAATGTTGTCACTGCAGGTAGCCTGGGGTGTGATCTGTGTCTCAGACACAAAGATCCTTACTCATTCTCTTCTCAGCTTATGCTTCTACCCAGTTTCCATGGTTCTCCTTTGTCGGGTGGTCCAGCCTGCCATGAGCAGCATTCTTCATCCACAGTGGGCCAAAGGCAGGTACAGCTCTTCCCCAGTGCTCTTCCTCTTCCTCCCACTTGGCTGAACCTGTCTTGCCTGGCTCAGTCTGCAGCTGCCATGGCCTTCCTTGCTGTTGGCTGTGCAAATCCTTGAACCCAAATCCCTTCCACACCCCTGGAGAAATTCCTATGAGCTGTCAATGCTTCTGGACCTGCTGGGTTGGGCTGCAAGCTCCTGACCCAGGCAGGCTCTGGGAGAGGCAGGAAGGGCTGGGAACAGGCCTGGTCTCCCAGCTCCTTCTCCATCTCTGGGGCTGAGCTGCTGCTGATGTGTCCAGCCCACGTTCCTTGGCTGGAAAATGGGATTGCTCTTTGGTTGCTGTGGCCAGAGCCACTGGGCTGTTTTTCCAGACTCCCAGCCAGCAGCTGTCCTCCTTGTTCCACCTTTGGGAATGTTCCACCTTTGTTTTGGGCATGTCCTTGTTCCACCTTTGTTTTGGGCATGGCCCATCCCTGGTGGAGGCTGTGGAGGAGGGAGCCCCCACCCAGCCCGTGCTGTGCCCTGTGTCTGCAGTGCTCCTGTGCACTCAGCTTGCTCTCCCCAATTTATATTTGCTACAAACTGGTCTTTGGGACCCCCTGCTGTAGCCTTGCAAAGCAGAGAGCAAATGGGGACACTCTTGTCTGGTGAGGAGTGTCCATCACCACCGGCTGCTGTGGGGGGAGCAGGAGGAGCTGGATCTGCACCTCAGGGTGGTCTTCATCCTTGTGGAGGCCAGGGCTGCTCCCCAGCCCAGCTGCTGTGCAGGGGCCCCTCTCAGCCCTGGGAGGTGCCTCTGGCCAGGGTGCAGCAGCCATCAGCCAGGGCTGTCTCTGAGCAGCCTGGTTGTGCAGGAGAATTGACATAACAAGTGACAATCAGTGCTTTGCCACCCTCCTGCCCTGCCTTGGCAGTGCAGGGAAGTGAAGCCTGACCCAAAGAGCCTGGCTGATGTTTTAGGGAGCCCTTTGAAATGGGCCAGGACTGCAGGATGGAGGGGTTGGTCCAGCTCTCCTTGCTCCCCCCTGCAGGGGTGGCCCCAGGGCACTTTCAGCAGGTCCTAGGGGAGGGCTTTGGATGAGCACAGTGAGGCAAACCCAGTATTTGGGTTGGATTTGGAGTTGAGTTTGGACTCGCCCTCTCCAGAGAGGATCAACCCCTCTGTCCTATCCTGTCCACAGCCTCTCTGGCTTCCACCTCTTGGGGAGCTCCTTTAGGCCTTTGATCATCCCTCCCTCCTCTTGCTGAACACTGAAATAAAGAGGAGAAAAGCCCATTTTTCTGATCACAGCTCTGGGGAAAGAACTTCAGCACAAAGGGATTCATTCTAATTCCTGGCTCAGATCTTTGAAGCACTTGTTTTTGAGTTTGTTTGAAATGGGGAGGGGGAGCAGTGGGGCACGAGAGAAGCTTGTGAGTTAATTGTTTCCAACTCAGTGTCCA
The DNA here is from genome assembly GCF_051311805.1 of Agelaius phoeniceus. Lineage (NCBI taxonomy): Eukaryota > Metazoa > Chordata > Aves > Passeriformes > Icteridae > Agelaius > Agelaius phoeniceus. Next base: position 2,091,043 of record NC_135285.1, read on the forward strand.
ATGGAAAACACCAAAAATATCATCAGCTCCTTTTTTTTTTTTTTTTTCCCTGCTGCTTTTATGTCCTTCATGGTTTTGTTCTTTTTCTGCTCTCCACATATTCCACCTCCATACCTTTGGCTTTTTCAGTGTTGTTTGTGTCCTAAACTAAACTCTGCTTTGGCATCTGCTGTCCCACTGCCTGCAGGAGATGGGGAAAGGGGAGTTGGGGGATGCAAAGGCTCCTCTTTCTTTTTGACAATGATTCTTTTTTAGCTTTCCACTGAACTTCCAGGAGTTTTGTAAAAATAAATATTTTCTGCTAGGATGTTTTCCTGTTGAGCCAGCACAAGACAGGAGATACAGGTTGTTCTAGGCTCCATTTGGGTTTTATTCTATATTTTAAAATATTTGCAACTATCTGCAACAGGAATGTCCCATCCCTGCTCCCCAAGAGAGACTGGCAGGGTAAAACCCACAAAACCTGTGCCCTTTCTTGTACCACTACTCGTGGCTGTAATTCTTTATTCCTGTGGTTCTCTTTACAGATTTTGGGGTTTTGTACAACTATTTGTGATGGCTCTGTACAACCTAAGACTTCTGTGCAATTTATAACTGGGTTTTGAAATGTAAACTCGCAGTTTTCCATGTTTACCACAGCTTCTGGGGAGTATTTTTGTCCTGGGTTTTAACCCCCCCAAATGTAAAGAACTGGAAAAATGTAAATAAAGATGATCTTTTTTAAGACCAAGGATGTTTTGCTCTGGGTATGTGATGATCATAAATGATATCTCAGCTGAGACCTGACGGTGAGAAGTGGCTCAGGGCTGTCAGTGGAGGATCCCCACTGGAGCTGGGGCTTGGAACCTGGTTTAGAGCTGAGGTTAAAGCAAAGCCACGGCTCCTGCAGCTCGGCAGGGGAAGGGCTGGGGTGGGAAGGCCCTGCTGGGCTGAAGGAGCTCCTGCTCACCCCATGGTGAATCACAGAATCATGGAATATCCTGAGCTGGAACGGACCCACAAAGATCATCCATCCCTGCCCTGCAACCCCAGCCTGGGCATCCCTGGCAGCGCTGCCCAAAGGCTCCTGGAGCTCTGGCAGCCTCGGGGCCGTGCCCATTCCCTGGGGAGCCTGGGCAGTGCCAGCACCCTCTGGGGGAAGAACCTTTCCTGATATCCACCCTAAAATCCCCCCGCCTCAGCTCCGTGGGCAGGTGCCGCTGGAAGGACGCGGCTGCGGCCGGAGGAAGCGCCGGGCGCTGGGGTTGAGCTCTTCCTGCTGCCCGGAATCCCAGGATGTGCAGCTGCGGCTCCGCTCGCCCGGCTCGGGCGGGAGAGGGCGATGTCCGCCCGGCTGGAGCTCGGCGAGGCTGCTCCGGCTGCCCGGCCCTGCCCCGGCCCTGCCCCGAGCCGAGCCCCCAGCCCTGTCCCGGCCCTGCCCTGGCTCCCAGCAGCCGCTCCAGGAACGCAGGGAGCGCTGGCACAGCACAGCCCGGCCTCGCCCCGCTGCCCTTCGCTCAGGATGGGTTTGAGGCTGGTGGTGATGGGCTGCAAAAACTCTGTGTGCTCCTGGTTATTTCGGCTTCTTTTGGGAGCCTCTCCCCTCCCTGATGGCTTGGGGAGGTTTGTCCCAGTGGCCGCTGCGTCCCTATGTCCATCTGGGAAAGACAGAACTGCAGCAAACGCTGGAGAGGAGCCACCAGAGCCCGTCCTGATGTGCGTCCGGCCTCATCCCTGTCCCGGTGCCACCCCGGCAGGCCGGGTCTGGTTTGTAGGAGCAGGGATGAAGGCAGGAGATACCCAACATCCCACGTGGGGCATCCCCACTACAGGATGGGACGATGTTGGCACCCCCAGTACAGGATGGGGCGATGTTGGCACCTCCAGTGCGGGATGGGGCGATGCTGGGTACCCCCAGTACAGGATGAGGCGATGTTGGGCATCCCCAGTACAAGATGGGGCGGTGCTGGGCACCTCCAGTACAGGATGGGGCGATGTTGGGCATCCCCAGTACAAGATGGGGCGGTGCTGGGCACCTCCAGTACAGGATGGGGCGATGTTGGCACCCCCAGTGCGGGGTGGGCGATGCTGGGCACCCCCAGTGCGGGGTGGGCGATGCTGGGCACCCCAGTACAGGATGGGGCGATGCTGGGCACCGCTGGTGCGGGGTGGGCAATGTCCAGGCTGCCCCCGGCCCCTGCCGGGGCAGAGCTTTCCAGAGGTGGCTCTTTGTGCGGGGAGCAGTTTCCCCATGCCGGGGGGATCCCAGGGGAAGGACACCCGCCCCGCCACCACCCTCCTCCTCCTCCTCCTCCTCAGCCCATCTCCCGGCAGCGCTGGGACCCCCGGGGCCCCTCCGTGTCCGCACCGAGCGGAGGCACCGCAGGGGCCGCGCCGGGGGCTCCGCGGGGACGCTGCCACGGCCCTGCCGGTGCGCAGGGGTTCTCCGGGGGTTGGTTGATTAATTAATTAATTAATTATTTAATGAGCTGCTGCTGCCAAACTGAGGGAGAGGCTGCTCGGAGGGGATGGGGCGGGCGGGGGGCGGGTCCCCAGGCCCGGGGACTCTTATTTTGACCGCGGCGCTACCGGGCGGGCGCTGCCGCCGCTGCCGGGCCGCGCTCTGGGGCCGCCGTCTCCTTCCCCCGCCGGGCCGGCAGCGCCCGCGGCGGCCCCGGGGCTGCTCACGGTGTCCTGGGGGCTCCCTGGGACTCTGAGCAGCTTTGGGAGCCTCTTGGGGTCCCTCACACACCCCCAAGTGGCTCCGCTTCCCGGCACCCGCGGGGGCTGAGGGGTCCGGCCCGGGGTGACGGGAGGGACACACAGCCCGGAATGGTCGGGAAGGACACAGAGTTCGGGGTGACCGGAGGGACACTCAGGGTGACCGGGAGGGACACACAGCCCGGGAGGGCCCTGCTGGGGACGCTCCGGTGGCGCTCCGCTGTCCCAGCCTGTCCCACAGCCTGGGGCACCGCGGTGTGAGGGCAGCGGAACCCCCGCCCCGGGACTGTCAGCGCATCGCGACAGCGACAGCCCCGGGGCTGGCACAGCTGTGCCAGGAGTGCCCGGGGGCTGCAGCTGTGGGACAGAGCGGGATAACCCCGGCTGTGCCCAGCGCCCGGCCAGGGCTCCCCGCGGAGCTGCCCCCGCCTGGAGCGCTGCAGGGCGAGAGATTCCCTGTAAACACAGGGAGAGGGGACACACCAGGATCCCCCAGCCCCTGTCCCTGCCCAGCCCCTGTCCCAGCAACCCCAGCCTGGGCATCCCTGGCAGCGCTGCCCAAAGGCTCCTGGAGCTCTGGCAGCCTCGGGGCCGTGCCCATTCCCTGGGGAGCCTGGGCAGTGCCAGCACCCTCTGGGGGAAGAACCTTGCCCTGAGCTCCAGCCTGAGCTGCCCTGGCCCAGCCCCAGCCGTGCCCTGGCTCCTGTCCCTGTCCCAGAGCAGAGATCAGAGCTGCCCCTCGGGAGGAGCTGGAACAGAAATGTCCATTTGCCCACTCAGAGGAGCGAGGTGCCAGCTGGTGCTGCAGGAGAGCGGTCTGAGGACCAAGGGATGGGGTCTGTTCCTCCAGAGAGCAGATAAGAAATGTGTAAATTGACTTCAGGGCACTCAAAGGCTCCTGTTTCCCCCAAGAAACACGGATTGTCCTGTCAAGGAAGCTGGTGCAGCAGTACCTGCCCATCCCTGTGTCTCCCTGGGGCAGGTGTCATTTCCTCAGGGTGGCATCTGATGCAGCTGTGGGGCCAAGGAACCCTTGCAGGCGTTTATCTCTCCCCTTGTGCTATTTTCTGCTTTACTAGAGAGCTGTAAAAGGGATAATTGTTTTACAATCATGGGTTTAGGGCCTGGGCACTGGGAGGGGCCGTGAGGGGTTTGGGAGGGTTGAAGCTGTTGTGGGTACTTGAGGTGTGGGAAAGGCAGTGAGGAGGCTGAAGGGACCCCTCGGTGGGGCAGAGCCAGGGCGAGCTCCTCCCTCTGCCCCATCCCTGTCTTTAGGTGACACCAAAAACCTTGCACAAACTGGCCTGAAATGACCCAAAGGTGGCAGAAGCTAAAAAAGGAGGTGATTTTCGACCTTTTGGCAGGAAAGACAGAGGGACTTTTTGACGCTTTCTGGGGTTTTTGCAGGGATTTTATTTTATGTAGGTTTCTGGGCAAGCTTGCTGCTGAAAGTTTGGGGAGCTCATGATGCGCTCAGCTGGGAACGGGGCCTCTGGGCGTCTGCGGGGCACTCGGGGGTCTGGGCGGGATCAGTGAGGAGCCGTGGTTTGTGGGAGCGGTGCCGGGAGCGCGGGGTCCGTCCCAGCCCAGCGCTGTCCCCGTGTCACCGCAGCGCCATCCCCGCTCCGCCCGTACGGCACTTCCCGGTGGGCGCCGCCATGACACCGTACGGCCAGCAGGGCCCCTGGGGGCCGCCATGCTGCCGCGCGCATGCGCCGTGCCCGGCCGAGAGTCTCCATTGAGAAGAATGAGGGGCAAGGGGCGGAGCCAAGGCGCGAGGAGCCGCCGGGGGGGCGGGGCTGCGCTCCGGGGCTCCGGCCATGGCCACAGTGGATGCCGAGGTGAGTGAGAGCGGCGGCGTCCATCTACCCGGGCGGGGGGAAGGAAGATGGGGGAGCGTGGAGTGGTATCGCCCAGGGCCAGGCGGGTTCTGTCGGAGGCCGGGAGGGGGGCCGTGCCCCCGCCGCCCCATGGTTCAGTCCAACTCCTCTGAGGGGAAGAATGTGGGAGCTGCTGCCATTGTGTGTAGGGGGGCCCGGGACTCTGTATAAGTTACACCCCTCCACGGTGAGTCAGTGGTATGTGCCATACAGATTCCGGGGCTCCCCCCAATGGGAGCGAGTGCGTGTGGCGGAGGCGGGAGGGGGGAGCGGCGGGGCCGCCATCCATGTTCCGGGGCCGCCCCATGCGGCGGGGCGGCGCTGGCGCGGCTCCATCCAGAGTCCGGGGCCCGGCCGGGCGCGGCGGCGGCGGCGGCGGGCGGGCCGGTGCTATGAGCCATGCAGGGTCCGGGGCGGCGGCGGGCGGGAGCCATGCAGGGTCCGGGGCCGCGGGCGGGAGGAGCCCCTGAGGGAGCCGGGGCTGCGCGTCCCGGGGGAGCCCGGCCCGGAGTTGGTGCTGCCGGCGCTGCCGCTGCGGTGACACGGGGACAGAACAGCCCTGCCGTGCCTCCCCGGAGCCGCGCCGAGCCGCCTGGGCGCTCCCGAGCATGTACAATCAGCCATGGAACGGTTCGGGTTGGAAGGGACCCGAGGATCCAGTGGCACCCCTGGCATGGCAGGGACACCTCCCGCTACCCCCGGCTGCTCCAAGCCCGTCCAGCCTGGCCCGGGACACTGCGGGGATCCCGGGGCAGCCGCAGCATCCCTGTGCCAGCCGGGCCGGCCCGGGGTGTCCGCAGAGCCCCCGTCACAGCCGGGCTCGGGGGAACACGGCCCCGCATCCCCGAGAGCGGGCACTGCCGTGGGGTGGCGGCAGCCGGGGCTGTGACCGTGCCCGGCAAGTGAGGGCACACGGGGCTGCAGCACCGCTCAGTGTGCCAGCCCCGGCTGTGCACAGAGGGTAACCTTGGCACAGTCTGTGCCCTCAGGTGAACGCTGCAGAGCGGCTGGGCTGGGCTGGCTGCTGAGCCTTCGTGCACTGGGAGAGCCACCAGGTAATGACACAGGTGTGCATCGTACACGGGCTGTGACACAGGTGTGCAGTTGTACAGAGGCTGTGACACAGGTGTGCATCATACACAGACTGTAATACAGGTGTGTATCATTGTCAGACTGTCATACAGGTGTACACTTGTGTATGGACTGTCATACAGGTGTGCAGCTGTACAGAGACTGGCATACAGGTGTGCTCTGTACATAGACTGTAATACAGGTGTACAGCTGTACAGAGACTGTCATTCAGGTGTGCACTGTGCATAGGTTATAACACAGCTGTACATTTGTACACAGACTATAATACAGGTGTGCATTGTACACAGACTGTGATCCAAGTGTGCATCATTGTCAGACTGTCATACAGGTGGGCACTGTACATAGACTGTCATACAGGTGTACAGCTGTACAGAGACTGTCACACAGGTGTGCATTGTGCACAGACTAATACAGGTGTACACTCATGTATGAACTGCCATACAAGTGTACAGTTGTACACAGGCTGCCATACAGGTGTACAGCTGTACAGAGACTGTCATTCAGGTGTGCATTGTGCACAGGTTATTACACAGCTGTGCATTTGTACACAGACTATAATACAGATGTGCACTGAACACAGTAATACAGGTGTACAGTTGTACATAGGCTGTCATACAGGTGTGCACATATGTGCAGGCTGTCATACAGGTGTGCATCATTGTCAGGCTGTCATACAGGTGTGCAGTGTACACAGACTGTGATCTAGCTGTGCATCATGCACAGACTGTGATCCAGGTGCACACTGGTGTACAGACCCACTGCAGCTTGTGCCCACAGCCAGGTGTGGTCACTGTCTGGGCCCCCCAGGTGTGCCAGGCTGGCTCTGCCTTTCCCAGCTCTCTCTCTGCAGTGCCTTGGTGGCAGGGCTGTGCTCTGGCCTGTGTGGGGTGAGGTCTGTGGGACAGCCACTCAGGTGACACCAGCAGTGCTTGGAAGTGCTGCAGACAGCTTGGATTTATTCTTCAGACAGGATTCCCATCATTGTTGGAAGAATGTCCAATGCTTCCTGTATGTTTTCTGTTCCATCCCAACTGGCCTGATCCTGCTGCCTTTCCCTGCTGCCTTTGCAGAGGATGAGTGTTAATTTTCCCCTGTGACAGAGAAATCAGCCCTTGAGTGCCTCTGTGACTCCATGGTCCAGTTTTGCTTCCAGGAGAGTGGCAGGGCTGTAACTGGGGCAGGAGTTGGCTCATAGCTCATCAACTCCTAAAGCACAGGTCAGTCCTAACCCTGCAGACACACAGGTTTTATTTTGGGAAGCATCTCCAGGGGCCCTGACTGGGTCTGCCCTGTGAGCAGAGCATTGAGAACCACTGCTCTCAGTCAGGCACAGTATCCCCAGATGTTGCTGTGGATTATGGGGAGGGAACAGTGACTCATTTGGAGTTTAATTCCTCCCCTCCCCCATGAACTCAGTTCTGTCTGAGGCCAGATCTTGCTTATACCCCTCTGAGGCCAGAGGGGAGGAAGTTGGTGTAAGTCAGGCTGGAATGTGGGGACTGGAGGAGAAGCTCTTTGCTTCCCTAGTGCTGGTGTGGGAGAGCAAGGAAAAACATCCCACATTCTGCCAAGTGCAAGATGGAATTGTTTCACTTGGTGCAGAGAGGTGCAGAGGTGTGTTTTTGGTGTGTTTTTGGGAGGAGATCCTTGCTCCCAGCAAAGAGCTGGGAGGGAGTGGGCAGGTTGGGAAGGTGATGTCTGTGTGTCTGCAGGGAGTGCCCAACCAACTCTGCTGGCAGCCACTGAACTCCAGACAAAATCTCCCAGTCTAGAACAGCTTCTTGCCAGATCTTAGTGTTGATGGCTGAGGGAGGATCTCTTTGAACACCAAGTTCTTGCTAAGTCCTGTGAACTTCAGTTGTTTTTCTTCTCTGTTACCTCTGTCCCAGGTGATCTCTGTGCTGGGGAATGGCTGTGCTGCAGTCCTTAGGTGCAGTAACCACGAGGCTGCAGAAAAATCTGATTTTGCTGTTGGATTTCTTTAGCAGATGTCTTATATCCAGTCCAGTTTGGGGTTGTTACGTGCTTCAGACCTACTGCACTAAAGTTCAAACTTGAAGGAATTGAGTTTTGAGGAATTGAAGCTCTCTCAGCCAGTATGTATGAGGTGCACGTTGATCAGATTTGATGCTGCTCCTCCAGTTTGCATCAGTTTGCTGGGGAGCTGCCCTTGTGTTTGTGTGCTTCCCAAAATACTCATTTGGTGCAAGTTTGAACTTCAGGCCGTGATGTTTTTCCTGGGGCTCGTGGTGACCTGGGGAGGCTGGTGCAGGAAGTGAGGAGTGTGTGTGTGGCTTTGAGTGAAGTGGTTCCCTTAGAAGTCACGCTGCATTTTTCATCTTTTTTTCCCCTTCTGTCTGTTCGGATCTGTAAAATCTCCTCTTCTGGAGGTGCAGCTTTGATCTCTAAAGTGACGAGCTGGCAGAGCAGGCAGAATTCCTGGCTGGGGATCTGGGATGGGCTCAGCCCCCAGCAGATCCTCACACTGGATCTGGGATTCTGGGATGGGTTCAGCACCCAGCAGCTCCCCAGGCTGGATCTGGGATTCTGGGATGGGCTTAGCACCCAGCAGCTCCTCACACTGGATCTGGGATTCTGGGATGAGTTCAGCACCCAGCAGCTCCCCAGGCTGGATCTGGGATTCTGGGATGGGCTCAGCACCCAGCATCTCCCTGGGCTGGATCTGGGATGGGTTCAGCACCCAGCAGCTCCCCAGGCTGGATCTGGGATTCTGGGATGGGTTCAGCACCCAGCAGCTCCCCAGGCTGGATCTGGGATTCTGGGATGGGCTCAGCACCCAGCAGCTCCCCACACTGGATCTGGGATTCTGGGATGGGCTCAGCACCCAGCAGCTCCCCACACTGGATCTGGGATTCTGGGATGGGCTCAGCACCCAGCATCTCCCCACACTGGATCTGGGATGGGCTCAGCACCCAGCAGCTCCCCAGGCTGGATCTGGGATGGGCTCAGCACCCAGCAGCTCCCCAGGCTGGATCTGGGATTTTGGGATGGGTTCAGCACCCAGCATCTCCCCACACTGGATCTGGGATGGGCTCAGCACCCAGCAGCTCCCCAGGCTGGATCTGGGATTCTGGGATGGGCTCAGCACCCAGCAGCTCCCCAGGCTGGGCTGAGCAGTTCTCAGGTCAGGGTGATGCTGAGGCCTCTCCCTGCCTTTGATTCTGCCTCTCACCCCCTGCAGGCAGTGCTGGGAGCTCCCTGAGCCCAGTGCCAGCTCAGTCACCTCCCCACAGCATCAAGGGCCAGCATTTCCCCAGCTGTGCCTGGAGAGAGGCTCCTGCAGCAGGTGCTGAGTGCAGGAGGGATCCCAGGAGCAGGGAGGGAAGAGCTGCAGACTGGCACTCTGTGTCTGCCAGGTGTCACCATCCAGCTCTGCTTCCAGGCCTTCCCTCCCTCATTCCCTCCTGCCAGCCAGGAGAGGCCTCTGTGCTTTTTAATTCACATTTCAGTCACTCAGCTCAGGAGGACCTGGTGTGTTTTAAACCCCAGCTCTCATCCTCAGAGCTGTGTCCTGCAGGGCAGCTGGATCCCTGAGGTGTGTTCACACCACACCTGTGCTCACTTGTGGTACATTTCTCCAGGGGCACCAGGTTAATGCATTTGAACTCTGTCTTTGGGCAGAAATAGAAGTGGTGTTGTGTTTTGTCTTTTTTTTTTTTTTTTTTTTAATTGTTTTGTTTTGTTTTGTTTTTTCCCTCTCTGATACTCATAAGGAGGTTTTAGAACTTTTCTGAAGTAGGGAGGTTACTCTGTTAACAAGATAATAATTAGACACAGCCCTGGCCCTGGTGAAGTCTTATCCTGTGTCAAATAGGTGCTAACTTTTATTTTTTTCCATGAATTCTCACATGTTGTGGGCTGGCAAAGGCCCGTGGGGAACTCATCCTTTTCTTCCATCTAGAGAAACTTTAAATAATAACAGAATGAGCAAATAGGACTTGTGAAGCTTTAAGAAAGCCTTAGAAGTGCCCTTCAGCTGTGCTAAGCTGATGTGACTGAGCCAATGTGACTGAGGAGAGCATCTGAAGAACATTTTGTCACTCAAGGCAGAATCAAAGGCCTGGGTTATACTTTAAATAAACTCTTCCAATATAATTATGCTGGCTGGAGAAAATGATTTTTCATTTCTTCTTGCTGAAATTGTAATAAAAGTCCTTGCTGTGGATGCAGCTTTATTAGTTTAGAGGTGATCCCCGACCAAGGGGGCTTATTTTTTGCTTTTCAAAGCAGAGCCTTGCTCTCCATTTGAGGAGTTTTGCCCACATAGTTCTCTGTCCATGAACACAAAGGAATTGCTCTCCCACTGCTGTGTCAGCAGAAACCCTGGGAGAGATGCAATTGCCAGCAGAGAGCCCAACAGCAATGGGGAGAAGAAGCAGCTCCTCCATGGGGGGAGCCTCTTGGAGTCTCCCTGCCCTGGGAGCAGCTGAGTGAGGAGGGCACGAGCATCCCTGGGCTGTCCCAGTGCCAGGGTGCACCAGGGCAGCTGCTCAGGGGCTGGTCTGGAGTGCCAGTCTGAGCCTTGCTCTTTCCCACCTTGCCTGGGCTCTGTCCCTTCCCCTCTCCACCCCAGAACTGCTCTTCCCTGTGGGGAATGGATTCATGGAAAATTCTCAAAGCCTGACACAGGGCTCACATAGTATGCAAACCTTAAGATAAGAAGTGCTGAAATTTGCTATAAATCCATTTCCCACACTTCCCCTCTTGCTTTTTCCTGGCAAAGTGCTGGTTTGGGCCACTGCACCCCAGAGAAGGAGGAGGTGAGAGGGGACTGTGTTTTGTGAGGGGTTCAAGGAGTCTGTTTGGGTGCTTCAAGACACATCTTGGAGAGTTCCCTCTTCCTGGCTGTTGAGGCAGCCAAAGGTCCCCACGGAGCTCAGGCAGCTGTGTGTGGAGCAGGAGGAGCAGGGAGCAGCCCTGTGAGTCTGTGCTCCCTTGATGTGGGGCTCTGTGGGCAGGGACATCCCATTGCTGATGGCTGGAGTCTGCTTGAAGTGGTGAAGTGAATCCAAGAGGGAATGAAGAGTTTGGTGTGGCCCTCCTGGCTCTGGAAAGTTCCTAAACCCAGAATAAACCATGCTTGGAAGAGCTCTCAGTGTGGTATTGCTGTGTCTAAAATAGAAAAGCTTCTCAAAGCTTTCCTGCTTTTAAGTAAAACTTTGTAGCATAGAAAGTATCAAGCACATCCAGCACATCCTCTTTTCAAGTAGGAAATGTTGCTCCAAGAGGATTCCTGTTTCCTTAATGCCCAGCACAATCCCCACCATTGTTTTGCCATTTGCTCCTGTCTCAGCCTGGATTTCTATTTGGGATGGTTCAGAGCTGCTGCCTGACTGATGGCCCAGGCAAATCCTGAGCCAGGTGAGCCCACCTGAGTGTCTGGGTGTACTAGGGGCTGGCTTGGGGGTGGGGATGGGCTATTCCATATTAATCCATCCTTTTCAGTGTCTCCTCCTGGCAGGAGAGCTCTCTGAGGCAGTGTCAGTTCAGGACAGGGAGATGCTGAGTGGCAGAGCAGAAAATTCAGGTCCACTTCTGTTTGCATAAGGCTGATCATCCTGCAGAGCCAGCACATGGACAAGGAGGAAATTTGCAGGTGGTGCAGCTGGGGAGGAAGTAAATATAGAGCAAGATAACCAGGCTGACATGGATAAACCCAAAATAAAGCCAGGTAAGTGACTGAGCGTTCCAGGGAAATGTGAAATTCTGTGAACAGGGATAAAAATAATGACAGTGATTATATCCTGGGGTCAGCTGGGCCAGAAACTGCTCCAGAAGCTGCTGTGAGCTCAGTGCAGCATTTGCAGCAGCAGCAGGACTGGGGAGCTGAGCTGGGTGGGGATCAGAGGTGCCCAAAGATGGCACAGATCCATTCCCTGTGCTGTGGGCACAGCCAGCCCAGGAGCCCTGGGAAGCTGCAGCAGCACTGCCTGCTCCTGCTGCCCTTGCTGGTGGCAATCAGAGGAATGAGGAGTTTATTGCTTCTGGGGGCAGCCAGGATGAGCCTGATGGGCTGAGCCATCCCCAGAGAAGGGAACATGAGGCACCTCTGTGCAGTGGGAATGGCACTGCAGGTGTCTGAGCTGCTGCAGGCTGTGCTGGGGCCTTGATTATGGTCAAAGTTGTTCAGAGTGCTGCTTCAGGCTTTTAATTAATGTGGAACTCAAGTGCAGATGTGGACAGAAGGATTTGAGCATGCTGTCCTGCAAAAGGGAGCCCTGATCTCCCCAGGCTCCTGGCCATGACCTGCAGGTGCATTTGAGTACAGCCCTGGGAGCAATGAAATGCATCTTTCCCTCCTTTTTTAATTTTTAAGCATCAGCTCCTGTTTTCTTGAGAATCTGAGCTACCTTCTTCCTCTCCAGTTGCACATTTCCAATCCTTGCAGTTTCAGAGGAAGTTTTAATAGGTAATTTCTCCCACAGGCTCAAAGCCAGAAGGCAAATTACCCCAATGCTTTATCCAGCTTCACTGGGAATTGGGGATGTTTCATACTGCTGACCCAGAGCATTCAGAAGCTCTGCTTCTCTCAAAAATCATAATATTGTTTCAAGAAGTGGGAAATTAAACATGCACATGGTAGAAGACTTAGAAAGGATTAATGGGTTTCAAAATTACATGCTTCATCCAGCTGCTGATTTGGGAATTGAAAGTATGCCTGTTGCAGAATTGGGAGGGAGGTACTGAAACGTGGTGTTCCTCAGCATCCAGTGAATGCAAATATCCCAAATCTGTGATTCCAAAGCCTTACCCAATTGCCAGACTGACTCCACGTTTGATGCTGGGTTGGCTCAGCCCAGGTGGGAGCAGCTGGGTGGAAAAACCCTCAGTACATTTTATTTTGTCTTCCCTGTAGTTTAATTTGTCCTCTCTTGATTAGCTCGAGAGTTAATGAAGAGCTCCTGGGGTGTCACCCAAGGCACATTTTTAGGCTGCTTTGACTGAAGTTCATTCCCTGTGTGTGAGTTTTGCTTGAGGCACATGGAGGGTGCTGGAGGCTCCTCTTGGCTCCTCCTGCCTTGTGAGGGGCATTTGGGATCTGATTTGGGGCAGCACCTCCAGCCTGGAGGTCACTGGGACCTGCACTAAATAGGAGATGGCTGTTGAAGTCACTTGCATTTTTGGGACCTGGGAAATGATCTTCATTTTTTGATGCATTTCATATGTCCACTGAGGCTGGCAGCAAATTTACAGCCTGTCAAGTGTGGGTTTGGAGGTGTAAAGTAGAGAATATTTGTATTTAGGAGATGAAAGCATTAACAATGGGCTGGGAGCTGGTTTGTGTGGTTCCATGTAGGATCCTGCCAGTTTGCACATAAACCTCCAGATTATGAGAATCTGAAACATGAGTCTGAATATTTTATTAATTGAAGAGTATCATTAATATTTCATGGCTTAAATCAACACCCAGAAGGCTCTGCAAAAAGCACCACTGCTGCACTGATAACCAAGACATGAGGTGCTTTTAATTGCAAACTTGTTTGTAATGGCTTTTGTTGGCTCTGTGTTTTAAGTGTTAAGGGTCTGTGAGTCCCATACATTTGAAATCCCTTTGTTCTTTGGATTAGGAAGGGTGTTCTTTAGTTGTGCTGGGCTGGATTCAGATTGGTGCTTTAATGCCTTCTTAATATGCAAAGGTGATTGTTTGTAAGGTGTCCTGTCGGGCCTGGAGGTGACATCTGGAATATTTAATCCTTTTTGCCACACTCTGAGGACAAACAAGGACTGTTCCTTTAAAGATGGCCCTGGGTGAGCTGCAATATTTCCTCTTGCTGTAGTGCCAGCTCCTGTAGCTCCAGGAGCATGTGTGGAGAGGTGAGGTGAAGGTCCTGCCTGTCCTTTAGTGACATCCCCCTGCAGCAGGGAGGTGCCACCAGTGAGCAGACAGACAAACTGCAGCTCTGCCTGCTTTGAATTTGGGAATTCACAGCGCCAGGAGCTGCCGGCGTGCAGCGTTGGGAAAGGCCAGCGAGGGGGGATCATATTCTGTCTTTTATTTCCACTCTGGTTTCTAGGAGCTGCAAGTTGTATTTCTCATGGGTTTTTCTCAAGATTTTTAAAAGATTTCTGCCACACACAGTGAGCTCCATGCCTATCTCGCACTTCTTCTGGGTTTTTATTGTGAGTTTTGTTGTTTCCTTCCCTGTAGAATGTGCCCTTTGTGCTGGTGATCTGGTTATGTTCTTGTGTTTCTAGGAGTTTGCCTTTCATAAGAGCATGTTGGTATTAATCATTTATGGCTTTTATTAAAACCTTACTGGTTTGATGTTTTCTCAGCCTTCCAGACTGCCCTCACAGAGGCTGCTTTATAGACATCATTTATCTCCTGCCCCTGGCTGACAGCAGCCCCAAATTTTCCCTCCTTCTGCAGATGCTGGTGCTTTGTGCAGGGAGGACGTGCACGTTGTGTGGCTGTTGCTGCTGGGATTGTGGCTCATGTGTGGGCTGGAATTGGGGTTTGAGGCTGCATCAGTGACATGGGACACATGGATTGTCCCCATCCCATCCCCATCCCCATCCTCATCCCATCCCATCCCCATCCCATCCCCATCCCCAGTGGCTCAGGTACTGACCCGGTGTGACCCCAGGGCTGTCACAGGAGGAGAGGAGGAGGAGAAGGGCAGGAGGTGATGAGGAATGAGGCTCATCTCTCAGCTCTGGGCCTTGGCCAGTGCTGGCAAGTTTCCCCAGCCAGTTTGCCTTTCTCCACCGGGCCTTTGTTCCCAGCCATGCTTCCCATGAAAGGCAGGAGCTGCTCCATTGGCTGCAGGGAACCTCCTCCCCACACTGCACAGCCCTGCAGGGGATGAGCCCCAGGGCTGCCTGGGGGCTGGGAGCCCCGGGCTGGCACCTGTGGGGCTCCCAGTCTCCTCCTGTGACAGGGAGGAGAACCAGCTGGGAGGGGGGATTTCCATTGTCTGCCTTGGGATGAGCCTCAGCACCCTGTGCCTCTTTAGGGTGGGCAAGCCCTAAGGACACAGCTTGGATATTCCCCAAGAGCAGGAGCTTTGGTCTGGTTCCCCTCACTCGTGACCCAGCAGCTCGAGGCTGGCGTGGGCAGAGCTGCAGAATTTGCAGACGTGGCCAAAGAGCTGCAGGAGGAGGAGGAGGCCCTGTGTCCGTGTGTGTTTATACTCTGCCTGCCCAGGATAGCCAAAACTCTTCTTTAAATGACCAAAGCTCCTCAAGTGGAAGTTGGAGTGGGGCTGCCAAGAGTAACTCCCGATGCAACAGTGTCTGCTCTACAGAGAGATGTGAATGTTCCCTGGTGTGTCCCGGTGACTCAGAGCCCTCCCTGCCCCATGGTGATGCTGATGCAGCTGCTGATCCCTGCCAAAGCAAGCAGTCCCCACAAGGAGATTAGACAGCACTCCCTGCCCCCCTGCTGGGTGCTCGTTAACATTTCCTTGCCCATGTATTATTAATTAAGCTAATTTTTATTGCCCTCTAAGTGTGGAGGATGCTTTGTAAGCTCGGAGTTTGTGTCCCAGGGTTCCTGCAGCGTGGTCCCATGTGTGAAATGAGGCTTGGACTGTGTGGTTGAGTGTTAAGGAAAGGTGAATCTATGGCTTTGGCTTTCTTTTTTCTCTCTTAGCAGCTGCCTGGCTGGTGAGTGTGCTGCTGTCTGAGCAGGGGCCTGAGGAAATGCTGTCTGTGCAGAATTAGTGCAGACAGACAATGGGACTTAAGTGCAAGCAGAATTTGCAGCATTGACCCTCCATAAGACAGAAGATTACCCAGACTGGAATATTATATTAAAAAGAGTTTTGGGACCTGATCCAAACCTACAGAAGTCAGGGAGGGATTTGCCATCAGCTGCAGTGAGAGCAGCCTCCCTGCAGTGTACCAGGCAATGGGGCAGGCAGCAGCTTAAACAAAAGAAGTTAAAGAAGTGTCCAGGCAAGGCTGGTTGAGGTTTTGCTGCCTGTGGTGCTTTTCCCAGCTGTAAAACAGAGGTAATTTTCTCCCCAAAGTTCAAAGGCTTGACTTGGTGTTGGAAGCCTTTAACTGGAATTGTTGAAGAAGTGCTGAATGTTAATTTTTAAATGTAGAGATTATCTTCATTAGGTAAGAGATGGTGAGTTACATAAGGGTCACTATTTTATATGCTCTGGGTTTTGGCTTTATTCCTTGACATCTGGCCAGGCCTGATGAAGGGAATAGAAAACTTCCAGAAGCCCTTTGTAAAGTATGAACTATTTGTGATCAAAGCCAGTGGGACTCTGAAGGTCCAGCTCATCCTCTCTGGACTTGTGCTAGCAGCCATGGATTCACCTTGAAAATGGGACCTGTGATCTTTCATATGTTCTTATTTTGTTCTTAAATTAGGCTAATGCATCCTGTTCCAACTGATGCAATTATTAACAAACCTGGGCAATTATGACATCTATTGTACAGACATTCTGTGCTCCTTGCTAGGAAAAAGACACTTTTAATAAACAAATCCACCTTGACAACCTGTCAAGGACTTTTCTAAAGCAAAATTGAAAGAGTCACCTCGGTGACCTTTCCTTTCAGTTCTGTTGTGTTTGGGTTTTTTACACTTGCAAGGGCACAGCAGCTGCAGCTGGAGGTTCAGGCCTGGTTTCAGAGGGCAGGGAGGTGCAGGAAGCAGGGAGGGAATCCCAAGGGCTGGGTCCCCCCACCAGCATCCCCTGCCCTGCTGTGCCCCAGTGCAGGATCCTCCCAGCCACAGCCTGCATCTGGCCTTGCAGAAACCCTGGGAAAAACTCTGCTCTCTTGGTTAGTTCAGCTGTTTTACTTTTTAATTTTATTTTTTTTTGAATGAGAAAAAGCCCTGAGTTTTTTGGCACAAATTCTCAATGCTTTCTTTTATTCCACATGTGACAAACTGATGTGGTTTCTCAGCCTGGGTAGGATCCACTCCATCGTGGGCTGCCACCAGGAGCTCAAGGCAGATCTTAAATCCTACTTAAACCTCCCTCTCCAGCAGATCAGCTTTGTTTGGCTCTGGGCACAGGAGTGGGAAGGAGTGTGTTATATTCAGTACTAGAAGTGAAATTGCATGGAAGGAAAATCAGCCAGGATTGTTTTCTCACTGCATTATCAGAACTGTGTGAAGGGTTGGCCAATGGAGAGTTGTGCTAACTGGAAATATCCCTGTGTGTCACATCACCCAGGGAGGAAAGGAGGAGGAAAGAGAGGGTTTCCTGCCTCTGCCAGACATTCCCTGCTCCTGGGTGTCCCAACAGATTGTTGTTCCCTTGCTGCCTGGGGACTGAGAGACACAGGCCACCTCTGCAGGGGAATTCCCAGGAAAATGGGCAACCACAGAATCACTGGATCAAGCAGGCTGGAAGGACCACAGTGGCTCATCAGACCCATTTCTTTCTGTGGGAATTCTTGAATCAGAATGTTTGTTAATCTCCATGTGAGTTGAGCAGTGAGTTTTCCCAAGCTGAGTTTCAGAGCTAATCCCCTGTAGCCACTGCCATTATCTGGGTGCTGTGTCCCCTCCCCTGAGCTCCCCAGCTGTGCTGTGGCACTGGGCACATCTGTCCCTCCCCACAGGAGGCTGTATCACCTCCCTGCCTGCTGGGCTGGGCAGCTGCTGGGGGGAGCAGTTAACATCTCTATCTTTTCTAGTGCATGCTCTGAGCTGCTGATGTGACTGCAGCAACTTCTCCAGGGGTATGGTGCCCAAAATCAGATTAGAATCCCTTTCCTTGCCCTGAGAGCCCCCAGGGGTGTGATGAGGGATCTCCCTGGGGCATGGGTTGTTTATATGAACACAGTTCCATGGGGGAATAGCCCATGGTCCAGGGCAGAGCCAAAGCAGCAGGAAGAGGAGCAGGGCAGTGCTGCTGAGGGCTCTGCTCTGGAATTACCCAACAAGGCCAGACTGGGGGGTTTGGGACTTGCAAACATTAATGCATCAGAGCAGTAATTACTAATTATGACAGTAATACTGTTCCAGAGCATTCAGCACTGCAGGGAGAGCTGTTTGTGGTGACACAGGGGCACAGACACTGGAGCAGGCTGCAGGTCCAGGCCCTGGCTGTGTGGGCAGGTGTGAGCCTTGCCTCCATCCAGGAATGCTGTGTGGGTGTCTTGGATGGCTTGAATGTGGCTGCAGCTTTTGCTGGCAAAATTAGCCTTCCTGAGTGAGTGAGCTGCTTCCATGGCATAAAGATCATTTTGGATGGGCTCCTGGGCTCCTCCCAGCCCTCCTCAGCAGAGCAGCAAGAAGCAGATGTGATGTGTTTTCCCCTCAGTTACAGGTTTATCCATTGGATTTGTAGAAATAGTTGACAGGATGATCATGGCAGCTCCTTTGCATGCTGAAAGCAATGACTGTTAATGAAGATTGTGTTTGTATGATGATGATACCCAGGCTGAAGCTCTGTGTGGGGAGTTTTGGGGCACAGCTGTGTGGGTATCAGCACATTCAGGCAGGAGAGCATTTCTGTTGGTCTAACTTTGACCTGTCACAACAGAACTGTCATGTATAGAGGTGCCTTTATCAGGAATGACTAAAAAGATGCCAAAATTGTGGTTGGACCAGTCTTCAGGTCCTTGGATTAATTGACTTCTTTTTTTACATTATACAGTTCCAGCATTTGTCATTCTGCCTGTGGGAATTTTTGTATTTTTCTGTGGTTTTTGTTGTAATGGGTCAAATGGGGAAGAAGCTATTTTGGAATTGGGGAGCTGGGCTGGAGGTGCCAGCTGAGGTGAGGCTGGAGCACATCCCAGTGCTCTGCTCTGTGTGCCATGGGCCAGGTGCATTGCTCAGCAGAGCTCAGAGGGGACAGAGATTCCCCAGAGCTGTGAGCAGGCACAAGGAGGCACCTGAGCATTGGCACTGGGCTGGTTTGGAAGCTCACAGCACAGCCATGGGTAGCAGGGCCTTGGGTCAGGCTGCAGCAAACCCTTCAGGTTTCCTCAGGTGTGGAGGCTCCCTGAGCAACCTTGGCCCTGTGTTCCCAGAACAGGCAGGCTCTGCTGCTGGCATCCTCACAGTTCATGGGACATCTCCACCTCTGAATTTTAATCCAGAGGGGGGAATAAATACTGTTCATCCTCTTTGCTGCTTGGTCTTTAACCTGTGCAGGTGGTCACAAGGAGCTGAGACCAGCTCTGAGCCAGGCTTTGAGCCTCACTTCCCTGGAGCTGGTCCTTCCTTTGCTCATTTTCATAATCCACCCTGAGGATTTTTGTGTCTTCATCAGCTTCACCCATGAAGGATTTGCTTAAGCTTTGAAAAAATTTTTTTTTTTTGCTTTTACTCTTCAAGCCAGACACCTCCAGGACTTCTCCTGCTGCTGCTGCTTAGTTTGTGTGAGTGGTTTGTGCTCTCATGTAGCAAATGTGGCTCCTGCAAGGAGCTCCCTTTCCTCTCAGAGCCTTCTGGAAGCTGTTGGCAGAGCCAGGGTTAAGGCCAGGTAAGAGGAAGACCAGGCACAGAGGGACAGTGTTTGTTACATAACAAAGGTTGCCTTTAAACTGTGTTTTTTATCATGGGCTACACATCAGAGTTAGCCACGTCCTTGTGACCAGTGTGGTGCAAAGGAATCCAAGTGTGTGTGGAGGATCTTCTGAGCTCTTGCAGAGTTCTCCAGGGTTAGGATTGGGCTGCAGACAGCCTGCTGCAGCAGACACAACCCTCCAAGGATGGATTTTGGCAGTGGGTTCCATCACACAGCAGCCTGGTGCTTGCTGTCTGTCCCTGCCCAGCTCCAGGGGTGACAATTCCAGCCAGGACACTCTCCCCACACCCTGTGCTGAACATGCCTGAAGGGACAAAGGGGATCCCTGAACCAGTCTGCTTTGAGGATTATTTCCTAAAGCATCCATGTTCCTTACAGCAAGGGCCCCTCTGCTAAGCCCTGTAAGGTGCAGTGGGATCCCCTGGTCTCAGTGAGCTGCTGGAATGTCACCTAACTTGGATTTGTCCAGTGAGGGTAATTCTGACCACATCTCCTGCTGCAAGGATGACCTGCTGGACATGCAAGCAGGGATTTACTCTGCCTTTACAGAAAAACACATCCCTAATTCCTGCAAAGTCAGCTGGGAATGGCAGCCTTGTGCTGGGCATGAAAGGATGGATATGGAGGGGAGCAGGGCTCTGGTCAGTCATGGGGCTCCTGAGGAGAAGCAGACATGGGGCTGAGCTTCTGGAATTCCTTACTGGGATGATCTACTTGCTAAATTATCATTCTGCCCAGCAGAGGATGGGAGATGGCAGTTCCCTGCTCTGAGGGAGGTCTCCTGGTCCCATTTTACATTGTTACTGTCTCCTTGATCCCATCCTCCGTGGGGCTCTGGAGTCCTTTTGTTCTCTGCTCTACTTTCCAGCATTTTTGTTGCTCTAGCAACACTTGCAGCCCCAAAGCAGCGGGATCCTGGTGCTAACACAATGCTGCATTTGAAAGAAGGAAGCAGAGCACGACAGGTGATCTCCAGCTTTTGTATGGAATGGCTGTGCCTTGAGATGGGAGGATGAATGGCAGGTTGTGATGTCTTATTGTCTTGCAACTGGCATTGCTTTTGTCATAAAAGGTGAGAAAGAGTTTTGTGTTGCTGCCACAGCTGTAGTTGTAAAGTTGCTGTGTTATTTTCCTTGTGTGGGGTAGGTCAGCACTGGTTGGAGAGGGGCTGTGGGAGCCAGGCCCATGGCAGGCAGCTCCTTCCTGAGCAAATAAAAAATGTTTTCCATGCCCAGCAACTCCAGCAGCTTTGCAGGCTCCTCCCCAGAGCTGGGCTGCCACTGGACTGTCCTTACAGCACGGATCCACTGACCTGCTGGCCATCTGCACTTCTGGAGGGGGATGGAAAAGGGTCCATTTTTATATCAGAAAACCTTTCCTGCAGAACTCAGGAGCCTCTGGTGCTCTGCACTGCGGTTTGTGGGATCCTGTCAGCTGCTCTGGCATTTTGTAGCTTCTCTATATATGGTGAGAGTGATACAGGAAGATGCATTTAACACCTTTTTTTTCCTCCTGAGTGCTCTCCCATGCTTTGCCACTGTGCTGCAGACAAGGCTGGCAGTGTAAAAGCCACCTGTAGGTGCTCTGTGGGTAAGAAGAGAAGAAATCTTTTTGAGATTTTGGGCACAGCTTCCCACAGCTTCCTGCTGGCCCAGCCACTGCTGCAAGGACCTGAGTGCACCCTGTGTAGATGGAAGGGAAAACCTCAGTAGGCTCCTCAAGAAGTTCTGTCCCAGCTGCCAAGTAAAGTTGAAATAATCCATTACCTGCTGCCTTTCACCCAACCTTCCCTCCCAGACCACTGAAAAGTGTTGAAGACTGTGATTATTTAGAATGTATCTTCAGACACCTGAATTTTGTGGCAAGTAGAGTGTGAAGAGTGAGTACCAGCTATGGGATTGATTGTGTTTCCATTGGGTCATCCCTTTTTATTTAGATTTTAGGCTCAAAATCTTGTTTTTTCAAGCTGGTATGGTTGTAGATACTCAGTCTGCAAGATTTGGTCATCATTATCAAACACTTCCCTTCCTGGGACCAATGGTAGGATATTCCCAAGTCATTCCTTTTCCTCTCTTGGGTGCTTTGCACTTTTTGGACCCCTGGCAGCCAGCCTAGATGGGATCACTGTGGTGTGGTGGTGGAGCTGCCCCAAATGTGATGAATCTGGGACATTTCTGTAGCACTGGAAGCCTCACAGGCTCCAAGGGGCTTGGATTTCCAGTGCTTGGGCAGCTTTTGGGTGTCTTGGTTACATCCTCCTGTGTCCCTGGTGAACTCCTGATGTGGAGGACAGAGCATCCTGCAGGCCACCACCCTCCTCAGCAGCACCAGCAGGATTATTGAAGTGGTGCTGTTCTTTTGGTCCTTTTGGGCTGTTGCTATGACTTGTGCAAGAACCCATGGACAAACAGGGAAGTTTCTAGAGTCTACAGAGCTAGACAGAAGATTGTGTTTGCCCTTGCAGTGATAGATAGATAGATAGATAGATAGATAGATAGATAGATAGATAGATAGATAGATGATATTGTCATTGCACTGGGCTGGCATTCCAGCTGCATGCTCAATCTTCTGCAAATTAAATGGGCAATTTTTATCTCTTTTCATATAGATGAGCCTGTAAAGGGAGCCTGCACTGAGGGCATGAAATGCCTCCCTGGGTTTTCAGCTGGTTTTCTTTGTTGCACTGTTGGCACTGCTGGGTTGAAAGTGTTGCCTCTGGGTCACACTGAAATGCTCATGAGGAGCCTTTGGCTCCTGTGCTTGTCTCATGTTTAGGCCATGAAAAGGTGAGGAAGTGCATTTCCTGGGATGAAATGATTAATTGTACACCCAGGGTACAGAGGTCACAGCAGGGGGATAAGAGAGGTGTTGTTAATTTGCTCTCTTGGGGGTGTTAAACATGTTTTTGTTGGGGTTTGAGGCTCCTGGTGAGCAGCAAGGTGTGTCCCAGGGACTGGGCAGTGCTTTGGGAAGGCTGCTTTTTCCCTACAAGTCATTGTTTGAAGGAGAAGGGTTTTGCTTCCTCCTCTCCCTCTCATCATCTTCATCCAGCTGCCACTCATGCTACTCCTGAGAGGTGAGGAGTGGCAGGGGTGGATTTCAGCACATCACCTTCTATCTCCTGAGCTGTAAATTAGTGATAGCCACCACACTGTTCTGCAGGAATCCCCCTGACCTGGCTGCTCTTCCAGCCAGTTTGAAGGCTGGGTGGGTTTTTA
Organism: Agelaius phoeniceus; assembly: GCF_051311805.1. Taxonomy (NCBI): domain Eukaryota; kingdom Metazoa; phylum Chordata; class Aves; order Passeriformes; family Icteridae; genus Agelaius; species Agelaius phoeniceus. The sequence continues at coordinate 2,113,405 of NC_135285.1, forward strand.
AATGATGATATTTTAAAATTTGAGAACAGCTTTGATTTATTGACCTGCTGCCTCCACAAATCGAGCTGTCTGGGCTGGCATCTGCAGATAAGAGGCTGTCGAGTAATTGCTTATTATTGACTGATTGCCAGCTTGGGCTGTTTGCTTGCAGAAGAATCAATAGTAGTCAATCTTCAAAGTCTAAACTCTCAGGGAGTATGACTGGTTTCCAAATGAGGAATGACAGGTCAGGATAACTCCATAGCTGCTATCCCACCTTCATGTGTGGGTGTAATCCTGCTGTGGAGGAGGAAGAGCGGGACACGATCTTCCTCCGTCGAGGCTTTTTCACCTCTGCCTTCTCCAAAGTCTGGGGTTTTCTTTGCTGGGGTTTTCAGGGTCAGATCCCACCTGGCTCCAGACCTTCCCTGGAGGAGCTGGGGCAGGCTCAGCAGCACCTGAGATCTGTGGGAGGCGAGGGGAGGATGAAGTGCTGCCATCAGTCATTAAGTCCCTGAAGGATGGAGCAGGGAGGGGTGGCTGAGCAGCCTGTGCTCTGACACATCCAAACCAACCAGTTTGGATACTTTATAAATAAAACAAAGCCTCTATTTTAATGCATGGTAACAGAGATTCCCTTTCTGGGGGTGATTCTATTTAGGTGGCAACAGAGCAAAATATCCAGTGTCACCATAGGTTTTATCATTTCTAGCGGGCACGGTCGCTATGGTGAGCGAGCATTGTCAAACGCAGCCATAGCCCTTCTTTAACACTCTCCTGGCATCCTGCCTTTTTGTGGATTCACTTCTGGGGCTTAAAACATTAAAGGGGCTTCATGGCATCAAAGACACTCAAGACTTTTCGAAAAATAAGTACATGTTTAGGTGGTTGTAATGGCTGGGCTGAAGCCTGGAGCTGGGTCTGGGAAGTGAGCTCAGACCTTGGGCTGCAGCCCCCTCTGGGATTTTTCTCCTTGGGCTCAGGGGTTGTGATTTTCCCTGGACTCAGGGGTTGCAGTCTGGTTTCTGCATGTCCTAGACTCAAGCTGGGTTTAAAACTTGAAATAAGAGCCTTTGGGGGGAGGGGGAGGCTTGGATCTCTTTCAGCTACAAAGAGCAATTAAGCAACAGGACATAAAATAGATAAATGGGAAGGGGAAGGGCAGAACCCTGGAATATGAGAAGATGAAAATGGAAGAAACTATTTCTGCAGTGTATTTGTCCTTAATGTTGGAGCTTTATTTTCACCAGGAAGGCTTTGAATTGAGGGTCATCCTTTGAGGTGAGGGAGAAATATCTCAAATAGAGCAGTTTAATCTATAGTGGTCTAGGAGAGAATGGACAAGATTACTTGAACAGCCTTGTTTAGATACTGGATTTGTTGTCTACCAGCAAATCCTCATTTGCATGGGTCCTTAATCTGTGGAGTTAAATGTGTCTCAGGATCTGTTACCAACTGTGATGCAGAGTTGAGAACTAGATTTTTAAAGCTGTTCCTTTTTATTAGAATGTTTCCCCTCCCCTCCCCCTCCCTGCACCCCAAATTATCTTCCTGATTTTTTCTGAGAAGCGAAGATGAGCCAACAAGTGATGCAAAAGGAAAAATGTGCCAGTGAGAAGAAGCTATTTTTGACTCCAGATTCAGTGGGTGAACTGTCCACCAGGCTGTAGAGAAAAGCCAAGGTCAGACATTTCAAACAGTGTCGCAGGGAAACCACCGCCCCCCTCCTTCCTGAAAGGGGCCATGGACCTGAAATCTTTGAACCTCCTTGGAGCTGGAGGCTTGGGCAGAGCTCCTTTGTGGAGCCCTGGGAAGGGCTTTAGCCCTTGGTTTGTGGGCTGCTCGCTCTGCCTGGAGCCCTGAAATGGCATTTCCTCATGTGTGCAGCAGCCCTCACTCATGAAATGGATGCAAGTGCTGAAAAAGCTCCCGCGTGAGCATGCTCACTGGAAGATTAATCCTTTAGAGGGAGTTGGAGAGTTAAGCTACTGTAATTTCTCTGCAGTTGGCTGCAGTAAACAACTGCTCTAAAGACACGAGGAAAAAAATTGACGGAGGTATATGGCATTAATGTACATATCTTTTTGTGTTTCTCCTTTCAGGTTGAGGGTTTGAGAAAGGTTTTTTCTCTATGAGCCGGGGAAGAGGGAGCTGTGTAATGATTTTATGGGTGACCTTCATGTTGTGGTTTCTTTTTTTCCTCCAGGCCAAAGTAATCCTATTTCCGTGCAAGGCCATCCTGAGGCTCGGGCTGGCTTTCTAGAGCTGGGGTAGAGCACCAGGGTGGCTTGGTGTTGAGTGAAATGATTAGAGGAGGTGAGGCCTTGCTGCTCGTTGAGCTGTGTTGGCAGAAGGGAGCTGCAAACACCTCGTCCTGTTTAGTTGTGAGCAGAACCCAGTGGGACTCGATCTATCATGCTTCTGTTGGGAAGAAAATGTGTGACAGGATTAGCTTTGCCTACAGAAGACTAGGCTTTTGCTTTTGTTTATTACTATTATTTTGCTCCCCCTCCTCCCCATGCCTGAGGAGCTGCAATCCCGTGTCAGATGGGGGAAGGAAAACAATCCTTGAGCTATTTTGGCTTTGCTTTGAAGGCTGATGACTCTCGGCGTGGTGAGGAGGGATGCCTTGGCAGCCAGGTAAGTGTTGCAGGCACAGGGATTGTGTCAAGGTGAAACTGAGCCCCTTCCTCCCCAATCCCTGCTTTGTGGGGACATCCCAGATGAAGGGAAACCTCGGATGGTTCCTAATGAGCGAAGAGTGTTTTCTCTACTCGCCTCCAGAAGCGTGGGTGAAGGAGGATGTGATTTACCATCCCTGGAGCTTTTGTCAGCTTCCTCTGAACGCAGCCCAAGCCATGGAGGGCCAACCTGGGGCTCCCAGGACATCAAGCAGAAATGCCTGGCTGGCTTGATTTCTGTCAGGCTGCTGGAGCTGCTGGAGTCAGTGCTCCCTGACCACGGCTGGTGCCTTTACCTCTTACAAGCATCGCTGTAATCCTTGGGGATGCTGAGGAAATGGAGGTGATGTGTCAGCAAAACCTGCCTGCCGTGGGGGCGGGGGTGGGGCAGGGCATTGTGCTGTTCTGTACCTGGTGAGTGGGAGCTGGAGGGGCTGCAGGTCACCTCTGGGCATCCCCCAGGACTCGTGTGGCTGCAAGGAGGGCACACCCTTCCTCCCTGAGGAGGGGATAATCCCAGGTGCAACTGCAGATCCAGGGATTGCCTGGCTCTGGGAGCACTCCTGGCGTGAAATTTATGTCCAACAGCTTTTATTGGAAAATGGCTTCGTGTTTCCTTGGAGTGGTGTGAAGAAGGGAATAATAATTCAATAATTTAGCAAATGTCAGTGGCTCCCACTAGGTTCGTCCTGAGGTTGCTGTCAGCTTCCATGTGATACCCAGGTGGATTCTAACACTGCTGGATGAGTTCACAAGGGCAGTTCTGTTACAGACTTGGCTGAGCTCGAGATGCTGCAGATTTGAAGAAAATTTTGCCACCCCAACGTTGAGGTTTTTTTGCTTAGTCCCTCCTTTTCCCCTCCTTTCCAGAAGCTCTGGCTAGCACAGACTGTCTGTTCTGTGGATGGTTTTAGGGAACATTGGTGGCTGTGTGCGTAGGGGGAATAATTAGCTACCAAATGCAAATAGATTGTTTCTTGCTGTTTCAAAATCATTGTAATTTCTATTGATGATGGGTTAATTATAACTTCATTTTGATGGGCGTGAGGGAAATGATAGAGATATAGCAATATAAATCTATATAGGGAAGGATGTTGTCAGAATATTGTTTTGGAGATGATTGTGAGAACAAAGACTCGTGTTGTGGAGGACCATGGTTGTGTCAGGATTCAGTGGTGCTGCTTGTTTCTCAGTGGTGGATGAGGATTTTCTCTTTCACATTTTTAACTGATGCCAGTGATGTATCTGTCACCATGACAAGGGGTTTTAGTTCAGAGAAAAATGATCAAGTTTTATTTAAAAGCACGTTTCGTGGAAGAACTGGGAAATAGTTTTTTGGAGAAGCCAAGTTGAAAGCAAGAAAGTTAAAGGAAACTGTAAAAATCTGTGATCAGGGTGTAACAAAAATGCATCTTCAGGCTGAGGTGTGTAGGTGGGAGCTGCTTCACCAGCACAGGGCCCAAGGTCCTGGGACAGCAGGACTGGTCCTTGGTCTGTAACAAGGTGCTGGGCCCGGCTGTCCCCCAGTGCAGGTCATTGCTGTCCTTCCCTTTTCCACAGTGTGATTTTAGGGAGCCTGGATCCATCATCTCATTCTTTATTTCACCCTCACTGGGAAGAGTAATCAGGTTCATCCCTGAAATGGTTTGGACCAGCTTTAAACCTTCTCCTGTTTCCAGTCCCAGAATGGTGGAAAGGCTCAGCAAAGGGACAAAAGTCACACTTTCCTTAGTGCCATGGGTTCTGGCTCCAAGCCAGAGGATAAAGCCCTCCCCCTCTTCTTGCTTTAGGGTAAAATGGGGGAAATGAGCTATTTTCAATGGCTGAGGAGAGTCCCCAGCACAGGGCACTGTTCTTCAGCCTTGCCAAGCCTTTGGTGGCCTGGGGACTTGGTGCCTTTGGATCAGAGCAGCTTTTGGGACACCCTCACCCCACAGCTGCTTCCCTGCTGGGCAGGGCTCCTCTCTTCCAGGGAGACATTCAGCTCCTTTCCAGCAAGCCCTGGAACCGATCACTTGGGAAGGAAAAAAGTAGCTACAACCCAATCTAATTTGAGTTTGTGGGTTTGTTCTTGGGCTCTGCCAGAGGGGTTCTGCAGGTCCCTGCTGGGGGTTCCCATGGAGGGGACGCCTCTCTCTCCCCTTGCAGACCCTGAGCACTCTGGTGTGGCTGAGCTGAGGGAGATCCTCCATCCCATGGAGCTGTGTCCTGTGCAGGCTGTTGGATTTGCAGGGCAGGGACTCCTGGATGCTTTCTTTGAGATGGGTGACTTTGGAGGAGGATTCATTGCTTGAATTTGCACATTCCTGTCTTTAGATTTGTGTGGAAAATTCTGCCTGTGTGGCCAGTTTGTCCCTTTCTCCACCAGCACAGCTTTGTTCAATGGAGGAACAGAAACCTGTGTTTGGGACTTGCTCACCTTTTTGGTATCCTCTCAGGCCAGGACTGTATTCAAACCAGAGAGAACAAGATGGAACTGAATCCTATGGGTGTATCTGAAAAACCCTCATGCAACCTTGGCAATCCCAGGGAGGGGGAGGTAACTGTGCTTGGGTAGACACAGCATGCAGGTTCCAGTCTTTAATAACCAAATGGTGACCACTTCAAAGCCTGGTGACTTCGTTTCTCTCCCTTCTAACTGCTTCAGCCAGCCTGGATTCAACTGGCAATGCCTTTAAGAGCAGATATTATGACAGGAGCCCTGTAATTATTTGCTGTGCTGAATCCTCTCTGTGGTGATGCTGTGTGGGAGGGTTTGCTGTCACGCACAGCATTTCTCCACCTTCAGAGGAGTTTTACCTCCTGCTCTCCTGCCTTCCTGGCCATTTTGAAATCCAATTTATGGCTGAATTTTGGCTTCCTTAACACCCTGGGCTCAGTCCTTGCTGCTGCATCCTTGTTTTGTGTCCTTTGGCAGTGCTGTCCCTGCCCAAAGGCTCCTGAGTGAAGCAGGGAAGGGTCTTGGGCCATCCTGTGCTCCTTGGAGCTGATGGAGCCCTGCATGGAGAGAGCACCTGAGGAAGCCTGATAGCACCAGCTGGCAAAGGGGACTCCTTACCCCCCTTTTCCCTGAGGATTAGTGAGTGAAGTTACAGACACAGGGGGAGGAACTGTGATTTTTAACCCAGATGTGGAATTGTAGAAGAGCTCCCTTCCCATGGTGGATGGGGTTTAATGCATTGACCAGCACAGAGGACATCCAGGGTTCTGAGGGTGAAAGAAACAGTGCAAGGGGTTCATCATGCTGGGAAAAATATGGTTGTGGGAAGGAGAAGATGGAAGGAAAATCCTGCTTTAAGGACCTGTAGAGGAGAGAGCAGAAAGGCAGGAGACAGGGCTATATGGAGAGGGGATGGATGGATGGATGGATGGATGGATGGATGGATGGATGGATGGATGGATGGATGGATGGATGGATGGGGTTTGAAGGTGGTGGTGAAGTGATTTGGTGGCTCCTAAAAACCCAAGAAGGCAGAGAAAGGGAGAGGAAACAAACTGCAGGTGATTCTTCAGGAGCTGTCTGGTCTGTGACCTACTTGGTGCCACAGTGCTCTGCAGCTGGAGGAGAAGCTGAGGAAATGGGAAATGGCTGCTCCCTGTGGGAAGCACAGGCTGCTGGGATGTGGCTGTGCCAGGGCACCAGGAGTTTGTGACTGGAGGAAGGACAGGGAGAGTTTGAGCCATTCCTGCTGGAGGGAGGCAGTGCTGGCTCCTGGAACCAGGCTCAGATCTGTGAGCTGCAGAAACACTCCTGGATGGGCTCCTGCTGCAGGAGATCCTTCCCTTGGGGCTGTGGAGCACTGCAGAACTGCCCTATGTGGGGACATGGCTCACCCACACCCTGGGCTGTGGGGATTATTCATCCCCCATCCTCATAATCCACTGCAAACTGGAAGTGCCTTCTCCTGCTTCTGCTCCTTCAGGAGCCCCCACTAACCTGATCATTCTTAATCTTGTGTTATTTTCCAGATCATCAATTTGATTTCTCAGTATTTCTGCAGTCCTTACTGTTCCTGGGAATCTGTGCCTCCATCTATTATCTCTGTTTCTTTTTGAGGCTGTAGCAACCTTGAACCACAGTTTCCATCCTATTTTTATAACTCCTTCTGCTTATTAGAGGAGTCCTGCAGAAAGAACTCTACAGTTCTTACCAACATACCCCAAATTTTTCTCAGTAAATAACTTCATCTCTTGCTAATATGAACTCGAATGCTCTTCTCTTTCATTTGTTCCCTTCTCCCTCTGGGGTTTGGGAGTGAAATACCTTTAACTTAATTCATATATGTAGGTGTACATGTATGTCACAGGGTGTCAGATCCCCCTTTAACCATATTAATTGTGGTGCTGCCAAAGGCCTGTGTCCAATAGTGGCTGCTTCAGATTTACCTCTGGTCCAAATGAGATTGGGAGGTGGTCTCTGTATCTTTTTAGGGGGCTGTTCTGATTTGCTGTATTAAATAAATATATAAAGTGGCTCTAAGAGTGAAATGCCAGCCTTCCTCCTGCTGAAGGCATGGAGGCAGTGATTTGTGAGTCAGCAGTCCAAGGTTAACTCCAAAACTTCTGCACTTCCCTTGCAACCTCCATTCCAGGAAATCATTTCTCTGGAAAGGAAAATGAAAGAAACCTGTCCTCTGTTTTTCAGAAGTTGTGAATTATGCTCTTGTTTAAGCTGATTATTTTATTTATTCCAATAATCCTATCTTCCAGAATAAAGGAAAATTAATTGTCTTCCTATTTCCATAATGGTTTGCCCTTCAGACAGTTGCCAGGCAAAGTGCTTAAAACTGGAATGAAAAGATGGTGAATGCTTAAAATCATTGAGCTACTGTAAGAACATGTTTGTATTTAATAGGGTGGTATCACACAGTCCCAGAGTGTTATTTGCTCTGGGTTCTGTAGGATTAGGAGGGTTTTTTTCCTTTTTTTTAGCTTCTGCATATGAAAACGGGGTCAAGCCTGCTGTGGTAGATAGTGCAAGTCTTAGGTAGGATTTTGCTAGAGAGATGGACTGCCTGTAGCTGAGACCCTAAAATTATCCAGCATTAATGGGGAGAGTTGTCATTGGGCTTGGTTGTGTTTGTCTGCAGGCACAGTGCCTGGAGATGGGCAAGGACTTCCTTCCTTCCTTCCAGGTGTGATGGGACAGGATTTTCCCTGCTGGAGCTTTTCACTGACACCTACCTGGATCTTGGTTATTTTTAATTCTGTCTGGCTATAAAAAAGTTACCTGATTAATGTGGGAAAGTGCTGGAATGTTTCCTTAAAAGGCTCCACAGTGATGCAATATTCAGTGATGAATCTCAGAGCTAAATGAGTGCCTTGGTGGGTGCATTGGGTGGGGAAGGGAGCTCTGTGTTTTATCACCCAACACATTTATTTTTCATCCAGGGCTGCTCTGGGGAAGGTGGTGTGGGAGCACTGACAGAGCTCCAGCTCCAGGTCAGCATGGGGCAGTGCTGGATCTCCTCTTTGCTTTCCTCTTTTATCCCAGCAAGCTTTGGGAAATAGGCAAAAACCATGAGCTGGGATGGTTGTGCTTCCAGTGGGGTTTACCCTGGGGTGGGTGAGGAGAAATGCCCAATGTGCCAAGCCCAGGGCCTTGTGCAGTGACCAGGGCGTTACCCAGTCCCTCATGTCCCCACAGGCATGTCCAGGTGGGGCTCCCAGGGACAGGGGAGGTGGAGCTCATGCCCTGTGAATCCAGGAGAAGCTGCTGGCACCACCCACACCGGGGCTTGTTGCTCACCTGGCAGCCTGGCTGAGGCACGAGGCGCTTCCAGGCCGGTGTGTCCACACAAGAAACCACCTGGGAATAAATTCCTCCTGTCTCTCCTGTGTTCCCCTCTCCCCTCATGTGACACTGCTGTGGAGGAGCAGAGTGTAATCCATCACAGGAGGGAGAAGGGCAGGAGTTAATTGGTTTTCATGATCTCTCCGTAGCACTTAGTGCAGCTAATGGTGAATTGTCGTGCTTGGCACTGCCTAATCTCATCAGGGACCCTCGGGGGAAGGCTGGGCAGGAAGGACCCGTGGCCCCTGGGCATTGACATTAGCTGAGGAGCACATGAGATCATCTGCTGCATTTCCAGCCACTTCTGAGCTGCCCTCCCAAGCAGGAGAATAGCAGGGGCATCTCAACATCACCCAGCACTGTGGCCCTGAGTGTCCCTGAGCCTCTCCTGCCTAGGGGGAGCTTAGGGAATAGGAAACCAGGTGTGTGAACAACTTCCCCAGGTCTCACCTGCTCTGCCCTGCATGCAGCAATCTTTTGTTTTCCTTTAAACATCCTAAGCCCAGCAGGGGAATTCATTAACACGAGTCCCCACAGACTTTGATTTTGCCAAACATTGATTTCAAATCACTCTCCCTCCTCTTAATAGGTGAGATATCTCTCCTCTCCCCGTTCAGACATCTTGGGAAGGTGTAGGAGTGGGCTGCAGTAGAAACTTGCCCAGATTTGTTCATTCTGTAGCTGATAGGGATTGGTTTTTTTGCTGTTGGTGCCTTTGGCTTGTGCATGGTGTGGAAGGCGTTATCCCAGACAGAAACACCCCTGTGGCCAGCTCCTGTCTGTCAAAAGCTGCTGTTGATTTCAGTATTTTAGGCTCAGTCTCTTCAATCCCAGATGGAGCTGTATTTCCAGCTAGTACACACCCATACAGTTTATTGAGGGAGGTGAAAATGCTCCAACTTACAGCACTCAGGGCCCTGATCCGTGGGCAGTGGCAGCTCCCTGTGCAGACGTGGGGAGGGGAGCCTGGATGGATCAGTCACGCACTGCTGTGAAATAGCTCCAAGCACTCTTGGAAAAGAGCTCCATGCACTCTGTGAAATGGAGAAAAAACTGTATTTTTTAATACAGTTTAATAATTAATAATTAATTTTTAATACAGTTAATAGCTCCATGCACACCTGGAAAAGAGCTCCATGCACTCCTGTGAAATGGAGAAAAAACTGTATTTTTTAATACAGTTTAATAATTAAGAATTAATTTTTAATACAGTTAATAGCTCCATGCACTCCTGTAAAAGAGCTCCATGCACTCCTGTGAAAGAGGTCCATGCACTGCTGGAAAAGAGCTCCATACACTCTGTGAAATAGCTCCATGCACTGCTGTGAAACAGCTCCATGCACTGCTCTGAAATGGAGAAAAACCTGTGTTTTTAATACAGTTTAATAATTAATAATTAATTTTTAATACAGTTAATAGCTCCATGCACTGCTGGAAAATAGCTCTGTGCACTGCTGGAAAAGAGCTCCATGCACTGCTGGAAATAGAGAAAAACCTGTATTTTTTAATACAGTTTAATAATTAATAATTAATTTTTTAATACAGTTAATAGCTCCATGCACTCCTGTGAAATAGCTCCATGCACTCTTGTAAAAGAGCTCCATGCACTGCTGGAAAAGAGCTCCATACACTCTGTGAAATAGCTCCATGCACTCCTGTGAAATAGCTCCATGCACTGCTCTGAAATGGAGAAAAAACTGTGTTTTTAATACAGTTTAATAATTAATAATTAATTTTTAATACAGTTAATAGCTCCATGCACTCCTGGAAAATAGCTCCATGCACTGCTGTGAAATGGAGAAAAAACTGTATTTTTAAAACAGTTTAATAATTAATAATTAATTTTTAATATAGTTAATAGCTCCATGCACTCCTGTGAAATAGCTCCATGCACTGTTGGAAAAGAGCTCCATGCACTCCTGTGAAATGGAGAAAAAACTGTATTTTTTAATACAGTTTAATAATTAATAATTAATCTTTAATACAGTTAATAGCTCCATGCACTCCTGTGAAATAGCTCCGTGCACTGCTGGAAAAGAGCTCCATACACTCTGTGAAATAGCTCCATGCACTGCTGTGAAATGGAGAAAAAACTGTATTTTTTAATACAGTTTAATAATTAATAATTAATTTTTAATACATTTAATAGCTCCTTGCACTGCTGTGAAATAGCTCCATGCTCACTGCTGTGGCTGCCAGAAGACTTTTGAAATGTTAAAGGTTGGGAAATCATGGCAGGAAGCACCAGAGGCCAGAGCTGAGCCAGAGGAGGAGCTGCCCCTTCCTAGGGCATGGCCAGGACTGGAACAGTGAGCACTCATGGCTTTGTGTTTGCAGGAGCCCTTCCTTGTGCTGCAGCCATGCCATGTGCCAGGCAGGCTGCTTTGAAATGCCAGGGGTTTCACAGATGCAGCCTTTGCTCCTGCTCTTGGATGGCTCTGTGCAGCAGGAGCTGTGGCTGGGACCTGGGGGCTGTTTCCCCTCCCAGGAGACAAAACAGCTTTTCAAATTTAATGACATTTTTCTAGTCCCACCACGGTACTGATGATCTTGGCCTTTTGTCTCCTGCTTCTCCCTGAGTGGGTTTTTGCCTTTTCTGGATCTCATCCTGATCCCTTCTTGCAATAATAAAACCTGGACTGGTGCTGAAATATGGTCTGATGTGCTGCACTGTCTGTGGCTGGGCAGGGCAGGGAGGAGCTGCTTCATGTTAAACATTTTGCTTTGGCCAAGGACACCCAGGCTGCCTTTCTGTGTGTCCTGTCCAGCTGAAGGAAGAGAAGCTGATCACATTTGGGCACTGGAAGGGGCTGCCCAGGGGAGTGGTGGAGTCTCCATCCCTGTAAGTGTTCCAAACCCATGTGGATGTGGCACTTGGGGACACGGATTGAACATGGGGGTGCTTGGACTTGATGATCTGGGAGGTGTTTCCCAGCCTTAATGATTCTGTGATTTTCTCTTGGTCCTGTGGTTAGGATTGATTATTGCACAGCATTTCCATCATCCTGTCCCCTCCCAGCACATCAGGGCAGTGTCACATCTGCACAGGAGGAGGAGGGAAGGGACTGATAGATCCCATCCCAGGAGTCTGTGAATGAATGTTCAGCACTGGCAGGATCACTGTGGGCTCTGCTTCCCATCCTCTGCAGCTCATGGATGAGGAAATCAGAGAATCCCTGACTGGTTTGGATTAAAAGGGACCTTAAAGCTCATCCAGTGTCATGGCAGGGACACCTGCCACTGTCCCAGGGTGCTCCAGCCTGGCCTTGGGCACTGCCAGGGATCCAGGGGCAGCCCCAGCTGCTCTGGGCACCCTGTGCCAGGGCCTGCCCACCCTCACAGGGAACAATTCCTAATTCCCAATATCCCATCTAACCCTGCTCTTTTTGGTTTTGAGGCAATTCCCCCTTGTCCTGTCACTAAATAACAAAAATGCTGAGGACCAGGTGTTGGTGGGTGCTCCCTGCTTGTGCAGCTCCCTCAGGAAACCCCTCCCAGTTCTGCCTTTGGGTGGGAGCAGCTTCTCCCCCTGTCCATGCCATGGCCAGCTCTGACTGGGGTTTTTTGGGCTCCTTTGCTGGTATCCCAGGGTGGCAGCTCCATCCTGGGTCTGTGGGGAACTTCAGGAGGAGAGGAATTCACAATCTAGGCTGCATCTGTATTAAAAAATACAGTTTTTTTCCCCAAGTTTTGCAAGATCATCACTGTTGTTTTCTCTGAATGCTGTATTGTGCCTCTTCATGGTTGTGGTTTCCTTGTCTGCTTGCACCTGTAATGTCACAGTGCTGAGCATGAGCTTTAAATATAAAATTTGAACCATCTGGGAGGTCTGGGACTGGGGGTGGGGAGGAAGGGGAGGAGTTATTTCCAAAAATTTGGTTAAAAATCAAACTGCTGGATTTTGAGTTACAGTTTAGTTGTAGCTGCTTCTCTCTGTTTACTTTTCCTTGGGATTTGGAAACTCCCACAGGGCCTGGATTCTGCAGTAGGAGATGAACACCTAAATTTGTGGTGTTGGCTATTGAGTCTTTCTTTAGAGAGAGATAATATATATTTATATACACACATTTTATATCTATTATAATATATATTTTTGTATAGATATATTTATATATACATTTTATACGTCAAATTGACTGAACAAACCCCTCTTACCAAGACACTGCTGCATTTTGAAGCAGGTGGAAGAGTTGCCATGGCTGCAGTGATGGTTACTGGACCTTTTTGAGGTTTCTAGGGCTCAAATAAGGGAAAAAAAAAAAAAAAAGAAAAAAAGATGATTTGGATTTAGGGAAACACCATCAACAAAACCCCCCAAAACAAACAAATCTTTATCACATTTCCAATCTTCCATCTCCCCCCAGTTCCAAATGTGCTGTTTAAAGAGTTACAAATGCTTGTTGGCATAGAAACTGCAGAATGGAAGTGAAGCATGCAAATGTAAAAGGAGCCATTCTGCTGAGCAACATGGCCTGAGCCTCTGCAAAGCTGACTGAAATCTTTTACGAGGCAAAGAAAATTGTCCAGATGTTGCTTGAATTATAATGGCACTAAATATTTCAGTTTTTCAATTTACATAAATCCAAAGAGGCTTGAAATGTAGGGAATGCAGCTCCATTACCAGTGGGCTTTCTTTTCTTATGAAAGAATTTGTAGTCCAAAAATATTGCTAAAATGTGTTTGGCTCCGAGTAGTGCCAAATCCTCATTAAAACATGTGGATATTTCTGTGGTTTAATCTGTTAGAAATGCATTCAGGATCCAGTTATGTTAAATTAAGCAACAATATTGGCCTGGATGTTGTTTGAAATATTAAATGTGGCAGTCGGAACACCAAGCAAAATGTTTGCACATTTTAATCGCTCGATGAACAATTTTTTTTTTTTAATATATTTTATTCCAAGGAATGATCAAGAGTGCTTAAAAACTCTCCTTGCTCTTCTCAAGCTGCTTCCCTGCCAGGTCTGTGGGCACCCTGGCTCCTCCATCCCACCATGGCATGGGGATGGCTTTGTGCTGGGCCAGGAGGATGCTGCTCCCTCTGAGCATCCTCCTCACCCCCTTCCACCTGTGAGCTCATGGACACACCCCTGCAGGCCTCCAAAATCCTTCTTGGGAATGTAAAAACCAGCCTGGCCACAGGGTTTGTCTCCCCACACTTGCCCTAAGAGGTTTTCCCTGCTGCTGCTTTGCTCTGTTGGGATTTCATGAGGATTTCCTAGGACAAAACACCTCTGAACTTGCCTGGCTGTGGTTATTTTATCCCTGTGCTGGTGGCTCTGGCAGGATGGAGCCTCTGTGCTCTAAAAGTGCTGTGGCAGGAGGGCTCCTTCCCAGCAGGGAAGGCCATGGATTGCAAGGACACTGTGGCTTGCTGAGGATTTATGTCCTATTTATTTGATCTATTATTTATTTTTAAATTTAATTACAATTTAATTATGTTTTAATTTTAAATCTTAAATTATTTTTAAATTTAATTATAATTTTATTGATTGATTTATTTATTTCCTATCTACTTCCTATTGATTTTTCCCCCCAGGTTGCTAATTGCCCCATGGTAAGGCAGGTCCTTCTCCCTGCTTTAATGCAGCCCTGCCAAGGAGGGAATTTGCAGTTGGGAATGTGGGAGTGGGTGGCACAGAGAGCCATGGAACTCTGCCTGTGCCCTGGGACACGTCCATAATACATGGGATCTAGAAAATATCCCTGTGGGAGGGTTTCTAATGGGCCAGGAGGAGCTGTTTGATTTGAAACCTGACACATTGCCAAAGCAATTCTACACTGGTGCTTTGTGACCCTCATTTCAAGTTAAAAATGAGGGGACTGGGGTGTATGGGCAGTTTTTTTCTAAAGTCTCTGGTTTTGGGGCTTTTTGAATTGCATGGCAGCTTGTGCTGCATCAACAGGAGCCCAGAGCAGGATGGTTCTGCCTGTACCTGTGTGAGATTTGATAGCATTCACACCTCTTTGTTGTCAGACATCAAAAGGGTAGGAGGTTGGTAGGCTCAAAATTCAACCAGGTTTGACTTTCCCTTTTTAGTATAAAGTTCTTACTTTTCTGTGGGATAGTTTTGCAGCTTTGTTAAAAAAAAAAAACAAACCAAAAAACAAACCAAAACTCCAAAGCCTAAAGTTCAGTGCAATTTTCTTTATTCTTTTAATTTCAAGCATATGCAAAGTTTTATATATATATATAAAATATATATATATATATAAAAGTCAAGCTATATATATATAAAACTATCTGATGATAAATTGGGATGGTTAATGATTCATGATGGAAGAAAGCAAGAGAAAGTAGGAGGCACAGTGGAATGGGGTCATTGCTGAAAATGTCTCTTTCTGCAAAAGCAAATAAATGGGAGCACTGGGGAGTGCAGGCAGAGCTCCAGAGTGGGGAGGGAACCAGCAGCAATCCCAGTTTTGGCTGGGATTTGTGGAATTCACCACTGGAGGGTCCCACCAACACTGAGGGATGGAGCTGGGAAGGGGCTGGAGCCCCAGGAGAGGCTGAGGGAGCTGGGCAGGGGCTCAGCCTGGAGCAGAGGAGGCTCAGGGGGCCCTTGTGGCTCTGCACAGCTCCTGACAGGAGGGGACAGCCAGGGGGGGACAGCCAGGGCTGTGCTCCAGGGAACAGGGACAGGAGCAGAGGGAACGGCCTCAGGCTGGGCCAGGGCAGCTCAGGGTGGACATCAGCAGGAATTTCCTCATGGAAATGTTTCTCCAGGGTTGCCAAGCATTGGAACAGGCTGCCCTAGAAGTGTTCAAAAACTTGTGTCCCCAAAAACTTGGGAATGTGGATTAGTGGTGGCCTTGACTGGGCTGGGGGAATGTTGGGACTTGATGATCTTAAAGGACTTTTCTGACCTTAATGATTCTTTGAACTTTGTGGGGGTTTTTGGAAGCAGTAAAACCTGGGGGCAGCTGGGGCACTCATTGGGCTGTGGGGAGCAAGGGGAGGTGTCAGTGCCACCCCCTGTTTTAGCCACCAGCTTTATTTTTATTGTTTGCTGCAAAGGGATCTTTGTCTTTAAGTTGGGTTCCTGGTTTTGCTGCACTAATACTTGCTTAACAGTTCATTCTCCATGTGGGACAGAGGCAACTGCTTCAAAATTCATTTCCTGACAGGATGCAATATGTGCTTGATAGAGAAGCATCATTAGCTGGGCAGGACATGTTAGGCCAAGCTTGCAGAAAAAATTTAAGTGTGAAATGAAGGCATTTAAGCCTTGTTGCTGCCTGTACCTCAAGGTAAGCAGCAGCAGGGTCCCCATTCTTAAACCTGCCCCGACAGGAGGGTATGAAAGAATTAGAGAGAAGGAAGTGGGATGGAGAGAATAAATTAGAAACAGAAGTGTGAGAAAATACAGGAGTTAAAAATATGGGAAGAGAGTTTTGAAACACAAGAGGAAACTTTGAGGGAATGGGCATCAGTGCAGTGAACAACTGCAAAGAGGCAAAACTTCCCCAAAACCTGTTCAAGGGAGGCACCTGGGGATGGAGGTGACAAGGTGGGAAACAGGTGGGGATGGCAAAGGGCTGGGAGGCAAATGCTGCTGCTTGTGTCTGCAGTGGCTGCAGATTTCCTTTATTTGTCCTCCAGGCCAAGGACTAAAAAGTGATCCAGGGGAGTTCCCTGAGGCCTGGATGGATGGGTGGGAAGGACTGACCCTTCCTTTCTCCCTGGGGAGCATCTCAGAGAGGCTGGGGAGGACAGGGCTCTACCAGGCTGAGAAACCTGGGTTTGAGGGTGTCCCACAAACCCTGAATGGTTAGAGGAGAGGAAATGAAGCTCAAGTGCCTGGATGAAGAACCTGTGTAAGTTGGTGTCCCACACTTGTTTTATGGTTTTGTCACAGCCTTGCACTGTGTCCAGTGCCCCAAGTGTTGTGTACAGGTGGCTATTCCAGCACTGCAGCCCAATGCAGATAAAACAAAGGATGCTTTCACCTTGAGAGCCAATTTGAATTAATTTCCAATTTGATCTTTCCTAGCAAATCAAGGTAATAGCATTTCAACCTTCCTGTAACCCATCTTCAGGTAGCCCTTTCAGCACAGACGTGGCTTTTCAGTGAAGACAGAGCCTCCATTTAATTCTCAATAATGTGTAAGAAAAAAATTAGTTGTGCTTGGGTCAATTATGTATCATGGTAAGTCTGGAAGGCTCCAGCTTGGTGGAATTTGGTTCTTTCCACAGAATTTGGCTTTCACCTCTAGAAAAACACATGACAAAATATTTGATGAAATTTTCAATGAGACACAGGCTGAGTTGACCTTAATTGTGGAGGGATCTTGTTGCAGTGCAGCTGTGCAAATCAGCACAGCTGGATCCACAGGGAAGTAGCTCTTTAAAACAAAATGATGGCAGCAACCTTCCTCCTTCCCAAGAAAACTGACTGAAGGTGAAGTCAACTGCTGAGTGCAAGGCAGCATTGCTGGGATTGAAATGAGGTGTAAGAACCTGGGAAAAACAAATGGATAGGAATCCCTTGAATCACTGCAGTGGCTTCCTTCCCTCCCTGCTGTATGAACACCTGGCAGTTATTTAGGCTGGTGTGTACAGATGATGCTGTTGCAGGAAGATTTGTGTGTACTTGTGGTTTTTTTGCTTGTGCATTGCAGTGGATGCAGCCTCCCAAGTTTGATTTATGATATCCATGTGTTCCCCTTGGGAATGGGGCATGTTTAGATTCACAGAGGGATATGCAGGGCTTTACAGGACCTTCTGCAATGCTTTTTTCTGTGTGGGGAGATGCAGTTTGAGATGACAGGCACTCTGGGCTGCTTTAGAGTTGATCCTTAACTCTGTTCCTTCTAAAAAGGACTTAAGAAAAAAATATTGGTTCTCCAGGCAGGTCACAGAATATTGACCTGTACATATCCAGCCTTGCAGGTTTTCCACGTGTCAGGAAAGGGGAATATCAGAGGTAGAGCAGTGATGGTGGCAGGATCTGATATTCCCTTTATATTCACCTGGCTGATGTTATCATGATCTGAGTGGGGCTTTCCCTCCTCCTTCCTTAAAGGAAAAATGGAAAAATGACACAGAGCAATTCTGCTAGGATGGGAATGTCGTGCTCAAGGCTTAGAAGCATTTGTGTTTGTCCCAGGTGCCTGCTGACAGACCTGACCCAGGAAGGAGGGGACAGGAGGGGACACAAGGGGACAGTAGAGCTGTCCCAGGGCTGGCTGGAGGGTCCCCTCTGTCCCCTTGGGTCTGCCAGTGCCTTGGGGGTGGGAGAAAGGGGCAGGGTGCACGTGGAGGGAAAGGATCATGAAAGATTTGAGTTCCTCAGTAGTTTTTGCCTTGAAACACTGTATCACTGAGCCTAAATGGGGGCATTTCTGTTCGGGGGCTTTCCCATGGGTGGGATTGTTCTGGAGGGGCCTGAGCAGGCCCTGTCCATGCCTGTGGCTCCCAGTGCTCTCCCAGTGCAGAGCACAGCTCCCATGGGGTGTGTGCTGGGAGCTGAGCACGGCAGGGAGGCACTCAAAGCTGAGGGATGTTTGCCAGCAGCTCTGGGCTCCCCTCTGAGTCTGGAGAGGGATCACCCACCCTGCAGGCTGTGCCCGTAGGGAATGAGCTGTGGTGGTCCCATGGAGATCCCCCCTCTGCTCCTGGGGCTGGGCTCTGGATCCCCAGCTGCTCATGGGCAGGGAATCCTGGAGGGATTCTTTGGAGAGCCGTGTTCTGCCCCCCTGGTGGCTTTTCTTGGCTTTTACATGAAAACCCTGCTGCAGCTCCATTGCCCAAGGCAGCAGAGTCATCATGGAAGCTGCCTTGGTGACTGCTCTGGGCCTGGCTCTGAGGTTATGATCCAGCTGCTGAAAAGTTTCATGAGCTTTCAGCCACCAAGTTAATGTCTTAAGAAACTGCTGGAGGAAGGGAAGCTGACTCCAGCAGTCCTTGAGTTTGTTTAACTGGAGCTCAGGAGTGATCAAGGCTGGTGTTTGGCTTCCTGTTGCAGGAGAGAAATAATCAGGATTTATTTTTTATCTTTATTTTATTATTTTATTTTATTGTACTGTATTGTATTGTATTTTATTGTATTGTATTTTATTGTATTGTGTTGTATTGTATTGTATTTTATTGTATTTATTATCACTGAACCAAAACCAATGACTTCTGCTTGTTTTTCCTCTGGGGTGAGGCTGTATGAGAGTGGAGGAGAAACTTCCAAAGGTCCATCATACTTTTGATTCACATTTGAATCCAGCAGATCAGCACTGACAGGGAGAGTCTGGGCCCTGTACAGCCTTTTCCTGTTTCTTGTATAACAAAAACAGTGCAAATGGTCTTTTTCTCAGTGTGCAGAGCTTCTCCCTGGTGGAATCCTACCTTCCCTTGCTTTGCTTCCCAAACAGCTTTTGGTTCCTGTGGCCAAGAGTGGGCAGAGGAGGAGAGGGGATGCTGGGCAGACGTTCTGCAAAGTTCATCTTTCCCAATCTCTGGTTCACAGCTCTGAGGGCTGCTTGTTATTGCAGCATTTTGTGGTTTATTTGGTTTTTTTCTTCCTAGTGTTTCACTGTATTTTGAGTCCTTCGGTTTAAAATGGTAACAAAGTGAAGCTCTGTGCCTCCTTGTGAGGCAAATGAATGGGTTTTATAGAGGGGGTGGGAAGGGGGGAGAATTGGAGGGAAGTTATTTTTGAAATAGTGGTTTAATTTTTGTTGTGAAACCACTGCCTGCTTTTAAAGTGTACTGACCATTTGCCTCTTGCTGTAATGCCTGTCCATGGGGAGGAGATGTTCTTCTAGAAGAATGGTGTGGAGCTGTGTCAGGAGGGGTTCAGGCTGGAGCTCAGGGCAAGGCTCTTCCCCAGAGGGTGCTGGCACTGCCCAGGCTCCCCAGGGAATGGGCCAGGAGTGGGATTGATGATCCCGGTGGGTCCCTTCAACTCAGGATATTCTGTCATTTTAAAAAAGATTTGAAAAAACTTTACCTGAACTGGCCACCCAAAATCAGTGGGTGACTCTTGATTTAAAATTATTTTTTTATTCTACAGAGCTTTCCTGTGGGGAAGCATCATAATGAGCTTGTCAGTCTTAGCCTGGAGCTCCACAGACTGTCCTTGTCTCTGTTCCCCAGAATACAGCAAGGCTGTAGTGTTGTGGCTCTGGGAGCCCAAGCAAATAGGATGGTTTAATGCTTTGGATATTAAAATAAATCCCATGAATGTCACCCCAAATTCAAACCTGAGTTCAGAGGTCTCCAGACACACCTGGGGCTCTCAGCATCCATCAGCTCATTGTCCCTCCCACTCCTGCAATAGTTACATTTGTTAGGAAGTGGTGTCATCTCCTTCTATTTCCACATTTCCTTTTGTGTGGTCCCATCTTTTCACCCAAGCCTTTGCCAGGTGTTTCAGGCATCTGCATTAAAACCCCATAACAGAGCTCATGCCCTTGCCCCAGGGGCTTTGACTTGCAGCCCAGTTATCTGACAAAACATTTCTAAGGAACTTCTCAGAATTTATGGCTCCTGTTGGTTGATTCCAACGTGTCTGACTCCTTTTATGAGTCTGGCCTGTGTCCTGGTGTCACAGATTCACCCACATGGCATCCACCCACTTTCAAACTTGGCAATGGGCATAAAGAGCTCCTTAGTGACTGCATGGTCACTGTTCTGCATAAATATTTCCCCTCCCCTCCAAAAACATGTTGGTTAAGGGAATATCAGAGAGAGGGAGAAAATACTGATGTGTTTGTTACGTCCATTATGTGGTTTGGGGTTTTCTGGTTGCTTTTAAATAATGGAGGGTTTTATTGAAGGGAGCTTGAGGTGCTCAGACTTCAGTGGAATTTAAATTTGACTCAGCTCTCATGGGCTGTCCAAACACATTCCTTACTGGCCCAGCTTGTTCAGTTGAGGTGACTCAGTAAATCAGCAGCTGAGCATGACTTCACATCCAGTTCTCCTGTACCCTGTTCCTCTGCTCCATACATATGTGGAAGGCTGCTCCAGAAATTTTTGGCAGTTAATTCTCCAAACCTTGACTTTCCCATCTGCAAAAGTGGATACATTTGCCTACTATTCCCATCTTTTATTATTAATTGCTTTTTAAAGTCCTAATTATTGTTACAGTATCTCTAAGCAATCACCATGTATCTATCAGGTTCTTTTTTACCTGGTGATGTTTGAAGGTTTTTCAGTATTTGCTCTGCTTTTCATGGTATTCCCCCAGAATTCATTCAACAGCCTCCAAAACTCCTTCAGACTGTGGCACTGGTTGGAATCAAATTTAGCAATTACAGTACTTGGGGAAGGTGCACATTGTTGGCAGTCTGAGGGATTTGTTTCCAGGATTCCTTGACAGCAGCAAGATTGGGACTTTGAGCTGGTGGTGCTGAGAGCTCTCCAAATGAATGTACTGAAAAAAACCTTAATTTTTCAAGCTTAAGGGTGAGACCCTCTGGGAATTCTGCTGGACTTTTGCAGGGTTTAGGGTTTTTATGGGTGCTTTTTGTTTACAGATTGCCCTCCAGGTGATTGGTGCTGCTGTGGGCTTGTTGAAGAGCAGAGCAAAGCTGCTGTGTCAGGAAAGTGGCCTTGCCAAGCTTGGTGCCCCTTTGGAATACCCGGAATGTTGGAGTCCCAGGCCTGAAGTGTGAAGCATCCACAGTTATATCAGATTTAGTGCTGGCCATTGGCTCCAGTAACAACACTGGAAATCTCCAGGGACAGGGGATGGTGAAGCTTTGTCCCTTGAGTGGAGGAAGGAGGCATTTCTTGCTCCTGTCACCTCCTGTTTGTGCAGCTCCCGTGGCTTTTTCTGTGCAGTGATCTGAACAGGAGCAGGAGAAGTTTGGAGCTCTGTTCCCTTGGATGTGAAGGTGACCTTCTCAGACAGAGGTTGTAAAGTGACCCAGGGAATGATCTGGGGATGACCCCTGTGCTGAGCAGGCCTCGGGGAGGGCGTGTTTGAGGAGCCATCATTTTATTTGCTGTTCTCACGTGTCCATTTTTTGTGCTGTGTCTGATGGATTTGTGAGGGTGCTGAGCTCCTGACAGAGGCTCTGGAGGCTGGGCCTCTGACTCCCTTTGTAAATGAGCCTGTGGATAACCCAGCTCTGACACTTTTGCCCTCCCTCCTGTTTCATGCCCTCACAGAGAGGTTGTGTGTCATTGCTTTAGGATTTACTGCCTCCCCTGGGAGGTGGGAGTGGGTCTGGGAGAAGAGTTATGGCTGCACAGAAGGTCTGGCTTCCCAACTTCCCTGCTGCGTGTTTTGGGGAGAAGTTGGGCTTAAAACTGCCAAAACATCTACAAGATGTTATCACTTTTGTTTTTTGTGAAGCTTGTGTTGACTCCTCAGCCTGTGCTGGAGGCAGGTGTGTTTGGGCTGGGTGTCCTTTGGAGTGGTGTGGCAGGAGCAGGACAGGATTTCCTGCTCCTCCACTGGGCCCACCATCCCTAGCCCAGGGTAAGGAAATTACTCTGGGTTTTGCTGTTTTTCTCTACCTGTCCCCAAGGAAACAATATAAATGCTATGCCTCGAGTGTGCATCCATTGAGGGAAAATGGGATTTTTAAATAGTAACATGCTCTGGTTTTCCCTTAGTGCAGCAAACCAATGGTTCATTAGTGAAATACATTAATAATTCTCTTATGAACCCTGTTGGTAGGTGAATCTGCTTTAATTCCTTTGTATCAGCAAGAGCTGCAGGTATGGATGTCTTCGTTACATAAAATAAAAAAAAGGGAAGAAAGCAATGCTTGCAAATTGGTCTTTGTTTCCAAGGAAACAAATTTGACATGCTTGAGCTGTGCGAGATGCAAACACCGCTCGATTCAGCAGACATGCCTCGGGATTTTATAGTCTGAATATTATTTTTAAACTACCTCCAATTTCCAGGCAAGGCAGAGGATGGGAATAGAATTTGTTGGCAGGGTTTATCAATCTGTGCTTAATGAAGGCGCTGGGCGGTGTCTGGGATTGCCCAGTGTGGCGTGGAGGGAATTGATCTGGGCCCCGATGGAGGGGACAGCCTGGGGCCAAATGGCCTTTGGTGACATCCTGCAGCAGGAGGAGAGGTCTGAGCAGAGCTCAGCACACTGAAGTAGTGTGGTTTATCCTGGGTCACTTTACCAAATGTTTTTGCTCTAAAAATATTTCAGTAAAAAGCAGCTCGCCAGCGCTTGGCGTGCCAGGCTGCCTGGCGCTCCCGAGGGCCCAAAGAATTTGCTAAAAAGCTGTGGCTTGGTGTTGAGGACTGGGCTGAATTTATCAGAGAAGGGATGAGGGAACAACATCATGAGTTGTTTGTGTAGTGCATCTGGCACAGATGTGCTGGGGCCTGATGAAAATCTTGGCTTGTGGCGTTGTACAGAGCGGCTGTGGCGTTATTGTGATTCCCTTGGAAGTTCTGTTCGGGAAAAAAGCTGCTTTGGTGCTCAGCTGCCACCCTGGTGTTTCCTGAAATGCTGGGTTGATAAAGTCACTGGTTTTATTTTTGAATTTTCCTGCAACTCCAGCTCTGGAGCAGACAGTGCTCATGTTCCACGGAAGCGAACATCGCTCGGCAGAGCACACACAATTCACGGATTTCAGCATCCAGAGTTGGTTTTGGCCTGGGCCCAACAAGGGGAACAGGATATATATGTTCCAACTTTGTTGGGATTGAATAGCCAATTTTTGCCCTGGCAGAGCTTTACTTTTACCAACTGTCTTTGCTTTCTGGGGTAGTTCAGTGAGCTGGTAGGGATCTGTAGGGGATATGCAAAGAATATGTGGGGAAATGCAAGTTTTTAAGGAATAGTCAAGCTCCATGTGCATATCATTCAGAACATGCAGGGCTTTATTCCCCAAGTGTGCTCCAACAATGTGTGTCTTTCATATTTTGTTGTTTGTAAACCTAGGAAGGATTTAAAAAAAAATCCTCTATTAATTCTTCATTGAAACAAACCTTTCTGCATTGAGGGGACAAGGCAATGATGGAGGAATTTCAGGGCTGATAAGTGAAAAACATACCTCTCTTAAAATTCAGGTCCTTAGGAGAGTGTAGAATGAAGTGTGTTACACTGCAGTCTCTTTCCTTCTCTTTCATCCTGCTGTTTAACTTCCTTGTAAATGGAGTTAAAATAACCTTCAAGGAGTTCAGGGTAGACTGGGGTAGGTTTAGCTTTAAGATGGCTGGGAAGCACTATTTGCATTGCCAGCTAAAAGCCTTGCTTGAAGCCCGTTGAGGGAAAAAATAATATTAATGGTATTTCATGAAAATATTGTAATTTGTGGAAGGCCCAGAGTGACAAATTGGCTGGTTTGAATGTCACTGGGAAATGCTCCTTTTGCACAAGGCTTGCCTGAGACAGGATTTTCCTTGCTTTTGTTCTAAAACGAGATGCTTGCTGCCTAAAAATGCCTGCGATCCTCACAGTGAGAGCTTTGCCTCCTTGACAAGAGGATGGCAAGAGGAAGGTTGGCTGGATCAGGATGAATCCTGCACCTTTTTTTTCCCCCCTTTTTTTTTTTTTTTTTTTTTGCTAATGACACTTCCTTATGCTTACATTTCATTAAAGCTCTGAAATGGCTGAAGATCAGCCCGTACTGAGCATGCTCCGGGGTGGAGGCTGCACCCATGGAGTGAGATGGATTTGTGGCTGGAGGAGGGATAGGCCTGGAGTCAGGACCAGGAGGGACCCGCAGCCAGGATGGAGGTAGGGCAAATCCATGGGTTCCTTGCCGTGCCCCTGGGCTGGGGCAGCCTGGAGACCGGCTGGAGTGCAAACTGTTGGAATTGATTCAAAAGCAGCGCAGTTAAACCACTGACACGAGATGGCTTCAAACGCTTCCTGCGGATCCGCGGGGAGGGGTTTGCAATCCTGACCTTTGCTGGCCGGCGTGGAGAAGGGACCTGTGCAATGTCAGGGTGGTGACATGAGGTGACAGCAGGCAGGGGCTGCAGCCAGGGCTGAGCCTTCATATTGGCAGGCACGTGATTGCGTCTCATCTCATCGCGGGCTCGGGCGCTAATTGTTATTAATGGGGAGCCTCACAGGGCTCAGACCTGCTCCAGATCCCTCTGGGACTGTGGGAGGGTGGAAGAATGTTAAACTCCAACTCCCCTCTTTCAGACTTATTTGCATTCCAGTGATGGCAAACAAGCCTTGCCACATCAGGTCCTCCAAAGTGGCATGGAGAGGAGGGAATATGCACGTTTATTCCTTTGGCTGAGAGATTTTTCTGTGCTTCTTGCAGGGGTTTAATGTGTTGGTGAGTGGGTTTGGGGGAAGGCAGTGTGAGTTGTGCTCGCTTGGGCTCTTGGATTTCACCCGTAGTTGCCAGCTTTTTACAAGGAATGTGTAAGCACCAGCAGGTATGTGCTGCATGAGCCGATTGACTCCAGTTGTTGTACAAGCACGCTGCGTGGTGAGGTGCCAATAAAACATTTACATTGGCTCTGGAGGTTTGTGTTAGAGAGGTGTAGGGGAGCTCTGGATTGGTGTGGAGCAGGGGGACATCAGCTCTCTCTGACTTGTCCCCTCACACATGCGGGGACCCTCCCATGTTCCAGCCTGGCTGTAGGTACAGGTAAGGTGAGGGGTTTGCTCTGTCAGCACTGGGAATCCTTGGGTGGTACAGAGTTATTGTGTTTGACTTTGTGAACAGAAATCTCTGTGATCACAGCTCTGTGCTGTGAGGTAGATCAGCTCTTCCTTCAGGGCACCTCTGGCCATTTTTCACAGCACGATTCAGGGGGTGACTGGCATAGATTTGATTTTATTGCTGTGTCCCAGGTGATGGGCATTCTGCATGATGAGTCACTTCATTACCTAAAGTAATTTGCCTGTTTATTGCCTGGTTCCATCTTTCTTGTGAACCCAACTCTTCCTTGGTGCTTTCTGGGCCTGTTTTGCTACATCAGCCCAGTGCTGAGCTGGTGACCAGCTTGCTTACTGGGCTGGCTTTTATGTTCCCTGCATAAAATCCTGCTGGAGCCCAGCTTGCTGGCCAGGCAGAACTTCTCCTACTCTTTAATGGTCACTGGCTTGTTTATGGCTGGATGAATGCACAAAGAGAAGCGTTTCTGTAAAACAAACAGCATTGTGATTGTACAGCGAGAGGGAAAAGGGGTTGATTTTCTTTGGCTCAGATGGGCGCTGCCTTTATGGCTTTGCAGAATTCACCCCCGTGGCTTTTCCTCCTTGTGTGACTCTGGCAGTGGAGGTGATCTCAGCCCCAAGTTTTCATGTAGGGCCTGCTTCCCTTGATGAGGAAATTTGACTTAATCAGTTTCAGCTGCTGGAAACCCACTGGTGTGCTCGTTCCTATTGTGCTGTGGGAAGGTGTAAGGTAGCCTTAAAGACCCACTGCCACCTTATGGCAGTTGCTGAGAAGCAGCGTCTGTGGAGCCAATTCCGTACACACATCATGCTCGCTCTATTTCTCCGCTCCTCTTAACTGGGGATATTTGCATGGAGGCAGGAGCTTTGTTTTTACAGAGTTCATCTGCTCCTTCTGTTCCTTGCAGAAATTTGATAAAGTCAGCAGGATGGCTGGGAGAGCCGTCAACAGGCGCTGTTCCACAGGAGCTCATGATCTGGGGAGAGACACAAAGGCTTCGTGGAGCACTGATTCTCCTCCAGTGAGGAGCTTGCTTATTTTCATGTCAGTGCCTTAATCCTTAAAAAAAATAGGTGTGAGGTCAAAGAACAGGGCCACGCTGAACACGTGAGGTTGGCTGGCAGGATCTCCAGCTCTTGTTGCAGCAGGAGGAGGATGGAATGTGCACAGCCATTCTCCCAGCCTGCTGCTGGCAGGGCACTGCAGGATGGCTTTGCACTGACAAATGGGGCCACTGTCCCCAAATAAACCAATAAAACATTGGTCTGTGGAGCAGTGAGTGTGCTGGAAGCCTGCTCGCTCTGCTGGGGGTAGAGAATGCTGGATTTAGGACCCTTCTCCAGCAAGGCTGTGTTTGTACTGTAGGAGCTCTTGATATGCCATAGCTGAAGGAAGGGGAGAAATGGTGGATTTAGAGCTCCAAAATAGAAGGAGCCGTGGTTACTGTAAGTTAAAGCTGAAGGAATTTATAATTGGGAGCTGTTAGGAATACAGTATGTTCTAAATTACAGCTGTCTGGCCAATATGCTGCTAAATAAAGTTCTAGGATTGCCCTGTAAATGAAATATTCAACGCATATTCTTATCAAAACAGCACCATCTCCCAGAGAGCTCACATCTCAATTGCTGTCCAAGAGGATCTTTTTTCTTTTCCTTTCTTTTCCTTTTTAGCATGTATGATTTACTCAATGCAGCATCTGAGGGAACATTTATTGTTTCCTATTAAGTAAAAACAGTTTTCAGCTCTGCTGGGGAAAAGGGGGGAGGAAGGGAGACGGCTTGAAAGCTTTAGGGACATAAACCAGGTTTTGAAAGATGAGGAAAGCTCTCATTCCAAAAGATGCATTAATGACTGCCTGTTCTTTCAAAGCTGTTACCTGAGCCTGGAGGTGGACATTGGAGGGTGCTGGGGATGGATACCCAAGGTGTCCTGGGACATTCTGATTAAGAAATGTTGTATATAACAGTTAAAGAGCAGAAGGAATGTTTGAATAGCTTATGGTGGAGCTGGAGAATGGTTTATAGCAGTGCAGAAACAATCAGGATCCCAGCAGAAATGCTCATCTCATACCCAAAGAACCTTCAGCTTTTGGGATCACTTCTGAGGAGGCTGAAAGGGAGCAGCAGATTTGATCAGCTGGAGGGTCTGCAAGAAGAGGAGCCTGATGGAAGAAAGGAAATAAGGAAAACCCTCTGTATTTTGCAGAGCTAAATATTGTTCTTCCTATAAAAAGAAAAACCTCCCTTTGCCTCCCACTTGGGCTTCCCCTGCAAGGGAGCTGTGAAAATGCTGGACTTAATGGTGTCACTAAGCAAGAGCCCTGAGGAACCTGGTGTCCTGTGTGAAGGAAGGTGTTTGTGCTGCTCCCTTCCTCCTGAAAATGTGGGATTTCTGAAAGGGGTGTTTGAGCCTTCAATCAGAGAAGGGTGGCTGGAGAGCTGTGGAGTGAAAATACCCTGTAATCTGTGGGCCCTGGCAGGAATGTTTGGAAAGGGGGGTGTTGGCTGTGGTGGGAAGGCTGCTGGAGGGTACTTGGGTTAAATAAAGGGCACAGCTTCTCGGGGCTTGGGCCTCTTCTCATCCTGCATCATCAGCAAAACCTCTTCTCCAGCCAGCCTGCAAAGAGGACTGTGACTGCTGGTGTGCAGATCCCTGCCAAGGGGGGACAGGGGGGTCCCAGGCAGGAGACACCTGTCCCACTGCCAGTGGCTGTGCCCTGGAAGCTTCCTGCTCCTTTTGGATGGCAGAAGTGTAAGGTTTCAGTGAGTGACAGCCAGGCATCCCCCGTGGCAGAGACGCTGCTACGATCGATCGATGCTTTGCTCAAGTTGGTTGTTGAAGCATCTGCAGTGCCCTGATGAGCTCTGCTTTCTCCTTTTTGTTTCTAAACAGTGTTTAGTGCTTTCAAGGATGGCCATGAGATGTGGAAAGTGTCTCTGGTAGCATCTGCTCTCAGTGTATATTTAACCTCAGCAGTGAAAACATGTCTGGTGTGGAGATGCAGTGAGGAGGCTGAGGCTGTGCCGCCGTTCTCTGGCATTATTTTATCTCAGAAAGGGAATGTTGACTGTGGTGGATCATTGACACTGCCTTTGTTAATATCTTCGTTTCTATTTCTGGGCTTTTAATGAAAGCTTGGTAATTTCATGCTGCAAGGAAGGGCAGCACATCAACTGTTTTAAAGCCATCTTTGGTTTGAAGTACAGTAATCTTTTGATGCGGTGGATAATGCAACTTCTGTCTGTATAGCTGGGGTTTGTTGCTTTTGTTTGGGGATTTTTGAATTTATCTTTAAATGAGTTACCTCTACACCTCTCAGCAACTGAGAGAAAGGCCAGGAAAATCTAATTTTGTGTATATTAAAACTTAAGATT
Organism: Agelaius phoeniceus; assembly: GCF_051311805.1. NCBI lineage: Eukaryota > Metazoa > Chordata > Aves > Passeriformes > Icteridae > Agelaius > Agelaius phoeniceus. The sequence continues at coordinate 2,141,796 of NC_135285.1, forward strand.
CACATCAAATGAAAACCCGGTGGGTGAAAGAGCGATCCTTTCTTTATACTGTCACCTCAAATACTCCTTGCCTATGAATTTCAATCGTCTCAATTTAGCCTTGTGTGTTTTAACTGTTTAGTAGTGAAACTTCTCCAGAGTGTGGAGAGGAAAACAACATCCCCATAGCCAAGGGAGACCCGTAGCAGCTCTTTGCTGCTTTAATTATTGCAGCTCTGCAAACGTGCCTGGCCACGGTGGTGAAAGAGCTGCTGGGACTGGAGGAAACGTGGCTTGTGGATGTTCCCAGCCTGCAGAGCCATGGCTGCTGTGCTGTGCTGAGGCCTGGACTGGCCTGCTGCTGGGGCAGGGCAAACATCATCCCCAGGCTCCTCCAAAGCTCCCCCAGATTTGGATGGCTTGTTCCTCCCTACAGTGCAGGCTGCTCCCTGTCCTCCCCAGCTCACTGTCACACATTTCACTCCACTCATTTTCACTGTAGTTTCTACTCTTAAAGAGAACTCTCTCTTAAGGAGGACTCTCTCTGGTGCTCTCCTCCTCTGCAAAGCTGTTTTCCCTTTGGCCAGGAGCACTCGGGTGGTGCCACGGGGCCATGTCGGAGTTTCCTCTTCCTTCTGGCCTCTTCCCGAGGTTGCTGGCCGCCCTCCCCCTGCTCGGGGGGAGGTTCTCCAGCCTGACACCGGCTCCAGCAGCCTCCTGCTCCTGCCTCCCATAAATGCCAGTCTTCCTTGAATCCCTTCCAGCCGAGCTCTGCTTACAGATGTTCCTGCGAGCTGCTCTGGCAGTTTTACTGGGAGCCTGAGCAGATATGAAGGTTGCCAAGAGTTTATGCTTAATTGTGAAGTGGAACAGAGACAAACTACTTTTATTTTGAAGCTAAAATTTCTTCTGTTATCTTGCTGGCTGGGGCCAGCAGTATTGGAGGGTTTGACATAGGCAGAGCTTAGAGCTCCTGTGACTCGTAGTGAACTATCCCTTCATTAGGGTGAGGATGAGGATGGATCCATGAGGATGTCCCTTCATTCCATTGCCCCCCTGCTTTTCCACGACTGTGTTTGTGTTACCCTTTCAAAGTCAGTTGTACCAGGTCAGGTTATTAATCCTCAAAGTGAAAATGATCTCCCCTTCAGATCAGCAGTTTGGATCTCGAAGACACTGTCTTGGACACTGCTCACTGTGACAGTTTAACCCATGTGCCTTCATCCCAGCTCTCAGAGGTCGGGCACTTCGTTAAGCACAACAAAATCAGCCTGGGGACATCCCCAAGCCACTCAGATCCCTCCCTGTCCCTCCTGCCTCTCCTTTTCCCACGGGCAAGTGCTACTCTTGAAGGCCACAAGACAGCACTCTGGTTTAAAAAGCTTTCTCTTTTTTTCAGGCGAGTGATCAGTTTTGAGGCCTGGCGCCCTGTCAGAAAGTTGACAGATGATCTGCATTACCGGTGCGTCCCCGGGATGCCCGGGATAATCGCGCTCCAATGGACGCCCTGGAGCCGGCAGGTTCTCTGTGAAATGGCTGCAGTGGAGGGAGCAGTGAAATGGGCTCTTCTGGGCATGCTCACTCTGTAGAGGGAGCTTTATCACATGAGCAGAAACTGAATCACTGCTCATGAGGATCTGGAATATGCAACTCTTGGAGTCTTCACCAGAAGAAGACAACAGCTGCCCGCAGGTACCTCAGGGTCCGTCCACCTCCCGTGCCTGGCGAGGCCCTGGCAGGGCAGGCTGGGGAAGGAGAGGCCTTGGAGAGGACAGGAGAGGAGAGGAGAGGCCGGGGAAGCATGGCCGGGGTTGTTTGTTCATTTCTTTGGATATTCCTGTGCGTGGCTGGCCCGTGCAGGAGGGCTGGCATCACCCATCCTGCCAGGGTGCCCATCCTGCCGGGGTGCCCATCCTGATGGGATGGCTGCTCCATCCTGCCGGGGTGCCCATCCTGATGGGGTGCCCATCCTGCTGGGATGGCTGCTCCATCCTGCTGGGGTGCCCCATCCTGCCAGGGTGCCCATCCTGCTGGGGTGGCTGCTCCAACCTGCTGGGGTGCCCATCCTGCCAGGGTGCCCATCCTGATGGGGTGCCCATCCTGCTGGGATGGCTGCTCCATCCTGCTGGGATGGCTGCTCCATCCTGCTGGGGTGCCCCATCCTGCCAGGGTGCCCATCCTGATGGGGTACCCCATCCTGCTGGGGTGGCTGCTCCATCCTGCTGGGGTGCCCCATCCTGCTGGGGTGCCCCATCCTGCCGGGGTGCCCATCCTGATGGGGTACCCTATCCTGATGGGGTGCCCCATCCTGCTGGGGTGCCCATCCTGCTGGGTGCCCATCCTGCTGGGGTGCTCATCCTGCTGGCATCACCCATCCTGCTGGGATGGCTGCTCCATCCTGCCAGGGTGCCCATCATGCTGGGGTGCCCATCCTGCCAGGATGCCCATCCTGCTGGGGTGGCTGCTCCATCCTGCTGGGGTGCCCCATCCTGCCAGGGTGCCCATCCTGATGGGGTGCCCCATCCTGCTGGGGTGCCCATCCTGCTGGGGTGCCCATCCTGCTGGGGTGCTCATCCTGCTGGCATCACCCATCCTGCTGGGATGGCTGCTCCATCCTGCCAGGGTGCCCATCCTACTGGGTGCCCATCATGCTGGGGTGCCCATCCTGCCAGGGTGCCCATCCTGCTGGCATCACCCATCCTGCCAGGGTGCCCATCCTGCTGGGATGGCTGCTCCATGGGCTCCCAGGGGCCTCGGGCACCGCCAGCAAACCTCGGGCTTTGTTCCCTCATGCCTTTCCTTGGGCTCCTGGGGTGGGGAGGCTTGCTTGGGGTTGGTTTGGTTTTGGGGTTTTTTTTAGGATTTGTGTGTGATTTTTAAGTGTGAAGTTTCTGGAAAATTCTCCAAGGAGCCTTCCCTGCTTGTAGCTCTTAGAAGAAGAAGGTGCAAAGCCTGGGGTGCCCAAGCTGCATGAAGACTGAACTGCTGAAGGGAAAGGAGAGGGCCTGTGGCCACATGGTACCTCCTCACTGGGTCTCTTTTGACAACCTCTGCCTATGGCTCGCTTGGGTGGAGGCCAGAGCCAGCAGTATTTCACCAGGAAGAAGCAATCCTTTTTATTTTGGGGCGACTTCCTCCCCTCTCTCTTCTGCTTCTTTTTTTTTTTTCATAGTAGCAATCCAAGGAAACATCTGAGTAAAAGGAAACATCCCTGGTTGATTTCATAGCAGGAGGTCTGTGCCTGCAACATATTTAAAAACTCAGCCCCCTGGTTCTGCCCTTGGGAATTTTTTTTTTCTCTGTGATTCGTGTTACATGCAAGAACTCTGTTGGCTGCCACAGACCTTGGTGAGATTTGGGATGGACAGAGAAGGTCCCAGAGCCCTGGAAGGCACAGACATCCCTGCAGAACACCCTGGCCTGAGCTTGCTGTGCTCTGGGGAGACCCTCAAAGCTGCAATGCAGACACAATATTGAATTTTCAATCGAGGACCAAGATGTGAAGATGACATTTAAAAGATTAGAGAGCTTACACAGGACAATCTGTGATACCCAATCTAAATATCTATCATGTCTTCACTGGACTCTAAATGTGCTTGTTGTTCATCATCCAGAAGAAAAGGAAAAGGCATCAGAAATCACGAGGAGGGAGCAGAAATTTCTCTTCTCAGTGAAGAGCTGAGGCCTTGAGTTGCTGTCCGAGCAGCTCCACCCAGGGAGAAAATGGGCTTGATGAAGGCTGAGGAGACAACCAAAAACCCTCTGAGGTGTGGCAGATGTGCTCCTGTGTGGTGGTGACCACAGTGACACCGGTGTGGCACCAGCCGAAACGCTCTGTCCCTGCTGGCTGGGGCCCTTGGGAAGCGTCTGCAGACACAGAAAAGCCTGACCTACTTTGGAGGGAAGAGAGCTGCTGAGCTCTGAGCTTGGCACTGCTTCTCAGCAAGGGTTAAGAGCCCAAAGTGGGGCCTTTGGGTCTTGGTTTTGTTCCATTTCATGTATTTACCTGACTGTGCGGTGCCAGCACGAGCTCTCGCCCTTGTCCCAGAACATGTTTGGGTAGAAGTAGGCTCTGTGGCACACATGGGGCATATTCCTGCAGCTCAGCCTCTGTGAGACCCGCCCTGGGCAGGGGCAGAGGCAGCTCCATGACCTGGCTCCCGGGAGCTCTCCCAGGTGATGCCATCTCCTAAGGAAAGAGGATTGTGTGCACCTCATGCAATGGCAGTGAGTTGTTTTATTCAGGTAAAGAAGGAGTTTTAAGGAGCTTCACTCTCCTGGCCAGCTGGTTTGGGGGAGGGCTGGCTTTGTTCCTGCTGCTCCTCTTTGTTTTCCTTTTGCTGCTTTTCCCTGAAGTTTTTCCTTCTCACCTTCCCGCTCCTGGAGCTGAGAGTGGTCGAGGGATGGCCGCAGCGGGAGAGTGACCGTGTGTTGGGGTCAGCCCAAAGGCTCGGGGCACTGATGGCGTGTGCTCCCTGCTTGCAAGCCTTGGAGGACCATATGTTCCTGCAGTGACATGGAATGTCAGTGATTTGGAAACAAATCCCTGAGTTTATAATCCTCAACTCCCATTTTCAGCCAGTTATTTTTTCTGACTCCTCCGAATTCCGAGTTTTGACACCAACCCCTCTTTGCAGACCCTTCTGGCCCCTCATGTTTCCAGTGGGATTTGTCCCTCCTGTGCCCCTGTGAGCTCCTTGGTGTCTTGGGTGGAGGATACGTGTCTGGCTTTGCTGTAGGGTGCTGTTGGTCCTGGAGGGGGGCAGAGGAGGAGGGCAGCCTGCCAGCATTTACAGTAGTCAGGAAAGCAGCAGGAGCGAAGCTCTCAAACTGTACAAGCTAATTGGAAAGCCTCCATTAGAAAAAAAGAAAAAGAAAATATAGAAGAGGAGAAAATGTTGAGCAAGCTTTTACAAAATATCCTGGACTCCAACACAACAACTTGCATCCTCCAAACCAGGTGGTTTATTTGTGTTTTTCCTTCAGTCCCCATCAGGAGGGGGAAGAGGCAGTGGGGGTTAAGAAGGTCTGACGTGCAAGTGTCCTCCCTGCAACACTGCCATACTGTGCCTGAGCAGCACAGTGACTCTTGCAAAGGAAGCTTTTCACAACTTGTCCTTGTTCCAAGGATGAGGAAACCTCCAGCTCTTCTGGCATTTTCTCTCTGTCATAAGTCAGAGCTGCTTTCACCTGTGAAGTATGATCAGCACAGACAGGGAGAGGGCTGGAACGGAGCGGGGCTCTGAGCAACCTTGCAAGGCTTTTCATGGAGTTCTTGGTGTTAAATGAAGAACATTTCCCCTCCTCCTCTCCTCGTTTTCCTGTGTGCCTGCAAAAATACTCTGGTTTGCATTTAAAGGAGAAAACTGTATGTGCTGGGACTAAGCCAACTTGTTTATTTAAGGGAAATACCATATTTCCAACCCCTTCTCTCACAGAGGAAGGCTCGGCAGAGGATGGCAGACTGGGCTGGGGATTATATTTTTAGGTGTCATCGAAGCACAGTTGTGATTCGAAGAAGCTAAAAATCATGGCTGGCATTTTGCATCCAGCCCTGCGAGTTCCTCCTCCCCACAGCCCCCACAGGGGTTAACCTCTCCCTCCAAAGCACGTGGATTTTCACCTAAATCAAGGAGCAAAAAAGGAGAAAAAAGAAACAAAAACCATCAGAAAGAACAACAAACCCATCACCATCACCCCCCAGGCTTCCACTTTCCCATGCTTTCGCCGTTTGCCTGCCCCCAGGGGGGTGTTTGTGGCGGGGGCCGGGGCTCTGGGCAGGGACACGGGCCCTGTGTCCCTGTCAAAAGATGGCAGGTCCGTGTGTCCGTAAACAATGCGGTTATGAAATGGCAGCGCGGCCGCGCTGAGCATGCTCGGGAGCTGCCTGTAGGGGGAGGCGAGCCAGAAAGATGATCTAATTCCGTGCAATTCTTGGGATTGAAGGAAAAGACCAGGCTCCACTCTTAATGACAGAGCAGAAAAACCAGGCCCCACGCCGGGGACGAAGCCCGTAGGCCATGGAGGAGAGGGTGTGAGGATCTCCCACCTCCAGGACTTCGGGTGCTGGGCAGCGCTGTGTCGCTTTCTCGCCCTCCAGCAGAGTAAGGCCTTGGTGAGGTTTTGCTGTAGTTATTAGAGGGACAGGCCCGAGGGTGCAAGTTTTATGATTATGATTATTTTCATTATTATTTTGTCTTTTTTTTTCCCCCCTTCTCCCCGTCCGCTTTCCCGGCTCACAGGCACCGCTGTCTCGCTGCTTGGCCGCTCCATGGCCAGAGGTGACCCAGGTGGAGGTGCTCTGGGCAGCTCAGCCAGGCCCTCGTGGGCCCAGGGGAACCCACGAGGGGTTTTCCCTCCTCTGCTGCCCCATGTGCCCTTTGGCTGGGCACCATGGGCATGGGCAGGGGGACAGGGACCTGCTCCGCTGCCTGCGGTGCTTTGGGGTGGGAGGCAGAGGAGTGTGGAGGCTGAAGAGGTGCCTGAGCCCCGTTGATGGGGGTGAGCTGCCTCCCAGCTCCCCTGCCCTGGACTGCTGGAACCTGCTTGCTCCAGGCTCCTCTTGGTGCTCTGGTTTTGTCCTGGCTCAGCCAGTTCCTGGGGACTGGGTGTTTCTGAAATGGCTGGTTTGCTTTTCTTAGAGATAGTGATGAATCTTGGTCTCCATTTTAGGGTTTTCTTCCCCTCCTCCCCTCCCGGGGGCTAGGAGAAGGCAGGCAGCAGCTGGACTCCTTGCTACCCTCAGCCTGTGGAAGGAGGGGACGCCTTTGTCTGCTCTGGATTTACATTTGCCTGCACACACAAGTTGCACTGGCTTTAACTCTACTGGGATGCGGCTAGATGGGCCTGGAAGCAGTGAGGAAGTGTAAATCGATCTCCCCTTTCCAAGAGGGCACGGGCTCTGCAGACCCCCCTTGCCTGAAGCCTGCACGCCGTCGTGGAATGCCTTGTCTTGGGAGAAGTCGCTTTCAGTCCTGTTGTGTTTCATGCACGTGTCTCCGTGTTCCCAGCTCTTGCATGCAGGGACTTGCACCTCTTTCTGTGCTTCCCCCCTTCTCAGGGAGTGTGTGCTGGAATAGGAGAGAGGACATGGGGGTTGAGAAGGAAATGTTTCTTTTCTATGGAGAATAGTCTGGATGAAAGGATTTCGGAGACAAAAGAATTGCAAAGAATTTGATTTGGGAGCAAACTTCAGGCTGAGGGCAGTGCTTGTTGTGAGCTGCAGATAAAATTCCATGTTCACATGATTGCATGAGGCTTATAAGGAAGTGGCCTTAGCCTGAAAAGAAGGAGCTTTGAGACTGGTGACTGCTTTGTAGGCCAGGTATGCTGGTGGTTGTGTTTCCTTCCTTCTGCAGATCAAATGCTTCTGTTGTTTCTAATGACAGGCCCGTGGTCAGCGTCCCCACGAGCCTTGAGCCCAGGCCTTGCCCAAGCACAGAGCTGAGATCTGAAATGAGCAGCCTCCCCGTGCCTACAAAAGAAACACTGCCTTTCTACAAACATTCTCTTAATCATTACTTCCTATATAATTAACTACAAAATGTTTGTCTTCTCTTCAAGGCAAAGGTTATTATGAGCAGGCTGGCTTGGGTTGTGTTATTTCAATTTATATTTTTTTTAGGAGAAGGAGGGAAAAAATGAGTGAATAAGAATCTGCCTCTGCTGGGGTTGCATCATTTGTTGAGAGATTTGCCTCTGCCTTGCTCCAGCATTGCTGCAGCCCTCATTTTCCTGGCTGGTGGGATCTTTCCCTGGGGCTGTGTCCTGGGTGGGGTCTGGTGTCCCCTTGGAGGGGTTGGTGACCAGCTGGAGGCTGGATCCAGGCAGGATCAGTGCTGTCCATCCCACAGAGGTGTCGGTGCATGCACTGCCCCGCATGGGCACGGGCACTTGGAGGGGTCTCCTGCTCCCAGCCCTCTTCCAGATGGACCTGCTGTGTGTGCACAGCTCTGCTCCCAGCAACGCTGCTGCGAGCCTCGGGTTCCCAGACCGTTGATTTTTAAGACATAAAAAAAAAAAGAAAAAAAAAAAAAAAGACCCTGGTGAAGGTAGACATCTTGGCACCTCAGCCTGCGCTCCTTCCCGGGCTGCCGGGAGAGCAGAGAGCTGGGCTCATGATGTAACTCTGCTCCCTTGGGCTCGGTAAGCTGCAATATGTTGGAGTTTTGCTGTGCATGTGTTGTCTGTGCCTATAAAACCTGTTTGGACCTTTGCGAAGGGCACCCGGATGGCTGATGAAAATACCAAGGAGAGGAGGCTGAGAAAGCTCTTTCTGTGTTTCCCAGCTTTGTTCTTTTTCTTTTCTTTCTTTTCCCTTTTTCTTTTTTTTTTTTTTTTTTGATGGGCTTTTTTTAATTTTTTTGCTTTTTGGGTTTTTGGTTGGTTTTTTTTTTTTTTGGTTTGTTTTAAAGGCACCACTGTAGTTTGTAGTCATCATCTGTTTGGAAATGCTGCAGAGCCTTTCCTTGGCCGGTCTGACCTGTCTTCCATCCCCTCCAAAGACCTCATGGAGGAGAGGAAGCTTGTTTTCTTATAAACAGAGGCAGAGAGGAAAAAACTAAACCAGCAGTAGCTCCTCTGCTTGGCTCCTCATGGCTCTTAAAGCCCTTTCAAAGACCCAATCAGTCTTTCTTCAGATGCACTAATTTTTTCTACCCTTTGAAACCTAAAAATTAAGGGTTGGGGGGGGCAAGAACGCTTCGTGGCTGGTTGTGTGTGCTCTTTATGGAGGTTCTCCAGCCACGGATGGTTAATAATCAGTCTGGGGTGGGCGAGGGAATGGAGGCAGACGGCTGCGGGAAAGGGGGAAAGGAGGAAAAAAATAAATGGAGCGAGTGAGACTTTTATTGTGAAGCAGCGTGTGCTTGGCAGTTGGCTTTGTTGGGACTGCTGCAAGAGCAGACATTTCTCGGCGGGGAGGGTGGGTATAGGATTTCCCTGCCAATCGGGAGCGGACGGATGGGGCATGGGGAGGGTGAGCAGAAAGGGAAGTTTGCTCTGGATTTAAGGGAGGGGAGGGCAAAAAACCCAACACACACACACACACCCACACACACACACACACACACACACACACACACAAAGCTGGAGGTATTGACACTTGCGGTGAAGTTGGTGCTAAGTTGGCTGGGTGGAGCTGGGTGGGATGGATGGTGCTGGGTGCCCCATGGGTGCCCCATGGGTGCCCCTCGGTGCTGGGTGCTGATGGAGCAAGGACGGGAGAGCGCTGGCCTGGGGGGACGAGGCTTCGAGCGCTTTGCAGGGATTTCCTGTAGCTTCCTTCTGATCCAAATGCTTCAAAATTCACAGTTGGCTTTGTATTTTATTTTTATTTTTAATGATTCTTTGATTTTCTACCTTGATGCCGAGTTTTTGTTGGGAGGTTGTAACGTTGTCGCCTCTTAGTGAGGAGTTTGTCTCTGAGGTAGGAAGGAGAGCCTGGGAGATGCCACCTAAGGCAGCCTTGCCTTGGCACCCAGCTTTTGTACTCTCAAAGGACAAAAGTGATGGTTTCTCTCTTGGAGTTGGGAGTTCTGCTTTGAGAGCTGGGCAGGCAGCTCTGAGCTGCTGGTGACTGCAGTGAGCAGGGAGGGTGGTCAAGGTCTCATTGACTCCAGGGTTCCTGCAGTGGCTTTTCCTCATGGGTGAGCAGCAGCAATGCCTCTGTGGAAGGGAGAGCGTGGGCAATGTGTGGAGTGAGGTTACTGCTTAGGAAAGAGAGAAAAAAATCATGCTCAGATGGCAAAGAATGGCCCCTGGAAATCCTGGGGCTTCTTGTATGAGTCAGTGGAGGAGCAGGAATATCAGGACCTCTCCTTGTTGCAACAAAGGTTGGGAAAACAAACTGGTCCCTGTTAGACTGACTGAGGCTCTTTATTTGCTGCTGGTGCCTGTGGCCAGGGCCTGGGTGCCCCTGGCTGTAGTGGGAGCCAGGGGTGCCCTCGAGCACTCTGAGCTCTCTTTGCTCAGGTCTTGCTGCAGGATAATCCATGAGAAAAACTGAGGTTATTCCCAGTTTACAAGAGGTCTGACTAGAAGAGAGGTAGGGTTTACAAGCTCATGTTTGCAGCAAGGATATGAATTACTGGCTCAGCAAATGGATAAATAAAACAGCTGCTCTATGTTCAGAGTTTGGGCTGTGTTTTATGGTCATTTCTCAATGGAAGCTGTTGGCCAGTGTCTGCTGAAGGTAGATTCTGTGTCAGGCTGGGCTGACTGAGCTTTGCAGTGCTCACAGCAGCTTTTTGGTGTGTGACTGGAGATCTGAAGGTGCTGTCCTTGGAGCACAAGTCCCTGGTGCTGAGAGCACTGGGATGTGGCTGAGTTTGTGTCTCATTGTGCTCTGGGCAGGTTGGGGACAGGCAGGGACAGGCAGCCACCCACAGCCTCTGCCCTGTGCTGCAGGAGTCATCCTTGAAGTGCCCTTAGCTCTGGGCCTGGCAGGTGGTGGAGGCTTTCCCAGGAATCTGTCTCCCTCCTTCCTGTGGTGTGTGTCTCTGCCATGGTGGATTTGGGGGCAGGACAGGGCAATCCTGCAGGGATCTGGGGCTGGCTGAGCCCTGCATGGAGCTGGGGGCTGCTCTGCAGCACCTGCCAGCACAGGGCATTGCTGGGAGTCCCCCAGCCTGGCAGGGTGGCTGGTGACAGCAGCACCAGAGCCCATCTCCCCTGGCAGCTCTGGACAATCCCAGCCAGGATGGGAGAGCTGCTGGGAGGGCTGGGAGCTGCCACACCAGGCTCCATGCGTGTCTCATCCCCCTCGCTTGCTCTAAGGGAGGTGGGCAGGTTGTTTTTCTTTCTTTATCACCCAGTGAGCTTTAAACCCTGTGATTTGCATGGCTGCAGGCACCATCTGCTCCCCGTGCTGGCCTACAGCAGTTGGCTTGACCTGGGCTTATTCTCGTGCAGCGGCGCCGGCAGCGTGCGCTGAACCCGGCTCCGACCTCCAGCTCTGCAGGGCACTCCCAGCCCTGCCTCCACTCCAGCTCTCTCCTTAAACACAGCTCTGGCAAAGACCCCTTCTAGTTCATTTCTTTAAAATACCATTTTCCTTCTGGTTTATTTTGGTAGTCGGTTTTTGGTTTTGTTTTTTTGATTCGGTCTTGCTACTTCAAAGTAGAGAATGGGAAGGGATGAAGGCTGCAAACCTGAGCTAACAACGTGGTGCCAGGTGTGTGAAAGGCAGAGGAGATGAGCAGGTGTTCTCTTTTTTTACGTAATTTTTTTTTTTAAAGAGAAGGAAAAAGAAAAATTGCTTTCTATAGAATTAAAAATAGAGCTCATTAACTTTAATAAACATGGATGTTATGAATGAGGAGGTAGCTGTAGCTGACTGATGGTTTGCAATTTTGGATGTTCATTTGAATGAGCTGCAAAAAACCCAACCAAGGCACCAAAAGCACATGGGCTGGAACTGTTGATAAATGAGGTTGTAGTGAGAAGTCTGATAGATCTGCCTCCCCCACCCAAAGGCTAAAAAGTTTTGGGGGAGTCAGAGTCACCTCCTTGAGATGCCTTTCATGCAGATGGACTCAGCTGGATTCCCAGGCACGTTGCACTGGGAAAATCTGTCTGGCTGCATCCAACCCTGAGCTGGGAGGTGCCAGCCCTGGGCACAGCCTGGAGCCCCTGTGCTCCTGGGGCTGTCAGCCTGGGCCAGCCTTGCCGTGTTTTATCTGTGACCTGTGCCTTGGTGGCAGCTTCCTGGCAGCCTTTATTTTGCAGAGGTTTGGCTGTGCTGTAAACAGGATGTGTCCATGATTGTCTCTTCTTTTGAATGCACCGTGTGTCTGAGCACTGAGCTCAACCCTGATATTTCTGTTTTTTCTTCTCCCCCACCATAGCGAGCAGTGCTGAGTAAGGGAGAGCCAAGGAAAGACGGCTGCATGAAGACTGAGCTGCTGAAAGACATCACCAACAACAAAGAGGAAGGTGAGCACCTGCCCTGGCTGAGGGTCAGAGCTGCCTGGAGAGGTGGGCACGTGATGGGAACAAAACTGGGGGCTTGGAGATGTGCTCAGTGCCCCCAGCAGCTCAGGTGTGCTCCCACAAACACAGGCTCCCTTCTCCTGTGTTTGTTCTCGGCAGGGTTCTTCCACTGGAGATGCAGATTTGCTTTTCTGTCCATCCCTCACTGCTCCCCTGAAGAAGGAGATCTAATTTTCACTTCTGCATTGGTGTGAAGCTCACAGGAGTTACTTTGAACTTCCTGGTTTGAGCTGAACTCTGATCCCTCCCCACCATGACCTTTTCCTCCCTCTAGGAATGTTGACTTTCTGTTTTGCTCTGGGTTTCTCTGTTGCTGCAGAGCAGCTCCAAGGCTGGAGGGGTCAGACACCCCACACCTCGTGGCTCCTGTGGGGGTTCTGCAGCTCTTACTGTGCAAGATGCAGCACAGGTTCAATTGACAAAGTCTTTTCCTGCAGGGTTGTCTGTGAGTTACATGCACACAAATCTAAGGGCTTAATAAATGTGTCAGTGGGATTAGGGAAAAAACCCACCACCCTTTATCTTTCCCCCACCTCCCTCCTTTCTTTCCATTTTTTATTATTCCTGGACTAGTTACTTCTCATAGCTCTTCAGGGATTTGGTGTATTTTTGTTCTCCTTTCCATAATAGAGCATTATGAAAGCACTGAACTGGCCCCATCCAAATCCCTGCTCTTATCTAGAAGCAAAATTTTGGACTTAATTCAGTTGTGTGTGAGTACAGCATTACTTTTTCTTTCTTTTCTGTCCAGCACAATGTTTTGTCAAGTTGCTCTAGTTAGAAAGTAAAGCTCAGAACAGGCAGAAACCTGAATTCTGTGTCAGGTGCTTGGATATTAACTGGGAGCACAGGAATTCTGCTGCCAGCAGTGGTGGCACAGGGACCTCTGGTCTGGCAGAGCAGAGACAAAGTCTGAGGTGTCAGGAGGTGTTAATGGGAGGTTGTGTTACTTTGGAGGAACTCAATTTGATCCCTTGCCTTTCTTAGCTCAGGATTATGAAGGTTTTTTGTGTAGATCTTGGTTGATGTTAAGGTGTCAAGAATCTGTGGAGGTAAAAAATCCAAAAGGAGGATGGGAAGAGACATTTCTGTGCCTCTTGACTGACTTGGACTTGGAGCAAATGCTGTGTCAGGAGGAAGCTGAGAGCCCTCCCTGTGCAGGGACAGCCTCGAGGCTTCACAAGGGGCTGAAATTCCAACCACTCCAGTCTCTATTCCCAGGGAGAAGAGGCTCCTGAATGTGAGTTCTTCTGGAATGTTCAGCAGGTGTCCTTGCCTCCCCAGGCACAGCAGGAGTCTCACAGACCGTGGTGTGTGTGCTGCTGTGCTGGGACATTGTCCCTGCTGCCCCTGGCTCCCCAGCTGGGATCCTGGGAGGATCAGCACCACCAGAACCTTGGTTCACAGCCCAAAAGCCTGTTAATAACAGTGTTTAGTGCTGGCACAGAATGCACATTTTTGACTGTTGCATGAACATGAGATCATTCCAGCAGGCTTGCAGGATGGCATGGAATAGTTCCTTTGAGCCCAGTTTCCTGCCTCAGGGATTCAGCTGGGATGTGTGGACTAGAAAAGCACCCTGAAGCCTCAGCTTCCTCTCTTCAGGTTCTCTTGATCAGTCATTTCCCTTTAGTAAGGAGGAGGGTGCTGCTGAGTATCTTTGTCAGTGGCACAGACTGTGTTGGTTTGGGCTGCTCAGGGTGTGTTTGGTGGGAGCCATGGCCTGCAGTGTGTGACTGAGCCTGCTCTGGATCGTGTTCCCTTTGGGAAAACGCCCTGCCAGGTAACCTGTCAATGTTAAACCTGGCAGCTAAACCTCCAAAACTTGAAGCTGCACATCCAAAGGCTGACTAAAGGTGCTGCTTGGGCTAAAAGCTGACTGTGAATTGCTCTGTTTCCCCTCTTTTCACTGCCTCCTGCCTCAGAAAGGTGAGGATGCTGAGGGCAGGTCAGGACCCTGTTGGAATTGTGTTAGCACATCCCCGAGCTCCACTGCTGCCTCTGAATGGCCTTGCACCAGTTCCACCTCTGGACAAACTTGAGCCCTGCCTGAGCCCAAGGCAGGACAGGAAATTCAGGTATCTTGAAGCCTTGGCTGATTTTCAGGGGTCTGACCCCAAGCAAGGCCTGTCAGCTGCAGTGGTGCCTGTGAGCAGTGAAGAACATCATCCTGGTGCAGATCTCCACGAAAATCTCTTGCAGGGAAGGCTCCTGCTCTGCTGGGGCAGTAGCTGAGCTGCCCCAGTTGATAATCACAGAATCACAGACTGCTGTGGGCTGGAGGAGACCTCAAAGCTCACCTCATTCCACCTTGTGCCATGGACCAGGGTGCTCCAAGCCCCATCCAGCCTGGCCCTCCTTGATGTGCTGCTTTGAGGCAGTGGACCTTTCCTGCTGGTCCTCAGCCTTCATTTGGGACATCTCAGCAGCTGGGGTGGGTTCTTGGTGTTTGGGATGGGGTGGGTGCTCTCAGGGAACATCCTGAGGGTGGGAGGCCCTTGTGTGGGCAGTTGTGGTGCTCTGTTCTCTGTTCCTCAGCAGGGAGGTGTTGCAGAAATGCCCTGTGGTTCCCACCTGGGCTGTGCTCTTCTACCTTCATCCTGATAAAGAGAAATGATTGAGCTCTAAATTTAACATGTATTTGTAGGAGCAAGCTCTTTGCGTGTTCCAGCACTTTCATTTCCAGTTCCTGGGGTGAGTCCCAGCCTGTGGAAGTTGTTCACTGGGCTCAGTGTCCCTGTCTGTGTAAAATTGCTCAACACAGATAGAAAAAAGCTGTGGATGAGGCTGTTCTGTGGTCCTTGGGAAATGCTCCAGTTCAGTTTCCCATGTGGGTGTAAGCTTAGGTCCATACTTCCCTTTGACAGGGTGGGGAAGGGGGCAGGGAGATGGGAGATGAGTGGAAAAAAGCTTTTATTAGGCCATATTGTCTTTAGTCTGACTCAGAGAGAAACTATTAAAAAGTGGTTTCTTTGCAAGGATTGCAAGTGAATTCAGCTCCTCGTGTGCTTCACCCCCAGCTCTGCGTCTCCCTTGACCTTTCAAGGCAAACCACTCCTTTTCTGATTGCCCAAGCCCAGGGGTGGAAAGTTCTAGTAAAGCAGCAGCACAAAGGAGCAGGAATGGCTGTTGGGAATGAAATTCTCCATTTGCTCCAGTGTTTGTGAGCCTTCACCCAAGGCAGCTGCTTTACAAGAGCCACAGTGCTGTGTGAGACCTGCACAGTCACTGCTCTCAGATAAACTTCAGCCTGCTTTGAGACACTGTCAGGGGTTTAAACTCCTGGAGGGGCCTTTTTTTTTCCTTTTTTCCCTCTTATTGCAGGTAGGAAGCTGCTGTGAGCCCAGGAAGTGCTGTTTCCATTGAGCAGCTGCAGCCTTTGCATTCCCAGGTGCAGGGATGGCAGCTTGAAAGGAGGGAAGGACTGATCTGCTCTCCTCAGGTACTTGGCACTGGGATCCCTGCTGAGGCTGCCAGCAGGAGGCCAGGCAGAGCAAAGTGATGCTTCAGGATTTTCCATGTTCACCCAGCTGTGCACCAAGGCCTCCCTGGGCTTGGGACCCTTGCTGCAGGCAGGATGTGCCTGGGGCAGCCCTGGAGCAGGAGCTGGGCTGTGACACCAAACCATGGCACAGGGATGAAGGAGTTTCCTGAGGCTGTTATCCTGCTCTGAGTCATTGAACTGTTGAGACAATTTAACTGTTCATGTTCAGACTGTACCCTGAGGGCCAAGGGAAGGCTGGAGGGCATTTTTGGTGTGGCCAGCAGGTCAGGGGGGTTGGTCCTTCCCTTCTACTCAACCACATCTGGAGTTTTGGGTTCAATTCTGGTCTGCACGGTTCAAGTAACACAAGGAGCTGCTGGAGAGGACCAAAGGTGATGAGGGGTCTGGAGCATCTCTCATCTGAGGAGAGACTGCAGGAGCTGGGTCTGGTTAGTCTGGAGCAGAGGGGATCTGATCAGTGCACATAAATATCCCCAAGGGCTGTCAGAGGATGGTGCCAGACTCTGCTCAGTGGTGCCAGTGACAGGACAGGGAGCAATGGCCATAAAGTAAAACACAAGTTCCACCCCAACATGAGGAAGGGGAAAAGAGCCCTGGATCAGGTGCCTGGGGAGGGTGTGGAGTCTCCCTCTCTGGAGACATTCCAAACCCACCTGGACATGTTCCTGTGTCACCTGTTCCAGGTGACCCTGCCTTGGCAGGGACTTGGCCTGGGTGATCTCCAGAAATCCCTTCCAACCCTGTGATTGAGTCCCCAGCAGCATCCCCAGCCCCCTGGGCAATCCCAGTAACCCAACCTGTGGAACCTCAGTGCTGAGCACTCCCAGCAGAAGTTGATTCCTCCTGTTTTCTGGTTTGCTTTTCCTGTTTTGCATCTTGGTGTGCAGGGTCACAGTGCTCCAGGGAGGAGTGACATCTGAGTCTGGACATGCCTGGACACCAATCCATCTCCACAAGGGCTTGGGGGGGAAGAAGAGACCATCAATAACTCACCCCAGAGAGGAACTTGTACCTGAAAACACATTTGTCTGCATTTCTTGGCTTCAAAATGCTCTGCTTTTTGGCTTCACTCCCAGACTGGTTTGAGTTGGAAGGGACCTTAAAGATGATCCAGTTCCACCCCAGTGCCATGGGCAGAGATGCCCTCACTGGCTCAGGTTGCTCAGGTGGCTTCCAGCCTCCATGGATGGAGGGGGTGCTTCCCTTCCCAATGGATTCAGGGTCTCAGCTGCCCCCTCTCCCTCATCTGTGTGGTTTCAGCCCCAACATCTTCAGGCTCTTCTCTGCTTGGCAGTTTTCCTTTTTGTTGGAGTTAGAGGAGGAAGAGGGGAGGGAACTGCTGTAAGACAAAGATTAAAAGCAGGTGATTTTCTCACTTTTATCCAGCAGGACAGTTGGGTATTGAATCAAAGGCTGTGGGATCTGTGGTGTTTTAAGGATGGTTAAGGTAGAACATCTGTGAGATGTGAGTGTGTATAAATACAGCTGTATGCACTTCTTAGTCTGCACTTCCAAATCCTGAGCTTTTCCTTTAAGCTTTGTCTTTGCTTAGTTCATTTAAGCTAAGTTCATTTAAGCCTTGTCTTTGATTAAACATTTCTCTTGCAGCAGCTGAAGCCTCTTGGCTGTGCTGAGGGCTCTGGAAATGCATGGAAAATCCCACAGGCAGGGATTTCTCAGCACCAAGATGCTCAGAAAAATGTGTAAAAGTTCCAGATAAGACAGTAGTACACTTGTGGCAGAATATATTTTTATTTCTTTATTTCTTTATTTCTTTTATTTCTTTATTTTATTTATTTTTATCTTATATTGCTGCTCAATAAATAAATAAATAAATAAATAAATAAAATAAAGAAATAAAATAAAGAAATAAAATAAAATAATAATAAATAAATTTCTTTTCTTTTTCGCTTTCTTTTCCTTCAGACCTGGTGGCTGCTCTTTGGCCTGGAGTACAAGGGCTCATTTGCATAATTTTCTTATTTTATTTCACAGAACAGTGAACTCCAAGCTTTAAAAATACATTTAAGCCTTTGTTTTTTTCAGAGCATTGTCGAGGTAACACTGAGTTTTGAGTGTCAGCTGGTGTCCCTGAGATGGGAAGTTCCTGTGGGTGCCTGTGTCCCCTCAGGCTGTGCCCAGCATGGCTGCTGGGGACACTACCACATCTGTTAGACAGCCTCTGCCCACTGATAAGCTTTGGCAGGCTGGGCCCAGCTCTGGCAAGCTCCAGGGCAGGACTGGAGCCAGGTCTGGCTCTGCTGAAAGGGCTGGAAACCCCAGCAGGCAAAGAGGAACCAATGTCTGGGCTGGGAGAGCAGAGGTGGCTTTAATTTTGCCTAATTTGGAGGGTTTTTTGAAGTTACCATTCTAATTCTGAATTAATCCAGTTAATTTCTGCTTAGACATGGTGGCAGGCAGGTCAGACATGTCCAGGCTGGGGTGAGTTTGTCCCAAGATCACTTTTTAAAGTCAGCCTGTGCTGCTTTTGGGGGCTGTGTGTTGCTTTTTTTGTGGGTTCTCTCTGTTGTTTGCAGCAGTGGCTTAGGGGCCCCCAGTCTGAGATGCCTTTTAGACACCTAAAATTAGATGAGGTGGTCTCACCCTGCCTTAGCTTTTCTCCTTTCATCAGAGTCTGTTTTCTTTGGGAATTCTAATTCCATTTTGAACAACTGTGAGATTCTGAAATGAAAACTTGAGCCTGACCCTTGTGCCTGAGCCTGGGGAGGGCAGGGAGCTCTGCAGAGCTCTCAGGGAATTAATTCAGAGCAGGGATTTAAATTTATTATTGGCTGTTCTTTGCCACGTGGAGTCACAGGGATAGTGGAATAGCCCAACTTCCTGAGTCTTAAATTCCTTGTGTTACTAAAATGTACCCAGCCCCTAAATAATGTATTTTTATGATGTTTGTGCCAACTTGGTATCAAATTCAAATACATCAGTAAATCTCTTGGGTTTTAAATTACCTGGGTTTTAATGAATCCAAGCTCAGATGGGCATTCAGGCAGTGTTGGGGTCCATGGGAGAAGCTTTTCCTGCTGCATCTGACATGGGGGATGCCTAAAGGAGCTTTGAAAAAACTGGAATGCCTCTAATTAATAAGGTTACACTTCATGGATGCAGGGTAGAAATTCCCACCTTTTATTTCTTTTTAATTAAAGAAAGGATGGTTGTAGATTAAAGAGCTGTGAGTGAGTTGGAGAGAAAACTGAATGTGGAGAAAACCTTGTTTTGGCCTACTTAGAAGGGATGAATGCTGTAAAGTCACCAAGTTTGAGAGCAATAAAATCTTTGGGTTTATAATTCCTTTGCACTTGCAGCACAGGAGCAGAAAAGCTGCTGATCAGCATTTTCAAGGGGAGAACTCACTGCCACGAGGTGTATTTGAAATGAGGATTTTAGCAGGTTTTCAGTGAAGCTTTTTTTTTTTGGGAGTGAAAAAGGGAGGATGAAAAGGTCACGTCAGGAAGAAGTGTTTCTTCAGGTGTCTGGAGCTGTGGAAGGGCTCCTGTGGCCTGTTTGCTTCAGTATTGTCACTGGGAGGCTCCTGCTGGCTCTGGTTTGTGCTCCCATCCCTGCCTGTGTCAGAGTTCAGCAAGGCTGGGAAATATTTTGAGTTGTGCCTGTTCAGCAGTGCTGTGCAGGTGCCCTTGGTGAAGCTGGGATGGCAATTCCTGTTTTCCTGTCACCACATTCCTGTCCTGCTTGGGAAAACCCAGCCATACAAATTGTGAGGCAGCTCTTGACATGAACTGATCCTCCAAGGGCAAATCTTCAGTTTGGGTTTGAGGTGGGGGTGATGGGCTGGTGCTGCTTGCAGGAGCCCAGAGCTCAGTGTGCAGGGAACAATGCCATTCCCAACTGCTCATGGCTTTGGTTTGGTGCTGCCAGAAGAGGGAATGGGAGAATGGAGGGGTTTTACCCCAAAGAAAGGGAGGATCCTGGAGGCTGGAGGGAATTGTGGTTTCTCAGTCTCTGCTGTGAAGTTCCACATCTCTGTTTCTTCAAACCTCTGCTCACACAGGTTTGGAAGGCTGGTGCCACTTCCACAGTCAATCAGATTGCATTTCACAGTAAGGGAAATAAGTGTGTGTGTGTGTGTGTGTGTGTGTGTGTGTGTGATTTTAATTCCAGCCTCATGGATTTTTCATAAAGCCTGTGATGCTTTCTGGAGTAATGCAGTTACTTTTTCCCTAGGGCAGTGCTCTAATTCACATTGTTTTGGTTGCTTTCATGGCAGGTAGAGCAATTCTTGCCCTCTGCTTATTCAGTTTATCTCATAGTCAGCCACTGAAGTTACTTGACTGCTCTGGTGGGAGAGCACAGTGTTTAAATCAACAAATCTTGAAGGCTTCATTCAGCCAGGTGCCTAAAGCTGAGCTCTAGAAACCTCCAGCTGTGGTTAGAGAGCTTATTTTTTGTTGCTTTGCATTTTTTTCCTGGCACTGACTTTGCTGCAATAATTGCTTAAATGGCCTTTTAAAGACCCTGAATGCAGAAAGAGAAACAAGAATTGAAAGAATAAAGGCATAGTTGTGGCTCCCTCTGCCCACAGCTTTTCAAATAGTTAAATAAAACAGCGAAAAAAGGAGCACTTTATCTTCTCCCAGAGTTTTTGCTATCAAAAACAAACTTTGTGCCTCTTTCTGTGCTCAGGGAGGTCTGGGTGGTGTGAGAGGGAGCAGGTGGAGGTGATAACTTTGAATCCTGCTTGGGAACCCTCAGTCACTGCTCCTGCAGGTGAGGTTTGTGTCTCTGTGTGCTCCAGAGAGCCCTGGGGAGCAATTTTTGGATGTTGTGGGGCTCTCTCTGGAGGCTGTGAGCCAGCAGAGCCCACGTGGGAGGGAATCCCAGGCTGGGTTTCCTGGAATGAGGGGGATGGATCTCTTAGTGAAGTTTTTCCTCAGCAGGAAAAATGGCCAGAGCTCATCCCCAGGGCAGAGAGAGCACTCAGGGTTTGGAGAGACTTCCAGGTACACCTGCAAAGATGCTTTGTGTCCATCATCTGTGGCTTTCAGCTGGAAATCAGGAGCATCAGAGGGACTGTCCCCCTGTTAACTGATGGGCAGTGTGAGGCTCCAGGAGGCCTTTGAGACCCCCCTGGGCAGAGCCTGCTGTGAGTCCAGCACTGACCAGGTGTCCAGCCAGGGCTTGGATTGGATGCTTCACATGTATTGACCAGGCCTAAAAAGGCTTTCAGTTTGCTGGAAATATCTTTAAATCTCAGGTGAGCACCAAAACAGGAAGTTTAGGGAATAATAAGGTTGTTTGAGATACTGGAATGCATCACTTTTAGAATCTAGAGCTGCCAGTGCTGTTTGGGCTGGAGCTGTACCCAAATCTTTCAGGTCAACACCGTGGGAAGGAGATAACAAATACCAGGAAAGGTTCTTCCCCCAGAGGTGCTGGCACTGCCCAGGCTCCCCAGGGAATGGGCACGGCCCCGAGGCTGCCAGAGCTCCAGGAGCTGCCAGGGATGCCCAGGCTGGGGTTGTTGGAGGATCTGTGCAGGGGCTGGGCTGGATTGATGATCCTGGTGGTTCTTTCCAGCTCAGGATATTCTGTGATTCCATGATTAAGATGAACTAAACAAATGCATTAAAAAAGGGTAGAAAAAGTGGGATATATTTTTATTTTCCTAATGAAAATGGAAAGAGAATTTGGGTGGGTTTTGGGAAGAGCTGTTCTGGTGAGCTGAGTGGTGCTGGGTCTCCTCCCTGCTGGCCTTTGCAGGGAGCTGCCTGTGCTTGGAGCTGCTCCATGCACCCTGGACTTGTCATCCCAGGGTCCTGTGGTCCTTCATGAGTTAGCCTGGCACAGGGTTCTTGCCAGCTCAGAAGAGACATTTGTGAGGCAGCTGAGGGAGCTGGGCAGGGGCTCAGCCTGGAGCAGAGGAGGCTCAGGGGGCCCTTGTGGCTCTGCACAGCTCCTGACAGGAGGGGACAGCCAGGGGGGGACAGCCAGGGCTGTGCTCCAGGGAACAGGGACAGGAGCAGAGGGAACGGCCTCAGAGGGAGGCTCAGGGTGGAATTTCTTCATTGGAAGAGGCTGCTCAGGGAGGTTTGGAGTCCCCATCCCTGGAGGTGTCCAAGGAACACCTGGAGGTGGCCCTCAGGGCTCTGGGCTGGGTGATGAGGTGGGGATCAGGCACAGGTTGGACTTGGTGGTCTTGGGGGTTTTTCCAGTTTTGATTCTGGGATTCAGAATGTTGTTCAGAATGTTGTTCAGAATGTTGTTCAGAATGTTCTCCTTGCCTGTTTGTGCTCTGAGGGCAGTGTGAAATGAAGGGCTGATACCGAGTGGTCTGGCTGTTCCTCCAGTGTGACTCCAGGCTCTTTGGATCCTGTAGGTGAAAATTGCTTTGATGGGAGCTGGTTTGAACCAATCCCCCCTGCTCTGACAGAGCTCTCCCTGTACTTCTTGTGTTGCTTTTCATAACTGTCTGCTCTCTGGAAGGAAAACAAGCCAAGGAATCCCTAACAGCAGGTTGATGTAATCATTGCTCTGAGTGTGCCAGTGAATTGTTATCACTCCTGGTTGCCTGGGGAGCTGCTGGGTTGTCATCTCAGAAACTTTTTCTGCAAGTATGTGACATTCCTAGTTGGGTTTTTCAGCTTGGATTTGAAATCTTTGGTGGGACAAAGTCATTGATGGAGGAGCAGAGAAATGTTTGAAATGTTTATTTTATGTGGGCATTGTTGTGTGTGAGCTTTGTCAGGCTGCAAAAACCTTGCTGCATTTGAATAATGGAATTATTTTAGTCTAAAAATGCTTTACCACGCTTCACTCCTGTGTTTACTGCTGCTGTTACCTCTGAAATGACACCATGAATCCTGGTCCTGTTGTGCTTTGTTGTGCTGAAAGAGCCAATTCCCACTGAAGAACATTCCCAGGAGAGCTGGGCTAGCCGGGGAGTTATTCCTTGTGATGTTCCCTGTAGCAGCAGAGCCCTGATGGGATCTACATTTGGGGATGACATTTGGCTGCTGGGCTGTGTGTGGCCCATAAAAGCTCCCTGGGACAGCTCTACCAGCAAAGCTTTTCCACATCAGACTGGCTTTGGGAAGGGCTTTGCCAGAGATCCGGATGCAAGATGGGGCAGAGTTTTGTTTGCCAGGTGAGGTGTTGACATATGGTGCAATAAATGCAGTTATTGGAAGAGCCAGAGATAATATTTACCTTGAAAAATCCATTGTTGGGAATAAATGGCCACATCTGCAGCTGAGGCAAGTGGGAGTAAGTGCACTGCTGTCACCTGGGCCACCCACCCCAAATGTCACCATGTGAGGAGCCAGGAGGGCTGGGCAGGTGGGTGAGGGAGCAGCCTGGCACTCAGTGCTGAGCTTTAATTGATGTGGTGGTGGTTGATCCGTGGTTGGAGGTCTTTCCCAACCCTAAATATTCTGGGATTCTGTGATTTACATCAGGCAGGGTGCTGGACAGGACAGGGTGGCTCTTCCACTGTGAGCAGCTGTGCTTGGAGCACAGCTTGGGAGTTTCAACCAACACCACTTGTGACCCTTTTCTCCTCTCTTCCTCCCTCTCCCTCCAGGGTTTAATGCCATGGCTGCAGATGAAAGCGCTACAGAAAAGCAAGTGGGGGAACCAAAAATGGCAGTAGATGGTGAAACCAACGGTTCCTGTGAGCACAGCGAGGGTGGGGGCCACCCAAACCCAGCGAAAAACACTCAGGACAACACGAAAGTGAGCCAGCAGGACTCTTCTACTAAATTAAATAGGATAGCAGAAAATGGCATTTCGGACAGCGAGCCTGGGAAGCAAAACCATCTGAAAGCAAATGACTTCACACAGACTTCTGTCACAGGGAGCAATGGATATATCCTAACCAAGCAGATGGCACAGGAGCAGCCTCTAAGGACTACCAGCTTTGCTTCTCTCACTGGCCATGCTGCAAAAACCCTGCCTGGAGGAGCAGGCAAAGGCAGGACTGTGGGGTCCTTTGCCCAGCTCCAAGCCACGATGCCAAGCAAGCTCGGGGAGGGCAGCAAGGACACGGATGCTAAAAAAGGCCCTGCTGCTAATGCTGAAGTCAAGGTGCACAGAGCACGGAAGACAATGCCTAAACCCACCCCCAGCCTGGTAATGTACCTGCCCAGCACAGAGCTGCTGCTGCTGCTGCTGCTGCTGCTGCTGCTGCTGCTGGGCTTGCTCTTGGCTTTCTCTGGGCTCTGGGGGGTACCTGGCTGCATGGCAACATGTGGTGTTCAGAGCTTGCCTGCTGAGTAGATTGGTGGTTTTATTATTTTTGGTTTATTTTAATTTTAATTTTTATTTTTATTTTTACTTTTACATTTTTATTTTTATTTTTATTTTTATTTTTACTTTTACATTTTTATTTTTATTTTTATAAAGATATTTTATCTATATTTTTATATAGCTATATAAATATATATTTATATAGATACTTTTATTTCTATTTTTAATTTCTATATTTTATAAAAAATATATAATATATTTAATATGTATAATTTTATATCATAGATAAAATATAGAATTTTATATTTATATAAATAAATATATTTTATTTATTTATATATTATATATATATAAATCTATATTTATATTGACATTTTATCTATATTTTTATATAGATTTTTTATATCTATATCTATTTATTTATTTAGTTAGTTAGTTATTTTTATTTTATTTTTTCTCTTCCACCAGACATAAATGTTAAAGTAGTTGGTCACATGGCCACCACCAGCTCCCATCCCCAATGCATTTCTAAATATATAATTGATCAATTGCCTTCTCCAACAGATCTGTGTGAGACACTAAATGGCCTTTCTCTCATGGCTCTATTGCTTATCAGCCTCTGTTGACATCCAGAGCTGCTTGTGAAACAAATTAGATTTTTTCTGAGGTCAACCCAAAGGAAATTAAGCATAGAATGTAAACTTGAGGCTCCTCCCAAGCTCAGAAGCTGTCAAGGAGCTGATCTGTGAGGCAGCTTGATTGCTTTGCTGTAGGAATCATTATAAGGCTGAACCAGATGATGTTTTCTCTCCATGTCATTGGGAAGTGTTCTCTCCAGAATCCTTAGGGGTGGATTTACCATCACTTAATAAAGCAGAGCCCTGCTTTTTTTTGGAGGCATAAGGAAATGTCATTTGGTGCATTCATGTCATGGTGGGGAGGACAGAAATGGGCCTCTCTTTGTCGTGGTTATTGACAAGTTTGGTTACTTTTTTTGGTTCCTTGCCAGAGGTAGGGAATAGATCCTGCAACAGGCAGAGCTCCACTATAAGCAGTTGGTTTTCATCCCTGTGATGCTTTATATGACTACAGTGAGCTGGGTGCTCTCACTGTGCTGTGTCTGAGAGTGGAGGGAGTCAAGGGAAGGCTGAGCCATGGGATCATTCCCAGCCATGCATGGAAGGAGCTGCAGCCTTGTCAAGGTCGGTGCAATGCATTGGTGCTGTGATCCTGCAGATCCACAGGGCCCTCAGATGTCCCCTCATCTCAGCACAGCAATGTGAGGTGTGAAAGGCCCAAAGCTGGGAGTCTCTGTGGTCTGGAGGAAGGAAAGAGAGAGAAAAAAGGGAAAAGAGAGGGTGGCACCTTGAGAGCCCCAGCTGGGGGAAGGTGCCGTGGCTGTGGCACCACCTGTGCCTCTGGGAGCAGCTGGGAGTCCAAAGGGCACAGCAGGATCACAAACCTGTGGGCACCAGGCTCAGGAGAGGGGCAGAAGCCACAGCTGCCTGCCAGCATTTCCAGCCAGCCCCCTGAGCCCTCATTTCCCTCTGCCTTGCCCTGGCTGTGCTTGAGTTCTCTGCTCTCACTCTGCCTGTGTTTCCTGGCTTGCACAGGGAAGCCCAGCTGCCATCCAGCTCCCATCTGGGTGTCTGCTACCCAGGGAAGGCTTTGCAGCCTCCAGCCCCCAATTCTGCACTGGAATTAGGCTGGGCAAACCTCCAGACCCTGGTGGAATTTATCAGAGAGGGATCCCATGGGGCTGAGCAATTGAAAGAGGCAATTCCCTCCTAAAGGTGACTGCTGGGTTGGGAGGTTTTTTCCCTCATTCATATTCTATGATACATCAGAAGAATATTTACATTCAACCCCTTGGGCTTCAAGGTTTGTGTCTGGGAAGTGGGGTGTGGTGTTTGGGAGCTCTGGGAGTGCTGGGACACTGGGATGGAGCTGCTGGTCCTTCTTTGCTCACAGGACAAAAACAGCTTCACAAAACCAAAGCCTGCACTTGCTGGGCTGCTCTAGAAAGTACATAGCCTGTCCTCAGCTCCTCTGGGCATTTGCCTTGGGCTTAAAATAGGGAGAGAAGCAACATTCCCAGGAAGGGTGGTGAGAAGAGGCTGTTCCCATGTTCTCTGATCAAGCCTCTGCAGCTGAATGGGAACCCAAGATCTGATCTCAGTTCTGCAAGACAATAAAACATCTGTGTGTTCAGCCTTCCTGATAATTACTACCTCATTTTTCCCCATTGTCTCTGGGATTTACATGCTATTTTCTTTGGAGCAGCAGAGTCCTTGCTAGCTGTCATTTTTCTGTCCCAATTATTTCTTTGTTGAGCTGCTTAGAGGAGGCTCCTCAGCTCAGGAGCTTTTCCTGTACCAACCTTCACACCTTGTCCCCTTCAAAACCTCCATGAAATCAGGTGCTGTATCCCAGGAAATAAATTGTGGAAATCACCCAGGAACTGATATTACAGACCACAGTAGTTTGCTTGTATTTTTAGGGCATTGTTGTTTTCTTGGTGAAACTGTTCTTGCAGAACTGTTCTGCCTGGGAGGAGGAGGGGAGGAAGGTGTTTTGCTGCCTGCAAAGTGTGAACATTTGTTCCCCCTGGCTCCTGCAGAAACCCACTGGGGCCAAGAAATTGTTTTGTGTAATCCAATAGGTGTCAGGGGACCTTGGTAACCTTTTCCTGCACATGTGAATTGGTCTCTGAAAGGAAGAAGAGAATTTTCTCACCAGTTTAACCAGCTTTTTCTCTGTTTAGGAGTTGCTTCCTGAATTGGGATCGAAGCTGAATCTGAAACAGGTGACAATTTTAATTGATGTTGTTGCATGGTGGTTTTTGAGCAGAGAGCATCATTTCTGAACAGAGCAGTAACACAAGCACTGCCCTTTTGGAAGAATCTTTCACTGCTAATGCATTTTACAGCCCTCTTAAGAACCCAAAAGTTTTCAGGGCCAGGCAGCAGACTGAAAGGCAAATGTGATTCTGTCTGTGTGTGTGCTGTGCTTGGAGAAGGCTCCTCCTGCTTGGGAATCAGCTGCTGAGCTGAACTTCAGTCAAACACAAGGGATAAGGGATGAGAAAGGTGGTGAGAGCATCCCAGAGTTACCTTGGAGACAGGAGGAGCAGATGGATGAATTGGGAACCCCAAGTTGTGTCTCCTTTCCTTGGTGACCACAAGGCTGGAGTTTGGGGTGTGTGTCTCTGGTAGTTTTTTTTTTTTTTATGCTGTGCAGAGGACTGGGTCAGGAAATAGTGCAAAAATCCTTTAAATGAGTGTTTTGGCCTGATTCACAGTGTGTCTCCAAAATGCCAGGTGCCAGCTTAACTGGGGGAGAGGAGACAGTGTGGGCAGGGAGGAAGAGCTTGGAGCAGGAGATGCTTTGCTTATGAAGGTCTTAATACCAATATTCATCAAACTATTCCCTTAAGTAGCATTGCCATTAAATACCTGATCCCAGAGCTTTTAAACTGCCTCCTTTGTGGTGCTGCTGTGCTGGCCTGGGCTGGGGCTGCTCTGCAGGAGCCTCTGGCCTGGAGAACACCCTGTGGCCATCTCTTGGGGCAGGCAGGTGGCAGCCAGGGGATTGCAGGGGTCTGGGATTGCTCAGCAAGCCCTGGCCCTCCCATGTGCAGGAAACATAAAGCAAAAGGGCAGGGCCTAATGGGGGTAGTGATAATGGGGATATTGTGTCCTTGGGGAGGACTCAGAAGGTCCATCCAGGACCCAGGATACCAGAGGGGTATCCAGGTGTGCTCCATGGGACTGACAGAGTGAAGTCAGTGTGTGTGAGCTTGGGCAGAGTTAAATATCATGGAATCACAGAATGTCCTGAGCTGGGAGGGACCCCAAGGATCCCCCAGGCCAGCCCTTGTCCCTGCCCAGACCCCCAGCAACCCCAGCCTGGGCATCCCTGGCAGCGCTGCCCAAAGGCTCCTGGAGCTCTGGCAGCCTCGGGGCCGTGCCCATTCCCTGGGGAGCCTGGGCAGTGCCAGCACCCTCTGGGGGAAGAACCTTGCCCTGAGCTCAGCCTGAGCTGCCCTGGCCCAGCCCCAGCCGTGCCCTGGCTCCTGTCCCTGGCCCAGAGCAGAGATGGGAGCTGCCCCTCGGGAGGAGCTGCAGCCCCGGGGAGCTCTGCCCTCACTCTGCTCCAGCTGAACAACCCCAGAGCCCTCAGCTGCTCCTCACAGCCCCTGCAGGCCCTTCCCTGATAGGAAACCTCCTTCAGGAGTGACAGTGCTGCCATTGGGCTCCTTAAACAGAGGGGTTGCTGCAGAGGGAAGTGAGAGTGAGGCTGTTGTGCAGTGCTTTAACCTGATATTAAACTGCTGCTGCTGGCTGGAGGTGCTGCCCCAGCTCTGACCACAGCCCACAGAAATAACGGCCCTGGCCCCAGCAGAGGGGTTTGGTAGGGTCAGGAGCCCTGGTGGCACAGCTGCCCTGGGCTCCTCCCCTCTTTCGTTCTGACTGATGTGTGACACTCCCTTGCCCTGGGGCAGTTTGGTGCAGGAGGGGACAGGGATGAGATCCACACCCTGAGTGCTCTGCTTCAGAAACACCTCGAGTGCAGGTTTGAGGCCACATCTTCACTTCAGCTCAGTCTGCCTAAATCATGTTTTCATGTAGGAATGTGACTGCATTCAGATCAGTGCAATTGTAATCAAGTCACCATGGAATCCCCCCTCTAATGGGCACATATTAATCAGCAGATCATTAATCTGATCTAGACTAAGAGCAAAGCCTTGCAGGCTTGTTGCTCCAAGGTGAGGTTTGATCAGGCTGCTGAAATTCAGCAGTGAAAAACACAATCCTGCAGCAGCAAAGGCAGAGCAGCACCACTACAGCTCCTACAGGCACTATCATCTGCTTGTGATCAATTTTTTATAGCAGACTGATATTTCTTGCTTAACCACCACTCACCAGTTGTTAGAGGCAGATCCCCCTGGGAGCTGCTGCTTTGTGCTCTTCAAAGGCAGTGCCTTGGTACAAATCTCCTGACCCTGTTCCTGATGGATGGGGAGGCAGAGCTGCTCCCTGGCAGCTGCCCTGTGGCAGGGCTGCCCAGCTCACTCCTCCTGCCCTGTTGGCTCTGGTTTGTGTGCTGGGAATGAGAGTCCTGCAAGCACAGAGCTAAGGGAGCCCATCATCTCAGCCTGAGGTGGTTTCAGGCACCAAGAGCCCTTCTGCAGTGCTTAGAGCTGCCCTGCTCCCAGGCAGGACCTGTGCCTGTGTCCTTCCACCAACACTGGTTCTTCTCCCATCTTGCTGGTTTTAGTGATGGGAAGACCCTTTAAATACTGGGCAGTGGGAAAAATGTCCTGTGGAGTTTATAGAGCCAACATGAGGGTCCATTGCTGAGGTTGGTTTGTTCTGTAGTTTTGCTTTCAGGGAAAAGAACAGCTGAGGATATTCTGTCTTTTGCCATTTTAATAACTTCCCCCTGCTTCTGTCGGGGACTTCTGTGCCAATAATAGAAATGTGGTTGATCCCATTAAAATGTAGACAGCACTTGAGTTTAATTTTTGTAAACACATCAAATATCCTGTTCTTGCCCCAATCTAAGCAGTTTTCTTGGCTGTATTTCTCACAGTGAGGTTAGACATAGTGGTGGTCCCATTTTTGCTGTTTCTGGGCACAACCATTGCTAGAAATGTTGGAATATCTGCCCACCTTCTTCACTATTCCCTACACAAAGTTGTGACTTTCCAGTCCTTTGCATAGGATGAGCTGGTACCACATGAAAGGCTGCAAGAAATGAAGATGTTGGTGTTGCAGTTCCTTTTTCTGTCCCATTTATGGCCCTTTCTTGGCTTCCAGTACCTCCCAACATGTGAGCACAGGGAGCTCAAACTGCATCCTGGAGTTTCCTTTGCATGGCATTCTGCTCTCAGTGCCTCTCTCAAACTGTGGGTGAAACCTGTTTAATAAGAATAGCAAAGATGTGACTGTTTTATGTAGCTGAGAACCAGGAAAGGTGGTGAGAAAACTGACCTAAAAATTTGTGCTGATCCTTTTTATTACAATCCTTAGATGTCATATTTTTATAAACACAAGAAACCTCTTCACTCCTTTCTGGGAATTCTTGTTGTTTTCTTTTTTTACCATTGCTGCATATGCCTCCAAGTAAATCTTTAAGTATCTTCAAGCATCTCTCTTCCATGAGACTTAATTTGAGTTAAAAAAACTTTTTCATGGCAGAATTGCCATGAAAAAGCCACATTTAGCAGTTGTCATGCAGCCTGTTGAAGATTTTGTATTTATTTGTGTTGTAATTACAGAGGCAGAGAAAAACCCCAAGCTAATAACATAATACTTTTAAATTTAAAAATTGGATTGTATTCTTCCAAGCAGGCTGGCATGGCCTGAGTGTGAATTCCTGGTGTTTGGGAGTAACAGCACCTTTTGTTAGAGACCAGTTGCAAAAACCTGCACTTAAAGGACACAAAATGCAGCCCTTGTTCACACTTGTGTCAGATCTGCCTGTCCCAAGCTCATTTTTCTGATTTTAAGTTATAAATGGAAAGCATTGGATATATCAGGGGACTTGGGAATTCTCAGAATAATTGTGTAGCCAAGAGTTACTGTTAACCTTTAGATCTATAAACTCAGGACTTTTGAGAGGTATAAATAGTATTGTTGAGACTATTCCTGGCATCCTGTGCCCTGCACTCCTGACGTGCATTTTTTAAGGGGTAGAACAACTGGGAGCAGACTCAGGAGTGATCCAGAAAATGATTCTATGGCAAATTAATTTGCTCATTTTATTACAATTATTGAAGAGAAAGTTTAAAAAGAAAAAAAAAAAGAAGTTGGTCATACTCCATAAGTGTCTCCTGGGAGTGAGAGGTTCTGATGAGACAGGGCTTTTTAATTTAGTTGCAAAAACATAATGCATTTAATTATTTGACAGTGAGAGCAATTAAGCATTGGAACAACATATCAAAGGCTGTGGTGGATTTGTCATCTTTGAAATCCTTAATCCAAGACTTGCTGCCCTTTTAGAAAAGCTGTGGCAATTGAGCCATAAGTTATGGGCTTGATGCAGGAATCATTGGCACTTTGATGGCCTTTTGCTGTGGGTCATTTCTGATTATCATTAGGGCTTTGCTGGGCCTGCCTCTGCCAGCACCACACACGTGGCACAGCCTAATTAGGGGACTCAGCCTCTTCCCTGTTTGTTCCCAAGGTCACATTGCTGGAGAGCAGTGGCTGGGGCTGCCTGGCTCAACCTGAGTGCTTTTATTGCTTCCTGCTTTTTATTCCAGCCTTGCTTCTGCCTGCATTCCTCTTTCTGCTGGGGTTTTTCAGCTCTTGCTTCACAAGTTCTGTAAAGAAGAGTTCTCTGCAAGTGGGGCAGCACTTAAACCTTACACTCATGGAATGGTTTGGGCTGGAAGGGACCTTGAAGCCCACCCAGTGCCACCCCTGCCATGGCCGGGACACCTCCCACTGTCCCAGGTGCTCCCAGCCCTGTCCAGCCTGGCCTTGGGCACTGCCAGGGATCCAGGGGCAGCCCCAGCTGCTCTGGGCACCCTGTGCCAGGGCCTGCCCACCCTCACAGGGAACAATTCCTAATTCCAATATCCCATCCATCCCTGCTCTTTTTCAGTGTGAAGCCATTCCCTTGTCCTGGCACTCTGTGCCCTTGTGAGGAGTCTCTCTCTTTCTTGTAGCTCCTTCAGGTACTGGAAGGCCACAATGGGGTCTCCTCAGAGCCTTCTCTTTTCCAGGCTGAGCAATCCCAATTCTCCCAGTTTTTCCTCGTGTTCTGCTGCTTTTTCTCTTGTTTTGCTGGAGCAGCTCTGCCAGACCTGCTGGATGCAGTGGGATAAATCAGAGGGCAAATCCAGCAGCTGCCACTCCAATGTCTGCTGACCCTGTGGCAGAGAAGGACCAGCAGGGACTTTGTTTCCTGTTCCTCCATGTGTTTCCTTGTCTCACCAGGTACCTCCTTGCTGGGCTGGGACAGGAAAATGTTTCAGTGAGCTGGACTGAGGGGCCTTGCCCTGACCTTGGCTTCCCTTTGCCACACTTGACACAAAAGGCACAGGAATTAAAGCACCAAAGCACCAAGCCATGGCTGTTTAAAGAATAAACACAGATGCAAAAAGGAAACACAAACACAGTCTGGACCTCTCTGTCTGAGGCTTTTAGGGTACATAAAATGGAGTTAGACACACAGGAAGGGGATTGTTTCCTAAATTAGAGGAGGAAAACACTGAAGTAACATCAAAAGCTGAGAAATGGCACTCAGGGACATGGCTGAGTGGTGGACTTGGCACTGCTGGGTTTGTGGTTGGACTTGGTCACCTTAAAGGTCTTGTCCAACCTAAATGATTCTCTGTGGAGCTGTAGGAACCCTTCTTTCATAACCAGAGGTGCAGGATTTGACTTTGTCTTGGGTACAAGCTCACACAGAGCAGGTGTGAGTGGCTGTGGTGCCTGGGAGGAGCTGCAGGAACAACTACAAAATCCCTTTGGTTTGCAGCAGGAGCCTGGAGCCTGCCTGGGGCCTGGAACAGCAGCAGCTGGAGTGGGAGCAGGGGGTTCAGGGAAGCTTGGGCAGCTCTCTGTGGATGCCCCTCAGTGTCACAAGCGCTGCTTTGGCTGTGGTTGGTGTGTGCTGGGCTAGAGGGGGAGCCTTTGCTGAGGCTCAGTGCTGTCCAAAAGGAAAATCCATTTCCTTGGCTGCCTGCTCCTCTAGACCAGCTCTGCAGGAGTGTTGCTGGGCATGTTTGGTGTGACAGGCAATAAGTGCTGTGGTTGAGTTGGTTCCTCTCCTCCAGAGGCACCCAGAGCTGTGTGAACAGAGCCTTGCTCCTTGTCATTCCTTCTGTCACTACCTGTCACCTGCACAGCCTTCAGCCCTGGGGAGCCCCTCAGCCAGGCTGGCAGTGTTTGGGCAAAGCCCCCTGGTCTTTGTGCTCCTGCTGGGAATGTGCTCCTGCTGGGAATGTGCTCCTCCTGCCTTCAGATGAAAGAGATTTTGGTCGAGAGAAAGGAATTCCAATTAATTTCCGAATTTTTTTTTAATTACTTCTTCAATACAAAAACTCAATTTAACTGCCTTTTGTTTTCCAGCATGCAAGTAAAGACCCCAAAGATGGGAGAGACAGCAGAGATCAGAAGGAATCCAAGGAGAAGGAGTTTGAGAACATGCTGGACTTTGTGAAGCCGTTGGCGCTGCCCTCTCTCCCGGGCCTTCACCAGTCACTACCTCAGAACCAGAGCTATGTGGCCACCACCAAGTCACAGACAGGTAAAAAGGGAAGGGCTGGAATCTTGGAGTCCTGAGCAACTCCCAGCTCCCAAACCTGTCTGTGGGGCTGAGAGGGACATGAGGAGGTTAAAAGTCTGCTCGTACCTTTTTGCCACTCAGTCTCCTCCAGGGTTCCCTTCCTTTTTTTCTACTAAAAGCTTTTCTTAGAGGAAAAGCTTTGATCCTTTTTTCCTCTGGGATGTTCTGAGAGGTTTCTATCAGTTCTGTAGGGCTTTGAATATCTCCACAGCTGCTTACCAAGAATTACAGCTTTATAAATAAAATTAATTGGGTTCACAGAATTTTTTAGCGGTCTCTTCATAAATTTTGGTGAAATTTCATTACCGTGGAAGATGAAGAAATGCTTCCAAGGAACAGGCTGTGCAAGTGCAAACAATAACAGTGGTGCTGAAGCTGGCAGTTCCTAAAAGAGCCTGCACCAAGCATCCTTGTGCTGTGCACTCACCTAAGTCAGCAGCAGGCAGGGAGCTGTGATGTCTGGTTTGATTAGAAGGCCAAGAGGGAGACTTAACAAATTAAGACCCAATCAAAGGAGTGAAAGGAATCAAACAGACTTCCATAGTAGGTGTGAAATGAGATTAAATGGCAAACAGCTCTTTATGTAAGGTGCCTTTTCCCCGTGTGTTCTTCAGTTGCTGTCAGATTGCTTCCATTGTCA
Organism: Agelaius phoeniceus; assembly: GCF_051311805.1. Taxonomy (NCBI): domain Eukaryota; kingdom Metazoa; phylum Chordata; class Aves; order Passeriformes; family Icteridae; genus Agelaius; species Agelaius phoeniceus. Next base: position 2,175,431 of record NC_135285.1, read on the forward strand.
GTCGGTATTGTTGGCCTTGCAGTCTCAATTTGAGCAATTGGATTCCATTCAGCCTCCTACAACACCAGCAGCACTGCCAAATGCAGGATAATTTAAGGGTTTGATGCTGTGTGTGCTGATGGAGGGGCCAGAAGGAGCGTGCAGAGGGCACTCAGAGCTTGGGCAGGAAGCTGTCTGTGTGTCTGCACATCCGTGTGTCATCTTCTGCTTCACTTGTAAATAAATCTGTTGCACTGGGAAGTGCCCACAGGTGTGATTTCATGGAATCACAGAAGGTTTGGGTTGGAAGGGACCTCAAAGCCCATCCAGTGCTACCCCTGCCATGTCAGGGACACCTCCCACTGTCCCAGGCTGCTCCCAGCCCTGTCCAGCCAGTAGCCCACAACATGTGAGCACAGGGAGCTCAGACTGCATCCTGGAGTTTCCTTTGCATGGCATTCCTCTCTCAAACTGTGGGTGAAACCTGTTTAATAAGAATAGCAAAGATGTGACTGTTTTATGTAGCTGAGAACCAGGAAAGGTGGTGAGAAAACTGACCTAAAAATTTGTGCTGATCCTTTTTATTACAATCCTTAGATGTCATATTTTTATACACATGAGAGATCTTTTCACACCTTTCTGGGAATTCTTGTTTTTTTACCATTGCTGCATATGCCTCTAAATAAATCCTTACTTCACGAGATTTAATTTGATTAAAAAAAAAACTTTTAGCAGAATTGCCATGAAGAACTCACATTTAGCAGTTGTTTTGAAGCCTGTTGAAGATTTTAAATTTATTTCTGGCCTTGGGCACTGCCAGGGATCCAGGGGCAGCCACAGCTGCTCTGGGCACCCTGTGCCAGGGCCTGCCAGGGAACAATTCCTAATTCCCAATATCCCATCCAGCCCTGCCCTCTGGCAGTGGGAGCCATTCCTTGTGTCCTGTCCCTCCAGCCCTTTGTCCAAAGTCCCTCTGCAGTGCAGCCCCTGCTCTCTGTCCCTCCTTTTCATTCCTGAGCAAACTCTGTGTTCCTCCTGCTCCTCTCTTGCAGCTGCTGCAGTATCTCGGAAGAAAAAACGGAGAATGGGAACCTATAGCCTGGTTCCCAAGAAAAAGACCAAAGTGTTAAAACAGAGAACAATGATAGAGATGTTCAAGAGCATAACTCATTCCTCTGTGGGTGCCAAGGTAAGGGCAGCACTGAGCCCCTGCACGTGTTTGTTGTCAGAGGGGACAGTGAATAGTGGGGGTTTGTTGTTGGTTTTGGTTGGATTTTAGTGGGGTGGCTGTGTTACATCTCCCTTTTTTGGGACACCAAACCCATGTGGAGGTGCAGGGATGTCCTGGCTTGTTGGGATCAACATCTTCCCTTCTGAGTCTCCTCTTCCCTCTGGCAGCAGCTTCCTGCCCAGAGCAGCCTTGCTGCTTTGGGAATGACTGTTCCAGAGGGGCTGTTCAGGTGCCAGCTGCTAAACCAACCTTTTCCAATGAATGTTCCCCTTCTGTCCTGTGAATCCTGGGCAACTGCAGAGATTTCAGGCATACCCCTTTTTGCTTTGGTCCTCAAGATCTCATATTGCTGCCTGAGGCTGTACAGAAAAACACTTGGTTACTTATAAAAGTTTAGACATGGACTCACTCCTGATGAAATTCTGCTTTTGCTGTGACCTGTGCCCTGAAGTTTTGGGCTTAGAATTCAAGGAGAACAGTGCTGGGATTTCAAGGCGTGATAGAAAATCCCAATGTGATGTAACTTCCTTTTCCATTCCCTAGAAACCTTCCTGCATCCCTCCATGCTGGAATGGGGCTCTCCTCCCCTAACCATGTGAGTCTGCAATGACTCCTCGTGGTCCCCAGGTCCAACAGGCTGAGGTGACAATGGCAGGAGCTCTGCAGGGACACAGAGCCAGCTTTAGAGCTCCAAGCACAGAGGAGAATCTGGGATGGATGCAGCTGCTCTGTCCCAGGAATTGATGATGTCTTTGTGTCTCGTGTGCTTGGGTGACTTGCAGAGTGACAAGGAGCTGGGGGATGGCAGCCCCCACGTGAACGGGGAAAGCATAGATGTGGACTCTGAGGAGGAGGACTCGGATGATTTGGAAGAGGAAGATGATCATGGAGCAGATCAGGCAGCCATGTTCCCTGGGGATGACAACAGGACCTCCAAGGACAGCGCGTCCGACGCAGACAACGCCAGGAAGGTGATTCCTGTGCCCTGAGTGGGGCTGAGGGGCAGGGGGGGTAGCAGGGACAGGAGGGGCATGGATTGAAGCAATTTCTAGGGTTTTTTTCACCTGCAAGATGACAGAAGGATCAGCAATGGTAGAGAGGCCCTTTGTCACCATTTCCCATTGCACCTGTGAGGGTCTCCCCACCTCCCTCCAGTTCCAGCCCTACACAGTTCTGGGATCCACTCTGCAGAACCCCCACCATGTGTAGTTCTGGGATCCCCTGAACCAATAGGAGACATCTTCCCAATCTTGCTTGGGAAAGCACTAAAATAATCTAATTGCTTTTTTCCCCCCAAATTTTGATATACAGTACAGACATGAGGCTGGTTTGGGATTATCAAAGAAGTTGAAATTTAGTTGGAAGATTTTATTCTGGAGTGGAATTTCTTTTTTCTCTCTCTCTCTATCATCCCCATGGATGTTCCATGATGTGGTTGGAGCTCACTGGGCTCAGTGCATGTGCAGGTTGGGCTGGGGTGCTCTGGTGTGTGTGGGCACAGCAGGATGGTGGGGGATGCTCTGCTGGGATCACCAGGGGTGTGGGGGATGCTCTGTGTTGGGAGACCCGACCTGACTGACCCATTCTGTTCCTGGGCAAATGGTGGCTGCAGATCGATGATGGCGAGTCTGAGGAAGAGCAAGAGTCTGTAGAATCAGGGGAGGAGGAGGAGGATGGAGACGAGTCTGACTTGGTAAGCTGGGCTGCTAAATGTGTTTTTCAGCCCGTGGCCTGTTGATAATAATTTTTCCCCTTTGCACTGCTGCCAGAAAGAGAGAGAGCAAAGCCAAAGCGGTGCAGTTTCAAGTCTCCTTGACAAAACTCATTCTCTGAAACCACCCACACACAGAGTATTGTTTTCCACAAGGTGCTTAACCCTGATCCGTGGCACAATTAATTACATTCTGATGCTAACTAATGGGCTTTTGTTGTTTTCAATGAGGTGTTGACTGCTTTTAATCATTTGAATGTTAGCAGAGGTGTTTAAGGGTGCCTGAGTTCCTCAGATACACACTTGGCACCTGGTAGGAGCCAGCAGAGCTTTCTCACCAACCCCAGCTTCTGCTGGGGTGGGGTTGTTCCCAGATCCACTGGGCCAGCCCCTAAATTCACTGTTCCTGGTGAGCAGCTCTTACCAGGGAGACAAACAGCACTCAGACAGACAGACAGACAGACAGACACTCTCCCTGGGACCTTGGTCGTACAGCACCAGGTCAGGACTTTCAGCAGCTGCTGGGGATTTCTACTTTTTATTTTTAGACGGTTGGTGAAGAGAACCTGGTGATGTTTGAATTTAGATTGTTCGTTGAATGTCTCTGCCTGCCTCCTTCCCCTGTCCTTGAAAACTGTCCTTCCACAGCCTCTCAGGCTGAGGAGCCAACATTTCAGACACCCAACTCTTCAGAAAGAGTTGAGAAAATTCTTGATGTGTTGAGCTGAAGGTGGAATCATGCTCACAAAACCCATCAAGGGAATCCCTGAAGCTCTTCAGGTTCCTCATGTTGTGACCCTGCAGCAGCCCAGGAGGAGCAGGGGCTGGCTGGGCAGCCTGGCTCTGTTTTGGGTGGCTCAGGCCAGTTTGTTGTCCAGGGCTTGGGCTGGGGCTCACACCCAAACTCCCAGGTGGGATCTCCAGCTCCTGGATAGAGGTTGGAGCTCTGCTGAGTCACTGAGCTCCCAGACAGGACTGGCTCACACACAAACCTCTCTCCCATGAGCAGAGTGATGCAGTTGGGGTAAAGCCACGTGCTGGGCCCACACTCAGGGATTTTGGGGAAGCACAGACACCCTGGAGAGCCAGGGCTCAGCTCCACGTGTTCCCTCACTGGGACAGCAGGGCCTGGCACAGCTGCCTGTGGAGGCAGAGCCTGATCCAGCTGCTGGTAATGGTACCAGGAGGTTTTCCAGGGCTTTGCTGGCAGCTGGATAAGCATCAGGAGCTGACAGTTTCAGTCTGAACATGAATTTTATGATTGATGCATTAAACCCTGGCAGGGTTGGGGTGCCTGATTCCTGTTCTGATGTTGATTTTGAAACCCCACCCCAGACTACTGAATTTTTTTGAAAGCAAAACCCAAAGTCTGTTGAGATTTATACGTGTGGCTGAGTATTTGCTGCATGACTGGTCTGTGCTGTGCCTGGCTCAGGGATGGGGCTGCTCTGCTGCTCTGGAGCTCAGCTCCCCTGGGTCCACTCCAGCCCTGCCAGGTGGCCCTTCAAATGCAAAGTGGGTTTTTTGTGGAGAAACATGAATATTTGAGTTTGAAAACACAACTGCCAGAGCTCAAGAAGCGTTGGGACATCCCTCTGAGGCACAGGCTGAGGTGTTTGTGCAGGACCAGGAGCTGGACTTGGTGCTCTTTGTGGCTCCCTTACATCTCAGGATATTCTGTGGTTCTACCATTAATTTTTGGGAGAAGCTGGAAGTGTGCATGGGCCTGCCCACCTGCAGTGCTGCTCATGAGCATGGTGTGAGGGCCTCCATGGAAGAGAAAGTGCAGCCTGGCCTGCTGAACTGACAGGAAATCCACCCCCACGTGTGCATGGGTTTCCTTTTCAGTGCTATAAAGGCATCTTAGCAGCCCTTGGTTTCAGAGTCCTGCTCGAGCTGGGTGAGGGCTGTTCCACAAAGGGACCCTGGTGCCACCATGCCTGACGTGCACGTGGCCTCTCTGCTTCCCCAGAGCTCCGAGTCCAGTGTCAAGAAGAAGCTGCTGAAGAGGAAAGGGAAGACAGACAGTCCATGGCTGAAACCCACCCGCAAGAGGAGGCGGAGGAATAAAAAGAAACAAGGAGGTGTGCTAGGTAATGGATGGGGGTTTGTTCCTAAATTCCACCCCAGGGAGCCTTCCAGGTGCAGGGGGAAGGACCTGGGGCCTGGGCTCACCCTTCCTTCCCAAGGTTGGGCTGTGTGATGAGCCAGGCTGTGGAGTTGCCCCTCACTGGCAGGGGCTGCTGGTGTCACTGTCACAGCAGAACTTGTGGCTTTGTCCTTGGAATGCTGCAGGAGTTTTATTTTGTTCATCAAACCCTTTATTTTAGAGTATCCAAAAAAAGGCCTTGTGGGGCTTACAAAAAGGAGGAAGAGGAATTTTATATGGGGAGATAGTGACAGGACAAGGAGGAATGGCTTCAGACTGAAAGACAGGAGGAATTGTTCCCTGAGAGGGTGCTGAGGCCCTGGCACAGGGTGCCCAGAGCAGCTGGGGCTGCCCCTGGATCCCTGGCAGTGCCCAAGGCCAGGCTGGACAGGGCTGGGAGCACCTGGGACAGTGGGATATGACCCTGCCATGGCAGAGTTTGGAATGGGATGGGCTTTGAAGTCCCTTCCCACCCAAAGCAGTCTGGGATTGTGTGATATGTCCATGTGGACTCCTGTCCCATGAGCTCCAGGGAGGATGTTTAGATGCAGAAGGAAAGAAAGAACCACCCTGGAGTGGTGCTCCATTGCTTTTGTGTGGTGCTTGTGCAGCTGAATGGAATGTGCAGCTTGGCTTTGCTCCTTGTGGAAGAACCACAATGTTTGGAAGGAGCTGCCTCAGGCCCATCCCAAGTGTGGGTGTTGTTCAAGGTCCCTCCTGTTTGTCCTGAGACACTGAGCACCAAAGAAGGTTTCAGTGAGCTCTGTTGAGAGGGGAGAGGTGAGGAGAGGCAGGATGTGATGCTTCTTCCTTGGGAAAGGTAACAACATGGGAGAGATAAGGTGGATGGTGCAGCTGTGCCTTCAGCCTCATTCTAAGGTGTCAGACATCCACTGCCACCAAAAGGTTTATTTTTATTCTTCTGGGTTTGCTAATTCAGGGCAAAAAGGTCATTTTTGTATCAGCAGTTTTTTGGTGCTTCTGAGTGAATTGACCATTTTTCAGCCCTGCTCTGTGCCTGGGCTCTGTCACTCACCTGGCTCCCTCCTCTTCCTCCCAGGATGCCACAGGGACCCTTGATCCCTGTCACAGCAAATACCTAATTCTGCATTTCACATGCAGGCTGGTTTTCTGCCCCTTCAGCTGGTCTGGAAGGGTACCCCAACTCTCTTGGCTAAGCTGGACTGGCAGAAGCCAAGCAGGAGAGAAAGTGAAGCCAAGGGTTCAGTTCCCTCTCCCACAATCCCTTCCCAGCAGCAGCTCTGCTCACTTGGAGGCAGAACTTGACTTTTTTGTGTTTCCTCTCTCACTCAGCTGGATGTCACCTGTCTCATCCTCCTCCTGAGGTGCAGTTGGCTCTGCATGGCCAGTGTGTACCAGGCTGGGGGCAGGAGGATGCTCAAGCCCTGGGTCATCCCTTCCTTGTGCCCTTGCAGGGGCTGACCCATCTCATTTATCCCCTGTTCCTGTTCCCTGCCTGGGTGGAGGCAGCTCAGTGTGAGCAGAGCAGTGCCCAGCCATGCCCAGATGTTGGTGGCACATTCCCTGTGCTCTGCCCTCATGGGTCCCACAGGGAGCCTGCACAGCCTGGGCTTGGGCACGGCCTCACAGCCCTGGGGTGGCTGTTCCTGTGGGGTCTGTGTGAATGCCCTGCTCCCAAACAGGTGCTGAAGCCTATAAAGCCTCGCTGGGCAGCAGGGAGGGCCCCAGCCAGGAGAACAGCATGGAGTACATGGAGGTGTCCCTGGATTCCCTGGACCTCCGGGTGAAGGGGATCCTCTCCTCACCAGCAGGAGGTGAGTACTGGGCTGGGATGGGCTGGGCTTGGGGATGGGTTGGAGGTGGGGATTGGGCTGGGGTCGAGGTTGGGTTTGGGGTTGGGATTGGGGCTGGGTTTGGGGTCAGGGCTGGTTTTATGTCTGGGTTTGGGTTTGGGGTCTGGTTTGAATTTGAATGTGGGACCAAGTTTGGGGATGGAACTGTGTTTGTGGGTCAGGTTTGGGGTCGAGGTTGTGTTTGCAGTCAGGTTTGGGGTGGGGTTTAGATTTGGGGTCGGGTTTGGGGTCGGGTTTGGGGTCCCTTTGTTCCGCGGGTGGCGCCGTTCGGGGCCCCGGCTGCCCCCTGGCGGCCACAGAGCGCGCAGAGCAACGGGAATGGGGCGGGATCGGGATGGGGATGGGGATGGGATCGGCGTTAGGGATCGGCGTTAGGGATCGGGATTAGGGATAGGAGTTAGGGATCGGGATGGGATGGGGGTTAGGGATTGGGATGGGATGGGCATTAGGGATCGGGAAGGGATGGGGGTTAGGGATTGGGCATTAGGGATTGAGATGAGGGGGAGGATGGGGCTGGAATGGGGATGAGTGTTGGGATAGGGATGGGATGTGGATAAGGACGAGGATAGATATGGGGCTGGGTTGGGGATGAGGATGGATATGGGGCTGGGTTGGGAGTGAGGATGGATATGGGGATAGTTTGGGGATAAGGATAGGGATGAGGGTAGATATGGGGCTGGGTTGGGGTGAGGATGGATATGGGGCTGGGTTGGGGATGAGGATGGATATGGAGCTGGGTTGGGGGTGAGGATGAGGGCAGGGATGGGGCTGAGGTAGGAATGCAGCTGGGATCAGAATGAGGAGGAGATGGGAATGGGGCTGGGCTGGGGCTGAGCATGAGGATGGGGATGGGGCTGGGATGGCAATGAGAGTAGGGATGGGGCTGGGATAGAAGTAGGGATGGATTTGAAATGGGGGTGAGGATAGGGAGGGTGCTGGGATGGAATGAGGCTGTAGATGGGATCCCAGTTCCAGTGAGGCACGTTAGCTCAGAACACTCTCACCAAGGGTCCCAGGTACTGCCCCAGCCCTCCTGTCCCACTCAGCAGCTCCCTCCATTCCCTGAAATATGCTGATTCAGCATCCCCCCAGAATTGCTGCCACTGGATTCCCTCAGGAATGGCTCGTTCAGCCCTGGGAAGGAAAGGGGCTGGTGCTGGGCCCTGGGTGCTGAGCCCCAGCTGCTGCTCCCAGTGCTGAACTCTCCTCAGATCCAGCATCCCCTGGCTGGATCTGCCTGTCTGTCCCCACTGCTCCCTCAAAGCTTGTCTGGCTCCTTTGATAGAGGCACATCAAAGAGAGGGTGGGAGCCTTCCCCACCAAGGGAGGGTCAGGAGGGATGAGGGATGCTTTCACCACAGCCTCTGGATGTCAAACAGATTAGGGGAGTGACAGCTCGGAAGGAGGAATGAGCTTTGTGATTTGTGCTCCCACAGAAAACTCTTAAACCTTTAAGATCTTGACAGGATTTTATATGAAAACAGCAAGGACTTTCCCTGGCCTTGTGTGTCTTGAAATATCCCTTTGCTAGGCTTGGGCTTGCAACTTGTTGGCTCAAGGAATTCCTGATGGGATGAAAGGGGCTGGTGCTGGGCTGGCAGGGTCAGAGGCACGGGCAGGGTGCTCTGGGCAGCTGAGGAGGAATCTCCCCCAGGGATGAAGTGAAATCTGCAAAACCTCACAGCAAGAGAGCTCTCCATTCCCCATTCAAAAGCTTGGAAAATAGCAGCAGCAAGCTTCCTTCTCAGTGTGAGTCAATCCATGCAGTGGGCAGGAAAAGCTTGGGATGAAAGCTTGGGATGAAAGCTTCAGGGTGAACCAGCCCCAAGGCCAAAGGATTCCGTGCTGCAAACATTGCAGAGATGGTTTGGTGCTGGACTGGAAGAGGAGGGTAGGACTGGAATCAACCCCTTTGTCACTAGGCCAGTTTGGCAATCCTGGGTGATTTCAATCCAGAGGAACCACAGGAATATTCCCACAGTGACCCCCCTCAAAAGCCCTCATCCACCTTTCCACAGGTTTGTAAATGTTCAACATCTGAGAGGAGATGAGGGAAAGGCAAGAACATTGGAGCATCTTGCTGCTTTCTTTTCCCTGGTTTGTTCTCTTTCCAAAATAAATAATTTGTGGTTGGCTGACACCAAACAGTCCCAGGAATTTTGTTTTCCCATCTGTGTAATAAGCCTTTGCAAATAGGAGTTTGTGCTTTTCTGATCATCTCTATTTATCACTCCACTGCCTATTCAAATTTCCAGCTCTGGGTGGTTTCCTGCAAATTTCCTGGTGCCAGAGCCCAGTGTTGTGGGGAGGGGAGAGAGGCTGATAAAAACCTGCACCTCATTGCTTGGCCTTTTTGAGGTTTTCTCAGAATAAACTGATCTTAACTTATCACTCTTGATTTTAGCACAGTCAGCTGAGTGTGGCTGGACTTGGAAAAGTGCAGGAGGCTTTTGCAAACTCCAGCTGGTGTGAAAGGGTCTCTTTTACAGGGTGCTGCTAAAGCCTGGAGAGCATTTCAGGACATGGAATGGGAAGATGTCACAGGGCATGGCTGCTGTTATGGACTGAATCCTTTCTGCTGGCAGAGAACTGGAGTTAATTCACTGTTTTTCTGTGCCCCAGGTCTCTCCAATGGCCCTGAAGCCATGGAAGTGGATGGTCTGCAGGAGGTGCCCCTGTGTAGCTGTCGAATGGAAACCCCCAAGAGCAGAGAGATCACCACCTTAGCCAACAACCAGTGCATGGCCACAGAGAGCGTGGACAACGAGGTAGGAGCCTGTCCTTTAGCTCCCCACAGCCTTTCCTGCTGAGGACAAGGCCAGAGAGAGTGAGAGGCTGTGCCAGGAGCACGCCTGGGGTCACTCAGGGGCCCTGGGCCTGCTAGACTGGGACCCACTGGTGTGAGGAGTGGCAGGGCCCATGTCCCCCCTCAGCTGAGGGCCCCAGCACTCTGTGTCTGTCCCAGCACTGGGTGAGGCCACTGGGGAGGGAGCAGCTCTGTGGCTGCAATGGGAGAGGCTCTGGGTGGCTCTCCTGGGCTTGTCCTGGCCTGTGAGGCTGGATGTGCTTGAGGTACCATTCACACCTCAGGCCAGATGGGCTCAGGTACAGGAACCTGCAGCAGAGGGAGAAAATCCTCTCAAGGATTGGAGCTGCTTTCCCTTGACTGTGAAGGAACTGTTGCAAACCTTTCTGTGGCCAGGTGTTGAGTTCAGGAGCTTGGCATGGCCTCTGCTGCCCCAGCCTTTCTCTGTCCTCCTCTCTTTCTGTCCCAAAGCTTCCATGTCCTGGCAGCTGTGCAGCCCCAGGTCTGACAGGGATTGCATTCAATGCCTTTGGGGCACAGCCAGGCTGCTTGGGCTCTGCTGCTTCCAGAAGTGTGGAAGGAAGTGGCAGAAGTGACTCCATTCCAAAATCTGGAAGGGGAGAACTGCAGGACAGGAATGCTCTTGATGGATTCTCCTTGTACTGGGTTTCTTTTCAGCTTCAGCCTCACTGCAGCACTCTCACACTCACCAGTGGTAGCACAAGGAGTGAGAATATCCCTAGCTCTCCTCTAGGATCCCAGGAGAAGGGTGGATGGAGGGACAAAGGGATAATCAGGTTTGTAGACCAGCTCTGCTTCTGTATGTGCTGGTATGTGCAGAGAGAGGAATTTCCAAAGAATGGCAAAATTGATTCATTAAAGAGAAAATGTCCTGGGAGACTCATCAGAGAGAGGGGGGACCCCAGGGCTTCTAAACAAACACAAGGTGTTGGAAAGAATTCCTGCTCCTGGCTATGGTGAGTTGACAGTTCTGTCCCTGGATAAATCACAGGGAGGAATAGCAAGGGCCATGCTTTATGTTAGATTCTTTTTGATAATGGGATAAGTGACTCAGAGATGTTAGAGGAATATTATATGTGTGAATAGTGGCTTCTCCAGACTGTCATGTCCTTGGAGAGTGTTATAAATAGTTATGAGCACCCTGCTGCACTCTCTAATGGTTGGAAAATAGCAATTAATCATGTTGAACTTGTTCTAGAGTTTCTAACAAATAATAAAGTGTGACATAACAGCTCAGGGTCTTCCTCACATGGGTAATGCAGCTTTCCACCTGTCAGTGGAATTTCCTCAGCTCAGTAAAATTCCTCCTCAGGAGAAGATCCACGGTCCCCTTGTGCCACCCTGCAGCCCCTGGGCTCGGGCTGGGGACAGGGATCAGTCTGGCCAAGGTGTCCCAGCCACAGAAGTGTTTGCAGCTGGAATTTGGGAAAGCTGAACTGGAGATGCTGGGGTGAATGATGAGCCTAGGTTAAAATCCATTCTCTTTACCCACAGGGGTGTTGTGTCTGCAGGAGTGGAATAAAAAAAAAATCAGAGACAAAGTTTAGTTTTGTTGAGAAAAAGCAGCAAATCCTTGGCTGGAGCAGAGGGACAGTCTGTGGCACTGAGTCCCTGACTGACCCTGTCATGAGCACAATAAATTCTCCACCTTCCCTCCAAGGGACCTTTCCTTGGAGCAGCCTTTCACCTTGATATCCTAGTTTATAAATCTCCTTTGCCAGGTATTTGGGGAAAGCAAGATTATTATCAAGGGGAGCTTGAAACAGACACAAAGAGTGTCCTGTCATGCTGGCAGGTGACAGCTGGGCTGGGACAGTGGTGGCTGCAGGAGGTGCTGCTCCCTCTTGGTGCAGCAGAGCAAGGAACCCTGGCTGGGGACAGGGAACCCCAGTTCTGGAACCTGCTGCCAGTAACAGGACAAGGTGGGGCAGGAGAAGGTGTGGAGTGATAGGAAAAGGGCGATGGCTTCAGGCTGAAGGAGGACAGGTGAAGATTGGGAAGAAATTGTGAGGGTGCTGAGGCTCTGGCACAGGGTGCCCAGAGCAGCTGTGGCTGCCCCTGGATCCCTGGAAGGGTCCAAGGCCAGGCTGGACAGGGCTGGGAGCAGCCTGGGACAGTGGAAGGTGTGGAAGGGGTGGAAGTGGATGAGCTTTAAGGTCCCTTCCAACTCAAACCATTCACAATTCTGTGATCCTCTGATTTTTAAGCCCAGAGCTGTAGATTGGTGAAATCCTTTGGAAAACCCGCTCCAAACATGACTTAGCTGAGCTCTCATGAAAGCCTGGCTCTTCATCCCTGTGGTCTGGGCAGGGGCCAGTGCTGGAACCAGTACAGACAATAACTTCACTGGCAATGAGGAGCAATTATTTTCCCCTCTATCTTCCTGTGCCTGGGAGTTTTGAGCAGTAACAAGATTTAGTGTGTATGGTCTCCTTCTCTTGGTCACTGACACCCGCTCTTCCTGGCAAGAGGAGAGTGTGTGTTGTGTGAGTCAGGCCCCTGGGACTGCCCCTTCTGCTGCTTGGCTGTTGCCTATTTCCAGTTATCATTTTGTTGTTGTTGTTGCAAGGAACAAATGACTCGGGGTGCACATGCATGTTAGTTAGTAAATGATGCATTCCTTCCTGAGAGCAGCTTTCACAGCTTCCTGCTGCACTGCTAATGCTCTCTGGCACACAGCTGAATTCCTGTGAAAAAGCCAGGGCTCCTCGAGGCAGTGTGCAAAATCTTCCTCTGCACAAGCACAGGGAGTGGTGTGGTCTGCAGTAATTTCATTGCCTTTAATTTCTCCTGTTCCAGCTGGGCCGATGCACAAACAGTGTGGTTAAGTATGAACTGATGCGCCCGTCTAACAAAGTCCAGCTTTTGGTGCTGTGTGAGGACCATAGAGGGAGGATGGTGAAACACCAGTGTTGCCCTGGCTGTGGATACTTTTGCACTGCAGTAAGTTCGTGCTCTCAATCTAGGGAAGGGGGTACCTGTTGCAACAGCTGGAAGCTGAAGGTGGAGATGGTCCCTAAAGGGGTGTCCTGACTTCCTGGCATCAGCCCCACCTCGTTCCACAGCACGTCAGGAGGTGTTTTCAATAGGAATGTGTGTGAGGGCAGCTGAAATCGTCACCTTGATCTTCCTGGAGACCCCCAAGGGGTGTTACCAAAGGGATTTCACATGCTGGAAGTCTTGCCTTTGGAATTTCTTTGGAACAAGGGTTTGTTGTTTTTCTTTGTGTACAGATCAATCACATCCAAAAAAAAGTCTTAGGTTGGTTTGTAAATGAAGCTGTGCCCCCACCTCTGTGTCCCCTGAGGATGGGGATCCTGAGTGATGGCACTGCTGGACCAAGGCAGTGTTGGAGATCTCAATTAGGTTAGATATTAGGAAGATTAAATATTAGGCAGGAATTCTCCCTTGTGAGGGTGGGCAGGCCCTGGCACAGGGTGCCCAGAGCAGCTGGGGCTGCCCCTGGATCCCTGGCAGTGCCCAAGGCCAGGCTGGACAGGGCTGGGAGCAGCCTGGGACAGTGGGAGGTGTCCCTGCCATGGCAGGAGGGGTGGAACCAGATGAGATTCAAGGTTCCCTCCAACTCAAACCACTCTGTGATCTCCTGCTGCTTCTTCCACCTGTGCCACCGAGGCTTTTGAGGGACTTGCTGCAGTCCTTTGATGGCCAGTGTCCTGCTTTCCCTGTGCATAAAGCTGAAAGGCACCAACTGAGGCCTCATGGAGTGATGATGTGGCTTAATTGTGTGATGCTGGTATTCTTCAGGATGATTCAAGGAAAGATGCTGCAGTTGTCTCAAGCATTATTGTAGTAAGTGGAGCCATCCTGGGTTTTCTTGCTGAGTCAAAGATCATTTAGAAGATAAAACCCTCAAAACCCTTCAAGGCATTTGCAAAGCTGAAATAGAGTTAATTAGATTGCTTGGGAGGACTGGATTCAGGAGAAGAGGGGGTTTGGCTGGCCTTTCCTTGCACTCTCTTGCATCTCTCAGTGCTGTGTGCTGGTGCACAGAGGTGAACCTGGAGTGTTTGTCTGTGCCACCATCACCAACCCAGAGCACAGCAGGGCTTCAGGCAGCACTGACACCACAGGCAGGGAGCTCTGGGCTCCTGCACAGCAGTTGCAGGGACTTTGGTAGAAAGGGAAATTAATTTTAGGAGGAATTGCCCAGTTTGTTGCATGAGCAGTCAGCTTGTTTGGGTTAATTAGACTGGTCCAGGCAGAAGAGTCACATAATTTGGGTTACAGTTGGATCAATGACAGATTGATGCAGGTTCTTGCATGGTTTGTGTGCAGTTGTGTTTCAGGTAGTTTTAATGCTGGCTCAGCACAGGTCTGAAGGTTTCTTTTCCAGTTTTGGGGCGTCCTTACAGTGCACTGGCACTTCTAGAGACACAAGCGAGAACTTCAAGTGTTAGAGGGAAGAGCTGGAAATTTGGACTTCTTTGTTCTGTTTCCCAAACACAATTCAAAATCTTGCTTTGCAGTCTTTAACCGAGTGAGTTTTTCCCCCTTTACCTTGGTTTTGTTCTCTTCTAAAGAAGTGGCAGTGCTTGCTTTACTGTACTGGACGCAGCAGGGCCGAGAGAGGTGGTGAGGAGTGGCATGGAGCGTGTGAAGGGGCGAGGCACGGGCCCAGCAGGGGCTGAATTTCCTTCTCTGTGGTTTTTTAAGGGCACTTTCATGGAGTGTCAGCCCGAGAGCAGCATCTCCCACCGCTTCCACAAGAGCTGTGCCTCGCAGGTGAACGACACCAGCTACTGCCCTCACTGCGGGGAGGAGGCCTCCAAGGCCAAGGAGGTGACAATAGCCAAGGCTGACACCACCTCCACGGTGTCCCTGAGCTACGAGCAGCAGAAACCTGCGGCTGTGGAGGGCAGGGCCGACACCACCACGGGGAGGTGAGCACGGGGGCACCGGGGGATCTCAAAGCTCTGCCAGGCCAGGCTTTGGTTGGAGTGGTTGGGCTCCTCCTGATGGGCTGGGAGCTGCCTCAGCTGCAGGAATCTGCTGGGGGGTTTTGGGTCACTCGCTGCACCAGAGCTGAGGCTCTGGAGGTTGGGGGGTTCAGGAGTTCAACCATTCCTTCCTGTTATTGTTAGGAATGGAATTATAGTGGAATTCGTTGATATTGTCAGGTTTGCTCAGTGACAGCCATTCCCATCTGCAGCTCCTGACTCGCACCCATGAGAGAGGAAAACACAAATCAAACCAGCCCTGTGTTGAACTCTGCTCTGACTTCCCATCCTATCTGGCCTTGTTTAGGTGGCTTTAAGACTTGCCCCATGTGCCTGGGTCTCCTGTAGCACAGAGTACATCAAGATGTAGTCAGAGGGCAGTGTAATTCCTTTCTGGGGCAAGTTCTTACCGAAAAAGCTGTAAAATTTATTGGTTTTGAGTTTCAATTTCAGTTACACTTATCTGTATTTAAAATGCATTTGCTTTTCTTTTTTGGCATAAGAGAAACCTTGTTGTGTATTTTTAATGGTTATGCTTTGGCTGTCTCTCATTTTTCCTCTTCAGTGGCACTGGGACGAGGTTGTCAGAGGAAGACAAGCCAGAAAGTTCGGCTGCTGAAGGGTTTGACATCCCTGGGTCTTCAGTTTTTCCAAAGCCTACTACTAGCTTGACCCAGGGACCAGTGAAAGAAACTCTGGAAAGTGCCCTGATTGCCCTGGACTCTGAAAAGTAAGAAAAAGACCATTGGGTCACTCCAGTTCCCAGCAAAGTTGCTTAGCCTAGAGAAAAGGAGATTTAGCTTTTCTGGATTTTGGTCCAACTCAGAGCTTTTTTTGTTCACTTCACTCATTAGTCATCCCCAACAGGTTTGGGAGAACTGTAACAGCTCTAAATGTCTTATTGATTTCTCTGGAGGATTTAGTTCTTCACTGGCTCTTCAGCTGCAGCTGGAACTTCTGGGAGCTCCTGTTCACAGTAGTGAGACCCAGAATCTGTTGCTGAGCAGCACTGAACAGATCCAGCCCTCACTGGAACAGGACTGCCTGGGGCTGGAGCTGGAAGTTTTAAAGCCTCATTTTGCAGACTTGTTTTTTTGTATCAGAGAATTACAGAAGGTTTGGGTTGGAAGGGACCTTAAAACTCATCCAGTTCCACCCCTGCCATGGCCGGGACACCTCCCACTGTCCCAGGTGCTCCCAGCCCTGCCCAGCCTGGCCTTGAGCACTGCCAGGGATCCAGGGGCAGCCCCAGCTGCTCTGGGCACCCTGTGCCAGGGCCTGCCCACCCTGCCAGGGAACAATTCCTAATTCCCAATATCCCATCCATGCCTGCCCTCTGGCAGTGGGAGCCATTCCCTGTGTCCTGTCCCTCCATGCCTTGTCCCCAGTCCCTCTCCAGCTCTCCTGGAGCCCCTTTAGGCCCTGGCAGGGGCTCTGAGCTCTCCCTGGAGCTTCTCCTCTCCAGGTGAGCACCCCCAGCCCTCCCAGCCTGGCTCCAGAGCAGAAGAACTCCACCCTTTAGAGCATCTCAGGATCTCCTCTGGATTCACTCCAGAGCTCCAGGTCCTCCTCATGTTGGGGATCCCAGATTTGGAGGCAGCTCTGCAGGTGGAGTCTCATCTGAGCATGGGGGCAGAAGGGCAGAGCTCCCCCTGCCCTGCTGCCCACGCTGGGGGATGAGCCCAGAACTTTGTCAGGCCCAAAGGGGTGGCAGTGAGGAGTGGCAGTGAGTGAGGGGTGACATTCCTGTCCTTCCCTGGGCACTAATTCCTCCTCTCTCTCTCTCTCTCTCTCCTGCAGGCCCAAGAAGCTGCGGTTCCACCCAAAGCAGCTCTACTTCTCTGCCAGGCAAGGGGAGCTGCAGAAGGTGCTGCTGATGTTGGGTAGGTGCCTCCTGCCCAGGCCAGGGCCTGGCTGGCAGCACTCCCAGCCCCTGCCAGGCAGTGCCTGCAGCCACTTCCCAGCAGGGCACCACGTCATCTCCCCAGTGCCCTGGGGAGCAGAGACTCCTGTGGCTGATGTGTCATTGGGAAGGCTTCATCTCTCTGGGAAATGGGCATTGATCCCCACTTGTGTCTGCTTTGAGCATGGTTTATCCATGCTGGTTGTGTCCCCACAATGACCTCCATGTGGTTTTTCCCACCCCCTCTCCATGCCTGGGGTACATATTTGCTTCCAGTAGAGAGGGAATAGATGGAGTCAGTTTAAACCAAGAGCCATCAGCAAGAAAGCAAAAAGGAAGAGCCTTCAATCCATGGGGTTTGTTTTGGGGTACAGAGGTGCCTCTCACTAGATGCCTTTGAGCTGCTGAGCTTGTTTTTAGCATCCAATATTCCCCAGGAATTTCCCCCTCTGAAGGACACAATGTTTCACAAGGATGCTTCCTTTCCACTCCAGTACTTTGCTGTACATTTTTGGATGCTTTCTGTTCTTGCCCTTTATCAGTTCCTTCTTTATTTTTTTTTGCCTAGCAAGTGTTTGCTCCATTGTTCCTGTTTTCAATAGCACAGAAATGTTATTCATTGATATTTAACTACAGCCTCATCATACACAACATGTTATCATGCCCAGACATCTTTGTCTGGCTGTCAGCATCATCTGTCAGTCTCTGCACAGCTGTGAGAATCTCTGGCCAGATCCTGAGCCTGTGTGGACAAATTCCATCCATGTTGCAGTTCTGTATTTGCAGGGGTGCAGAAAGGATCACTAATATGAATTCCAGTTAATAGTGGTGAGACAGAGCCCAGGTGGTACCAACTCTTTGTTGTTCCCAATCTCTGGGTTGCTTTAAACCAAGCAGTGTTTTTTCTTTTTTTATCCTTGTGTGTTGTTTGTTGTTTTTGAGATGAGGCCTCTGGAGAGATAGTAATGCCTTAAAAAGGTATTGAATTCCATGGTGTTTCTAAGCTCTGGGTTTGAGGGCTGTTGCATATTGAATGTGCAGGGGGCTGCCCTGAGAGCTTTCTGGTGAAATGTGCAGTGAGACATGAGCAGGGCTGAGGATGGGCTGGGAATCCATCCTTTAACAGCCTTCAGCTGAGACTGTTACACTTCAGCCTCTGAACTGTGCTTGAAAGTGTCTCTGCTCTGTTTTGCAGTGGATGGGATTGACCCTAATTTTAAAATGGAGCATCAGAGTAAGAGAACCCCTCTCCATGCTGCTGCCGAGTCTGGCCACGTGGACATCTGCCACATGCTCATTCAGGTCTGTCTGCACTTCCAGCCCTCTGCACAAACCATTTCCTGTGGGCTTTGGTCTGCCCCACGTGGAAATCAGCAGGGGAAAATCCCTTCTGTAAAAAACCTCCTCAATCCCAGGGTTTGCTGAGGGAGGAGTGGGGCAGAGTAATGGGAGGGAATTGTCCTGCTGGAATTGTCCTGTTCTCCAGGCAAGGAGCAGGGCAAGATTTGGTGCAGGGCACTGTGGGGTAGGTGGGGATCTGTGCCTAAGCACAGCCAGGGCTGGGCACTGCCAGATGTGCCAGCACAGCCTGGGCACTGCCAGATGTGCTGCCAGGCTGCAGGAGAGCTCCAAACTCTTGGTTTTGATCTCCAAACCAGGTTGCTCTTGGTGATGAGGGCCTGGAAGCTGCCAGGCCCTGCCTTCCCTTCTGTCAAAACCTGAGGAGCTCCATCAGGATTTTCCTCTGCAGCATAAATGTCTCACATGTGGAAAGGAGTGAAGGGAAGATGCAAGTTTGGTTTGTTGGCTGAGATTTGGATTCTAACTGAGGGAAGATGGTCAAAGCTGTAGGGATGTTGTTGAGCCTGCTCCAAAACAATGTGAAGAAGAAAAAGAAGCATTTAAAAAGTTCTAGTTTTTCTGTTTTGTGCTGGTGTACCTGGTCTGGAGTGACTGGAAGTGTGTTTTGTTTATGCTGTGGGATAGGGAAACCTTAAAGGGCTGTTGAGAAGGCAGCAATGACTGGCCCTTGGAAAGATCCTGCTGGGCTGGTGCATTTCAGCACCTGGAACTGGAGGCTTTCAGGTACTGTTTGAAGGCAGCAATGGACCTCCCTGGCTGCTCTGACTGAAATTACTGCATGTGAAGACAGTGGAATGAGGAAAAGGAGCAAAACTTGTGAGATATCACAAACAATTTAATTCTCAGTAGGGTTGGTTTGTTTCCAGAGTGCTTTATCTTGTCTCTCCCTGAGGTCTGGCCTCTGCAGCAGCCCAGTGTTTGGCTGGGAATGGCCCCAGCTTGTTCCACTTGAAATGCTTCTCCTCTGCCCTGGTTTAAATAGCTCTGGCTGGGGAAAAGAGTCAAAACAAAGGAATTCAGTGGGAGGCACCTGAAAACAGCTCCTTGTGCCAGGTGAACCTGAGTCAGCTGCTGTGAACAGGTCTGAGCCTCACACACACCCTGCCAAGAGCTGGGTGGTGTCTGAGACCTCTTGGGGTTGAGTTTTGGGTGGTTCCTGAGCTCAGCCCAAGGGCTGAAGCAGGCAGGATAAGCTGACAGAGCCATGGTTTGGAAGGAGTGAGGTGGTGCTGGAGGCACTCTGGGCTGAGCAGAGCAGATGCTCAGAGACCTCTGTGGAAGTGCCATTGACTTCCACAGGAATATTTAGCCAGTCCCCAGGATATTTTTTCCCAGCTCCTGCCTCTGTTGCCATCAGCAAGATGTTCCTACTGCTTGTGACATTGAGAAGAGCTGGTTGTTGTAGGCTAAATCATAGACCAGGGAAAACAAAGCTGCTGGAAAAAGGAGGAGGCCGACTTCCCCAAATTGTTACACAAACAATATCTAGAAAGTAGGAGTAGAAAATCTGGTAATAACAGGAGTTATTTAATACCAGCTGTTGGCTTCCTTACAGTTCCTTCCTGGCTGGGAAGGCAGGAGAGGGGGCAGGCAGTGTGTGCTGTTTCCAGAGCAGGTGGACTTGCACTGCCTTCTTTCCTCATTCTGTTTCTTCTTTTTTCTTCTTTTTTCTTCTTTTTTCTTCTTTTTTCTTCTTTTCTTTTTTTTTCCCCTGCTTAATATGGCTAAATTTCAGGAGAAGATCTTGTTATTAAATCCCTACTCCCACATCCTTCCCCTGCTGACTGTCCTTGTGCTTGCCCTGCCTCCCAACAGGCTGGTGCTAACATTGACACCTGCTCTGAGGACCAGAGGACTCCACTGATGGAAGCAGCAGAAAACAACCACCTGGAAACTGTGAAATACCTGATCAAGGCTGGAGCACTAGTAGATCCCAAGGTAGGAGTTTATTCCTTCCCTTTTTCTCCTGAGGAAGCCTCTGTCCAACATTTCTTCCTTGAAGTTTTGGGTGGAAGTGCCCAGGCTGAGGAGAAATGAACTGGTTTGTCTTGGAGTGGAGGCTGGAGGTGTCATAATCTCATTTTTCTGCTGGCCATGAGCTGTTTGGGGCAAGTGTTGCCACTTGTCCCTCTAGTTTGTGGCACCAAATGTCAGGGGGGTTTGATTTCATGGGTTTTAGTGTCACAAATCCACTGCAGTGGGGCTGGATTTCAGAGTTCCCTTCTCTGTAGGCTCTAACAATGAGAGTTTTGGGGTGATGTTTTAAAATAGGCTGGTAATTAGGTGCTTGCCAAGCCAGGAAAAATGACAGAGGAAGCTTTCCTTTCCAAAGAACTGATGTGTGGATTCTTGCAGTCATGCTGCAGTGGCAAAATTGAACCCCATCTTTAAACTCTACCCCTTAATTTAAACCAAAACAATAAAATGCAGCTGTCTCTTTGCCTTTAGCATGCTCTGGATGCTTTGCAATCTTGGAAAATACACAGACCATTTATTAGTCCCATAAATCAGATGCTGTTTGGAGCACAGGAACCCTCCCCATGCAAACTTATTGTCACAACCTGCTGCTCTTGGCTGGGTTTGGGAAGGCAGCACTGCACAAGGTATCAGAAATGAACTGGTTTGTCTTGGAGTGGAGGCTGGAGGTGTCATAATCTCATTTTTCTGCTGGCCATGAGCTGGTGCTGCCCAATGCAGGCCCTAAATGGATCCTTGGGAGGGGGACAGGACAGGCACCTGTGGGTTTGTGCTGGCCACTGGCTCAAGTACCTTGGAGCAGCCCAGACATCTCTCACCTGATTCATTCCTGTGGAAGAGAAAAAAGGGGAGTTTGTGTTTCTGAAGGTCAAGGGAAGGAGATAAATTTTGAGCTTGCAAAAGCTAATGAGAAGCCTCAGATCACATCTGAGGTCTAGGCTAGTTGATGATGTTAATTAGTTTCTTAATTAGCTGAGGCTCTGTTTGAAAGCAGAAGCATTGGTTTGGAAGCAGCTCCAGCCCCTACCTGGGGCAGGTGGGACTGCAGGGAGCTGGGTGGGGGCTCCCCAGCCCCCAGGGTGAAGCTCTTGGTCCTGTTTCAGCATGGAAAAGCCCCACTCAAAACATGAAGAAACTCTACAATAAAATCTGCCTGCTCTCCCAGGGCCGGGGAGCTGCCCTTGGTTCTTGCCCATCCAAGGGGAAAGCTGTGGAATTATTCAGCTGGAGCAGGCACATGTGGGGGTGTAGAAACTCTTTCAGTGTCCCAAGGAGCCCTCCTGGTGCAATCCCTGACCTGAGATGTCCCTTCCTTGCTCTGAGAGTTGCTCCCTCAGCCTGCATCACATCAGCTCCATCCCAAAGCTCTCACCTCCAGCACTGCTCCCAGGGATTTAGCTGGAAGGAATCATTTGGTTTTTTCAGTCTTTCATTTCCTCCTCCTGATTTCCTGCTCCCTGGGCCTTGCTCTGTGCTAAGCTCTTGGGATATAAATGCCTGATAAAAGTCAGGCTGCTGCCAGAGAGATCTTTGGTGGGAGGGTGGGAGCATCTCCACCATGACTCACAGCCTGTCCATCTCCTCCAGGCCTTGCATTCCCAGCTCCCAAAGGCATTTTTCCTTTCAACCTTCAGGGCTGTTTTTTATCTCCAGTCTGTGCAGATGCCTGTGGGCAGGATGGGGACCTGGTCTCTCTGGACAGAGACACCACAGCCCTGGACCTGCTGCCAGGTGCTGGGATAAGGCCTTGGGCTAACAAAACCCAGCAAAAAACCTGGAGGAATGGAGCATTTCAACTTGAGACAAAGTGATTTTTTCTGATGTCAAGTGCAAATTTGGACTATGTGAGGGATTTTTGCTTCCCTTTGGCTCTCCAGAACATGGAGAGGAGCAGGAAAGGGGCTGTTGGAGAAGGGAGGGCATCACTGCCAGGGTTTGGGGTTGGTGCCTTCCCCAGGCTTTGCAAAGCCCTTTCCACTCTTAGCTTCCTTCTCTGCAGGGTGGCACCTCTTTGGTGCAAAGCTCCCAAGCTCTGCTTAGAGCTCTGCTTCCTTCTCTCTGCCCTCCTGGCAGTGAGCTGGAGACTTCTGGCATTCCCTTTTCCATCTGGGAGCTCCTCTGCTGTTCTGAGCATGGCTGAGGGTGTGTGCTGTGCTTGTGTGCAGGATGCTGAGGGCTCCACATGTCTGCACCTGGCAGCCAAGAAGGGCCACTATGACGTGGTGCAGTACCTGCTCTCCAATGGGAAGATGGATGTCAACTGCCAGGTGAGGCTTCCCCGGGGCAGGAGCTGCTTAGCCCAGGTCAGAGACACCCTCAGGACCTGAGTGCTCACTCAGGTACAGTCCTGCTGCTGGGGGACACCTCCAGATCACCACAGGGTGACAATTCTGTGCCCCTCCTGTCTGCCAGGGAGGGTGATCCCTCACTCACCTCAGGGAACTCCCCTTGATTTGCAGTTTCTCCTTCAATTTGAAGTGGATCCTGCTGCTCCAGGGTGTCCCTGTGCTTCTCCTAGTGGGGGGATCATGGACAGTGGTGTGGGATGGGCTGAGCCTGGCACTTGTCACTGTGGGGTTTGTCCATTGCCCCTGGGGTTTATGCATTGCTATGGGGTGAGACAGAGGTAATTAACCTGGGGCAAGGGCAGCTTCCCCAGGCTTCTCAGGGAGTTTCTGTAAGATCTTTTACACACCCTGGGGTGCTCCCTGTGCCTTTTGGACAAGCTGGAGGTGCAGTGCCAGCCTGCTGAGCTGGAACAAACTCCAGGCTCAGCTGTGCCTGTGCTGCTCCCCGCCACGCTGGGCTCTGAGGAAGCTGCAGGGGAGGGCAGGGCTGTGTGGGGCCAGCAGGAGGCTGTGGGAGTGCTGTGTGTCACCCTGCTGTCCCCTGCCAGGACGATGGTGGCTGGACACCGATGATCTGGGCCACGGAGTACAAACACATCGAGCTGGTGAAGCTGCTGCTGGCCAAGGGCTCGGACATCAACATCCGTGACAATGTAAGGCTCCCCTGGCACCTCCTGCAGGAATTGCAGTCTCTGCTTAAACCCCAGACACGCCCCAGGTGACAGATTTTGGGCTCAGTCCCACTCAGTGTGAGTGAGAAGTGTCTGGTGAGAGTTTTCCTGAGTTCTGGGCAGAAGTTTGGCAGCCTGTGGGATGTGCTGTCCCTGCAGCTGCTCTGTCAGGATGCTCTGTGGAATCCTCAGCTCTGAGCCTCACTGGTTCCCATCCCTCTGTGCTGCCACTGGACACTGCACCAGGCAGAGCCCCTTCAGTCCAGACTCACCAGCTCCAAAAGTTTGTCCCAGGCCAGGGACTCTGGGTGTGGGTTGGGGCACCCTGTGTGCCTTCTGAGGGGAATGAGCTCCTATTTGTGTTTCTGGATGGGCTGGGCACTCTGCCAGCAGCTGTCAAAGCCTGGGCATCGCTGGCACAAAGCTCTGATGTGTCCAGAGCTGGAGCTGCCCTTCACCTCCCTAAATCCTGCCCCAGTGGGATGCACTCAGTGCTTGAGCCCCTGGGAGCTCCCCCCAGCTCTGCCTGTGGGGCTGTGCCAGCTGCTTTCCCAGGGGTTTCCAGGGAAATAGAGAAGATACAAAGAGATACTGTCAGAGATACTGTCTGCTTTTCCCAGCCTTCTTCAGCACTGCTCCTCTCTTTTCCTTATACTATGTTTCTTATTCTTGGAGTCTCTAAGGATGTTGAAGTGTGGTGTCTCACCCCATCCCTGGAAGCGTCCAGGGCCAGGTTGGACAAGGTTTGGAGCCACCTGGGAATAGTGGAAGGTGTCCCTGTCCATGGCAGGGGGTGGCACTGGATGAGCTTTGAGGTCTCTTCCAAAGCAAAGCAAAGCAAACCCCTCTGTGTTTCTGTGATTGTGTGGTTTAACCCCAGCCAGGCCCCTCACAGCCCCTTGCTCACTCCCCCACCAGTGAGGAGAGAATCAGGAGGGTAAAAGGTAGAAAAAGACTTGTGGACAGTTTAATAGGGACAGTTTAGTGAGATAGAGTTTAATGGAAAAGCCAAAGGCACACACACAAGCAGAACAGAACAGGGAATTCATTCCCTGCTTCCCATGGTTGGGCAGGTGTTCAGCACCTGCAGGAGAGCCCCACCCATGGAACAGTGACCTGGAAAGAGAAAAACCATCACTCCAAACATCCCCTTCTCTCCTCCTTTCCCCACTTTATATCCTGAACTGATGTCAGGTGGTCTGGAATATCCCTTTGGTCAGGGTCACCTGTCCTGCTGTGTCCTCCCA
The DNA here is from genome assembly GCF_051311805.1 of Agelaius phoeniceus. NCBI lineage: Eukaryota > Metazoa > Chordata > Aves > Passeriformes > Icteridae > Agelaius > Agelaius phoeniceus. The sequence continues at coordinate 2,199,629 of NC_135285.1, forward strand.
GCTTTCCTTGTCCCCCAGTCTCGTGCCCAGGGAGGCAGCACAGGACAGAGCAGGCTCTGTGTCAGCCCTGCTCAGCAGGTGCTATCTCTGTGTCCCCAGCCCTCTGTTCAGCACAGCCCCACAGCAGCCCCTGGGAGAAACATTAACTCTATCCCAGCCAAACACAGCACACTTAGATGGTTCCCAGTTCTCAGGCAGGTCTGGATCCAGTCCTGTTCCTAAAAACAAAAGTCAAAGTGAGAGGGAGCTTTTTGGGCTGTTACATCTGTTTGCTGACTCTGAACAAAACAGACTCTTTGATCTGTCACAGCTTCAAGATCACACATTAATGATGAACATCAAATCAACTCAGTCAACAATTTACTTGAAAGAAAACTGTGCTCTTAACAGCTGTGTGTGTGACACATCTCTCCTGGACCTGCAGCTGGGGTGTCCTGCTGGTTGTGGTTCAGGACAAATGTCACTCGTGCTGGGAAACCTCCTGCTTTGGGAGAAAGGCTTTGCTTGTGATGATGCTGCTTTTCAGGCAGGAGCAATGCAAGGCAGAGCACCAGTCCAGGGGTCTGTGACCTGTCTGAGCTGCAGCATGTGGGTGCAAGCCACAGGATGGATGTTTTCTGTAGATTGTGTGGGGTTTTTCTAGATGACACTGTAAAGGGAAGCAGGAGCTGGGTAGGAAAGTGTCTCCCTCTCCCTGATGTGTGGCAATAGCTCCCTATTTAAGGCAGGACCTTAAGTTACATGATAACAGCTCAAACACTCCAGCAGCAGCTTTGTTTTTGCTTTAAAAAGAAGAAAAAAAGGGGAATAGCTGGGTGATCATTACTATCATTTCACTGTTGTCATCAGTGTCTTTAGAGCCTGTCATGGGGAAGGGATCGACGTGTGCTGCAAATTGCAGTGTAACAGAAAACAGGATCATCCCTTAAAATATCTCCATCAGAAAGATGAGTGTTCAGCTATTTCCAGTGCTGCTAGTGAGAGATGAGTACATACAGTATTTAAGAGATGCCTGGAGTCAGATTGATTGCTTACCCCATGGCTCCTGGTTCTCTTTTTGGCACCTTCACGTACCCTATGTGCTCTTTTTCTCCTTAATTTCGTGCTGTGCTCTTTTTCTCCTTAATTTTGCAGCCCTGGGAGGCACAGTAGCTTTCCTGGCTCTTGGGGCTGGGCAAACTCAGCATCCAGCCTTTTCCAGCATGTTTGTTCATGTCTGTCACCTCTTTCCTGGATTGATCTAGATTGGTTTGTGGCTCGGAGACTGACGCTGTCTGTGTGTGTGTAGGGAAGGTGATGGATTGCCTTGTGTGCAGCCTCCCCATCCTTGGTGTGCAGAGGTGGATGGAGTGAGAGCTCTCTGTTTGGCTGCTCTGAGGTTTTCCTGTCCACCCTGGCATTCCCAGCCAGCCAGAGCAGGATGGGGATGGCAGCCACACGCTGAACGCTGCAGGTGCAGAGCTGAGGAAGGAACCCCCAAAGCCATGGGGTTTTAAACAACCTCCTCTCTGTTCTCTTTCCCTCCAGGAGGAAAACATTTGTTTGCACTGGGCTGCTTTTTCTGGCTGTGTTGACATAGCTGAGATCCTGCTGGCAGCAAAGTGTGACCTGCACGCCGTGAACATCCACGGGGACTCGCCCCTGCACATCGCAGCACGAGAGAACCGCTACGAGTGTGTGGTGTAAGTGCCCTGCCCAGCCCTCCCTGCCCCCCTGCTGCTGCCTGCCAGCCTCAGGAGAGCCTCTGAGATGCCTTTGCTCTTTACACACAGCCCAGGATTGTGATGGAGGGCTTGTTTTTCTCCTGGGGTGGGGTGTATGAGCTACCAGCTGCTGCCAGAGCTGCTCAGAAAATGTGGCGTGTTTGAGTCTGAGGGGCTGTGCTCAGCCTGGGCTTCCCAGCAGGAAGGTGTCAGGCTTCCTTGATTAAAGCTTTTTTTCCCCCACCACTAGCATGGTAAAAAGGTGCCCTGTTACCTTTGTTCCTTTGCTTCATCCCTGCTCTGAATAAAGCCATCATGTTCTCACCAAAAGCTGGTGAGTATAAACGAGGGCCAAGCCCACCACCAGGTTCCTGTGGGGCTCTTCCATTTCCAGCCTACTCTTCCCACCCCATATCTTTCCCTGCCAGAGAGAGTTTCAAGCCTGTCTGAAGTTAGGCTGGTACCAGCAAGGTACCTGAAGCAAGGCATGGTTTGCCCAGAGCTCTCATGGGTGCCCAGAGCTTCTGTCAGAAGGATTCACTGAACCATGCTTAATAAAGAAAACTCAGGTGATTATTCACTACTACAGTCCCTTAAGGGCTGGCTGGAGGATGTGATTCAGCTTGTTTTCCCCTTGCCTGCTTTCTCCTGGGGAATCCTTATCCTTCCTTGCTGTTTTGCAGTCTCTTTCTTTCCCGTGGCTCGGATGTCACTTTAAAGAACAAGGAGGGTGAGACCCCGCTCCAGTGCTCCAGCCTTAACTCTCAGGTCTGGGTGGCCCTGCAGATGAACAAGACTCTCAAAGAATCATCTTCTGAGAAGCCTGCCCAGATAGAGAAGGTGGTGAGCAGGTGAGAATAGGGCTGGCTTTGCTTGTGGGTCATGATATTGAGCTCTTGCATAGGGAAGGCTGCTTTAAGAAAGAATTGTGTGCCTTCTTAAGCTGGTGTGAAGGTCAGTGTGAGCTTAGCAAGAACTAAGCCCATGCTGATTCAGTCCATGGTTTGCAAATTCATCCTCCAAATGAAAATATAAGCACAAAGAGCCATCTGTAAGGCAGGGTGGGAAAACACGAGCTCTGTTCTAGTCTGAATGGCTTCGAGTGCTCGGTGACTCTGGCCCAGGATGGCATTTGAATGGCCCCTTGTCTGGGGCACTTTCCTCTGTGACAGTTCTTTCTCCACCACAGAGACATTGCCCGGGGCTACGAGCGGATCCCCATCCCCTGTGTCAATTCCGTGGACAGCGAGCCCTGCCCCAGCAATTACAAATACGTGTCACAGAACTGTGTCACCTCCCCGATGGACATTGACAGGAACATCACTCATTTACAGGTGAGGGATCCTGCTTTCTTCCTCTTCTGGGCTCTGCAGTGCTCCTCAGAACAGATTTGGCATTCCACATGGGAATGTTGAGTCCTGATACTGCCATCAAATTCCAGCTAAGGCTGAGTGCCTCACCTCCAGTTCTTGTTGTAGGAGATGGGATTTTGATTTTCTTCAGTTTTGAGGCTTAAGCTGAGCTCGGTGTTCAGCTGTAGCATTGGAGCTGTAGGAGATGGGATTTTGTTGTAGGAGATGGGATTTTGATTTTCTTCAGTTTTGAGGCTTTAGCTGAGCTCTGTGTTCAGCTGTAGCATTGGCCATCTGGTGCTGGCTGATGTGGCTCCCATTTATCCTTGTCCTCTCTTCTGAGGCTGCAGAGTCAGGGATTTGTTGGGAGACCTTCTCCATGCTGCCTTCCCATGGACTGCAGCAGCCAGGCTGAGGTCTTGGCTGTGATGCTGCAGCCCTGGAAGGGCTGGGAGGGGAAAGCAGAGATGGGGAGGTTCAGGGTGAGGGTGAGACCTTGCTGGGCACAGCTCTGAGGTGGCTGAAGTGACCTTCCCAGGGCCAGTCCCTGTTGTGCAGCAGCCTGGTGGCAGGGCTGTGCTGGCTTGGGGATGCTGGGGAAGCAGCAGAGGAGGACTGAGACAGCACAGCTGCATCATCTCCCAGCTCTGGTCCCTCCTTGGAGCTTTCCTTGTCCTCAGGTGTGGAGAACAGCTCACAGGGCATGGGGGAGGGTTACAACAGGGGAACATCCTCTCCTGAGCAGTGAGACTGGCTCAGAATGAGATCCTTCCTTGCAAGGCAGAGTCCTTTGGTGCTCATTGCACACAGAAATGACCAATGGAGTAGAACTGCCACTGACTGGTGAAGCTGGTGATGCCTCTGGTGAGGAGCTGCAGCAAGAGGAGGAGATGTGGTTTCCTGACCCAGCCTCCAGCTGCAGCCTCAGGGGTGTGAGTGGTGTGGAATTAACCCTTTGCTTCTCTTGCAGTATTGTGTCTGTATAGACGACTGCTCCTCCAGTAACTGCATGTGTGGCCAGCTCAGCATGCGCTGCTGGTACGACAAGGTGAGGACACACAGCCCCCTCCTGGCTCACACCAGGGCCTGGCAACTGAATTCTGCCTCATTCAGTTCCTTGCACAGCTCAAAGCCAGGTTGGACAGGGCTTGGAGCAACCCTGTTCTAGTGGGAGATGTCCATGCCCATGAAAGGGGTTGGGATGAGCTGAGTTTGAGGCCCCTTCCACCCCAAACCATTCCCTGCTTCTGTGATTCCAACTCCTTTCTTCTTGATTTAAAATGCCTCAAGTTATAGTCTCAGCTCTGAGACATGTGATAATCCAAACTGCCTGCTCAGGGCAGCTTTTCTTGTGTTATTTATTGTGCTCCTCTTGTGCCAACTGAGCCATTAATTACACTCATGTGATAGGGAGCATTTAACAATCCAAGTGTGAAATCAGCTTCCATTTCAGAGCAACGTGGAAAGTGCTGTAAGATGTAAACAAAGGGAGAGAATGTAAACAAAGAAAGAGAATTTTTTAAAATCTGCTTTTATTTGTTGTGATTCTCCTGGATGAAGACAGAGTAAAGATGTTTTCACTGCCACATTGCCAGAAGTCAGGTTTGTTTTGGGTAAATGCTTCAACCCTCCAGGGAGGTTTTGAGATTCATCTTTGGGCAGGTGCTACAAAGATCAGAAGTTCTGTGAATCTCTGCAGGTTTCTCCCAGAGGGAGTGTTGGCATCTTTCTTGGCTTTGTAGCCCTTTTATTTACACATTAATAGGTGATTACATCTCTCAAGGCTTAAAAGCCAAATTTGTTAAATATGAAAAATTACATCCATCACTTCCTTAATCCTGTATGTTGGTAAATAATTAATTGTAGGTTTTTTTGGGAGTGTTATTTGGGAATGTAGTGTGATTCACAGAACTTGGGTGTACTGGCCTTGGACTCTGCAAGTTCAGGCTTTATTCCAGAGGCAGACTAAGCATCCATTTCTCCCCTCCAGCACAGCAAATGGCAATAATGATGATGATGCACACCAGTTTTCTGCACAGCACTGGGAGGGTTTTTTTTTAATGCTGTGTAGGGTGATAGCAGGCAGCAAAAATCTAAATTCTCTGGCTGTTTGTCAGCTGTGGGTGACAGTGGTGACTGTGCTGCTGTCAGGGTAGAGCAAAACCATTTTGGTGATTTATTAGAAATATGGATATTGATCTAGTACCAATATCCAACTGTGTTGGACAAAAACTCTCTAACACTTTAAAGTTATAAAGTGTATGTTTATTGTGGGATAGCTCCCAAATACAAACTGCAATTTACAGGTGATTACAGAGTCCTTTTATCTGTACAAATATTGAATACCCAGAATACAAATGCATATTCATAACTCTGGTACATCCCATTCCTGGCTTCCCATGGTAATTAGTTCAAAAGCCATTAAACATGTGCAGTTTGTTCCTTGAAATGGGTCTGTGGTCCCTTTCATGGGGAGGGGCCCCAAAAGGAGGAAGTAAATGAAGTCTTCCTTGTTCTGTCCTTTCTACCTTTTCAATGCAAATATGACAAATGAACCCATTGGTAGAACTCCCATTCCCCACCTTTAATTGGTTTTAGAACAGAGGAGGCTACAATTGTCTTATGTTACCTAAAAGCCATTTATCAGTTTCTATATTTTTCATTATAAACCCAGCTAATCAAACATTGTGTTCACAAGCAATCAATTATTAGTTAACTACTAACTCTTAACTTCATCAAGGCCTACCCATTTATTTTGATTAACTCTAATAAAGCTTATCTCTAACTAAAACCTCAGCTCCTCTAAAATCCCCAAATTCTTTAAAGTTTATGTCTCAGCAGAACCTGAGCTCTGACGCTGGGTTTGGGCACAACTTTACCATGGGGTTCTCTGGCCTGTTTTTACCCTGGGGGGAATATGTGCCAGTGGTTTTGGGGATGCCAGGAGCAGACAAATAACCCAGTCTGGGGTGGTTCTCTCCTTCAGGATGGCCGACTCCTGCCTGAGTTCAACATGGCTGAGCCCCCCCTGATCTTTGAGTGCAACCACGCGTGCTCGTGCTGGAGAACCTGCAGGAACCGGGTGGTTCAGAACGGCCTCAGGTGGGCAGGAGGGGCAAACACAGCTGCTCTGGGCAGGACCAGCCCCAAACCCATCAGCCTTGTGGCTCTCAGCTCCCCCATAATCCCACAAAACCCAGCAGGGAAGCTGGGGGTGGTGGGATGGAAGTGGGATCCTGCGTGCTGCCAGTGGGAGTGGAGCAGCAGTGGGTTGATGAGCTCAATTAACATCTCAGTTAATATTTGCACCCTGCTCTTGGCACCATCAGGTGGGAACTGCAGTGTTCTTTCATCAGCTGACCATAAAACATACAAATGGCTTGTGGGTTAGCATGCACAGCCCAAGTGTGGTGTCTCAGGGGGAGAGCTGAGAAGGACATGACAGCAACAGAGCTGCAGAGTCTGAATTCAGATCTTGTAAGCCAGCAGTCTAGATTAGAAATACAGGCCAGCATGCCCAGACTTGGCTGCTTAAAATTTACAAGTTCTTGGCATGATTCCCCCTGAACTGGATACCTGAATGCCTGTTGGCCTCTCTGCTCCAGGTTAGACTGCTGGGACTTTGGTGCCTGGCTAAAAATGTCAATGTTTTGGTTTGGACCTATGCTATGGAGGAGTTTGCCACTGCACTAAGTTCAAAGGCATCCCATTGGAAAAAAATCCCAACTTTTTAGAATTTCTTTGTAGTGCTGACAACACTCTTTTTGCAAGCTTTGTAGTTTCAATGACATTTTGCACTGTTAAAAATAAGCAAGGAAGGAACTCGATGTGTTTCCTCAGAACTTTACCTCTCTCTGGTTTTCCCTGCCAAGCTCCGGTGCCTCCGTGGGTGTTTCTTCAGGAGCTCTACAGCTAGAGCTGTTGCTTTTGCATTTTTTTGCCTTGCTGAAGTGTTTTTTTCTGAAAGATGGGAAGGGTTGGGAACCCCACACAAGCCAGGGAAAGCAGCTCTGCTGGGAAGGAGGGTCAGGTGCTGGGCAGAGCTCACAGTCCCTGCAGAGGCAGTGGGGAAGGCTCCTGCCTTGGGGCTGCAGCTGACCCAGGGGTGCTGCTGCTCTGTTTTCAGTGCTTCCTTTATCAGATTGGCTCCAAATTAGCTCTGCCTGGCAGAGCACACGTATCCAGCTGGCAGCCTGGCCCAGCTCAGCTGGCAGCCTCAGCTCAGAGCCACGGCCCCGCTGCCGCCGGCTCCAGAGCAGAGCCCAGAGCTGAGCTGAGCTCTGCTCTGCTCTGATGGACAAGCCAAAAGCTGGGGGAGCTTCCCCAAACTCCAAACCCAGTGTTAGACCCTGCTTCTCTGAGAGCAATGACTCCCCTGAGGTCATGGTTTGTCCTGGTGAAGCAGTGGCAGACAGGATGAAGTTCACATCCCCTGGTTCGAGCTGACAGTGCAGGAGGGAGTGGGTGGGGGAAGAGAAGTACTGGGAAAAGCAACAGGGGGAAGTTAAGGTGAGCATCAGATTTCACTTAATTCCGATAACAGTGTTGCTGAGAGTGGGTTTTGGTTCCCTCAGGGATAGAGCAAGCTTTTCCTAGCCCTGGAGACTGTTCATCCTGCACTTAACTCAGGCTCTGGCTGAGCAGGAGGCAGAATGACTTACAGGATTGTTTCTCTGCCTATAAACCCCATCAGTAAAATTCCACAGAGCAGCTATTACACCAAGAAGTCTCAAGTTGCAGCTTTTCTTTCTTGTCTTTCAGCCAGGCAGCTGGATATGATGGAATTGCTGAATGCCCTGGCTTTGGCAGAGGGCAGAGGGGTCAGAGCACTTAGCTCCAGGTGTTCTTTAGTCCCTGGGAGATTCCTGCCTTCCCCCTCAGCACCACTCCACTGCTGTAAATCCCCTTCCACCTTCCCTGCCTCCCCCAGGGCTGCGTGGAGGGGAAGGAAATGCTGCTGGTGGGGTTCTGTAAATCATCTGTATCCTCTGTAAATCACCATCACATGGAGCATCCAGCCCTGTCTCCTCTTCTCCAGCCCCTTGGTGTGCACCTGGGCAGGCAGAAGGGGCTGCCTGGCACCAGTCCCTTGTCCTTGGGCTGTTTCCATGCCAGCATCTGCCCACAGCTGGGAGCTGTGGGAGTGGAGCATCCCTGCAGGGTGAGAACGGGAGGGTGAATATTAAAATCCTCTGGGAGTGTGTGCTGATGGAAGGTGCTGGCTTTTTGCTCATCTCTCCATGAAAATTCATCCTTTCCATGGAGTGCTGCCATCAGTGTGGCTCCATTTCCTCCTTTCCTCTTTTCCAGGACTCGGTTGCAGCTTTACCGGACACAAAAGATGGGCTGGGGAGTGCGGACGATGCAGGACATTCCTCTGGGAACCTTCGTGTGCGAGTGAGTTGTGCAGCTTTCACCATCCCCAAACCCCAGCACTGCCCAAATCCAGCACTGAGTGAGGTGTGCAGCTTTCACCATCCCCAAACCCCAGCACTGCCCAAATCCAGCACTGAGTGACTTGTGCAGCTTTCAGCATCCCCAAACCCCAGCACTGCCCAAATCCAGCACTGAGTTGTGCAGCTTTCACCATCCCCAAACCCCAGCACTGCCCAAATCCACCACTGAGTGACTTGTGCAGCTTTCACCATCCCCAAACCCCAGCACTGCCCAAATCCAGCACTGAGTGACTTGTGCAGCTTTCAGCAGCCCAAAAACCCCAACACTGCCAAAATCCAGCACTGAGTTGTGCAGCTTTCACCATCCCCAAACCCCAGCACTGCCCCAATCCAGCACTGAGTTGTGCAGCTTTCACCATCCCCAAACCCCAGCACTGCCCAAATCCAGCACTGAGTGAGGTGTGCAGCTTTCACCATCCCAAAAACCCCAGCACTGAATGAGTTCTGCAGCTTTCACCATCCCTAAAACCCCAGCCTTGCCCAAATTCAGTACTGAATGAGTTGTGCAGCTTTCACCATCCCAAAAACCCCAGCACTGCCCAAATCCATCACTGAGTGAGTTGTGCAGCTTTCACCATCCCCAAACCCCAGCACTGTCCAAATCCAGCACTGAGTGAGTTGTGCAGCTTTCACCATCCCAAAAACCCCAGCACTGCCCAAATCCAGCACTGAGTGAATTCTGCAGCTTTCAGCAGCCCAAAAACCCTAGCACTGCCCAAATCCAGCACTGAGTGACTTGTGCAGCTTTCACCATCCCCAAAACCCCAGCACTGCCCAAATCCAGCACTGAGTTGTGCAGCTTCCACCATCCATTCCCAAATCCAGGAGTAAGGTGTGCAGCTTTCACCAGCCCAAAAACCCCAGTACTTCCCAATCCAGCACTGAGTGAGTTGTGCAGCTTCCATCATCCATTCCCAAATCCAGGAGTAACTTGTGCAGCTTTCACCAGGCCAGCACTTCCCAATCCAGCACTGAGTGACTTGTGCAGCTTTCACCATCCCAAAATCCCCAGCACTACCCAAATCCAGCACTGAGTTGTGCAGCTTCCATCATCCATTTCCCAAATCCAGGACTGAGTTGTGCAGCTTTCACCATTCTAGCACCCCAGCACTTCCCAAATCCAGCACTGAGTTGTGCAGCCCAGCAAATCCCATCCATTCCCAAATCCAGGAGTAAGATGTTCAGCTTTCACCATCCCAAAAACCCCAGCCTTGCCCAAATTCAGTACTGAATGAGTTGTGCAGCTTTCACCATCCCTGCAGCCCCAGCACTGTCCAAATCCAGCACTGAGTGAGTTGTGCAGCTTTCACCATTCCCAAACCCCAGCACTGCCCAAATCCAGCACTGAGTGAGGTGTGCAGCTTTCACCATCCCCAAACCCCAGCACTGCCCAAATCCAGCACTGAGTGAGGTGTGCAGCTTTCACCATCCCCAAAACCCCAGCACTGCCAAAATCCAGCACTGAGTTGTGCAGCTTTCACCATCCCCAAACCCCAGCACTGCCCAAATCCAGCACTGAGTGAGTTGTGCAGCTTTCACCATCCCAAAAACCCCAGCACTGCCCAAATCCAGCACTGAGTGAGTTGTGCAGCTTTCACCATCCCAAAAACCCCCTCAATGCCCAAATCCAGCACTGAGTGAGGTGTGCAGCTTTCACCATCCCCAAACCCCAGCACTGCCCAAATCCAGCACTGAGTGAGTTGTGCAGCTTTCACCATCCCAAAAACCCCAGCACTGCCTAAATCCAGCACTGAGTGAGTTGTGCAGCTTTCAGCAGCCCAAAAACCCCAGCACTGCCCAAATCGAGCACTGAGTTGTGCAGCTTCCACCATCCATTCCCAAATCCAGGAGTAAGGTGTGCAGCTTTCACCATCCTAGCAGCCCCAGCACTTCCCAAATCCAGCACTGAGTTGTGCAGCCCAGCAAATCCCATCCGTTCCCAAATCCAGGAGTAAGATGTTCAGCTTTCACCATCCCAAAACCCCCAGCACTGCCCAAATCCAGCACTGAGTTGTGCAGCTTTCACCATCCCAAAAACCCCAGCACTGCCCAAATCCAGCACTGAGTGACTTGTGCAGCTTCCATCATCCATTCCCAAATCCAGGAGTAAGGTGTGCAGCTTTCAGCAACCCAGCACTTCCCAAATCCAGCACTGAGTTGTGCAGCCCAGAAAATCCCATCCAGTCCAAATCCAGGAGTAAGATGTTCAGCTTTCACCATCCCAAAAACCCCAGCACTTCCCAAATCCAGGAGTAAGTTGTGCAGCTTCCAGCAGCCCCAGCAGTTCCCCAGGGCACACATGGTTTGCTCCCCTTCAAGGAGAGGTTTTCATGCAGATCAAGCTGGCATTGAGCCCAGCTGCCTGCCCTCACCAGAGGTTTCCTGACTCCATTCCCTGCCCTGTCTGTCCTGCTTCTCATAGTGTGGAGCTTTCTCTGCTTCCCTCTGTCTTGCTGGGATCTGTGCTCAGCTCTTCTGCCTTTGAGACACAAACTATGGGGGAAAAGCACATTTGGGTTGTGCTGCAAGATGTGCTCAACTCCTGTGTTTGCCCAGATATGGGGGACTGCAGGTCAGGGCAGTGGGGAACAATTTTCTCTGCTTCAGTCCTGACTTCTCCAGAGGTTTTCCAGTGGCACAGCTCTGGCTTAGTCTGATTCAGCAAAGCAAGGAGGCACTTGGGGTTAAGCACATGTTTTGGCCCTGACTCAATAAAGTACTTAGGCACAGAAATGTTCAGATTTATGTCAAGTGGAAAACTTGCCATCAGACCCCACAGTTTGAGGCTTTAAAGTGGTATATGTACTTTATTAAATAGTTTGGAAAGTGTTTCCTTCATTGCAATACTACAGTGACTGAGGATCTTCTAAATAAGGCTGGACTCATGTCCACTGTGGAAATAGTTGCTGGTTGTTTTTAGAACTAGTTATTGATGTGTTATGGAATTGGGTGAGGGATTGAGGAAGATTATTGCAGTATTCAAAAGAAAAAGTAAAGGAAAAGATAATTCTGCAGTGAATTGGCCAAGTATTTCTTCTGGGTCAGGAGCTGCCAGCTGCTAAAATATTTTTTTAGAGATAAAGCCAAAAGCTGCTGTTTGTGGGGAGTGTCTCAGGCCTGTCCTTGTGCAGGGCTGTCCATAAGTACCAAAGGTCCCAGGGTTGTGGTGCAGTGCCCAGAACAGACCAGAACCTGTGAGGAAACTGCTGCAAGGACAAAAGGCAGAGACTTGAGCAAACCCTGCTGGAATGGCAGCACACAGGAGGAGCAGGCAGAGAGGGGACAGCCAGGGAGGGGTGATGAACACAGACATTGAGAGCACTGGGGCTGATGGGTGCAGATCCCCCAGCCTGACTGCCCCCAGCCCATGCCAGCAGCTGCTGGCACTGTTCCACTGCTGGGTACTATCTTCATTAGCTAAATGAGCTGCTTACTCAACAGCTGAGCTAATTCATGTTGTGCCCATGCACATTCCTCCTGTGGCACACACTCATTTTCTCACTCACCAAATCCAAGCCCTTGGCTCCATGAGTCCTTCCTGTGATTCTTTATGAGCATCCCATAAACCTGGTTCCTGCTTTTCCTCCTCTCTGCAAAGCAGCCCCAGTGCTGGCAGTGCTCAGGGCTGCCAGGACACAGCAGATCCCAGGAGCAGCTCCTCCAGAAGAGCATTTTGTGTTAAACATCTGCATTGGAGCCCTGGGTGGGCAGCTGCTCTGTCCAGTGGTTATTGCTCTGCTTTGGAAGGATGATTGTATTGGTGTGACCTTTATTGGTGTGACCTTTATCCTGGAACTCTGCACAGGCACCAGGAGAGGCTGGGGGAGCTGGGAAGGGGCTCAGCCTGGAGCAAAGGAGGCTCAGGAGGGACCCTGTGGCTCTGCACAGCTCCTGACAGGAGGGGACAGCCAGGGGGGGTCAGGCTCTGCTCCCAGGGAATCAGTGAAAGGAAAAATGGCCTCAAGTTTCACCAGGGGAGCTTCAGATCAGAGCTATGGAAATGGCTTTTTGCTGAAGGAGTGGTCAGGCATTGGAATGAGTCACCCAGGGAGGTGTTGGAGTCACCACCTCTGGAAGTGTTCAAAAGGCATCTGGATGTGGCAGCTGGGGACGTGGTCTGGGTGATGGTGCTGCTGGGTTCATGACTGGGCTCTGTGGTCCTGAAGGTCTCTCCCAACCCTGATGATTCTGTGAGTCTGTAACTGCCTCCTGTCCCTTGTGCACAGCCCTGGAAGCAGCAGCTTGGCAAGGGTGATGCCTCAGGTTCAGCTTTTCTATTTTTCCCATTCTGTGCTGCTTTAGTGGGTGGGTCTGGGCTTCACATCAGGGGATGCTGAGCTCTGTGCACAGAGCAGGGAGACAAAACAATTCCTGCTCCAGCTGGGCACCAAGGACAAATGATCCAAATCTCAGCCCAAGAGCACAAACCCCGTGGGCTGGAGAGAGAAAAACAAGCAGGGTGGGACTGCAGGGGCTAAAGCTGGAATGGGACAATGAACTGCAAGATGCAAATGGAGCAGAACAGATCCCAGGGAGAGACCCCGTGCCCGGCCGTGCATTTTGGGGCCATTTTGGTTCATCTTGGGTGCAGCCCTGGCTGGGCTCTTGTGCTGCCCAAGCTGGATCCATGGAGGAGATCCTTTGAATAAATCCCTGCTTTATTCTTTAGCTCTGTCCAGCCTCTGCTCTAGGGCAGCCTGCACAGGGCACCAAGGGGACGTGTGGCAGTGTCACCCTCCTGTCCCACAGGGCTCCATGGAGCCTGCAGGCTCTGCAGCCCCTCAGGGCTGTGCTCATGGGCAGCTTTCTCCCTGGCCTTGGAATTTGGTGCTGTTCAGAAGCTGCTGTTGCTCGCTCTGTGCTGCTGCTGTGGGTTGGGTTGGATCTGCTCTGTTCATGCTTGCTTGGTAGGTGGTGGAGCTGCTCCTTTTGGAAACAGCACAGCTGCTGCTGCCTTTTGTTGGAGAGGCTGGGAGTTAGTGGGATGCAGAAACCAGAGGATCTGGTCTGTTCCTTTTCCATCCATTTATGGCTTTTGAATATTTGCTTTCTGTTCAGTGGTGCTTTAGGAAGGTTCCAGCTGCATCAAGGCAGGTGTTTCAGCCACACCTCCAGGCAGAGAAGCTCCAGCCAGGCCTCCTGTCTCCCACATCCTGTGGAAAACCCTGGAGCCTGTGCTAGGGACTGCTCATTGCTCTTGGTTTTTGCATGGAGTTCCCTCTGATCACAGAATCATTGAGGTTGGAAAAGACCTCCAAGATCATCTGTTCCAAGCTCACTCATGCCCAGGCTGTTTGAGCAGTGATGAGAGGCCCTGGGAAGCTCAGGGATGGAGTTATTTGCCATCAGTGTGCTGAACATCTGCTGGCTAGAAAGGCACTGCCTTGGCCACAGGAGTTCTTAAATGAAGGGGCTCCTGCTGGGTTTTGGGAGGAACATGCACCCCTTGCACATCCTTCCCTAACTCAGGGCCTGGAAAATCAGGGACCTGTTAATATCTTTGAACAGCCCTGGAAAGGAAATGAGTTACAGGAATTGGCTTTAAAGGAGCATTAAACCAATGATTTTTAATTTGGTGGTGGTATTTTATTTCATAAACCTGCAGTGGCTCTCCCTGGGCACGGGGCCTCTCTGAGCAGAATTATTCAGCTGTTCTCAGCTGCTGCTGCCTGCTGGGCCTTTCCACAGCAATTTCTCTCCCTCTCTGGCCACCTTTCTATGCTTTAGGCCTCCAAGGAGTGGGTGATTTCCAGTAGTGGAGCAGTGAGGGCAAACAGGAGGCTCCCAGTTGGGAACTACAGCCAAAAATCCCTGGTCACAGAGCTCAGGGATCCTCTCCAGGTTCATGTTTCCTGGCTCTCCTCCTCCCCAGCCTGGCAGTTCAATGCTGCATTGAGCCCTGGGGGATTGGAGGCAGTTGTTTAACACTTGGAATGTGCCTGAGGGCTGCAGGAATGCTGCTAGAGCATGGCCATGGAAATTCTGTTGATGCTGCAAAGAATATTTATTCATGTGGTGAATCCTTTCCTTGAAATAATCCCTGTTTCATTGCAGGCTGGGAACACTTGCATACCAAAATCACAGAAACACAGACTGGGGTGGTTGGGAGGGACCTTAAATCCCATCTCTGCCATGGGCAGGGACGCCTTCCACTACCCCAGGTTGCTCCAAACCCTGGCCTTGGGTTGAAAAGCTGCTGTGCTGCTGCTTCTTCCTCACACCCTCCCTCAGTCCCTCCACTCTGAGTCTCTTACTTTGACTGAAGCAGCTCAGGGCAGGAAGTGTTGAATCTCAACAGTCCAAAACTGTTGAAAATGGAGATGAGGAGACAGAGGTGGGAACACCAGTGCTGTGGGGACTCCTGCCACAAGGGGGTTTGCATCAAAGCCAGACCTCTCTGGCTGTGTGGTTCTTCTCAGCAAGCCCAGGCCAAGCAGCACCTGCTTCATTCTCCTTGGAGAACCTGCCCATCACCTGCTTTACAACAGGGTGGCTGTAGCTGGCACCACAGCTCACATTTATCCTGGTTCAGGAGGGATTGAGAAGGGATCCAGGGATCCTGCCACGTTAGGTTAGACTTTTAAACCAAACCTAAGACTTTTAAACCAAAACTTTCGAAGTTGTGTAGCCTGTAATTGCTCAAAATATCCTGGGAAATACATGAGGGGCAGACAGAAGTGTTTTGTTTTGGGGTGTGAGCAGCACAAGCACTGCAGCTGTTGTGGGACAGCCTGAGTCTGACCAGGAGCTTCAGGAGACTTGGATTCATGCGTTGGTCTTGGCCAACAGAGAGATTTGCAAAAGGAAACTTAGTTCTCAGGAAAAATGGATTTATTTTTATATTAAAGTGGTTTTAATATCATGAATGTAATTTATAATATTATTTAAGTGTTGCTCTGAAGAGGTGGAGCCAGATTTTCCCTGCTGGGGATTAACAGAGCTCGGTTTGGTGGCTTGGAGCTGGCCAGCACTGTGGCTGTGGTTGCCCATCTGTGGCTGGGCTGCTGTTTGGGGCATTTCTCTCTCCCAAAAACAGGGGTTTGGGCCTGTGATCTCACTCCTGCCTGTCCCTGTGCCCACAGGTACGTTGGGGAGCTGATCTCCGACTCCGAGGCCGATGTCCGTGAGGAGGACTCCTACCTCTTCGACCTGGACAACAAGGTACTGGGTCTGCAGGGTGCCACAACAAACCCCAGCTCCTGACTCCTCAAAAGAGCCCAGACAATCATTGTCTCCATCTTGATGTGCAGGGAAATCCTGCAGAGAGTACAATTGGTGTGCTTTAGGGGAAAGGTGGTTGAGGTGAGAGTTAGGGCTGGTTAAAAGGGCAGCAGAACCAACGTGTGCTGCCCACACCACTTTTGGGCAAGATGCTCTTCTGCCAAACCCCTTGGAGCATCCTGAGCTCAATTGTCCAGGTTTTGGTGCTCCTAACCTGGCACCTGTGGGATTGGCAGCTCTGTCAGTTCTTCATGAAGTGATGATTAGCTGAAAGAGTAAAAAAAACCCCACAAACCCTGTTCACTCAGAAAGGATCCACCCTGGCAGGGGCTTCTGCTGCTGTTTGTTCCCCTGCACTGCTTTGTGGGGGCTCTCAGGGCAGAAATTTTGATTTGCAAAGTGCAATCTAAAAGTTTTAAGCAAGGCCATGACTTCAGACTCCCCCTGGGAAAGGAGAAGTGAGAAAAGTGAGCTGGGGACTGACAGGAGTGGGGAGGCTTCCAAGGAAGGCTGTAAAACACTCTGTGCCTTGTTTCTGTCATTAGCTTGTGACAAAGAAGCTTTGCTTTATTATTTTTTTTTCTCATTTCTTTAAAGCAACACACATTTCAAGGGCTGAGAAAAGATAAATAATGAGTCTGGTGTGCAAACAGGGGGTCAGACTGTAATTAAGAAGTTGAAAAGGGCTTAGCCTGGTTTATGAGCCAGAGCCCAGCTGGGCCCTGCCTCTTACTTAGCCCTGAGGGAGAACCTCTCTGCTGGCTCCTGGGAATGCTTCAGGGAAGCAGGAAGGGACAGCAAGGTGGAACATGTGGAGAAAAGCAGGCACCAAATCATTGGGGGATGGCTAAAGCTGCCCATCAGGCTGGGCACAGAAGGGCAGGGCAGAGCCAGCAGGTTTTGTGTCCTCCAGAGTGATGGGGCATTGCCAGGGTGTGAATCCCAGCCCTGGGGGCCCTCAAGGTCCTGTGTAAATCAAAGGAAGGGCTGGAATGGTGACAGTGGTTGGGCTGTCATTTCTGTTATCTGGATTGTCATTTCTGTTACCTGGGCTGTCATTTCTGTTTGTCTGGGTTTTGGTTTCTGTTGTCCCTGTCCCTTGAGCTGTTGCTCAGAGCCCTGTGTGAGGTGATCCTGGAGTGTCCCATGTCCTGCTGTGGATGTGGATGTGGCATCCTGCCCCACCATGGCATTTCTGTGGATGAAATTGAGGGAGTGAAATCACTGATTGATGAAATCAGAGCTGGTGACACTGTGTGTGCTCCAGGCCTGCTGGGGTGATGCTTCCCCCAGTTCTGGGGATGTTTTCCTGGGCTCCTGAACCCCGAGTGTGACGTGGCACAGCTCATCCATTAATGATCTGAGGTGCTTGTCCAAAAGGGACTTGGAGCACCACTAATGGATCCTTTTGCTTTTGGCCTCTTTGCAACTGAAATTAGCTTCTGTAATTAAAGCCTCTGCTTTGCACAGTCATTCTCTGCTGGAATAAAAAGCCCTGAGGGGGGTTCTTTTATTTTCAAGGAAAACAAAGTATTACAGCTCTCTGGGCTCTCTGGAAAGGGAATTTTTGTGTTCTCACTTTCACTCTTATCTGCACAACCCTGTGTTTTCTCAAGGCTCTGCCTTGTGTTTCCAAGCTGTCATGCTCAATTAGAGGACAGAACAGATGCCTGTTCCCCTGTCCAGGGGCTGCTACCCGTAAGGTGTCTGCACTGAGCATCAATCCCATTGTGCCAAACTGGTGCTTGGACTGGGAGAACTGGTGTGCCAGGGTGTTCAAAACCAGCTCTTGGGGTGTGTGGGGTGTGCAGTAAGCTCTGGTTTCAGGCTACTGTTGAGTATAAAAGTCTGTGTGTGTGTGTTTCCAGTCCATTCAAACCCACACGAGTGCCCTGCCTGGCTGCTCCTGGAGCTGTGTGCAGCATTCATGCAGAGCCTGCTCGTTTATTAAAGCCAATAACCCCCAGGCCAGCGTGCCCTGACGAGCCCTGCCCCGTTTCTCCCCAGGATGGAGAGGTTTACTGCATCGACGCCCGTTTCTATGGCAACATCAGCCGCTTCATCAACCACCTGTGCGAGCCCAACCTCATCCCCGTGCGGGTGTTCATGTCCCACCAGGACCTGCGCTTCCCCCGCATCGCCTTCTTCAGCACCCGGCACATAGAGGCTGGAGAGGAGATCGGGTACGTGCCAGCCCTGCCACTGTGGGACTCTGAGGGCTCTGCTGCTCCCCAGCTGCCTCCCTCCATCCCTGTGATCCAAGGGTTTGGGCCCTCGGGATCCTCCTGAAGTTTGCAAAGCTCCAGGATGACCTGGATGTGTCCACTCATAGCCCTGAGCCCAGCGTGGGCAGCAGGGAAGGGGGAATCTGCCCCTGTGCTCAACCCCACCTGCAGAGCTGCCCCAGCCCAGGGAGGAGCTGGAGCTGCTGGAGAGAGCCCAGAGGAGGCCATGGAGCTGCTCCAGGGCTGGAGCCAGGCTGGGAGAGCTGGGGGTGCTCACCTGGAGAGGAGAAGCTCCAGGGAGAGCTCAGAGCCCCTTGCAGGGTCTGAAGGGGCCCCAGGAGAGCTGGAGAGGGACTGGGGACAAGGGATGGAGGGACAGGACCCAGGGAATGGCTCCCACTGCCAGAGGGCAGGGCTGGATTGTGTTAGATAAAGGAAGAAGTCTGTCGGGTTGTGGCCTCCCTGGTCACTGTAGCCACACGTTGCTGAGGTCTTCCACAATGAGGGAGGGCAGGGAGGCCCTGGCACAGGGTGCCCGGAGAAGCTGGGGCTGCCCCTGGGTCCCTGGAGCTGTCCAAGGCCAGGCTGGATGGAGCTCTAAGGGAAGGTGTCCCTGCCCATGGAACAGGCCGATCTCTGAGGCTGCTCCAACCCAACCCACCCCAGGTTCTCTTCAGCTGCGGCAGCACCAATGTCCCGCTCACTGAGCCCTCCTGTCTCTCTCTCTCTCTTGCAGCTTCGACTACGGGGACAGGTTCTGGGACATCAAAGGCAAATTCTTCAGCTGTCAGTGCGGTTCACCCAAGTGCAAACACTCGAGCTCGGCGCTGGCCCAGCGGCAGGCGAGCACCTCTGCCCAGGACACGCAGGAGAACGGGCTGCCCGACACCAGCTCCGCCGCCACCGCCGCCGGCCCCTTCTGACACCCGCGCCTCCCGCCCCACACATTCACATACCCTCGCGATTTCCATTTAAACAGAAAGAAGAGAGAGAGAGAGAAAAGAAAAGACACAAAACCACACGGAAAATTAAAAAAAAAAAACAAAAAAAAGGAAAAAGGAAAAAAAAGAAAAAAAAAAAGATAAAAAACCCCGCTCAAGGAAAGCCAAGGGTTTGTGACACTTAGGGCTGTGCCACCGACTGTTACTTGAGGAAGGAGTGAAAGCAAATCCCACCTCCGTGATGATGTTCTCCCCTCCCTGCTCCTGGAAAGCTGCTGGGTTTCACAGCTCTGTGTGCAGGGGTGGCTGTTGCATTTTGTTTTTTTGGCCACCCGAGCTGTCCTGGCCTCCCCTGTGAAGGCGCTGAGTGCTGTCAGAGGCAGGGGAGCCGCCCGTCCTCGGAATGTCGCTGTGTCCTGGAGCCCTCCCGCCCTCACCTCCAGCTCAGCCACAACAAACTCTGGATACTTGATGGGACTTGGTTCCTGGGAGGGAGCTGCCTCTGGGTTTGCATGGCACAGCCCCGGGGCAGGTTGTGCTGGTTGGTTTTTTGTTGGTTTGGTTGGTTTTTTGGTTGGTTGGTTGGTTTTTTGTTTGTTGGTTTTTTGTTTGTTTTTTTTTTTTTTTTAATATATGAATGAATAATTCCTCCCCCATCTCGCAGGACATTGTGGTGGGGCCCTACAAAATACCCTCAATTCTCTCCAAACCCCACGGCTTTTTTCTCATCTGATGAGAAGAATCCCAGAATCTTTCCCTGTGATCCCTGGCTCTCTCCCTCCTGGATTTTCTCCGTTCAGACCAGCTCTGCTCCACGCCCTGCTCCTGTCTCAGTGTTGGGTTCCTCCGTGAAGGAATTCCCCTCACCCCATCCCACCAGTGGTTTTAGAGAGAGAAGGCTGAAGAGGATTTTACAAGACACTAATTCCTAAAGAAAACCAGTTTTCCCTCCCCTTTTTTTAAAGATAAAGTGAATGATATATATATTATAGAGGACCTGGACTGGCTGGGGTGGACAGACGTGTCAGGGTGAGAAGATCCCAGCTGCCACCAGCTCGTCTGTTCCCATCCCTTTGCTCCACGCTGGGCACCTTGGATTGATTTTTAAGCCACATGCTATGAGGTTTCAATAAACTGATTTATTTTTTACCATTATTGAAACATCGGGGACAAGCATTAAAAACATGGAAGAAAAAAAAGAAAAAAAAAAAGCTTAAAAAAAAAAACCCACAAAAAACAACAAAACCCACAAAAAAACCAAAAAAACCAAAATGACAACAAAAAGAAACCACAAAACAAAACGGTGCTGATTCTGGTGTGATTTTTGCTCACCACGTGAATATAAACTTATCAATTGTATAAAAAGAACAAAGTGATTTTAGTATAAAAATGCAGGAAAAAAACAAAACTTTTTTTAAATTGTTAGTATTGTAGTGTGAATAAATTTGCCATCACCTTTTGTGTGGTGGCTGGGCAGGTCATTATCTTAATTTTTTTTTGCATATATCTTTAAATACTGTAATTAGTGCAGTAACAAGTTTTTTTTTTTTTTGTTCATCTCTTCTAGAACATTCATAATGCCATCATGTTTATTATTATTATTTTTTTCTGTTAATGTTTTTGACAGTTTTAAAGGGGCAGCCTTTTGGCTCTGATCATTTTCTTGTTCTGTTTTCAATGAAATCAATAAAAAAAAAGAAAAAAAGTGCTTTAAAAGGAGTTTGGCTTTTTTTGTCTGCTTTGGGGGAGGGATGGCCCATGGTGGGGCTGAACTGCTTCTTGTTCAGGCTTAAGATGAAGAAAGCAACAACAAAAAAACCCCATTCCTGCAGAGAAAAGTAGCCTGAGTGACTGTTTGCTGTTTATTCTGGGGGTTTGGGGTTGGTTTTTTTTTACGTTTTGTCATTAAAAGTTTGGGAGCTTGAATTCCAGTCCTAGATGGGCAGCACTGAGTTTTGGGGATTTTTTTATTTCCCCCCCCCTGCCAGGGGGGAAAATAAAATAAAATTAAATCAAAAATAGTGAGGAAGGAGGTGAGGGGGAGAATCTGCCTGGAGCAATCCCTGGGGGTGTTCCCAGCATGGAGCTCTGGGGGGATTGGCTGGGCCAGGGCTGGGTTTGGGGGTGCTGGGACTGAGCAGAGCCCTCCCTCCCTGGCACCAGGGACACAACAGCTCTGAGGCACTGCCAGCCTAAATCCCATAAAAACATTCCTAAAGGAAATTCCTAAAGGGTTGTAAATATTCCTAAGGGTTAAAATATTCCTAAGGGTTAAGATATTCCTAAAAGGTTAAGATAATCTTAAAGGGTTAAGATACTCCTAAAAGGTTAAAATATTCCTAAAGGGTTAAGATATTCCTGAAGGGTTAAAATATTCCTAAAGGGTTAAGATAGTCCTAAAGGTTTTTAAATATTCCTGAAGGGTTAAAATATTCCTAGAGAGTTAAGATATTCCTAAAGGGTTAAGATATTCTTAAAGGGTTAAAATATTCCTAAAAGGTTTATAATATTCCTAAAAGTTTTTAAGTATTCCTAAAGGGTTAAGATATTTCTAAAGGGTTTTTAATATTCCTAAAGGATTGAAATATTCCTGAAGGGTTTTAAATATTCCTAAAGGATTTCAAATATTCCTAAAGAGTTAAGATAGTCCTAAAGGGTTAAGATATTCCTAAAGGGTTTTAAATGTTCCGAAAGGTTTAAAATATTCCCAAAGGCCTGGCCTGGTGCCAGCTGGGATTTGGGGACATGGAGGGACCTTGATGGGGGGACATGGAGGGACCTCGTCCCCCTCCCAAACTGGGCAGGTGGTGAATAAATTGTGGTGTCTGTGGGTTGGGTTGGGTTGGTTGGGTTGGTTGGGTGAGAAATGATGGAATTTGCTGCTGGAATTGTGGAAGATTTCCCCCCCCAGAGCTGTGGGGACATGAGGGCCCCCAAAGGCACCCGAGGGCCCCCAAAGGCACCCGAGGGTCCCCAAAGGCACCCCCGGCCCCTCACAGCCCCAACCCGTTTAACCACGGGTTAATTACAATAATCCAGCTCAATATTGCATAATTAAACATTGCCATTAAAAGAATGTGCTTGAACTGAAGGGGAGAAGTGAAAAACCCCCAGAGAAATCTGATTTCTGGGCCTGACTCGCCCAAAGTCAGCATTTCCCTGAGGTGGAGGGTGGGAAGGTTTTGGGGTCACAGGGATCCTGGTAAAAGTCAAACACAGCCCCAGTGACCCCCAGCACTTTTGGGGGATTCCTTCACTTTTCTGTGCAAATAATTGCAAATAATTAAATAAACACAATTTGTATCCCAGCACTTTTCCAGCATTAAGGATGAGCTGGCAAGGGGGGGGTTAATTTGCACAGGCATTTTTGCAATGCCAGCAAGCCCCAGCTCAGGGACAGGGGAGGCCAAAAGCCCCCCCAAAAACTGCTGTGGGTTTGAGGGGTCAGGAGCCAGGAAATGTGGGCAAAGCCACCTCAGCCACTCTGCTGACCCCACTCACTGGTGGCAGTGGCTCCTTGGGACACCTCATTTGAAGGAGGCGCCAATTTTAATGTGAATATTTTACCCTGAAGCAAAATTAATTTAACGTGAATATTTTGCCCTGACTGCTCTGCACTCGGCCTGGCTGCAGCCCCAATTTTACTTTTGTTTGAAGGAGATTTCTTCCCTTTTAACACATTGGCAGCTCCTACTGCAGGCTCTGGGGCAGCAGGGCCCCCTTTGCTTGTGGTTCCAGACTTTGCTTTTCCTTTGAGCCACCTCCCCTTGGCTCTGCTGAAGATGCAAAGATCCTTCCATCCCTCCTTGGCTTTTTCCTGGGGATTTTGGCATCTTTGGGGTGTCCCAGGGAGTGGCACCATGGTTGGATGCTGGATCTGGGCAGGGTGTGGGGAGTCCCACAGCATCCCCCACTCATCCCTGTGGCTGCAGGGAGGGTTCCAGGGCAAAGCCCTCATTCCAGAGGGCTGGAGGAGAAGCCACTCTCCTTCCATGCATGGAGCATCCCTGCTCCCTTCTCTGTGGGACATCCCTGCTCCTTTCCTTCTCCATGGGATGTCCTTCCTCCTTTCCTTCTCCATAGACATCCCTGCTCCTTTCTTTCTCTGTGGGACATCCCTGTTCCTTTCCTTCTCCAAGGGATATCTCTGCTCCCTTCCTACTCCCTGGGCATCCCTGCTCCTCTTCCTTCCCCATGAAACATCCCTGCTCCCTTCTCTGTGGGACATCCCTGCTCTCCTTCCATGCATGGAACATCCCTGCTCCCTTCCTTCTCCATGGGACATTCCTGCTCCTTTCCTTCTCCATGAAATATCCCTGCTCCTTTCTTTCTCTGTGGGACATCCCTGCTCTTTTCCTTCCCCATGGAGCATCCCTGCTCCTTTCCTTCTTCATGGGACATCCTTGCTCCCCTTCCTGCTCTGTGGAACATCCCTGCTCCCCTTCCTTCCCCTGCTCCTTTCCTTCTCTGTGGGATATCCCTGCTCCCCTTCCATGCATGGAGCATCCCTGCTCCTTTCCTTCTCCATAGGACATCCCTGCTCTCCTTCCTTCTCCATAAAACATCCCTGCTCCTTGCCTTCCCTGTGGAACATCCCTGCTCTTTTCCTTCTCTATAAAACATCCCTGCTCCCTTCTCCATGGGACATCCCTGCTCCTTTCCTTCCCCATGGAGCATCCTTGTTCCTTTCCTTCTCTGTGGGACATCCCTGCTCCCCTTCCATGCATGGAATATCCCTGCTCCCCTTCCTTCTCCATAGGACATCCCTGCTCTCCTTTCTTCTCCCTGGGACATCCCTGTTCCCTTTCCTTCTCCATAAAACATCCCTGCTCTTTTCCTTCTCCATAAAACATCCCTGCTCCTTGCCTTCCCTGTGGAACATCCCTGCTCTTTTCCTTTTCCATAAAACATCCCTGCTCCCCTTCCTTCCCCTGCTCCCTTCCTTCTCCCACCAGCTCCCCCAGTGAAGGTCAGGGACCCCCAGCCCAAGGCAGGGCCCCCGTGGGTTTGCTCTGAGCTGCAGGATGGGGTGTGAGGGCCCTTTTTGGGGTTCTGCCCCCGCTCACAGCTCGGGGGGCACTGGGGATGGGGTCCCTCAGTGCAGGAGAGGCAGCTGATGGTTTGGGGGGCCTTGCTGGGGTCAGGCTCCCTCCCCCTGCACCCCCAGGTGTCCCTGCTCCTGAGGGTCTCCTGCTCCAGGGCTCCCAGGGATGGGCCCTGGAGGGCTCAGATGCAGCTCTGGGGTCCCAGGGCACTGCAAACCCTCTGCACACTGAGCTGAGGAGCTGTCCTGGCTCATGCTGCACAGGGGGTGTTGGAAAAGCACCCAAAGGCAGCACCCATCGCCCTGGGCTGACCTGGGTGAGCAAAGCCACAAAATTATCCTGGATACTGGAGCTAATCTGGCTTCTCTTTATAGACTCCTTCCCTCTCTTTGTGCTGCTGTGACCTCCTCTGAGGAGGAAATATGAGCGAGGCTGATGGTTATCCTGCAGCCCAGGTAAGAGTTATAAAATCCCTATAAATGTGGAATTTCACCCCATGTCTCATTTCTGAGCCTTTGCCAGAGCTGGAAGAAATATTACTTTATCTCCCTGCTAGCACAGAATATTCCCTTGTCTGCTGAAGGAGCTCCCTTATCACCCTTTTAATTTCCTTTCTGCTGCTCCAAGCTGGATGAAAAGCCTCTGCTGCTGTCACTGGAGGAAGGGCAAGGCCTCCATGTCCTGGCTGGGAGAGACAGAACCAGCCTGAGGCTCAAGTTTAAGGCTGCAGGAGGGATGGCAGTGATGAGGGGACAGGAGCTGGTGCCAGAGGAGGTCAGGTTCAGCCTCCCTGTCCCTTCCTCAGGCCAGAAATGGCCTGAATGCCCAGAAAAAGCAAATATTGCTGGGTGCTGCCTGTGGGGAAAGTGTGCCTCACCTGGGGAGGGGAGGTTGCACAGGCTCAGCCCCACACTGGAGTTTCTGCTCCTCTCTGCCTTTAATCTCTATTTAACCACTGTGAGAGTCATTAAAGAGGGCTCAGCCCCTCAGGACTGGGTTAGGGATCTACTGGGGCTCCCCCTTTGCTGGTGGCACTGGGGACACACACAGGCTCTTGCTGGAGGTCCCTGTGTGCCACAGGAGGGGACAGCACCCGGCCAGGGAGTGGCACCTGGGTCACCTCTCAGCATCAGAGGGAGCCTCTGGTGTTCACAGGGGTCCCAGGATGAGGGAAGAGATGAGAATCTTGACTCTGTTTCAGAAGGATGGTTTATTATTTTATGATATATATTATATTAAAAGAGAATGATATATTAAAATTATGCTAAAAAGAATAGAAGAAAGAAATTCATCAGAAGGCTTGAAAGGAAAGAAGTGGAATGGAATGATAATAAAATCTTGTGACTGACCAGACAGTCTGAGCCAGCTGACTGTGATTGGCCATTAATTAGAAACAACCACATGAGCCCAATCCCAGATGCACCTGTTGCATTCCACAGCAGCAGATAACCATTGGTTACATTTTGTTCCTGAGGCCTCTCAGCTTCTCAGGAGAAAAAAATCCTAAGGAAAGGATTTTTCATAAAATGAGTCTGTGACAGGACCCAGCAGCCCCCTGGGATGGGTGGGAGGAAGGAAGCTCAGGCACGAGGGTGTCCCCAGCATTTTACACCCAATCAGCACCAGCAAAGGTGGGGTTTGTGCAGCAGCTCCTCTCCCTCCTTGCTCCTGGAGAGATCAAGGTCCCAGACCTGCCCTGGGGATTGCCAGTGTGTTGGGAAGGATGAAAGTTTGACAAGAAAGTCTCACAGATATGGGTGCTTAGCAGAAAGATGTTCAAATGTAGAGTCTGATGAAGGAATAGAGATGGAAGCAAGTTTTGATACAGAAGAAAAGAATTTCTGGGCCAGTCTCACTGGATAACCAAGGAGGCAAAGGCTGTGTTAGTTAGAAGGGGTTTTATGGCTTAGAGCAAAGGATAAACCCACCCCAAACAAGATGTTTTTACCAAGCAGAAAGAGAGCACAGGCAAACAAGGCAGCAAAGTTACAAGTAGAAAAAGGTCTCAGAATTTTCCACTGCAAGAAAACTGAAAAACAACTCCTAGCTTAAACTGTAATGTGCTAACTTTGAGTGATTGGAGAACAGTAACATGAATATGGTAATTATAGTAGTTATGATAGGCTGTAGATAATAGTTAAGGTATAGATTGGTTCTGCTGTATGAAGATGCTCAGCAAAGAAAAGTATAGAATGCATTGTAACCAAAAGAAAAGTCTAGAATGCATTGTGACCAAAAGAAAAGTATAGAATGCATTGTAACCAAAAGAAAAGTCTATAATGCATTGTAACCAAACCCAAAGGGTCTCCAGGCCTGCCTGCAGCTGGAGCTGACAGCTGTGGGCACAGCTCTGTCACCCATGACCCTGGACTGCTGTGACACCTTGGATACAATAAACTGCATTTTGGATACAATAAACTGCATTTTGTATACAATAAACTGCATTTTGGAGAGCCCCTGGAATCCTGCATCCCTCATTTTGGCTCTTACACCAGTGAAGCCACCTGAGCCTGGTGTTGAGCTGGGATTAAATTCCCCATTACAAAGTGTCCCAGCTGCCCTGCTGGGAGCAGGGCCTTGGCAAAGCCAGGCTTTGTGTAAACCCTTGGAGCTCTGCACTCTGCCAAGGGTGACAGGAGATGGCATTAGGAAGGGCTGCTGTGGCACATTTGCCATTTGCTGCTGCAGGTCTGTGACTCTGCAGGGACAGACAGGGCTGCACATGGATCCTCCCTGCCCCTCCCTCGGGGGTTGGCAGAAGCCACAGAATTCCTGAGAGCCCAGCAGAGCCTTTGGGATGAGTCAATGTCCAGGAGGTGCAGGGAGCTGTGGGCATGGCAAAGGCTGCATTCTGCATTTGGGATGCTTTTCCCAAAGGGAAAGGGGGGCAGGGGAAGTGTCACCCCCTGGTCCTCTTTTCAGGCCAATTTACTGTCACTACATTCAGGCCAATTCACTTGATTTTTTAAGATTTTCTAAGCCTTCTGATGTTTACATTCTTGTAATGAACTTCCTCACACACTTTCTGTAAATAACTCATTGTTTTGCATTCTTTTATGGAGGAGGAGAAATTTGATGGACTGTTGGTTTGTCCAGGGCCATTGGAGAGGTGGCACTGTCACCCTCCAATCCACTGTCACTTTTGGGAATCTATAAATGTTAGAGTCAGAAATTAAAAAGTCTATTTTTACCTAGAAAGAGCAGTGTGTCCACATTGTGTTATTTTGTGTCCTACAGTGACAATTTACCCCATTTCCAGCCCCCCTTCCAGGCCATAACCCCCAGTGCTGGGGGCTGGGGCCTGACCTGGGCTCTGCTGTGTGCACAAAGCCCTGGGGAGATGCTCTGTAACCCAATAAGCTGGAGCAGAGGTAAAATGAGGATTTTTGGTGTTGATCAGATAGAAAACAAAACCATTTGGGGGCTGGAATTTTTGCCTTCTGTGGGTTTGCTTTTTGCTCTGTGCTCATCCCTTGGGAGCCAGGGAATGTGGAGCCCACTGAGAGGAGGATGGAAAGCACCTGGATATGGAGAGCTTCCCCTCTGGAGGAGCCTCCATCTGTGTGCTCAGAATGAGGCTGATTTAAATGGTGATTTATTTGTCTGCAACGTGCAATAAGCTCGGCAAAAAAAACCCCTCAGCAATCCTGGTTTGAAAAGCAAGAAATCATTGAGGTTTTTCTCCCTCCTTTCAGAAGATACAGAGGCAATGAAACAGCAGTGATGGGTGAATAATAAAACCCCTCTGTGCAGCTCACTCGTGCTAGATAAAGTATGAAGCCCCACTGATGCAGGGCTCAGGGTGAGCAGAAAATATTCTACCTGAGCAGCAGCAATTAGTGCACTTGGCTTTGCCTTTGTTGTGCTCTGTAAATACAATTCTGAGCAGCAAATAAGCAGATAAGCTTTACCCAGACATAATAAGACAAATATCCTTTTCTCCTGCCTCTGCTGGGAAGAGAATTTCTCTCTGGTTGTGCAGCTGTTGGGGGAAAATAGCTGGAATAAATTGCTTGGGAGTTGGTGAGCAGCAAACACGGCCTGCACCATTAGCAAAGTGACTTTATAAATGAATAAAAGGGGAATGGGGAGGATATTCTCATTTAGATTGTGAAAATCCCTTTGACACAGGCTTGAGCTGGAAGAAGTTGAGGAACTTCTGCAGCGTTTTGTTCTCCTGATGCCCGAGTTTCCCTCCTGCTGCAGGGAGCTGCTTTTCTGCCCTGGTATTGAGAGGATTGAGGGATTTGTCTTTCCAAACAAGCTGTGGGGCTGCTGGTAGATAAAACCAGCACTGAGAGATAAAAGAGACAATGGGAAGGATTCCACTGACTGATGAATGGAAAAAGATATTTGCTTTTACAAATAAACTTTAGGTTTGCTGATAAATTAAATTGGACATTGAGAGATGAAAGAAAGAATGGGGGAAAACCCTAAATTCTGTAAGAATTAAAAATGAAAAGGGAGGGTTATACATTAGAGGGAAACCTTTGGTATCAGGTGTTCTGGGAAGTCTGAACCTCTCAAGAAATGGGGAAAGAGAGAAGGGAAATGTGGCTGGGAAATTGGGATAAAAAGGGAGGCTGTGTCCTCCAAAAATTCGAGAGACCCCAGGGGAATGCCCATGGCCTCTCCCTTTATTGGAATAAAGTCAAAGGACTCCTCTGTCTCCTTTTTGGACATAACCCTCAGGTGTTCGTGGATTGATTTTCCTACCAGTGCAAACCCCCGGAGCTCTGTGGGGAGCAGGAGGGGTCAGGAGCCCGCAGGGATTTGATGTCAGCGCCAGAGCCCAGAGTGTGCCCAGGGACCGGGGGGGAAAAGCCAAAATGATGGATTTTAGTGGGAGGCAAAAGCGAATTCGGGCAGCTTGGTGCTGATGCAGGCTGTGCCTGAGCTCTCCCCGCCCTTCATTTGGGTGTAAATGCTCAGCCTGGACTCACCTGGTGTTAAATTGGGAGACCCGGGTGCGCCCTGACCCTCCCTGCCCCGGGGCTGCTGGGGCCGGGGCTGGATCTGCAATTCCCTCCCTGGCTCCTCACTCACCCCCAGGAAGGTTTGGGATGTTTCAGGTGTTCTTGGAGAGCTCTAATTCGTGCTCTGAATCCTCCTGGGCACCCTCCACACAGCAAACCTCAGTGGCTGGGAGATCTCTCTGTCTCAGTTTCACTAGAGAAATGATATAACTATAACTGTAACTATAATTATAACTATAACTATTACTCAGTTATAACTATAACTATAACTAACTATAACTAACTATAACTATAACTAACTATAACTATAACTTAGTTATAACTAACTATAACTATAACTATAACTATATAACTATAACTATATAACTATAACTATAACTAACTATAAATAACTATAACTATAACTATAACTATAACTAACTATAACTATAACTAAGTATAACTATAACTATATATAACTATAACTAACTATAGCTATAACTATACTTAGTTATAACTAACTATAACTATAACTATAACTATAACAGTCATAACGATAACTAGCTATAACTATATAACTATAACTAACTATAACTATAACTTAGTTATAACTAACTATAACTATAACTATAACTATAACTATAACTATAACTATATAACTATAACTATAACTTAGTTATAACTATAACTAACTATAACTAATTATAACTAACGATAATTATAACTACTATAAAAACTATAACTAACTACAACAATTAATATAAATAGATAAATATAAATATCTAAAATATAAACATATGTAAATACCTAATTCTAAATCTACATCTAAATCTAGATATTAAATCTAAATCTAAATATAATTTCCCCACGGGTTGTGTGGTGCTTTGGGCTTCTGGGTTTGATACCCTCACCAAATCATTAACAGTTAATGAGGTGCTGGGTCCTGGACATGCTCAGGAGAGGAGAACTTCCCTACCAGACATGGAGACAGTAGAAAATCAGGGATTTGGGAGGAAAACTTGGAAAGATACGAGGGGAGATAAAGAGCAAATCTGGTTTAGTATCAGTTTGTGAGAGGACCAAGCTGCTGCTGTAAAACTACCTTGGAAAACATCCTCAATTGTTTCAAGATATTTATTCTCAGTTGATATTTTTTATGGAAGTGCTGTTGTAATGAGGGAAAAGAGCACCAGATTAGCTGGGACCTTCCATCCTGATGTCTCTGTGCAGTGAATCTGCTGCTGAAGGGGCTGTAAAACCCAGGGGCTGGCTGGGCTTCGGGGCTCTGGGTGGACCTGGATGGACCTGGGATGGACCTGGGTGTAAATGGGATAGACTGGAATGGAACTGGGATAGACTGGGATGGACCTTGGATGGACCTGAGATGGACCTGGGTGTAAATGGGATGGACCTGGGATGGACCTGGGTGGACCTGGGATGGACCTGGATAGACCTGGATGAACCTGGGATGACTTGGATGGACCTTGGATGGACCTGGCATAGATCTGGGATGGACCTGGGTGTACCTGGGATGCTCAATGCCCTCCCAGCTGCTGTGCTGGGCCCTCCTGCATCACAGGGCCCCCAGAAGTGCTGTCAGAGGTGAGCCATCTCCTCAAACAGCATCCTCTGCCTTGGGGGCTGATGTTTTCAGGGTTTCTCTGTGCAAAGCTTTGCCTTTAAGCCTCTGGAGCACCTCACAATGAGGTTGTGTCCACACCCCTGGGAGGTGACAGCCCCTGTGGCTGGCATTGCACCTCTGCTCTTTGCCAGCCCTGTGCTGTGCAGGAAGGGGCTGTTTGCTGTCTCTGTGTTTGTCCTTTGAGTGGAAACTTCCCCTGAGGAAAAAATCTGCCGTGGTTTGGGTGGTGTCTGGAGCTCAAGGTCTACTGGCCTAAGGAAAATCAGCTTTTCCCAGTTATTTGCAAGGCTTCCATAATTCTTCACAAATTATGGGCCACACAAGGGCTGTGGGGGTTGGTTAAGCTTTGGGAGGCTCAGGCTGAGCTCAGGGCAAGGTTCTTCCCCCAGAGGGTGCTGGCACTGCCCAGGCTCCCCAGGGAATGGGCACGGCCCCGAGGCTGCCAGAGCTCCAGGAGCCTTTGGGCAGCGCTGCCAGGGATGCCCAGGCTGGGCTTGCTGGGACAGGGGCTGGGCAGGGACAGGGGCTGGCCTGGGGGATCCTGGTGTTGCCACATTTCCCTTCCCAGAGAAAAGCAAGGCACGAGTTCCCAAGAGTATTTCAGAGAATGTGAATCTCAGAAATATTCTTGGGAAGTCTTGCTTTTCTCTGTGAAGCCTCTCTATGAAGAGAAATGTGGCTACATCCTGGTGGGTCCCTCCCAGCTCAGGGTGTTCTGTGGTTCTGCCAGCTCAGATGTTCCTGGATGTGCAGTGGGAAGGGAGGTGCAGTGTTGGGGAAGATGAAACAGGAAAGCCTTATAAATGTGATTGACTGGCAAAAGATTTTGAGAATATAGAAACTATAAGTGAGATTGAAATGAAAGCAAGCTCTGAGATCCCTCAGTTACTGAAGAACTGGAAAACAATGGTGTGGCCAGCTGAAGGTGATCCCCTTTTGATGGAACAACACCCTCTGCTTGCAGACAGGCCCAAGGGGCAGAGCAGACCCTGCCAGCTTGGCAGAAGGGGCCCAAAGAGGAGTTTGTAGGGTTTAAAATGTAACACAGGATGGTCATGTAATGATTCTTATAGGCTGTATGGAAATGCTGTAGGATTTGTGTATTGTACTGGATTGGTTAGTGAGAATCAGAATATTCAACACAGAAGAAGATTTATTGTATTGTAACGGGAACCTCGCTCTCTTACCCTTTTACTCTCTCTCTCTCTCATCCTCTCTCCCCTCTCTTCTCTCAGGCCTGCTCTGAGCTGTGCCTGGCAGCTCCCAGCAGGGCCCTGCCCCCAGGCCCTTTGCAATGAACCCCAAGTTCCAGCCCTGGCTCCAGAGATCTCTCATCTCCATCCATCCCCACCATCCTACCCCCCGACCCTCTGACAGTGCAGGTCCCAGGGGGCTCCTGGTGCTGATCCTGCCCCAGCTGGGTTCTCACCCCACAGCCCTGCACTGAAGGAATCTCCCCTTGCCATTCCTGGTGCTGGCAGAGCAGGGGGACACAAAAGGGGTCCCTGGGAGCCCCCCTGCCACCCCCCAACTGAAACATTTCTCTGGACCAACAGTTTTGCTGCATATTGGAGTCTGTTAAAGGAATTCAATTTGGAGAACACCACACCAGGCAGAGGAGGAGGAGATGGGCAAAACATTATGGCTAAATAATTCCAATTAACCATTCCAGACCTTTCTGGCTAATTCAGTTGGAGTAAGTGTTGCCTGGTGTAGGGATCTGCAGGGCTGAGATCCTCCCACAGCTCCAGGGAATGTCTGGGATGCTGAGGGCTGGACTGGACCTGAGGAGAGCCTGGTTTGATGTGATTGAGCTTTACTTCTTGAAACAGAACAGAGAAGGAAGAATCTGGACTGTGAAGCAGAGCTTGGGTACCTCTCCTGCAGCCACTTCCCTTGGCACATAAAATGATTTCCAGGCTAATTCCTAAATCAGTGTAAACATCAAAGCAGTGCCTGGAATGGGGCAAATGATCCAGCTCAGCTCTGCTGTGGAAAAACAACCCAGATCCCAAAGTGAAGCTTAACCAGAAGGCTGGAGATCAGCCCCGTGCTTTAAAGCCAGACATTTGTGGTAGAGAAACTTAATTTCACTCTTCAGGTTATTGATTATTCTTCTTTGACTCTCCAAGTAGCTGCCCCTGCTATTGAGACCAACAAGTGCCAGGCTCTTTGCTTTCTCCAGCTGCATTTCAGGGCCATGCCCAGATTTGGATCTCAGGAATATTTACTCATCACTGAGTGCTAAAAATTCCTGAGATTTCAGCTCAAAATCAAAGGAAGCTCAAGCACGTGGAGGTTTGGGAAGTGCTTTGCAGCTCTGTCTGGGTTTTATCCTCCCCAAATCTCTGCCAGAATCACAGAATGTCCTGAGCTGGGAGGGACCCACAAGGATCACCAAAGTCCAGCTCCTGGCCCTGCACAGAGCAGCCCCACAAATCCATCCCTGTTCCTGCAGGGAACATCTTCCCTGAGCTTCCAAACCATTCTCATTCCTTCAGTCCCCTCCTGTGACATCCCGAAAAAGTGACAATAAAGATTCAAAAATTGTTGTGGGTTGGTTTTTTTCCCTCTCCTCCAAATGTTTTAATAGCTTCCCATGCCTCTTGTCTGAAAACATCTTCCCTCTTGTTTTCCTTCTTGGTTGAAAATCTTGATTTTGATTATGAATTCCTTGGGTCACAGCCTGTGTCTGTGTAAGTTCATGAGGTTTATGGTCACTGATTCAAAAACCTCTGGGAGAAAACTCCCAAATCTTTTGGTGCCTTTGTTTTTGAGCATAATGGAAAACTCTGGTTTTCTGCTTGATCTATCATCTTCTCCTCTTTTCCATGTTTCTGTGTTTTTGTTCTCTAATTTGATATTTCTCTCTCCCTTCTCCCTTCGAGGCTTCTCCCCTCTCTGTGTCTGTGGGGGGGAACACAAAAATCCTGGATTTTCTCTGAGCAGCAAAGGCAGCTCCCACCCAGGGTGACCCAGCCCAGAGCTACTCAGGCTCTGCTGGGGCTCAGGGCTTAAAACCAAATTGTTGCTGCTGCTTAACAGCAAAAAAAGATCCTCAAGTGCCATTAGCTGGGGGGTTTTGCTGTTCTGAGACCTCCACCTCCCCACATGTGAAGGAACCCAGAATTGGGTTTTTTAGGGGTTCTGCAGAGGCTTTTCCCCTTCCTTCTCTTTGCAAAGTAGCTGGGCTCTTGATCTTGGTTCATGAATCTTCGCTCTGCTGGAGAGATGCAGGTCTGGAAGCTGTCAAGGAGCCTCTTTTATGAGCACTTGAAAGCAAAAAAAAATATAAAGAAATGGGTGCTTGAAGAGTAGATGGGACTAATGAAGCTTTTTTATCTTGGCAATTTGTGTCTACACAGAGTGGGGGCAAGGGGAATCCTACAGAGTGTTGCAAACCCATGTAGGGCAAGGCAGTTAATAGGATGAAAATGAAATCAATATCCAGGGCTTAATTAAGCAGCTGTTTTTATTCACAGCCCAGGAAAATTCCCCCCCACTCCCCAGATCTGAGGTGCCAAACACTTGCTGGATTGCAGCCTCACAGGGGCTGTGTCCTGCAAGTCCCTGACAGCCCAAGGGGCCTGGCAAAGGTTATTTCTGGCTGTTCCTTCAGGAAATAACAAGAGGAGAGGGCAACAAGGGAAGAAATGAGGATACAGCCCAATGGCTTCTAACTGAAAAGAGTAAATTCAGCTGGATATGAGAAAAAATCATTCTAGGAGGGTGGGCAGGCCCTGGCACAGGTGCCCAGAGCAGCTGGGGCTGCCCCTGGATCCCTGGCAGTGCCCAAGGCCAGGCTGGACAGGGCTGGGAGCACCTGGGACAGAGGGAGGTGTCCCTGCCATGGCATGGGATGGGATGGGATGAATTTTTAGGTCCCTTCCATCCCAAAGCACTGTGACATTCTATGATCCCATGATATTTGGGATCAGTCCCAAACCCCAATCACTTCCTGAGCAGGGCCTTGTAGAGCCAAGGTGGGATGAGAGGGAGCAGCCCCTGGGAAGGTCTGAGCTCTTTTGCTTTTGTGCCTCTTGCAGAGCCAGCCTGATGTGTTTATTTCTCAGTGAAGTGAGAAATGCAGCTGTTCCCAAGAACTAATCCTTTCATAAACTTCTGAAATAGGAACAGTACAGACCCACTAAAGAGAAATATTCTAAACAGTGACTGGGCTGCTCAGATACTGGGTGTTACTGAATGCTTCAGGACTAGAGCAAGCAACCAATTTCTGATTACAACACTGATGTGTTGTTGTTGTTATTGCTGTTCTGGTCACCTATAAAATGAACAAGGCCCTTGGAAATGTTCAGAACTGGAGGGAGGAGGACCACAGGCAGTGTGAGCATGGGCTGGACCTGCTGTTTGCAGGGGAGGCTGCTGGAGCTGGGTGTAAATGGAAGAGCAGAAATGTTCCCAAATATCCTGCAGGGCTGTCCCCCATCCCAGCAGGGGTTGACACCTCAGTGTGGGCAAAATGGTCACATTCCTCTCAGATTTCCTCTTCCCAGGCAGGGTGAATCAGTCTCAGGGATGTTTGCTGGTTTATGTGGGATTGGTTTCACAGGTGACTGCCCCAGTCTGAGCCCTTTGCTGCTGCTGGGATTCAATTCTTGCTGCTCCCAGCTCTTCCAGCTTTTGGGAACACCTTTCCTGTGAGGTGAGCTGCTCCCTGGACAGCAGAATCAGCTTGTGTGGCTCTGGCTGCCTGTTCCATGCTGTGCTCCCTTTTCCTGCCCTGCTTGTGCCGTGCTCAGTGGGGCTCACCTGGGCTGTGTCCCCCCCAAATCCTGCCTGAGGGGCTCTTTGGGAGCAGGGAGTGATCCTGGCAGCTTTGGGAGCACAAGGATGGTCCCTTCCCCTTTGTCCCCTCTCAGCTCAGCCCCCCAAACCAATGGGGACTTGTCAGGGGTGTTTTGAGGTCACTGCCACAACCTTGCTGCCTGTGCAGGAGGTGCCACCACCTTTGCCCAGCTCCCCAAGTCCTGCTCCAGCAGGAGCTGCCAGGGCTCTGAACTCTGTCCTTGCTGCTCTAAATTGTAAAGAACTCACTCTGTTCCCACCAAACCCTTCTGGTGATCCACTGACCCCTGCTCCTGGTGGTTTTGGCCTCATTTCTCACTGGACAAATGACCCATGGGGTGGTGGCAGTGCAGGGAGCTGAGCAATTCTCATTTCCAGTCCATCCCTCTAATTCTCCCATTCCAGGAGAGGATGTCAAGTGCATTCTGAAATCCCCGTTCCCTGGCAGGGAAGCTGTCCCTCCCCTGAAGAATTGGGAGCTGTAATTACAGTGTTTAACTGGCAGAGATGCCAGGGCTGCAAATCCTGGCTGTACATCTGGATTTCTCCAAGGAACAGCAAACACCATCACTCAACACGAGGGAGAGGCAAAAATCCAGCCTGGGGAGAGGAGCAGCCCTGGCTGCATCCAAAGCTCACTGAAGGAATATTTGATCTGAGGATCACAGAGGTTTCTTGGATCTTCAAGAAAACTGGGCTTGAAAAGCAGAGAGAAAGTGCCTGTGCTGGATGGGCTCCTGCCCAGGTGGGCCAGCAGCACCAGCTCTCCTTGGATTTTCCAGCTTTCTTCCTCCAGGAAAAGTCCAAGTCCAGCAGATTGAGATGGGGAAAGTGCCAAGGAGAGAGACAGAGGCTGTGGGTGTAGCATTTACATTCTCTGAACAGACATAATTCTCTCTCTCAAGTTTTTTCCTAGAGAAGCACAGAGAGAAAACAATTTTTATCTCTGCTTGCTGCTCCTAGTGTTTTACACATGTAAAATGTGTTAAAAAAATTGTTTACCTAAAAAGACTTAGTAATTAAATTCTAGTAGAAATTATTTATGTTAATTAAACTAACAAGTCCAAACTGTGTAGACTGTCAGTCTACAGTCACAAGATTTTTAGTTAGTAGCAAATATAATATATGATATTATATGATATGATATATGATATATGATATATGATATATGATATATGATATATGATATATAATATATAATATATAATATATAATATATAATATATATAATATAATATAATATAATATAATATAATATAATATAATATAAATCTCTCTTTAATATAGTTATAATGTAATATAGTATTGTTTTAATAAAATGAGTGTTCAATATTCTAAATCAAAAGAATCAGAGGCAATCATTTCCCAGATGTTGGGATTCACTTGTTTTTCAATTTGTGGGGTTTGGAATTTTTTAGTTTAGACCATAATAGAGTTTTTTTGTTATTTTACGACCGTGGAGAATTTCTGCAATTGCAGAAAACCAAGAGATGGCACAGGAGAAATAATCTAATGGAATTTGCTTTGCAATGAAAATAATAATGCAAGCATGGGCTTGAACTGAACCTTTAAAAATGCATGTGACCTCCCTTTGGAATCCCACAGCTTTTCTGAATTACATTCATTTTTGTCCTGCAGAAACTGCGGTGAGATGTAAGAAGCCTTGGAGCTCCAGGACTTGGGTGCCTCTTGCTGAGGTGGTTGTGGAAATCCCACAGGGCTGCAACCACTTCCTAAAGCTTTGCCTGAGTTTTTAAGGATGGAAATGCTTTAGGGCCCTTGAGAGTGTGTTTGTGTTCCAGAAGCTGGCAGTGGGTTTAGTGAAAAGCTGCCAGATCCCTTCAAGGCCCCTCTCTGACCACTGGGCTCCACTTGCTGCCAAAGCTGAGACAAGAAAATGGCCCTCCTGGTCCTAAATCTGCTTCCCTTCACTTTATTTATTGTTTTTAACCCCTGTTCTTGCCAGTTCTTGTGCTGTGAAATTGTCAGCTGTGGTTTCTTCCTATCATGTCCCATTTTCTGGCATTGCTGGGCCTCTCCTGCAGCACTCCCTGCAAAAAGCTTGCTCAGCTCTGCTGCATTTGGGCAGTTTTTCCCTCCTTTTGGGGCCAGCCTGTGCAGTTGAGGCACAGGCAGCTGTACCCAGCGAGGTTGGAAACATCAACTCTTCAGCCATCTGAAGAAATAAATGTTTGGTGGTGGCAGTGTGCTCTGTTTGCTGATTAAAATGATTTTCTCAGCAATAGGAGCTCTCAGTGTCTCCTCTGATGTGAGGAGGAATAATTAAGCCCTCTCAGTAATGCAGATAAATGATGCCTTTGGAGAGTCCTGAGTGCAGCAGAAATCAGCAGCCGTGCTCCTGAGGTGCCACCTCCCCGTGTCCCCGTGCTGGGGGTGGCAGCAGGCCCTGCTCACCTGCTGGCCCCAGTGCCACCTGTGATGGCCCTGCCTGAGGGCTCTGCTGCTGCCCCAGTGTCCCCAGGGCCTGCCTGGCACCCAGCAGGGTTTTATGGAAGCTGCTCAAGGGGATTTGGGGCTGTCCCTCCTCCAAACAGCCCTGCCATGGGGAGTGCTGCCAGCCCCCTGTCAGCTCTGAGGGGAAACCTGGCCTGGCCTGGCAGAATCCAGGCTATGAACACATAAATACACATCTACATATATATAGTGTATATATGTAATATATATATACTATAGTTGTATAATATATAGCATAGATATGTATTATATTATACATTATAGATGTATAATATATAATATATGTAATATATAAATAAATATATAGATAAATATATATTCATATAATATATAATACATAATAATATATAACATATATTATATATATTACATTATATTATATATAATAATATATAATATAAGATATTATATTATCTATTACATATTATATATTATCATCTATTATATACTATATATTATATATTGTATATTATATATTATATATAATGTATTATATATTCTATATTATCTATTATCTATTATATATTATATGTCATATATATAAATAAATATTATTTATTTATTATACATATTAACATGTGTAATATTATATATTTTATATACGTGTATGTGTAAATAGCAACATTTCAGGTTTTTTCTTTAGTTTTCTTGTTGTTTGAACTTTGGGAGCCCAGTCTGAGCATGTACTGGGTATAAAGGAAGAGATAAGTGTCTAACAAAGAGATTATCTGGGGAAAACTGAGGGAAATATGAAGAAAGGTGAAACTTTACCACCCAGCAGGGCATGGCTGTGCACTCTGAACTGTTCCTATCGTGCTTATTTATTGAATCTTAATTTATTTGCTCTCTGCTCGAGGTTGTTCTCAGGTTTTCTGGGTCAGAGGAGCTGGTGGTGCCTCTGTTTCAGAGCATCAGGAGCTCCTGGCAGGGTGCACCTGGTGGAAGGGAAATGCCTCATGAGCCCTGAGTGTCCCTGGCTGAGGCTGTGACCGATTCTCCTGGCCTGGGGAAGGCTGGGGGCATCCAGGCATCAACAGAGGAGGGGGCTAGAGATGGAGGGAAAGTTTCTGTTGGAAACTTGGTGTACAGATTTGGGTGGAGATGCTCAGATGTTCTCCCTGCACAGCTGCTCTCAAGACTTGAAGGCACAAAGCTTCCACCAGAAGTTTCCCTCCAGGAGGAGGAGCTCAGGGTGGGCAGTGGGGGCCCTGCTCCTGCTCCTGCCTGTCCCAGGGCTGGGGAGAATGGGCAGAAAGGGAGCAAATCCCCCTGTGAACACCCAGGGGAGCCGTGTGTGGCCATGCCCAGGGTGGCAGAGCTGGCAACTCCTCCCTCCAGCGCCACTCCTGGGGCCGTGTCCTGTAGGAGCATCGGGGGGTAGGATGGTGGGGATGGACAGAGACCAGAGATCTCTGGAGCCAGGGCTGGAACTTGGGGTTTATTGCAAAGGGCCTGGGTGCAGGGCCCTGCTGGGAGCTGCCAGGCACAGCTCAGAGCAGGACTGAGAGAAGAGAGGGGGAGAGAGGATGAGAGGGTAAAAGGGTAAGAGAGCAGAAGCATAAGAGAGTAAAAGGGTAAGAGAGAGAGGTTCCTGTTACAATATCATAAATCTTTTTCTGTGTTGAATACTCTGATTCTCACTAACCAATCCAGTACAAGATACAAATCCTACAGCATTTCCATACAGCCTATCAGAATCATTCCATTACCATCCTGTGTTACATTTTAAACCCTACAAACTCCTCTTTGGGCCCCTTCTGCCAAGCTGGCAGGGTCTGCTCTGCCCCTTGGGCCTGTCTGCAAGCAGAGGGTGTTGTTCCATCAAAAGGGGATCACCTTCAGCTGGCCACACCATTGTTTTCCAGTTGTTCAGTAACTGAGGGATCTCAAAGCTTGCTTTCATTTCAATCTCGCTTACAGTTTCTATATTCTCAAAATCCTTTGCCAGACAATCCTATTTATAAGGCTTTCCTGTTTCACCTTCCCCAACAGTGTCCTGCTCCCGATGGAGCCAGAGTCGTGCTGGCAGCAGAGATGCCCCGGGTGCCCCTGTCCCCGCCTGGGGGGACACCTCCACTGGAGATTTCCCTTGCAAATAATTGTGCTTTCAAAGTCTGACACAGAAACCCTCCTCCTTGACGAGGCCGCCCTGCTGGGTGCCAGGGTGAGCGGGGCAGAGCCGCAGGTGACATTCAAGGGGGCACCGAGGGAAGCCACCCCCGGCCGCGGCTGTGGGAGGGTGGCACCTCCAGCCCCTGCCCCACTGCCCGGGTGGGGTGAGCAGAGTTTCAGTTCTGCCCGTGCCGGAGCAGAGGGCGCTGGAGCCCCAGAAAACTCCCGAGGATGCGGCTCCAGAGCGGCTCCAGAGCCAGCGGGTCCCGCCGTTCCCAGGGCTGCGGGGAGGATGCTGCGGGATGCAGGCGCTCCTTGAGCTTGGGCAGGGATGGGCAGCGCTCCCCCCGGGCAGGGCTGGCGCTCAGAGCGGTCCCTGTCCCAGGGGTGCCCGTCTCGGCGGGCGGAGGTTGGGGGTGATGAATTCCGAGGATTTTCCCGTCCGCTCCCAGCAGCTCCGCGCAGTCCGAGGAGCCGCAGCCTCGCTGGGTTTCTGTCCCTCGGCCACCAGCTCAGGGCAGGGTGGGCTCCCGGCCCTCCACGGGATCTCTTGGGCTTCCAGAATCTTTTCCTTGGCATCCTGAAAGGGAAAAGCGCCTTAAAATGCCGGTGATCACCTGCTTATGTATTTGGGATGGACACTAATTAGCACCCTCTTAGCCCCTCCCGGCTGGCTCTCTAACTCGTATAAATTCCTCACATTGTTAATTTAACACTTTAATGCGGTGATCTTGGCCCATGGGCAGTTTCCCCCCCAGTTCCGGCACCCTGGGAGCTGATTTTGGGGCTTTCCCACATTCGTGTTTTGTTGTGCTCTGCTTCCCGCCGGTATCTTGGTGAGACAGTAGGAAATGGTCCCAGGCTGCTCCAGGGGAAGTTTAGGTTGGATATGAGGGAAAATTGCTTCTCTCGAAGGGTGTCAAGGACTGGAATAGGCTGCCCAGGGAGGTGGTGAAGGCACCATCCCCGGAGGATTTCAAAGTCCTGTGGATGTGGCACCTGGGGACATGGTGGCCGTGGCAGCGCTGGGTGAGTGGTTGGACTCGGTGACTTTAGAGGCATTTTCCAACCTAAAATTTCCGTGATTCTATTTCCTGAAGAGCTCTGACTCTTTCACACGCTCCCGTTGGCAGCGAGTGAAATCGTGGCTCCTGCCTGAGCCCCGGGCCGCAGCTGGAGCTGGTTCGGTGGCACTGCCGGGGGTGGCACTGCCGGGGGTGGCACTGCCGCGGGTGGCACTGCCAGGGTCGCACTCCTCGGGTGTCCCTGGGGCTGCAGCTGCCGGACACAGCCTGGCAGGCTGCGGGCAGGGGGGCCTGGGGCAGGTCCCTCGTTCCCTGCCGCAGCCCCGGGGCTGTGCCCTGTGCCCGGCCGGGTGTGACACGGCCCCCGGGCACCCTGAGCGGTTTCACTGCCTCGGAATCCCGATCTTCTGCCATCAGCGAGACAGAGCAGCTCCCCTTCCCCCTTTCCTTCCCGCCTGTGCAGTGGGATCAGCTTAAGGGATTAACTCCTCCTGTTCCTCAGCCTCTCCTCCCGTGCCGTGTGAGCCAACAGAGAGAGCGATAGAGACTCTGTGTGACCACAAGAGATTAATTAAACAGTAAGCCCTAATTACTGAGGCTAAGGCTGACCGACTTACTGTGTCTGTAAAATAGCTGAATACTTAATTTAGACGGGAGTGTGGACATAACTTTCACCATTAGCTGAACAAACAAGGAGCACCCGAGCTAAACGGAGCTGCTGCTGATGGATGTGGGGCTTCCACCGGAGCAGCCTTGGGCTCCCTCCGCCTCCTTCTGCCTGGTTTTGGGTAAGGGGAGCCGCTTTCTAAAGCACGAACCTGCCCCAAGGGATTCCCTGCCTGTCAATGTTATTCAGATTTCAGGCTGCTCCTCAAAGTCGTTGTCGTTTGCATTTCACTGCAGGTTTGGAAAAAACAAATGGGGGAGAGACTGAAAAGCGTAAAAGCAAACCCAAACCCCAACTCCCAGTGCAAGGCAGTGGAAGTAGGGCAGCCAGCTCCTATCCCCGCCTCTCAGTGTCTTCCTTTACAACAATAACAGATTCTAGGAAGTGAGGGTTAATCTGTAACTGCAGAGCTTTTTATTGTGTTTCTCCCTTTCCGTGTGCATTAACCTTTCAGATTTAGAAGGCTGTGCAGTGGGCATTGCTTTTTTTTAAAAAAGATTCCTATTATCCGTGCGTGCTGCATGGCTCCTGAGCCAGTCCCAGACAGAGTGACAGCATTCCCCCATTAACTGCAGCTCATTGAGCACTTCATCAGACCTTGAATTGGTGTCTT
This sequence comes from Agelaius phoeniceus, assembly GCF_051311805.1. Classification (NCBI taxonomy): domain Eukaryota; kingdom Metazoa; phylum Chordata; class Aves; order Passeriformes; family Icteridae; genus Agelaius; species Agelaius phoeniceus. The sequence continues at coordinate 2,241,867 of NC_135285.1, forward strand.
AGGTGGACTGGAGGTCCTGAGAGGGTTTGAAGCCTGCCTGAGCAGAGCACTCTGCAGAGGAGGAGAGGACATGGCAGGATCATGGAGCAGCTGAAACAGGGAAAACACGAGCAAAGGAATCTTGATGCCTGTTTTGAGATGGGGAAATGGTGATTTAAAGGCTGGAGGTGTGGCTGTGTGCCCTGGGGAGTTAAAATGCTCATCACAAAGCCTTGGGGATCCCCAAATGTCCTGGCCCTGGTTTCAGCACTTGGCCAGCAAACCTCAGCTCTGTAAGAGCACAAACAGCAACACACTGGCCACAACAACTCCTGCTCCTGCAGAAAAGGGCAGAAGTCACCACTGCCCTGGCTTTGCTTCTGTGGATGTCACATATGAGTGAAGGTATCTGCAACCTCATCCAGGAAAAGTTAATTAAATACCCAATTTTTAAGGCATCTTGCCCACATTTTTGCATGTGTGATCCATTTTGGTTGTGCCATAATGAACTGAAGACCCCATATGGGAAACTGATCCTTGTTTTCTGCCATCTAACCAGGTGGCACTAAACCCCATTCCCTTTCTTGGTTAAAAAGGGCCCAAACCAACTTGAGAATGGGAATATTTGGGATGGTTTCAAAGCTAGTCCTGGGAACATTTCCCTGTGGTGTTTTCCTGCAGAGCTGGTGCTGTGTGAGGTGGGTGCCACACCCTGGCTCGAGCTGCTCCGGTGCTTCCAAAGGATGAAGGTGAACTCTCACTGACTGCAGCTGCAGAAATCACTGCTGTCACTGCTCCAGCTTGTTCCTGCTCCATGGTGATGCCTTCTAAGCTGGGCTTGCCCAGCCATCTGGTTTCAGCAGCTCCACAGCAAAGGCTCTTTTTTTTAGTACAAGAAAACACCGTAGAGGTTCTCTGTTCCCCCTCCGTGCCCTCACTCAGCTGTGTGGTATAAGCCAGAGCCTGACCACTGATGCTGCAAACACATTTTGGCCACATTTTTGCAGCTGTTGGATGCAGAAACCTGCATGGCAGCTGCAGGGCTCTATTTTCTCCCTCAATTCCACAGCAACAGCTGTCCTCCAGCTGAGGAAGGAGAAGGCTTTGAAATGTGATGCTCTCCTTGTGTAGTCTTCAGTCCCCAGGTCCTTCAAACCTTTGGAGACCTTTGGGAATCTGGGCTCTCCTGCACTTTGGGCATTTCATCCCAAAACGTGGCAGCTGTGAGCATGGAGCTGTTTCCCTGGCTGTTCATTTATCTTCTTTGCCTGAAAAGTTTCTCTTGCCCATCACTGAGAGGACGAAAATCTCTCAGTGTTTAATTAATGATAACGCTGAAAATAACCCGGGCAGGGTGTGACTCCTGCTGCAGTGGGATTTGACACCTCATGCACTGGGAGCTCTGTCCAGCAAACTCCTGTGGGGACAAGCACAGAGGGGCTGGGTTTTTATCTTCAGCTTGCTTTAACCTTTGGCCAAGTGACTGGTGAAATTCCCAAATTTCTCCATTTTTTTTTGCCCATCTGGCTCCAGATCTGTATTGTAAATTCATGGCAAGCCCCATGGCAGGGAAGAATGATGCATCTGACTCCATGTTCTCACAAGGCTAATTTATTATTTTATGATACCATATTATATTAAAGAATACTATACTATACCAAAGAATACAGAAAGGATACTTACTGAATGCTAAAAAGATAATAATGAAAACTCCTGGCTCTTTCCAGAGTCCTGACACAGCTTGGCCCTGATTGGCCAAAGAGTGAAAACAACTCCCAGCAGAATGCAATGGAACAATCACCTGTGGGTGAACAATCTCCAAACACATTCCACATGAGCACAGCACAGGAGAAGCAAATGAGATCAGAATTGTTTTCCTTTTCTCAGAGGCTTCTCACCTTCCCAGGAGAAAAACCCTGGGTGAAGGAATCACATTCAGGGAATGTGAATGCCATGGATCTGGACCTGGTGCTCTGTCAGTTCTTAGGATGCTTCTGCCTCTTGGATTCCCAGAGTGAAGCTCATGCAGAGCTGAGCCTGTACACGACTCAAGCTCAGATAAAGTCAGATTTGAAAAGCTGTTTTGACATCGAGATGCTGAGAAGCATCCAGGCAAATGTTCAGAAGAGCCTAAGGAGAGGAGAGACCTGAATCTTAAGGAGGATTAGATGTCTAATCATTTACCACAGACAGATATGTACTGAAAGACAGGCAAAGACTCCCCAAATCTCCCTCTCCTGGTGATCAAGCCCTCAGTTAATTTGAGGTCCAAATAATGGAAGAGAAGGTTGTGAAGTTGTCTTTCCCTGCTGGCTGGTCTTGGAGACCAATGGGGTAGAAATGATCTTAGAAATGCTGTGGAAAATAAAAGTATGAGGCCTGATAAACTTTTTAGTCCCTTTTATCTCTCATCCTCTCACAGTTCCCTGCCACAGGCACTGTCTGTGTGCAATCACATTGTTTCCCCACAGATCAAACCCTGTTCTGATGGTACTGGAGCTCAGAAGGGAACTCTGAGCACCACTGAGGTGTCTTGTCCCTCTTCAATCCATGGGCAGCTTTGTGTCCCTGTGTCTTGTCATTTCCTGCTTATTTCCTGTGACTTTTCCTGCATGGTGCTGTTCAGATATTGGTCCTGCTTGCTGAAGTATTTTCTGAGCTGAAACCCCCATTTTTGAGCTACCTGGGACTGAACTCAGCTGGCTCCTGCCACAGCCAGCAGCTGCCTTTGGAGTCGTGATCCACCTACAAAGGAGCTCAGCAGCCCCTGCTCCCCTGGGGCTCCCCAGGGAACGTGGGGAAGGTGCTGAGCAGGGACTGCCGGCCCCTGCTGTCTCTCCCTGCCCTGCTCTGGGCTCCAAGCACTCTGCCTCCATTCCCCTCTCCTCAAATCCATCTCAGCGGATCCTTTAAACGCTGCCCTTGGTCTGAGGTGGGCTGGCAGAGCTGTGTGGTGCTGTGGGATGGGGGTGGTTCCAGCCTGGGGGGTCTGTGCAACCCCTCATGCTGAGCTGGGATTGCTGTGCCCCCACCCCAAGCAATGAGCTCAGGGTCTCTCTTGCTCCATGTTTGTGCAGCAGCTGAGGGTAATTGGAATTGTATTTGTGGGGTGCCCCAATGAAGGCAGGAATGATGAATCTGATGTTCTCAGAAGATTAATTTATTATTTTATGATACTATATTATATTAAAGAATACTATACTAACTAACTAAAGAACACAGAAAGGATACTTACAGAATGCTAAAAAGATAATAATGAAAACTGATAAAAAGATAATAATGAAAACTCGTGACTGTTTCCAGAGCTCTGACACAGCTTGGCCCTGACTGGCCAAAGAGTGAAAACAACTCCCAGCAGAATGCAATGGAACAATCACCTGTGGGTGAACAATCTCCAAACACATTCCACATGAGCACAGCACAGGAGAAGCAAATGAGATGAGAATTGTTTTCCTTTTCTCTTTTCTCTGTTTTCCACCTCTGAGGCTTCTCAGCTTCCCAGGAGAAAAATCCTGGGTGAAGGGATTTTTCAGAGAATGTGAATGCCACAAATTGGCCCTGGGGGTTTGGGACACTAAACAATGCCATGATCAGGACTTGCATGGGAGGAGCTGTATCTTCAAAAGGCCTCTTTTCCCTTTGTTCACTCTCTTATTCTCAAGAAAAAGTATCAGAGCATCTTCCTCATGGATTTTATATAAAACCATTCTACACCCTCTGGCAGACCTGAGTGCCAGCTTTAACAATTTCCTCTGCCTGCATGGCAGCAGGATTTTCCTCCAGCACAGCTGGCGCAAAATGGGAGTGAGGAGAGCAGGAATCCCTGGCCAGGAGCACCTTGGGAAGCTGCTTTTCTTGGCCTGAAGCTCTGAACCTTCCTGTGGGCTGGAAGGAGATGTGCAGTCTGTGTTTGTTTATTTTTAAAGGAAATGTGCTCCTGGGAGCTGCTCTGCTTGGCAATACCCTGGATCCAGAGCCTCAAGATGGGATTGAAAATGCTCCTCTGTTCCTCAGCCTTGCAAATTCTGAGTAAATAACAGCCTACCTGCAGTTCCCCAAGCTCACCTGGACAAAAGCTGTGCTGGGGAGCTTTGACCTTCCCTCCCAGCTACTCCAGGTGCAGGGCAGGATCCAGGGAAGTCAGGGCATGGTGGGAGTCCTTTCCTCTCTTGAAGGAAGAAATATTCTTTCCTGCTGCTGTTTTTGCAAATGTCCCCCCTCTGTCCTGCTCAGAGGGGGATGTTTGGGCTGTGTCTCTAAATTTTAGCCACTGTTCCTCATGCTGGAAGCATCTGGAGCACAGCAAGCTGGGAATCCACTTTGTGATTTCCCCAGAAACCCCTCCAGAGGTGGATGCAGAGATGGATCCAGACTGTCCCAGCAGCTCCTGGGAGCTGTTCTGATGGGGCAAACAAACACACCAGGGGTGCCTGCCACGGCCCCAGTGTCCCAGGCACCTGGCCAGAGCATGCTGCCCCTCTGGGCCATTTTCTCTGCCCTGACTGTGCCTTGGCAGATGGAAGTGCTGCTCCATTAAGCCCAGTCACCTGCCCCAGGCTTGGGCTGGAAGTGGAAGTCCAGGGGAACGCTTGGTTGCCTGGCAAAGCTGCTCAGGGAGGAGGAAGGCTCCTTGCTAAGCTGTGCTGGAGAGCAGAGTGATTTACTCACCTCTGTCTTCAGGGCTTGTGAGGAGGAGTCACTCATGACCGAGTCCACTTTTAGAATTTTCCATGGAATGCTCTTTGCCCTCCTGTAATGGGAGATTATGGATGTCTGACCTGTTTCAGTGCTCCAAATTTTTTGCTTTCTCTTAACTCCCCTGCTTTTCTCCTAATCTTAAAAAGCCCAACTAAATCCTGGCGCTTCCCCTCTCAAAGCCAAATAATCCTTGCAATTGCAATCTCCTTCTCTTCTTTAAGGCTTTCAATGCTTAAGGTCTGCGTGATCTTCCTTAGGGTGTGAAAAAAAACAATCCAGGAAAAAAGCCCTGAGCATGCAGATTGAGGAAAGGGCAAAGTGGTTTAACAGAGCATCCTCACGACACGCTCACATCATTTTCTCACTGTCACGAACACCCCCACTGCCCTGGCTGCTGATTTCACTGCAGTGCTGTGGTGGAGAGCTTGTTCTGGGAGAGGCAGAGTGGTTTGGTGGCTGTAGGAGGAGAGAAGGGGATGTGGAGGTCAGGATTTTCCCTGATCCTCAATTAGACCTGATGCAAAAACCAGCTTTTTTTTTTTTCTTTTTATTTTTTTTCCCCCTTTTTAGAGCTGTTGTGTCATCCATCCCCCTGATTCTGTAAGCATGGGAGGATGAAGATTTTGGAAACCAATGTATTTTTTTTCTCCATGTACTGATTTCCATCTGGAGAGGTGAGGGGTTATTGAAAATGGCGTTTCCTCTTCTAGTAGTCACTGAGAAAAAGTCAGGTTTTTCCACTGAAAAAGGGTATAGGAGATGTAGTAGCCAGAAGCACAAAAGTGAAATATTAAACCACTAAGTAAGTAAATAAGTTTAATAAAAATGAAACCAGTAAATAAGTCAGCTGGGGGAAACATGATTTTCAGATGAAAGATAAATCCATCATAGGATACAATGCAGCGAGGATCAAAGTGTTTTTTAGGGGAAAATTTTAAAGAAAGAAGAGCTCCCTGCACCCTCCTTCTCCATCCCCAAAATAAGGGAACTTTCCCATTTGTGTGGATCATCTCAGCAGTGCTCAGGGATGGAGATCCTTGCAGGAAACTCTCGTTTGAATCTCTGCCCAGGGTCTGTCTGAGTGGAACAGGGATGCTGAACCACTCCAGCATCTGTCTCCGGGCAAAGTTTTTCCCAAAGACTCCTGCACTCAGCTGAATCTGTGAATTACCCAGACCTGGGGAGGGGGAAAGATCTTTTATTGCATTGCCAGCAGGTGCAGGTGAAGGCAACCTCCAGACCGGAGCTGCTCTGGCTGCCCCGCTCGGCAGAGCTCTCAGACCCCTGTGGGTGTCGGGGGCTGCCGGTTCCTGCTGCGTGCGACCCTGGAGGCAGCAGGATGTGATTCACCTCCTTCCCTCGCTGCTTTCCGTGCCTCAGAGCCGCTCCTGGCTCCCCTCGGCTGCCGGTGCCGCCTCCGGGAGCGTCTCCTGCCTGTGCTGCAGTGTGCGAGAGCCCTTCAGACACCGAGCCCCGGCGTAAGGAGCCGGTTCCTTCCGGAGAGTCACCCTTTGCGTCTTGCCAGACCTCATTTGTGTCACTTGTGGCTGCTGCCAGCCCTCTGACTGGCTCCTGAAGCCAGCAGATGTTATTGCTCCAGGCTTGCCTGGTCGGTGGGCTGGTTTTGCACTGAGCTTGGATGACTAAGGCAAAAAACACATTAGCGGCAGAGTCCAGGCTTTCCTTGCTGTGGAGGAAGTGAAAATGTCCCCCTGTTGACAGCCCTGACTTCTCCGAGGGGTCTTTTCTCAAAGTTAATAGTTTCTACCCCAAATTTAGCCTAAAATGCAAAAGCATTTCCTCGCCAGCTACTGCAGTGTCTGTTGCCGTGCGGCGCTCCAGGAACAAGGAGGAGTTATCTCTCTGACTTGTGCTGGAGGGGAGCAACAGAGGGTGTTGGAATAAACAGGATTAAAGGATTTCATCCATAAATACAGGATTAAAGGTATCCAGCGCTCTGCAGGAGTCATTCAAACCAAGGAGAAACAAAGTAAGTTGTGCACAAGGGCGCAGCTCTGCTCGCAGCCAGCCCGTGCCGCACATCCCCGCCCGTGCCCGGCGCCGGGAGCGCTGCGGGCACCGCATCCCCCGCCCCGCACCCGCCCGTGCCCGGCCCCGGGCCCCCGGGGGCTGCCGGCTGAGCCCCCCCCGAGCCCCGAACCCCATTTTTTACTGTGACTCCCCCGCTATCCTCGGGGTTCTGGGGGCACCGAGGTGACGGGAGCTGCCCTGCCCAGCGCTGCCCGCACCGCGCCTCGGGGCACCCGTGGGGGCAGCAGCTGGGCAGCGCACATCTGGGCAGCGCACATCTGGGCAGAGCACATCTGGGCAGAGCACATCTGGGCGGCGGCGCGCAGGCGCGGGGGCTGCCTCGCCTGTGCCCCCCACCCATCGGAGCAGCAGCACCCCCGGCCGGGGCTCTGCGCGCCCGCGGAGCGCAGCGCAGGGGCGGGGGATCGAACCCTCCTTCCCCGGGGAGTGGCCGCGGCTCCGCCGTATTTACCGGGGTGGGCGGCGGCGGCCGGGCCGGGCCGGCTCCATCCTCCCTCCTCTCTCCCCGCCCGCCCCCCGGTGCCGGTGACTGGAGCGGGCGGAGCCGCGGCGGCCGATTGGCTCCGGGCATCACATGCGGCGGGGCCGGGCCGTGCCGGAGCCGTGCCGGGCTGGGCTGGGCACGGCGGAGCGCTCCCGCGGCGGGCACGGCAGCAGCGCAGCCCCTTCCCAGCCCAGCGCCCCGTGGCCGAAGGGACCGCGGCCACCGCGGCCACCCCGCGCCGCCCCGGCCATGAGGTCGGGCCGGAGAGACGCCACCTGTGCGGGGAGGTGAGCGGAGCCCCGGAGCCTTCCTCCTACCCCCGGGCAGCCACAGCGGCGGGGAAGCGCAGGGGGTGGAGGAAGGAAAAGGGATATTTTTTGTTTTATTATATATCGATCTATTTTTGCCGCGATTGATCCCGATCCCGCAACTGAAGCCCCCGGAGGGAGAAGTGCTGCGCGCTGTGATGCGTCTTCCTCTCGCCTCGGCTGCCAGTTTGGATTGTAGCGCCCGGCTCCGTGCACTGCGAGGATGGCTCGGTTTGGGGATGATCTGCCAACCCGCTATGGAGGTGGAGGGCCGGCCGGGGCTGGAAGAGGGAGCAGCCGGCAAGGTGGCCCCCAAGCCGGCCAAAGGATGTATAAACAGACGATGGCTCAGAGAGCCAGGACTATGGCTCTCTACAACCCCATCCCTGTCAAACAGAACTGCTTCACAGTCAACAGATCCCTCTTCATCTTCAGTGAAGATAATGTTATACGGAAATACGCCAAGCGAATAACAGAGTGGCCATATCCTTTCAGGGAGGCTGTGTGGGCACGGGGGGAAGGTGGGGAGGGGGAGAGGGAGGCTGAGGGGCAGAGACCCCTCCAGGCAGCGCAGGGAGAGTGTCTGCTGCTGCTGCAGACGGTGGGATCGGGCTGTGCCATGGGTGTGTGTGCCGGCAGCCGGGTGCCCGACATGATGCACGGCTGTGGCAGTGGGAATATGGGAATAATCAGGGAATCAGGGAATTGCTTCTGTGGGAGCACCGAGGGTCCTTTTGGTGTGCTTGATGCCGGGGTGTGTGTAAGCCATGTCAGGGTGTCTCTAGGGGTGAGATGTACAGGTGCATGGATTGACATTTCCTACAATTCAAGTCAGGTTCTGTGAGATTCGTGCCCGTGAATCCTGATTTTTATTTCCATCTTGGAGCCTTTCAACTCTTCTGTCTTCCTGTGAATAGAAGAAGGAATGTGGGATAAAAATGGTGACACCTTAGCACTGAAGCTGCATTGATAGTAGGGGACGTTGAGAGCCCAGGTAAATCCCAGGAATGCAATCATTGCAGCTCGGTTTTAGCACATCCCCTCCGGAATCCATTTGAATCAACATGAATCATGGCACTTCGATTAGGTGCATAGCCTAAGCTTAGGCTGCACGAAAAAAAAAATTAAAATTAGCAAAGCCTTGTGGCAGAAGGAGGCAGTAAGTGGGGAGAGGGATCATCTGCTGTATTGTGAAAGGGGCAGATGCTTTCTGTCTGAGACCCAGCTCCCAGGCCAAGTGAGCTGCAGTGAGAAGGGGGCTTTGCTTGGAACCATGGTTGTAAGCTGGGAGCAGAGGGGAGCAGGCTGAGGCTCCCAGGGAGCAGATTTTGTGTGTGTGTACAGGAGTGCTTTACACTGGGGGTCTCAGGGGAGCCGGTTGTTTTCTTTTCATTTCATATCACACCCCTATTAATCCTCAGCTAACAGCAGCACGGCCTCCTCCCAGCCTCCTAGCAACACTTTCAGTTGCCACACAGGCCAGCTCCTGCTTAGACTTCCCCAGTTTTCACTTCCTGAGGGGCTAACAGGAAAAATACACCAGTGGAGCCAATGCACTTCCCTTCTCTCTGAACACACACAAACACGTATTGATCTCGGTCCATATTATACAATCCCAGCTATTGCTGCATTTCCTCATCCAGTTCTCCTTCCCTGCATTTAAGTCTGGATAAACAAGCCCCAAACCCCCGGTGGCAGGCAGAGCATCGCCTTGACTGTGCGGGTAGACTCAGGCTTCCCCTCCCCTGCCTCTTGCGCGATTCGGCTGCATCTTTCCGGGGGATGTGGGGAGGGGACCCCCAGTGCTGCGGAGCCGGCGGGACCGGCGGAGGCACCGGCGCTTCCCCGCGCCGGAGCGGCGGGGCCGGGCGGGGCCGGGCGCTGTCCGCGGGGTCGGCTTGAGCTGACCACGGTGCTGAAACCGGGCTGAAACCGGGCTGGCCACGGTGCTGAAACCAGGCTGAAACCGGGCTGGCCACGGGGCTGAAACCAGGCTGAAACCGGGCTGGCCACGGGGCTGAAACCGGGCTGAAACCGGGCTGGCCACGGGGATGAAACCAGGCTGAAACCGGGCTGGCCACGGGGCTGAAACCGGGCTGGCCACGGTGCTGAAACCAGGCTGAAACCGGGCTGGCCACGGTGCTGAAACCGGGCTGACCACGGTGCTGAAACCGGGCTGACCACGGTGCTGAAACCAGACTAGGCACGGTGCTGAAACCAGGCTGAAACCGGGCTGGCCATGGGGCTGAAACTGGGCTGACCATGGTGCTGAAACCAGGCTGGCCACGGTGCTCGGCCGAGCTGACCACGGTTCTGTATTTGGGCTGACCATAGTGCTTGAGCTGAGCTGATGGTGGTGCTGAGCTGAGCACAGTGTTGGGATGAGATTATCACCGTGTTGAGCTGAGCTGACCACGGTTCTGAAGCCAGACTGGCCACAGTGCTGAGCTGAGCTGAGCTGAGCTGACCACGGTGCTGGGATGAGCTTATCGCGGTGTTGAGCTGTGCTGACCACGGTTCTGAAGCCAGGCTGGCCACAGTGCTGAGCCGAGCTGACCGCGGTGCTGAGCTGAGCTCATTGTGGTGCTAAGCCAGGCTGATGGTGGTGCTGAGCCAGGCTGACCACGGTGCTGAGCTGAGGTCCCCGCGATGCTGAACCAATCTCTCCATGCTGCCAAATCGAGCTCTTCGGGCGCTGAGCGGAGCCCTCCAGGGTGTTGTGTCTGCGGCGCGGCTCGGCGCTGTCCCTGGTGCTGAGCCGAGCTCTCTGCTGCGCTCAGAGGAGCTCCCCATGGTGCTGAGCTGAGCTCTCCGTGGTGCTGGGTCCATCTCCCCACATCGTTGGGTCTATCTCCCCGCAGTGCTGATCCCATCTCTCCATGGTGCTGAGTCCATCTCTCCATGGTCCTGAGCCCAGCTTTCCACAGTCCTGGGTCCATCTCCCCATGGTGCTGATCCCATCTCTCCATGGTCCTTGGTCCATCTCTCCACAGTCCTGAGTCCATCTCCCCACGGTGCTGAGCCCAGCTCTCCATGGTGCTGGTTCCATTTACTCCCCATGGTGCTGGGTCCATCTCTCCATGGTGCTAGGTCCATCTCTCCATGGTGCTGGTTCCATCTCCCTCATGACCTGGGTCCATCTCTCCATGGTGCTGAGCCCAGCTTTCCATGATCTGGGTCCATTTCCCCGTGGTGCTGGTTCCATCTCCCCGTGGTGCTGGTTCCATCTCCCCGTGGTGCTGGTTCCATCTCCCTGTGATGCTGGTTCCATTCTCTCCATGCTCTGGGTCCATCTCCCTGCAGTGCTGAGCCCATCTCTCCATCTCCCCACAGTGCTGGGTCCATCTCCCCATGCTCTGGTTCCATCTCCCCGTGGTGCTGGTTCCATCTCCCCATGCTCTGGTTCCATCTCCCCATGGTCTGGGTCCATCTCCCCATGCTCTGGGTCCATCTCCCCATGCCCTGGTTCCATCTCCCCTCAGTGCTGATCGGAGCCATCTCCTGCCCTCAGCCCCGCTGCCGCCCGTGGCACGGCTCCACCCTGGGAGAGCTGGGGCTTGGCACAGCTCAGGGTGGGAGATGGTGGCTAAAAACAAGGGGGACCTGGTGCTGGATTTGGATTCTTTTCCCTCCCCACTTCCCTCCTACATCCCAAAAGGGCGCTGAGGGTTTTTTCCTCACTGAGAGCGGGCATTGCAATTGAGCAGTAATTCATGTTTTAGACCTGGGTAGGTACTCTGAATTGAACTTTTTGTGCCCATCACTTATTTGCACCATGTGCTGAAGTTAAATGTTTCTGAAGAAAAATTCAGCAGATGGTGTTTAGTTGTATAATCTATTTGGAGACAATTTAGTTTATCAATCTCTTTGAAAATCAATACATATTAATAGTTTTTTATTTCCTTTGGACCTTTTGCTTTCTTGCTCCCGGATTCCTTGAGCAGCTCAGCTTGTGTGAGTCTCTGACTCTTACAGAAGAGAAGTGCCAATTTCCTTCTTCTCTTCCAAACACACCCCAGAAAGAACCGAGGAAGTCAAGGAGACCAAATGGCTTAAAAAAATATGAGAAACCTTAAAATGCTCAATTAATGCAACTCTGTGGGTACAAACAGGATTTGGATGGGGTTCTTCTCATATTGTCCAGTGTCTTCTTTAACTTCTGGTCCCCACTCCATTTGAATACATGATTTTAGCTACAATCATAGCCAATTGTATTGTGCTGGCTCTGGAACAACATTTGCCGGATGGAGACAAGACACCGATGTCAGAGAGACTGGTGAGTTGCATTCATTCATTTTCTTTTTTTATTTTCCTGGTCTAATACAAAAAAGCAGTCGGCCACTGGGTGTTGGAAGTGTCTGGATCTAGTGTTTGGATCTATTTTAAAGATCCACACGTAAACAGACAGGCACTGATCTGACAATCAGAAAAAATCAGTCACAGCAAGGATAATTGTCCCCTCCCAATCCCATCTGCACAAGAATGCTTCATCACTCCAGCCAGCCCTGCCCAGCCACGGGAGAGAGCTGGACCTTGTCTTATGATCAGAAGGGCTTCAAACTTAGGTTGCCTCTAAACCAGGACAGGAAGGAGCTGAGGAATGCTTAGAATTATCTTTGGAATCAAATGAACTTCTGTGTAATTTTAATTTTCCCAGGGAGTGGTAGAACAGAGTAACCTTTTAGGATTTGTGTGTCTCTTCCTGCCATAGCACAGATCCTTCAAAGAAAACTTTGTGTTCAGATGATTACACTTCCTTTCCAAAAAAAATGCAACCAGCTTACAGAGAAAAATAATTTACCCGCAGGCTTTATGGTAATGAGTCCAATTACCTTATTTCAAAAGAAAATAGAAGAATAGCTTCAAAATAATTCTCCCATTTATCATCACTGGAGGAAAACTGTGTAATTCTTGGTTTGATTTTTCTCCTTTTACTCTCCTCTACTTTTAATGATCTGGAACGTCTTGCATGCCTAAATGCATTCATCCTGCATGTTCAAAGGATGGGGAAATAGGGATCCATATGTGTTTTCCATGTAGATGCTATATTATGCAAACAAAGATAACATTAGGCTTGCTGCCAGAAACGAGAGCCTCTGAATAGTGCTTGCTGCAGTTCCCAAGGATGGCCCATGCCAGTGGGCAACTCTCAGAATCTCATTCTCCAGAAGCAGGAAAAAGTGTGTTAGTGAGGAATCTGGAGAGTCAGAGTCAGAGTTTGGTGCTGGTTTGGAAATGGATCCACCCCTGCTGCCTGCCCTCCTGCACCATGCTTGCTTTCTCTCTCTATTGGAATTATTTTTAATTAAGAAGACACGAGGATAAAATCAATCAGTGATTGTATGTAGATCTTTCTGCCATTAAACCTGTCTTTGTGTGCTTTGGGGTTGGTTGGCAAGGCCAGCCTGGGGGTGTGACCAAAGCACAGGTTCAGAGCCAGGACTGAGCTGGGGAAGTGCTTTCCATGGCTATAAACAAAAGGAAAAACAGTTTCAGGGACGTTCTGGCTTGGCAATCCTTTGGTTCATGTTGGTTTTATGTCTCTCTGTATCCCTCGATTTATAAGGGCATCCTAGAGGCATTTTATTGTCCTTTTCCCAGTGTATTAATTCCATTTTACAGCACACACATCTTCAGATCCTGCCTAAATCATTCCAAAGGGGGGCACTGGCATTGCCACCGAGCAGTGTGAGAGAGCTGAGTGAGTTAAATGCACAATCTCTGCCCTGTTGGCTCTGCCTCAGACAGGAAGGAAGAATTAAGCCCTCATTTTTGTCCCAAGCACCCTTATGTTTGATCCAGATATCCTGAAGCCATTTTAACTACAGCAGATTTGGAACTCTGAAGTACAAAGTGATTTTTCATAGAGTAACACTGAGAATCTTTACAAGTCATGAAATACTTTTTATTTTCAACATAAGCTGGAAAGAATAAGCATTGTGAGCAAGAAAAACTGTCTTCTAGTTTTCAAAGTGAAACCTCTTCAGAATTCCCCTGTTATTTCTATAAACTGGAAGTTGTTTCATCGAAAATGCTACAAATCTGTGTTAAACCACAGTGGGGAAATGTTCCCATATATTTCCTATACATTTTCAGGTTTGTTCAGCCAAATTCCAAGTCCATGCAGAACAGCAGGTGCTTTATTGCTGTCTTTAGCAATAAGGAATGGAATTGGTCTTTTTTTGGGCAATGGTTCATGGATATGGCTTTTATTTTTTTTCTCCTGGTTTCATTAAAATCTCCAAATTGGAGATCATCAGTGAAGAGTTACTCAGATATTAAGGATATGAGGAACACATTGCAAGCCTTTTGTGACTGGGACATGTTGGCAGAGTTGTTGAAGGAAAACTGAAGTTGCCCAGATAATTTGTTCCACAGAAACAAAGAAAACAAAAAATTATTGGTTTGTTAAAGCTGAGGAAAAATGGGGAGGAGCCCATGCAAACATTTTAATTATTTTTGTCTTTTAATCAAAATTTTCCTCTATTTCTCTCCCCCAGACCCAGGATATAATCCTGCAGTGCAATCTCACTGGGCTCTTTTCTGTGCTCCTGTAATTGTCAGACAGGATAACTGAGCACACGTGCAGTATTCCAAGATTGGGAGTGTCTGGCTTAGGAGAACTCTCAGAATGCACAGAAAAGCATTATTTGGCTCTGGGCTGGAAATTCTGGTCAAAATCAGGGCTCTGAGAAAGCCCCAGTCTGGTGATCAGAGCATTTAGTGGTGAACTGGGGGACTGGCTCAGGTCCTTGATCATCAAACGAGGAACAAACTCATTCTCCTACCAGCAGCAGACTGACCTACCCCGAGGCTCTTTCCTGCTCTGAGCTGGAAGTCTCACATGCTCTGGATGCTGGGAATGTTTCCCTCCCACCAGGAATTGTCCAGTGGAGCAGCTTTGCCCCTGTCCATCTCCACCAGGAATTGTCCAGTGGAGCAGCTTTGTCCCTGTCCATCTCCACCAGGAATTGTCCAGTGGAACAGGTCTGCCCCTGTCCATCTCCACCAGGAATTGTCCAGTGGAACAGGTCTGCCCCTGTCCATCTCCACCAGGAATTGTCCAGTGGAGCAGCTTTGCCCCTGTCCATCTCCACCAGGAATTGTCCAGTGGAGCAGCTTTGTCCCTGTCCATCTCCACCAGGAATTGTCCAGTGGAGCAGCTTTGTCCCTGTCCATCTCCACCCAGTCAGCCTCCCTCTGCCCCAAAGAATATTGCATTGTCTGTACATACAGGGGTGATGCAGCTGCAGAGATGCTGAGGGAGCTGTTCTGAGCAGCCCAGAGCCTGGTGGTGAGAGCTCCAAATGTGGGAATGGGAACTTCCCATCCCAGCCCCCAGTGGCCTCGTGGGTACCTTGCTCATGAGGCTCTTGCCTGTCCACACCAAGACCTCCTTCCCTCCCTGTCTCCTTCCTGATTGCTCAGTTTCCCAGGAGGAGCTCAGGAGACCTTTCTCACAAGGACAGTGATGATTCCAGAACTTGCAGGACAGGAAATCTCTTTTCTGCCCTGCCCTTCCCTGGGGCAGGCCCTGTTGGGAGGCACCAGAGTGTCATAGTTGAGATGGAGACAACACAAAGCAACATACTCCATTTTCAAACTGTTTTTATTCTAGCATGCATGATTTTTATACATGCTTACAAAACTCATCAGTTTACACTTTACTCATTGGTCAGGAAAGACAAACAAAGTGCTCACTGGAACAGGCAGTTGCAGGTTTCTCTTATTTCTCCTTCTTTCTTTCTTGGTTTCTGTGTCAACGACATTGGTAGAAAATTCTTCCAGGGTGAACGTGGCTCCTCTTATCAAACTTCTCTCTGGCTCTCAGAAATTGCTGTAAAACCTCTCCCACACCAGAGGGGCTGTGGGATATTCACTGCAGGCTCTTCGTGTTTGGCTCCCCTGGGTGTTTTGGAGGTGAGGACAGAACATCACTTTTCCCACATTTTCAGCTCTGTGACAGCTCTGGCAATTTACTAATGGATTGAATGCTTTCCCCCATCCACAGGCACTTAGAGCAGTAATGTGTGAGCTGCTCATATTAACCTTTGCATGAACAAGGCCTTTCACACCCAAACCTCTCCAGGCTGTCACATCTGAAGGCCAAGGAAAGACACTAGGACGTGAAGTAGGGATGGTAATGACTTTCCAGACTCAGAAGTTGTTTCTGATCAGAAACATATTGATTAAATGTGTGTTTGGCCCAGCCTCAAGCTCTGCTGTGTCCACAGCAAACAACTTGCTGGCACAGCTCTGGCTGCTGCCCAGATCCTCTGCCCTCCTTCCAAGTACGCGCAGGGATCCTCATCATCACCTGCTCTGCCCCTCTGGAACCCGAGCAGGGCCACAGCCTTGGGTCTGAAGGGGTTTCAGGGTGTCCCAGCAGGGACTCTGAGCTGAGGCAGGGCCATTTCAGTGCTGCACAGGGCATTCAGCCATGTCCTTCCCTCCTTCCATCACACACAGTCAGACAAATCCTTTTTTTTTTTTTGTCAGCTGCAGGACCTCTCCCTGTAGGAGGACACAGTATGGGTAAATGAAGGTAATGTAGAATGTAATCTTATCCCCCAACGAGTTGCAGCTGGTCCCTATTACTGAAGATTAGGAGCAGGCCTGATGATAACAGGCAACACCTGTAGCCAATAAGAACAAGTGGCATAAAAGGAGTCAGAGAAGTCAGATGGCTGCTGCAAGGACCAAGAACAGTCAGTGCTTAAAGGAGCTGCATACAGGAAACATTGAGGAGGTATGAAACTCTGGTGCTATGGAATCCTTGCACTCTTGATATATAAGGCAACCTAAGACAACAGAACTCTTGATATATAAGACAACCTATAATGCTAATAGAACTTTTGTAATATATAAGACAACATCTCCCTAGAAGGGCATAAATTTTATTTTTCATCTTGTTGTCACTGCCCTGATTCTTGGGCTGAGTCAGTGTAAATTTAGGCAGGCTTTAGAAAAGACCTTCTTTCTTTTGCCTCTTATTTCCCCAGCTACTCCCTGCCAACCCTACAGATGAGAGTTCTTCTTTGTAATAAATACCCAAATCCATCTACAAGGCTTCCTGCTTCCCTAGAAGCTGACAAAAACTCCTGACCCACTTCCTAAGAGCTCTGTGTAGCCCTAGCTTTGGGAAGAGCACATCCCATCAAACCCTGGAGTACCTGGAGCCTGGCTCTTTAAAGCTGGGAGCTGTAATCACCAGGCACCTGACCTAGATTGAGCAGAGCCTGGAGTAGATACCAGGCTTCAAGGAAGTGAGGGAGTAATGTGGAGGAGTGGATGTGGGTAAAGGTAGCTTTTTTTGTGTGTCTTAGAAGAGCTATTTTTAGAGGCACATGAGTAGTTGTGGGATGGGGATTTGGGATGGGCTGGGAGGCCTTTGTGTGCAGACATTACCTGGAGCTGTTGAGGAACAGGTGGATTGGGCTGTCAGAGGGCTCCTGTATCCACGAGGAGTTGTAAGGAACTTCTCCTTGAATCAGGATGATTTTTGCCCCCTTTCTGACCCCTTCTTCCTTATTCCCTCTTTTCTGTGCTGGGTTGGAACCCTGGGATGCCTCCAGCTCTCACTGTGGAGCAGCTGCTGGAAGAAGATGTGTATTGTAGGATTTCTGTTGAAGGTCACAAAAGGTCTGGTGGCCTTTGTTCCTGATTCTCTGTGGGTAAACAGCTCTGAGAGGGGCAGCTGGAGGTCGGGCAGGGGTGGCTCCGGTGTCCTGTGAGCAGCATTAGTGAGGGACAGAGGGCTTGGAGATGCTGCTGCTTGTGCAAAGCCCTCCTTGGCTGGAGAGGAAGGCAGTTTGGAGGCTGGGTTTTCATTTTCTGCTCTCCATTTCAGCCAGGGGCCCAGTGCCCCTTAACAGGCCCCTGCTGTGTTTTGCTGCCTGGCCAGGCAGCACCTGTGAGTGTCTCTGCAGGTGACTGTCACCTCACCACTGGGACAGGGCAGGTGGACCTGCTGGGGCTGTGAGCTCAGAAAGGTGCAGGGGAATAGAGGTAACAGGGGGTGAAAGGTGGAATGGTGCAAGAGCTGTTCCCATTGAGGTGTGTAGGGACATGGGGAAGGGAACTCGGACAGCAGCTGATGGAAAACCTCTCCAGGGGTTGTTTTCCAGCAGCTTGGAGGCATCCTCAGAGATTGGAGCTCTCTGCTGGACTTGCTGAGCTGGGTCATGTCCAGCCAAGCCTCCTTGGGAGGGCTCTGCTGCCACATTACAGATCCCAGGAGGGGTCAGCTGGAGGGGACCACAGTGGGGTCATGGTGCCACCTCCCTGCTCCAGCAGGGCCACCCCAGGGCACGGGGCTGATGGTTCTGGAATGTTCCTGGTCAGGGAGACCCCAGAGCCTCCCTGGGCTCTGCTCAGGGCTGGGCACTGCCCAGGGCAGCAGTTCTGCCTCCTGGGCAGGGGAATTGCTGAGCTCAGGCCCTGCCTGTGGCTCTGGGGCCATTGCTGGGCCTGGGGCAGAGCCTGGGCCTGCTCTGACCTCTGCACACAGGGACGGACACAGGGACACAGAGGGACACCCAGGGCTGAGGGCCCCTCTCAGCATCACCTCTCAAGACTGAACAGACCCAACTTTTGGGGGTGAAAATCTCAATTTTTGGACCAAGTGCTGTCCTGAAGTGTGGGTCTGTGCCAGAGTTGGGCAGGAGTTGCTGGGCTTGTGTCAAACCTGCTTCTTCCCTGGTTCTGGGGCCACAAGCCTTGACATTCCTGCTCTTTTTCCATCAGAGAACAAACAATCCCCTATTGTCATTGGGAGAATTGCAAAATAGAAACAACGACGCCTCAGCTCTTTGGTTCTGGTGGCCAGAAATGCCAAAGCCACTGGAAAAGACATTTCTAATCTCTCAGTGTGGAAGTTTGCTTCTTATTTGGGTAGGGCTGCTCTACTTCCACTGAAGTCAACTGCAAACCAGGATCTAAGGCACATTTGGAAATTGGTTATTGGTGCCAAAGCTGATGAACAAGTTCTTGAAAGTGATGCCCATTGCTTTTACATCTTGCTTTGTTCTCATTTCTTGCCCAAATCTTCCTTCCAAATGTGAATGCTCCCATTTGGCACTGAATTTGTGTTGAAACTCCAGTCTATAAAGTCTAATCCTGAGAGATCTGGTGCAGAGATGGAATGAAAGGTTTAGTAAAACTGTAGAGACTGAGCTTGTTTTTCAGTGTAGTGAGCAAGGACACGAATCTGCAATCCCAAGGGAAATGTTAGTCTGCACCATGGACCCCAGACACAAATCTTGCTGCTCCTGCTGTTCATGGGAGGGGATGGGGATTTCTCCCTGAACCACATCCCCAGTGAAAGGAAAACAAATGAGGCTGCAGCTGTGAAAATTGATAAAATGGAGGAGAAGGAGCAAAGAAAGAACTGATAGAATAAATGATAAATAAATAATTTCCTGTCAGTGCAGTCAGGCTTGCTGTGGCTGACTGTTGCTCCCCAAGACACCCTCTTGTTTCAGGCTCCTGGATGAGTTGTGGAACATTTTCCATGCCAATAACTCCAGAAACCTGTCATCTCTAATTTCAATATACCCTTAGAGCAAAATTTCCACATCAAAATTCCCTCCAGAACATTCCGTAAAGGTGGAAAGTGTGGTGTGAAACCATCAGGATGAAGGCCAATAGGATTGCCAATTTGTAAAGAAAATTCATTTCAGAGAAACAATAATGAAATTCCTCTGTGATCTTACTCCCAACAAATTTAAACCTTTAATTTCAGCTCTCTTCAAAGAATGGAAAAGGTGTGAAGTTGCTGCCTGTAGCTGTTTAGAGGACTGCTTATCACAGCAGGAACATGGATATCTCCTTGACTCCTTTCATTTCCCTTCTTTTCCAGGATGACACTGAGCCGTACTTTATTGGAATATTTTGTTTTGAAGCTGGTATCAAAATCATCGCTCTGGGCTTTGTTTTTCACAAAGGCTCTTACCTGCGCAACGGCTGGAACGTGATGGATTTTGTCGTGGTCCTCACAGGGTAGGTGACCTCCTCTCCCCCTGAGCTTAACGGGGCTCTCACCCTCATTTGTGGTGTTTGTTTGCTCTGGGTTGGGCTGGGATTGACTGGAGTGGAGTAGCACTAAAATCCTGCATTTCTGGCTGTAGTGAATCCAAAGAATGGCTCTTGTGCTGAATGAGTCACTTGCCAAGCATTTGAACCAACTCAAAAGTGGTTTTGAGGATATTTCTTTGTAGATATTCCAGTGTGTGTCTGATCCAGACACCTCCTGACATTTCTGTGACTTTGCAGGTTCTAATTGCCACTGGTACTTGAACCTGATTTAAATCAATTTATTTTCGGACGTTACAGGATGACTTTAGAAGTCAACATGGAGAGTGCTAACAAATTAAATGCATCCTGGTTTTAAGCTGTTACAACTCTTAAATCAGCCAAGTTTCTGCAGGAATGAATTCATTCCCTTATAAAATAACTTTTCTCAAAAGAATTCAAAGGTGTTTGAAAATAATTCAAAATGTCTTATTAAGGATGGAGGTGAAAAGGTTACGTGTGCATTTTGTACCCTGCTTTGAGATGATATCACTGATCTCTCCCTTGGAAATGCTGACAATATTTTACATTATGCATTGCAGCAGTTTCTGTCTATTTATATAAATAGAGGGTGATGCTGGTGGATAATGAAAACATAAACATGAACACTTCTAGTCTACAAATTGGGCTTTAAAGCTTCAGAGGAAACGATCCAAAGGTCTGCGTGAGGTCCTGAGCTTGCAGCCTTCGTCTTGGAAGGATTTCAGTTCATTTCTCCCCAGAAACTGCAGCCTGGCTCCTGCTATTGATATGCTTCCCATCTCCATCCTTTCCCACACCTTGCCTGCCTGTGTGTGTGGATATTCTCTGCTCCTGGTGGTGGTGTGGAGTAGGGAAGTGCTTGCATACATATACAAATGTATTCATTAGCTACATGATCACTGTAATTCCATTTGCATTCATGGCACCCTGTGATACAGCACTTGAGAGGCCAAAGGGAATTCTTGATGTATTAAGAGGAAGAGAATAAATATTCAGGGCTTGATTCTCCTGCTGCTGGGGCTGGGTATTTAATCAATAGAAACTTCAGTGGAAGCACAAGGAGAATCAGATTTCCATACTTAGAAGCAGGGGGTACCAGGATGAAAAGAGAATTAGCACAGATGCTGCAATTATTCTCACTGACGCTCTGTTCTGATTCCTAGTTAGCTCCACATCATTGTTTGTGTTTAAAAAAATATAAAATCAAGGCCCTGATTCTGGAAAGGACTTTGGCTTTGGCTGACTTTATCCTACAGCAAAGCATTCCACTATATGCTGGAATTCAGCTGACTCCAGTGGTTCTCTACCTAAAGTCCAGGCTCCACAGAAAAGCTTTTCTGAATCCCAGCCATATTGTCTAGGCACGGCTTGAATTTCCTTTTATTATTATTATTATTTTTATTTTTTTTTTCCTCCATAAACACAAGACTCCAGAGTTTGTTGGTTTTATTTTACAACTGACACATTCCAAGCGTCGCAGCCGAAGCGGCCGCGGGATCCCCCTGGAACGAGCGGCGTCTCCCCAGTGCCATGGGAGCTGCTGCTTGCAGCACTGTTTGATCCTGGAAAATAATTGTGGGATATCAGCTTGATGAGACAGCTGGAACAAGGACCCCCGGTGCCATCTGCAGCCCCGCGGGTTCCTTTGAAGTGCCATCCTGTTAACGTCACCGCTGCTGTTTCCAATGGTGACACCAACTGGGCCCTGCTGAAATTGTCTCGTACAAGGGCTTCCCACCAGGCAGCAGTGCAGGGGTGGCAAAGGCTCAGCTCATCAGCTTCAAGCCCAAGAGTCATCTCCACTGAGGAAATCCAGACCTCTAATCCTTCTAATTCGAGGGCTGCATTTAACAAGGCACTTGAGCTTGTGCCCGATTTTTGGCATTAGGGGGAAGGTACTGAAAATAACAGAGTTACTCATGCTTGGTTTGTTGCTTTCCTGAATATTTCTAGTCCAGGTGGAGGGAGCACTGAAAGCTCTGCAGCTTCACACAGGGCATTGAATTAGTGTTTTCTCTGTAGCCTGGTGTGTTTTGCTCTGCACTGCCCAGATCATGATTAAGTTCTCAGCTCATGCCTGTGCTGCCATGGGGCTGTGTTGGAAATCTGGAGTTCCTCTTCCTTGGGTTTCCTTCAGGGGCCAGAACACTTTAATGTGCCCACTGCCTGCACGAGCTCAGGTGAGAGGGGAAACCTGTGCAGGGCTGTTTATTTGAAACAAAATCCTCCTTGCTTCTGCATCAAGACTTCAAAGTCAGCTTGATGAGTGAGAAATTTCCTGCTGACAGACCCTCCAGGGGTGGGCTGTGAGGTGGTGACACAAGTGGGACCTTCATTCTCATTTCCATGGAAGGCAGACTTGGATCCGTGTGTTTCAAAAAATGATCAAGCTGTAATTTATTAGGGAATAATAAAAAAGGACAGTGCTAAGCCAGTACTTAATGTGTTCTTATAAATATAGATAGGTAGGACATCAGTTTTTGAAATATCATTTTGCTACTCTATCAAAAGCTTTCCTTTGCCATATGTGCAAGATTTCTACTTGAAAATGTTACTTCATGTTTCCCAGGCAGTGCTCAGCTCCCAAGCTCAGTTTTACATTGATCTTCTATATTATGGAGGAATTTTGAGTCCTCTTCTTTTATTTTTTTTTTTTATTTCTGTGTAAGCTTGAAAGATCATGAAAACGTTCTGTGATACCCCACACAGAGTTGTGTACCTGCTAATCCTCTTGTTTTTATTAAGGTAAATGGTGAATGCCAGAAAACCTGATCTCATTTTCAGCTTTTAGCTAAGCACCAGAAAAGCAAAGAGCAGCTCTGCTCTCATTCTCTGTTTCCATAGGAAAAAGGCCAGCCAGAGTCTGGGTGTGCTTTGGAGGAGGCTGTGGGGGAAGGCTCTGCATTGATTGAACTTAGCCTTGTGTAAATATTCCAGTGATCATGCAGCAATCCTTCCCACCTGCTTTTTCCAACCCTTTTTTTTTTTTTTTTTTTTTTTGGTTACTCAATGCCTGCACCCTGGAATTATTGATAAATATATTTTTTATCTACCTGCAATGAGGGAGATTTTGTTTGTCAAAAGCAGGCAGCAGAACTTGTTAATCAGGAAATACATCAAGGCTGTGTTCCATGCAGCCAGGATCAATATCTTATTGAGCTAAACTCGAGTCTAACAGATAGTGGCCCAAAATGGCTTTGGTTTGTTGTTCCAGAAAACACTCCCTTGCTTTCTTTTCCCAGCAATGCTGTGGTGCCTATTTCTCATTTGCTTCCAAGGAAACCTGTGGATCTGCTGTTAACAAAGGCCTGGGAAAAGAACAGGTTGCTCTCCTTGAGAGATATTGTTACCTCTGTGATTTATGTGGTGATTTCTTGTGATCTCCATCAGTTGTAGACGAGTCTCAATGAAAGCTGCCCCTGCTGGGATGGGCCTGTTGCTGTTGGGGAGAAAAACACACATTTTATGGCTCCTGCTCATTTTATTTCCATGTTTCTGTGGGATTGCACTGGCTCCAGTGGTGACATCACCCATTAGCAGCTCTAAATCACACAAAAATGCAGTTTCTCAGTTGGCCTGGGATTGGATGATCTTAATGCACTTTTTCCAAGGTGGAGGCAAAGGGATTTTTTAATTCTGTTGCTGCTATGTGTTTTGGGTTGAAAATTTTAGAAATCCACAGTTGTTTTGGGAACAAATTTGTGCTGTCCCCTCAGCTGGAGCCATGAGCCTGGATTCAGGGCCTGGAGGGTTCAGACCTTTTCCTTTTGGAGTTCATGAGAGATTTTCTCCTGGGTTTTGGATGCAAAGCCTGAAGAATTTCTGGGTTTGCATAGAGCTGGTGTCAAGGGCTGTGTGCTGAGGGCAAGAATGGGGAACATGACATGGACAGAATGATACTGATCTTTGAGTCCCAAAATTTGGATGTCTAGGCATTTTTCAGAGGGAAAAAAGGGGCTTTTAAACTGTGATGTCCAAGGGGTCTGCCCTCAGTTGTGTTTTGGAACTTGTTTATACTTTTGGTTTCCATATCATGGGTGATGGGCTTTAGGGTCTGCCCTCAGTTGTGTTTTGGAGCTTGTTTATACTTTTGGTTTCCATATAATGGATAATGGGCTGTAAGGTTTAACTCCACACCCCAAGAAAGGAGCTGCTTGTCCCTTTTTCATCACCAGCTACCTGAGATTCCCCTTGGTGCCTTCTAGTAATGTTTGAAGAAGAATTCCTTTTTCTGCATGCCTATGGTTTTAGGAAATGCCAGCTTTTCCCCGGTCAGAGATTTATGCTGCCCAACCTCCCTTGACCTGAGGGCTTTTCTGTGCACCACAGGCCTTTGCTGCTGCTCTGGTCCTTCCCCAGTTCTGCCACATCCTCATGGAGTGACCACAACCCCGTGGTGTTTGTCCAACACCAAGAGTGGCTGAAGGCCGCTATGAAATAATGGAGTGCTTGACAGGATGGTGCTCTGCCCTTTATGAGCAGAATTAATTTCTTTTGGCTCCCAATCAGCCTGGATTAAACACTCTCGAAGAGTCCTGGTGGCTTCTTGAGCCAGTTGGATCAGCTGCCTGCATCTCTGGGTGGGACTGGCAGAGACAGCGTGTGCCAGCCCCGGAGCTGCCAAACGATGTGCACAAAGTCTCTGCGCGGGTACGGATGTCTCAGCCTGTCTGGAACAAATTACAAAAGCCAGAATTATCTTGATTGTCTGAGAAATGTGCTCCCAGCTCCTGATGCTGCTAATAATTTGGAAGGCAACTCATTTAGTAACAGCATAAAGGCCTGCTCATGCTCGATGTGAGCGTTGCTGGTTACCAGGATCATCCTGCTATGTGGGCAGTGGGAGCTGCTATTCCTGGTGCTGTGTTTGAGGAGCAGCAGCCTTGGGTGCAGGGATGAGTGACAGAGTGGGAGGCACAGGAACCACCCAGCCTTGGCTGTGCAGCAGGTTTGGACCTCGGATCTGCTCCTTTCAGGTGGATGTACCTCCCAGACAGGGTGTGGGGGGAGATGTGACCAGGGAAGTGTTGGAGAAGGAAACACCTTGGTGAGGGCTGGGATTCTTAAAGCTGTCAAATACTTATGGAAGCTTTGGCTCCATAATTTCTTTCTCTCCATGTGCATTTTCCTGTTCTTCAGAGGCCCTCAAATGAGGATATCTGAGCTATGGGACTGGCTCTGGTGTACTTTGTGTACAAGGGTAACGAGATGAAATGGCTTCAAACACAAGGGAGGTTTAGATGAGATATTAAGAAAAAAAAATCCTTCCCTGTGATGGTGAGCAGGCCTTGTCAGAGGTTGCCCAGAGCAGCTGGGGCTGCCCCTGGATCCCTGGCAGTGCCCAAGGCCAGGCTGGATGGGGTTGGAGCAGCCTGGGACAGTGGGAGGTGTCCCTGCCATGGCAGGGGTGGCACTGGGTGGGCTTTAAGGTCCAACCCAAACCTTTCTGTGATCCTTTGATTCTATATTCCACCTGCAAATAACCACAGAACTAATTAGAAAAATGAAATTCAAATGAAATCAGCCCCCTTGGCTGCCCTGCAGCACCCCTTTAGGTGGTTGCTCAATGTTTTGTTTATCAGCTCTGGGACTGGAGATGCAGGGAAGTGCAGATCTTCCTCTGCTTTCCCAATGTGGAAATTTTGGCACTTGTGTGCTAGAAAGCAAAGCAGAGCAACAACAGGAGTTGGGAAAAGGGACACTTTGAGGAGGAACAGGCTCAGTCCTGTTTGGCTGTCACAAAGAAAAGGAGCTGTTTGCTCGGGGTGGTGATGGACTCGGGGCGAGTGCTGTCAGCACCCTGCATGAGTCATGAAAGGAGCAAAGCTTTTATGGATTTGAATGCAGCTGATCCTTGTGTTCAATTTTTTTTTTATGCTCCAGTGATGGATGGACACTCGCTGGCTCAGAAGAGCAAAGGCCCCCTTCTGAAATTAAATCAGATACAGGTGGACAAGATGCAGGGAATTTATCTGTAAGGTGTTACCTGGTGCTCTGGCTGGTGGGTGAGGGCAGAAAGGGAGGATGCCAAGACACCAAATTTTCATTTTTGAAACAGAGAGCGTTTGTAACTGGGAGGGAGGAGAGTGTTTGAGGTCTCAGGTTGAACAGAAATTGTTCTATCCTCTGCCCCTTGGTTGTCTGGGTTCCTGGGGAGCTGCAGGAGCCATTCCCTTCAGAGAAGACTGGGCAGGGACGAAGGGTTTGAGGGCTCTAAACCCATCTGGCAAATGTCCCCATTTCCTTTCTTGCCCAGTGGGCAGCAGCTTCCTTGGGACTGGAGCATGTTTTCTCTCTGGGCTTGTTTCTCTGAGCAAAGGGGGCCCCAGGCCGTGCTGAGCCTCTTGCTGTGTTAATCAGGGCTCGTGTCTTTTTTTGTTGCTTGTAGTGGCTTTTCTACATCGATTTTGGTGGGGGTGGCTGGAGGCAGGTTGAGAGAAGCGGGTGGGTGAGTAATTGTGTGGCTGGCTGCTAAATCAGGAGACTTTCCTGGGCAGAGGAGGACTCTGGGCTGTGCTTAGAGGAAGGCTGCAGATGGTCCCAGCCCCTCAGAGGAGCTGCAGGTGGGGACAGCCCTTCCCTGGCAGAAATTATCCTGCTCTGGCTCTGCTCTGGTGGTGGCAAACCAAACGTTTCAGGTCAGGGAACCTCTCAAGGGCAAACAGATAATGAGATTAATGTGCTGCTCTCTTACTTTATTAAAAGGGACTGCGAGGTATCGAATACCTGGGATGAGAAGGGATAATGATGGAACAGCACAAGGAGCCTGGAAGTCGAGGCACAAACAACCCCCTTTCTATTAAAGAGAGAGGAAACAAAACCATCCAGGTTTCCATTTTGTATCCATTTCCAGATTTTGTGCCTCTTTGTGCTTCCTGGTAGCTTTGTGCTCACAAAGAGGGGCTGCCAGACAATATTTATGGGTGTTTACCTCTCTCTGAAGCTGGGCTGCTGTCAAGTGGAAGTGACCATCCCAAATGAAAGCAAGGGTTGCTCCTCATGGCAGCCAGGGCTTTATCAAAGGCAGGCAGGATCATTAGTCCAGAGTCCAGACAGTATTTTTAGCTTTTTATGGCTCTCAAAGGCAGGTGGGTGGCAGGGAAATATTGTCTCTTGTGAGGGAAGCAGCTGCACAGGCAATTGTGGAGTCTGCAGGTGGAAAGAGGACTCTGGACCTGGGGATCTGCTCCTAATGTGTGATCCTGCCCTGGTAACCATGTCCTGTGAGCACCTAGACGTGGAAACCTTTGGTAGCTGGGTGTGGATACTGGGAATTTAACCCCAAACCAGTGAATCAAACTGCAGCCCCAAAGGGCTTTAATTTCTTATTTTTAATGCTTCCTTGTTTAAAAACAAACAAGCAAAAAAATCACCAAGCCCAAAATACCCAAGTGCTGTGTGTGGTGTTGAGTGCTGTCCCATAATTAGATGAGGAGGAGGGTGCAGGTTACCTCAGACTCCTGCTTCTCAAATGGTGCTTCTGCTGCTGTGTCCCAGTTCCAAGGGAGCAGCTTTGGATGGCAAAGTGCCTGCTCATCTCAGGGGAGAAGAACCTGCCTGTGACTGTGGCAAAGGCTGAGGATTTGGAAAACCAGCCTGGTTTTAGTTGTGATCTAAGCCTGAGTGCCAACAGTGAGTCTGCACACCTGTCCTTGGATGCACATCTCACCCCAAAGGCTTTGGGGGCTCTCAGACCATTCCCTTCCTTGGGGCTCCCTGAAAACATCAAGAAAACTTGGATTTGTAAACTGATTTTCCATTCTTTTCTTGCTGAACCACCCAAGAGCTGTGTAGGATGTTCTGGCCAGGGCCAGGCTCCCATGCTGGAAGCTGGAGACACAGGATGTGTGAATTCCAGGTCAAGCCAAGCCCAGGACCAGCACCTGGAGATGCTTTTCCACACAATTCCACATGATTTTTTGCTTAACTTCAGCTGTCTTGCATCTTCTCTGTGCTGAAGGGTCTGATGGGGTTGGGACAGAGGAAGGGATCCCACATGAGTGAGGCCAGGCTGCAGGATGACTCCTCTGGATGAACTCCTGACTGTGGGAAGGTTCCTCTTCTACCCTGGGCAAGCCCAGCAGCTCAGGCTGAGGAAGTCCTGCCTCCTGTGGCACACACCAAACCTGTGGGGTGAGCTTAGAGCCTTTGGAGAACTCCCTGATCCTCACAAAGGCCGCCTAAACAATACACAGGAGAAACCTTTCCCTCTTGGCATGGTCAGCATCAGTTAAATCCACGTCTGACACAATTGTGTCTCCTCCCTCCTCCATCTCCCCATATTTTGGAGGCCAAAAAAGTCCCCTGTCATGAGTTTTGGATTGATAAATGCAAGAAACTCATTTGCTCAGTGATGTCAGGGTGGAGCATTCAGGAAACAGGTCAGGCTTTTCTGGTGGATATTCTTATTCTGTCAGTGCTGGAGTTGTCTTGGTTTCCGAGCTGGCTGCAGGGCTGGGTGTGTTTGTGTAGGTGATTCTCGTGATCAGCTGCAGCATTTTAAAAGCCTCCCTCTGGAGCAAGAAGTTCAGGTCACTTCTGAGTTAAACCCAATTTTAGACAATAATGGGTTTAGCTGTTGGCTCAGTTCAAGTCAGTTCAGGCTGGGCTGGGTGAGATTTAAGTAAAGAAAGGCTCAGAAGCAGAGACTGGAGCAGTGCTGGGCTTCCCTGGGAATAGAAATTGTTCCTGGGGCTCTCCAAAGAGGCGAGGGCTGCTCTCAGCCAGGGATCTGTGAGCAGAGGGTTGTTCCTTAAGGAAGTTTCTGCAGAGGGGTTAAGGCTGACTCCCCTCCTCTGCCTCATTACACAAATTCCCTGTAGGGCTCTGCACAACTGGAAGGTCGCAGAGTCAGACTGAGGCTTTAGGAGCACGTGATGGTCCATGGGGTGATGTAGAAGTGCAGAAGTGAAGGACAAAATTGAGCTGCTTGGAGAAGACTGAGACTTTTTCAGCTACAAAATGTTTCTGTGCTGAAGAACTCTGATAATCAGAAATACTTGGTTGGATGTAGCTTGTTTCTGGTTCAAAAAGGACTTAATAGAACTTGAATTGGGGCTGTCAGCTTATTTTCCAATTAAAAAGAACTAAAAAAGGAGGACAGTTCAGTCTTTCAGCCTTTTGGCTCACTTTCCCCCTCTCAAACACCCTGAACCAGCATCCTTAAATAAAGTTTGGGCATGGGAGCTTAGGATGAAGGCTGTGAAAATGATTAAAGTGTTGAAGAAATGTCCATTTAAGGAGAAGTGAAAAGGCTGAGAGACTTGAAATTAAGAGCAAAGTCTCATAAGGGTGACATAGATAAAGAAAAGCAGAGAGAAAATCATGTTTCCCTATCTATTTTGGTAGGACTCAAAAAACATCAGTGATGAAAATGAAGTTTTAGAACTTCTTCACTAATGGAAATGTAATTAACTCATGGAAATCATCACAAGCATTTGCTGCTTTGGGTTTGGAGACCAAAGAAGCCTTGAGATCATCTTCAGATCCACCAGAAGGGAAATGGTTTTTTTTTGAAGGGGGATGATTAGGCCTTTCCCTGGTGCTCCCTGGAATAAGTTTGGTGGAAACGTGAACAGGCTGTTTCATAATTGTCCTTTCCTTTATCTTGTAATTTTTTCTGAATCCTGTGGAGCCACAGCTCGGGAGCAGGATCCGGCCTGTTCCAGCCTGACCTGGTAATACAACTTTGTCAGTTTAGACACAGAACAACATCAGTAGGAGTGCTGCTGTTTCATCCCTTCGTGTCTGATTTAAAGATCAAACATCTTCCTGCTGCAGCTCCGAGAAAACTTCAGTGCTCCAGAGCTGAGTGTGCCCTCCAACCCCGTGAGCCTCAGCTGTGGGAAAAGATCTGGGGTTGAAAATTGGCACTCATTTGAAATGAATCTCAGGTGGTTTCTGGTAATGTGGATACCACTGTGATAAAGGGGGTTTGGTTGTGGTGAGGAGGGAGGTCTGGCAGGCTCAGACCTGGTTCTGCAGGGGTGTCACTGCTCCCTTTGCATGGTGGAACATCCCCTTGACCTTGCTTTGGGAGGATCTCAGCCGTGGCCTCCCGACTTCGCAGGATCTGGAACACAGGAGAAGATTCTGGCAGGTGAAATGATCAGGGGGTGGCCCTGTCCTCAATGAGGCTTCAGTCAGAGCTGAGAGCTCGTCCAGCTGCCACCAGTCAGGCATGAAAGCTCTCCTGCTGGGGAGGAGCATTAGCAAACCTCCTCCCAGTGCCAAAGACAAATCTCTGCTGCTTCTCTGGCCTCCAGCGCTGGGAGAGGGGCGGCAGCCAAAGGCTGTGGGAGGTTGCAGGGAGTTATTTCCACATTGAAGGGATCTGCATTCCTGACAGCTGGGAGGTGGGTAAGGCCTTTCCTGAGGGTCATTAGAAACAGGCCTGGAGAAAAGATGAGGTGAAGTCTCAGCTTGATAAAGACATGGACTGCTGGATCCAGAGTCAACTCCAGAAAACTCCTCACATTTCTTTTTAATCCCATTATTTTCAGAAGTTCATGTCCATGTGCTCCAAGTAAGTGATGCTGTATCTGTTCAAAACCATTTAGCTGATAACATGAATAACCTCATCACAGATCTCTGCAGCTTATCTCTGCTCTGAGAAATGTGCTGAAATGAAAAATGTTACCTTTCTTTCTTGTCTTCTGATGCCAAATCTCAGCCTTATTTACCCACTTCCTGGGCAGAAGCATTCCAGATTCCTGAAGTTCTGTGGCCCAAATTACCTCCTGGACTGGCTGGATGAATCATGAGCTTCTTTGCATTTCTTGTTCTGTAATAATAAAGTACTAAAATTGGATAGGTACAATGAAAGAGGACTTGGAGATGCTTGACTTGGTTACCAGTTGTACAGGCAGGACCACCCCAAGCCTATTTTTAAAAAATGCCCAATTTTTTTCACTCTCTGGTTACAGCTTTAAAGCCAGTTATAACAGATACAAAATGATGGTAACCCCTGCCTTTCACAAAGGGTGAAAAGAAGAAAGGAAACTTGGCATGATCCAATTTCTGGTTTTAATTTGAAGCATGAAAGAACAGGAGAGTATGGGAGTAGTTAATGCTGCCTGAGGCAGATCCAGGATAATGCAGCTCTGGTTCTCTTCTGGAGCACACTGGGCAGTGCATGGGATTTTGAGGGTCCTGTTTTTCTCTGCTGCTGATATCTTTGGCTAATAAGGGATTTTAGGCTGTTTCTTTTCCCTTTGTTTCCACATTCCCAACTCTTTAAAAATGAAGGCAGTGCTGGTTCCTGACTCTGTAACGTACTGGGAAGGAGGCTGCCTGTCAGCCCTGAAAAGTAGTGAGTTTCAAATGTCTCAAAAGAAGTAAAAATAAGCCTTTAAAAATGTTGAAATGAAGTGTGGGGAACTTGAATCAGAAGTAAAAGAGATGGTAACAGCATCATCTTCTAGAAATCATCAGCTAGAACTCTTGTAGCTGCTCAGTCACAGTGAGTGGGAGACTCTTGCAGGGAGCTCAGCGCTCGTGTTCCACGGGGAATGTGTTAAATCCACGGCGTGGCACACACAGAGCTGCAGCTGTGGGTGTCTGGCAGAGCTCAGCCCCAGGCAGGGTGGGACCTTTGGGGGAGGTGGCATGCTCTGAGTCAAAGTGTCCACGAGTATTGTCACCAACTTGTGTGAAAACGAGGGGCTCCACATTGCATGGAGAGAGGGGAATGTCCTCCGTGGCACAGTCACTGCTCAGGATGGTGTCCTGGCTTTGAAATGCTGGAATCATGGGTTGGTTTTCAAAAGGTGTGGTTCATGAACGGCAGGGAGAAGTTGGGAGTGTTTTGCTGGTACCTCTTTCCACAGAAGGATGGGGCTGTAAAGGTTTCCTGCAGCAAAAGCCTCCCCAGGGTTCCAGCAGTGCTGAAGCCACAATTGTGACCTGGGGCCAGGTTCAGGTCTTTGGGTTTCAGAGGCCACATCTGAGCAATCAGCTGAGGCCTGGTTGCCATGAAGGTGCCCAGGGGACAAAAGAAAACAAAATTTGTATTTATTTTTCCTTTTTGAAACTTGACAGTCCTCCAGCTCATCAAACACCATTTCTGCTTCTGATCCCTCTAGGGCTGCCCTTTGATCTGGCTTGTGTGGGAAGGATGAGAAACCCTTTCCTTGTAACAACAAACCTCTGGTGTCCCTCTGTGAGGGCTGGAAAATGCAGAATTAGTGTTCCTTTTCCTCAAAACAACCTTCTTATCCATTAGCAGGAATGGAATAGCCCCCCTGCATCTTTGGAAACCTTTGTTCCACAGGAGGAAGGTTTGGGTGAGGCTTAATTTCCATCTAATAGCCTGTTAAAATCTTCACATGGTTTCTTGGAGAATGCCATTAAAAATCAATTACATTAATGGGGCTCAGTTGGAGCTGTGCTGAAATATGGATGGGATCAAGGAAAGTGACTTTGCAAAACAGGGTCCTTGGTGCTGCAGCCATTTATTCCTCTTCATCTCCCCAGGTTTCTGTGTGGACCAAACCTGCTCTTGGATGTCAGCTCTGCAGAAGCTGAGCTTGTTCAGGGACGAGGGCTCAGTGTCATGAACTGTGGTGCAAAGCCACTGCCAGGGGGGTTAGGAGGGAGTAATTGCCTCGCCCTGGTGGAGATGGTGTTGGACTGCTCAGTTAAAACCACCTGGCAGCACCAGGAGATCCTCCAGGCCTTGTTCATCCAACTGCAGAGCCTGATCTGACACCTTAGAGGTGTCTGGGACTGTGCTGCTGACACTGCAGAGTGTCCACGAGCTTATCATGTGACAAAGGGCCTGGAGAGATGAGAGGATGGAGAGAAAGAACTTTCTGTCCGTGGCTGCTGGGTTGTTAAACTGATTATAGAGTGGGCTGTGAAAGAGGATCCTTAGCCATGGAAGGAAGATG
Source organism: Agelaius phoeniceus (assembly GCF_051311805.1). Taxonomy (NCBI): domain Eukaryota; kingdom Metazoa; phylum Chordata; class Aves; order Passeriformes; family Icteridae; genus Agelaius; species Agelaius phoeniceus. Next base: position 2,274,332 of record NC_135285.1, read on the forward strand.
GTGACAGAGAGAAGCTGCATGTCCTTGCAGGAGAGGTGCATGGAAAGATGAGTCCTGTTGTGACACTGCTCAGGACCTTGTATAAGGTGGGACTGAGAGGTCCCTGTCCACTGCCCCTTGCCTGGGGTGGGATTTAATGAGTGCCCCACTGCTCACAGCTGGTGTTGGGCAGTGGTGGCACTGCTTTGGTCTTGCTGCTGGTGTAGGAAGCATGACTGGAGCTGGGGTTGCAGTGAATGTGCTGGGAAAGCTCCAGCTGAGCCCTTGTGGATTGGGATTCAGGATTCAGGTGGGGTTGGGAAGGAGCCTGTAGTGACCACAGTGATTCTGGGTGAAGAAAGCTCAAGAGAGGGACAGAGACAAGGCCTTGGTGTTGTCTGTTGTGTACTTTCCATTGTACTTTGAGCCTCTTGGATGATTTTTTTTTGCAGGAATGTTTGTAGAAAGGGCTGTGTGGAAACCAGCTGCCTTGTGGCTATGTGGGCAGCTCAGCTGCAGGTGAGTGGCCTGAGGGACTGAGCTGTGAGGGAGAGCCCTGTGGTGTTTGCATCCACATGCCAGGCAGTGCATGGGTGTCTGTGAGGTGCAGGGAAAGCCACAAGTGTTGGGTGTTGCCTCTTGTCCATGAGAAATTTGTGATTTACAAGAGCTCATCTGTTGCAATGTATGTGCAAGGGTTAGGCCATAGTGTGCAGCCAGCCTGCTTCTGAGTTTGTTATCAAAGCCTCAGGAATTCATCAAGGCTACTGGAACATTAATTGTGCTGAATTAAGAAAGAAGAGGCTGAAAAACTGACTACCAAGACAGCAAGAACTGGATACCAGAGGGCTGTGAAACGCCTGGACTGTAACCAATCACATACCCTGAGAAATGCAGGCAGAAAATGAGTGAACAGGACAACAGCACCAATGAAGAAGTGTGCACTTAGTAGTTTGTAGAATCTATAAATATGTGTGTAATGTAAACTATAAACAACTTCTGCTTGATCATATTGGTCAGTTGTCCAGGAATCCTGGATTTCCTCCAACAGTCATCATCCCCAGACTTGTGAGCTCATACCTAGATTTGTTTTCCTCTTTACAAATGAGGGAATCAAGTAAAACCAAAACAAACAAAATCTTTAAAAGATTTCAAGTAGAAGTGGGGTGAGCATCGCCCTGGTTTCCCTGGGTGCCGTGGCTGAAGGCCTCGAGCAGCAGCTGAGGAATCCCCACTGCCGGAGCTGCGGCACTGCCACAGGGGACAGGTTCCAACCTGCTGAGCTGGCACCCTCCAGCAGAGCTGCACCCCAGCCAAGGGCTCCACTCGGTGTCTGATCGCCCTGAGCAGCCCAGGACTGGCACTGGAGCTCCTGGGGCTGCCCACCCTGCCGGGCAGCCAGGGCTGGGGGCACGCCTGGAGCTGCAGACCCCGCCAAGGTGACTCCATGGAAATGACTCTGGGGATGCTCAGTCTGTGTTTGGAGTTGGAGGCTGCAGAGCTGTGCCTTTCCCAGAGCTCATCTGTTAGGGAACCAGCTCCTGTGTGCAACCTGTGCCCAGTGCAGAGCCTGTCCCCCCGAGCTCTCATTAAATCCAGCAGAACCAAACCTGTCACCATGATATTTTCTGAAAAATCATTTTGCCAGGATTTCTTCTCCTGGGAAGCTTCAGCTTCTTCCCATTTTGCTGCTTTGGAATGTGATCTGGAGATTGTTTATCCAGCATGTGAATTGTTTTTACTTAATGACCAATCCCAGCCACAGCTGTGTCAGGACTCTGAGTCTGTCACGGGTTTTTATTATACATTCTTGTGAAGCCTTCTGATGTCTCCTTTCTCTTTAGTATAGTGTTGGGGAAGATGAAACAGGAAAGCCTTATAAATAGGATTGCCTGGCAAAAGATTTTGAGACTATGGAAACTATAAGGGAGATTGAAATGAAAGCAAGCTTTGAGATCCCTCAGTTACTGAACAACTGGAAAACAATGGTGTGGCCAGCTGAAGGTGATCCCCTTTTGATGGAACAACACCCTCTGCCTGCAGACAGGCCCAAGGCTCAGAGCAGACCCTGCCAGCTTGGCAGAAGGGGCCCAAAGAGGAGTTTGTAGGGTTTAAAATGTAACACAGGATGGTAATGGAATGATTCTTATAGGCTGTATGGAAATGCTCTAGGATTTGTATCTTGTACTAGATTGGTTAGTGAGAATCAGAATATTCAACACAGAAAAAGATTTATGGTACTGTAATGGGAAACTTGCTCTCTTACCCTCTCACCCTCTCTCTCTCTCTCATCCTCTCTCCCCTCTCTTCTCTCAGGCCTGCTCTGAGCTGTGCCTGGCAGCTCCCAGCAGGGCCCTGCCCCCAGGCCCTTTGCAATGAACCCCAAGTTCCAGCCCTGGCTCCAGAGATCTCTGGTCTCTGTCTGTCCCAACCATCCTACCCCTGATGCTCCTACAGTATAGTTTTACTATAGCATTTTTAATATAATATAATAAAAGAATAAATCAGCCTTCTGAGAACATGGACTCAAATTCTCACCTCGTCCTGGGGACCCTCACAAATACCACACAAACCCATCTCTTGCCACTTCCCACCTCACCCAGGCCGAGCTGTGCGTGTGGGGAGGATCTGTAAATCCCTGAGCTCAGGCTTGGAGTAACCTTGGAGCAGAGTGATGGGAAGGGCGTTGCTGGAGACCAGCCCCAGCCAGACTTTGCAGTGCCTTGTTCTTGGAAACGAGCTGTGTTTCAGGCAAATATCCGGGAGCTGGGGATTTTTTTAGCCTGTCTCTTGCTGTTCATTTTCTCTCTGGCACTGGGACTGCAATTCCAGGAACCCTGGCTATACTTGAAAGCGCCTCTCAGACAGGGATAAAAGTAATTAAACCTCTCAGCTTTCTCTTTTTTTTTTTTTTTAATTTATTGTAGTTTTTCAAACGTGGCTTTAAGATGGGGACAAAATGTTCGGGCGGAGATCTGCCAGCCTGTTCCAGCATGGAGCAGGTGAATGGGAAGATGAGGAGGCTCCTCCCTGAAAGCTCCAGAGCTGCTCCTGGAGGAAGCAGAGATGGTTGGCTGCTGCCAGGTGCAGCCTTTCTTACACTTCCCCTCTCCTCCTCACGTAATTAACTCGTTAAATTTAGCTGTCTGAGAGGTATGGAAATGCTTGTGGTGCAACTGCTTCCGCTGTGCAAATAACCCTGATTTCAGCTTCCGTGAAAAATCAAGGGAATTGTTTCATGCCATGCAGAAGCACTGAAAGAACTGAGTTTCATAGGAAAAGCAGATTAAAAAGGCAAGAAAATGAGGAGTAATGTTTTTGTCTAATCTGGATTATGATGATTTCGAGCTTTTAATGTTCTCAATTTTAATTTTTTAACTTCAATTTTATTTGGGAAATTAAACTGTGACATCCTTTTAAGTAGAAAAGACCAGACTCTAAAGGTTTTGATTTAACAATGTTGGCACACAAAACGTTCTCCATGCTGCTTTTCTTCAAGGAAAGGTTCTGGCAAACTTGGCTTGAGTTCCTGAAGTGTTGTGGTTGACCAAAATCCAGAGGGAATGTGTGTGGGGGAATTCAATAAATACTATTCAGCAAAAAGTTTCTCTCCTGCTGTTGTGCTGCTCAATCTCTGGGCAGATGGAGCCAGCTGAGAGAGCATCCTTAAAAATGCACTTTTTGGATGAAATGTTTTCTCTGTTAATAGCTGTTCCTGATTGCTTTGTGCTTACCCATGTGGAGGGATGGCCCAGCCTGCAGAAACTGCAACTGAACTTACCTAGGTTAATTTTAGGGTTGCATCCCAAAGTTGTGGTCACTGGAGTTTTTTTTTTGGATCTATCACAGAGTAATTTAGGTTGGAAAACACCTGTGAGATCATCGGATCCAGCCTGTGAATGACCTCCACCTGCTTGTCACCCAGTGAGTGCCACCTCCAGGTGTTCCTTGGACACCTCCAGGGATGGGGACCCCACCACCTCCCTGGACAGCCCTGTCCAATGTTTAATCATCGTTTATGTGGAGAAATTCCTGCTGATGTCCACCCTGAGCTGCCCTGGCCCAGCCTGAGGCCGTTCCCTCTGCTCCTGTCCCTGTTCCCTGGAGCACAGCCCAACCCCCCCGGCTGTGCCCTCCTGTCAGGAGCTGTGCAGAGCCACAAGGGCCCCCTGAGCCTCCTTTGCTCCAGGCTGAGCCCCTGCCCAGCTCCCTCAGCCTCTCCTGGGGCTCCAGCCCCTTCCCTGGATGTGTTCCAGCCCCTCCATGTCCTTCTCGCAGTGAGGAACCCCAAACTGGACACAGCACCCCAGTGCTGAGTCCAGGTGGATTTTTATGGGTTTGCACCTGCTGAGGAGCTGGGCTGCTCTGCCCTGCCCATCCCTGATGGAAAATCCTTGGTTGTGCTCATTGTGGGGTGGGTGAGGGGCTGTGATGGAGCACAGGGAGCAGCTGAGGTCAGCTCAGGAAGCATGGGTCTGGTTCATCTGTGCTCCGGGGTGCTCGTGGTCTCCTCAGGCTGTCAAACATTAACCTGCCCCTCCACACACAGCTGTCCCTGAGCCTTCACCACCTGTGCATGCAGCACACACCTGATGGGTCCTGTCCCAGCTCTGTTTGCTCTCAGGGCTCAGCTCCTGTGGGGTACAGCACATGCGGAGGAAGGCTCCAGGTCTGCCTCATCCTGAGCATGGATGGGAGAAGATGACCTTCCTGGGAGCACAGAAATGCTCAGTGGGGATAGTCCTGGAGCAGGGACACCCCACCAGGCACCTGCTCCATCCTCAGAGTGTTTTTTCCAGGTGCAAACCCATTTTCTGCTCAGCAGTTTGTTGGCAGTGGGGCAATGTTGGCATTAACCTGCCTGGCTCTCTTTGGTCACCTCCACATTCTCCATGGGGCTCCAGCTTTGTTTGAAGTGGCAGAAGGGATTGTTCTAATCTCATTTTCCATCTTTATTGTTCAGTGCACAGCCCTAACTTTTATTTACAGGCTTATTCAAACCGTGGGCTGAACATGGGAATCTTCATTTCCTTCCAGGCCTCTTTTTTATGGACCTCATTGCCACAGTCTGAGAGCTTCACACCAACATTAACTCAATTTCACAACACCCCTGTGAGACAGACTTTGATGTTTCCTATTTTATGGTGCACAGGGAGGTATAGGAATATCAAAGACAAAAGTAACCATTAATTTTCACTTAATACCCTCAAAACCTGTTTTTTGGAACAGCAATGGGCTCGTTTCTCCTGCATGGGCTCATTCCCTGACAAGTTTTAGGGCACCAATCCAAATGGAAAGATTTCTAAGGCTTCTCATGAACTCAAACCAGAGTTTTCTTATGGTTTTCCTTGATTTAGGGCTCAGACAGCAGCAAGAAAACTCCACCTGAAGGTAGAAAGCTATAAACAATAAAAAGAGGGGGGAGTGTGTGGCTTTAAGCCTGTTGGTAACTTCCTGTGTTTCTCGTCTCATGATGCACACAGGAAATAAAAATCCTGCAGGTGATGGTGGCAAAGAACATCCTAGTGGACATTTTAGCTTAAAGCTGGCAGTTTATGCAACTTGTACTGAATGTGGAACCATCCCCACCCATCCCATCACTGAGCCCTCTTTGCCATCTGTTAGTCCAAAGTGGTTTCTGAAGTTGCTGCTGGTGGAGCTGTGCTGTGGAGGAACAAACTTTGTGGCATTATTTCTTCCCTTGGTATATCTGTGCTTTAGGAGGAAAATGTCCAAGAATAATTGAGATGAATCAGGTTTCTATATGTGGCTTTTTTGAATATTTAACATCTTAGATCTTGTGAAGCAAAAGGGGCAAGGAACAAACGCTGTCTATTTTTAGGGCTGGGGAGTGGATGAAGCTGCTGGCCTAGATCCTGAACTCCTTCCAGGAGGAGCAGGGCAAAAAACAACCATAAACTGAGCCAGTCTTCGTGTGTTGGGCAGGATTTCTTGTGTTTATTTTTATTAATTAATTTAATTATTATTTAAGTATTTATTAAAACCAACCAAAAAAGTTGGTTTTCTTGTTGAGTTGTTTGAGTTGTGGAAGGAAAAAGTAAAAAAGGGATCAGGAGAACTTTGAATGAAACATCTTCCCTCTCTGGTTTTATTTCAGTTGTCCAAACTGAGAATTGTCTAAATAGTTGAAAAGGATGAAAGTCAATAAAGTAAGGGAAGTCTTTCTCCCTGTCTCCACATCTCCCCCCATTCAACACTGGGGTTATAACTTGCTCAGGAGTTATTGCAGTTTTGCTTTTCCAAGCTGCCACAATATGGGAATCTTAGGAGTTTTGAGGGCTCTTCCTCTTTCCCTCCTCTTCCCTGTGCCATTCCTGATACTTTGCACTGGTTCCAGTGAGAATTCACCCTAACTACTGACCTGCTCTCAGAAATTCAGCTGGGTTTAAACAGCCCCCAGATAAACCTCAAGTTACAGGCTGGGGAAAGATCTGTGTTTGCAGTGCATTCCTTACTGGGAGATATTGCTGTTACTTTAAAATTAAAAATAAGAGCAAGATATACTGAAAAAAATAGAAATAAGTGGGGTGAAAAACTGTTCTTCAGCTGAGACTGAGAATGGAAAATTTCTACCCAAAAGAAGAATATTTCTGGAAATGACAACTCAATGGAAACATAGTTCTCTAATGCATTCACTGTTAAGTGAACATTATTTATATTGCAGGAGAGAAACACAATGTGGCAGAAGTTATTTGGTTGAAAAAAAAATAGAAAATCCATGAGCAGACATTCATCGTTTGCAAGTAGGGAGCCTGGGATACAGATGAGCTAAAGGATGAAGACTCCAGACTCTTGCTCTTGTAATTTGCATTTTGTTGGTATATATAAAATGAAATGAGGTTTATATTTGTTTCAAGCAGAAGTGCTTAGCAGGCATAGGAAAAGCTGTCTGCAACGTTAAGCATATATTCCAAGTTTTCTTGGAACGAGATCATTAGGAAGAAATAGCTCCTCTTTTTCTATTCTTGCTGAGGTAGGATCATGTTCTCTACATTGTTTAATAGCAAGTCTAATGCTACTTTTGAGACTCTTTTGTGGAGAGGCAGCACATTCTCAGCCGTGTGATCCTGCAGTCTGCAGTTGTTTTGGGGTAGGACTTGGATTGCTCCAAGGGGGAGATGCAAATCCCACCTGACTTGGGCTGACTTGTGGGACTGACAGGGGAATTAAATTCTGGGACAAATCTACACAGGGGGTTCATTCTTCCTGCTCTTTATCCTCCCCTCTGGGGCTGCTGGGGTGGTTGGGGCCCTGCAGTGGGGTGGTGCTGCTGCTCCTCAGGCTCTGGGTGGGTTCCTGGCACCCACAGCTCCGAGGATTTTGGTGTGCCAAATTCTGCATGGAGAGTGTGATGGGAAGGTGAGGGAGCTCCCAGTGCTCCTCCTCTTCTCCATCTCAGTAATGTCCTGGTGTGCAAGGGAAGTTTTCTGATACATCCATCCATCCTGCACTCTCTGGGATGATAATCTGGCCAAGCTCCTGCTCAGCTGCTTTTTCAGGTTCACCACCTTTGGAAAGAGCTTTTCCTTTTGCCAGTGGGAAGGGCAGAGGTTTAGGGTTTATATTTTAGCAGTTTGCTGTGAGGTGGCAGATCCTGAACCCTCTTATTGCTGATTTCAGTGGGTTTCAGATCAGTTCCAAAAATCCTTTGGCCATGTTGCAGGACAGATTTCCCAGCTCAGAGCTCCTGTATCCCATAGAATTACTCCCTCAGCAATAAAGACAGCCAGATTGACAGCTAAAATATTTTTTCTCTTTGTAATGACTTTTTAACATTCAAAATTTATGGATCTCTTTATGCCCATAAAACACAGCAAGTCTATCCTCTGTCCCATTCCAGCATCTCTTGCCTAAATTTGAATCCATCACTTTGAAATGATTTCATTGCAGATGGGGTGCATGATGAATAATGGAATATCTTGAACCCTACTAACTTCAAATTAATGCCCTTTACTGCCAAGTAATTACTGTCCCATAAAGGAATCCTTTGTACCTCTGGATGAGGCTTTTTAGTCTCTCATGCCCCAAAGTCCTTTAAACTGTCCCTTTCAAGCTGGTCTGAACCAAAAATATACAAGGACTGTGGGTCCTGATAAGTTTTTAGCCCTTTAATTGGTTTTGTAGAACTGTTGGAGGCTGGGAGTGTGGCTGGAGCACATCTCTGGACGACTTTGTCCTGGACACCAGAGTGATTAGCAAGAGCCCTGTTGCTTTTTAAGGCTCAGCCTGGCAAAATCAGCTCATTCTTGACCCTCCTGGAGCAAAAACCAGATTGTTGTGGTCATCTTTTTTTGCAAATATGTTCTACCTTGTCCTTATGGCTGGGAGTGGGTGCTTCAGGAACATCTCAGGACAGGAATTTTGCTGCTGGAGGGAGAGGAAGAACTCCAGCTCTGGGCTAATGGAACTCCTGTCCTTCTGCCTGCCAGGTTCACCTTTGTTTCTCTGGGCACAAGGATGGAAAATGTGACCCCACCTGTTTAATCAGGGATTTTCAATCTGCTCTCTTCCAGAAAAGCCTTTTCTTCCACTTCACCAGTGCTCTGTGCTTGATCTTGCTGAATTCTAAAATTGCTCTCCTGGCCATAGATGAGGAACTAACTCTGGTGTCCAAGAGAAGCCTAACCAACATGAGTATCTCCCCAGTTTCTGGGATGCTCACTCTGTCTAACAATCAGACTTTTCCCTGTTTTTCCTTTTGTGGTTCTCACCATTAGATTTTCAATTTGTTAATTTTTACAGTGCTGTTCAACCTATTCTGTACAAATCTGAGCTCTGTGATGGGGCTTTTTACACCTTCTTATGGTTTGATACAGAAAGATGATGAGGAGAAAGTCACATAGACAAGTTCCCTTTATCCCACCAGGGCATCTGAGGATGCAGAGGGATGGACAAGTTCTGTGGGGTGACCTGAACCTGTTTGTGGGCTAATGAATCTTCTCCATCATTACCTCATGTTGTAATGACTTCTTGGTGCCAGAATCCTCAAGAAAAATCCACCCCAACCTGAAGGACCATCAGTCTGTGTCATTAAACGGGCCCTGACCCAATCAGCCAGAGCTATTTAAAATTTAAATATAATCTCTCGGGTGTCTGTCTCCTCATGAGTCTCTGGAGGCTGCAAATCTGCCTTAGTTCTTCTGACAGAAGATTTCAAAAAGCTTTAACTCCTTTCTCTCATGCTTAGGATCACGAGTGAGATGGCCCTGACCATCTAAATAAATAAATGTGCTGCTGTTGGGTTATTTCATCTTCATAAGGGCCATTTAACCCCCTTCTGCTTTTTCTGCTGGAGCAAGGGAGCCCTTCAAAGGAAAGGGTCAAGGAACAGGATGCAGAAAATTGATGTCATCCTCAGAGTTGTCCTTGCCAGCCCCCAGCTTGAAATATCTCGGGTGACACTGAAAGACTCCCTGCAGGCTCTGAGGACCAGGATGAATGAGGATCCTTGGATTAGATGATGATGAAGTGCCTGATGAAATGGGATGAATGAGGTGCTGCAGGCAAAACCTGCTCCATTATCACAGCTGACCCCAGGCCAAATTTCCTCCATGTCCCCATCTGTAAAAATGGAAATTTATTGCGTCATGAGTTAAGGGTGAAGTTGTGTCTTAGAAACCTTCTTGCTCTGGAGAGCAGAGAGCACCTTTCTGTTCACAGCTCCTGCCCAAGTAATCATGGGATCATGGGTTGGAAGAAGCCTTAAAACCATCTGGTTCCATCCCCTGCCATGGCAGGGACACCTCCCACTGTCCCAGGTGCTCCCAGCCCTGTCCAGCCTGGCCTTGGGCACTGCCAGGGATCCAGGGGCAGCCCCAGCTGCTCTGGGCACCCTGTGCCAGTGTTTTATCCCCCTCATGATAAAAAACTTCTCCCCAGTATCCCCTTTTAACCTACTCTCTGTCAGTGGGGAGCCATTCCCTCACATCCTGTCACTCCAGGATTTTGGAAACAGTTCCTCTCCATCTTCTGGGCTCCCTTCAGCCGCTGCAAGGCCACACTGAGGTCACCCCAAAGCTTCTCCTCTCCAGGTGAACAATCCCAGCTGCTCTGAAGGCTCAAAATGGTTGGGCCCAGGTGATTTCCTCAATGCTGTGGAACCTGGTTCATCCAGAGGGGCTGGAAAGTGGATTTGGGGATTGTTTTTGATGTCAGGTTATTCAGCTGGGCCTGGTGGCTGGAGATGTCTCTAGTGAGAAGTGACAGGAGCTCTGGTTGTGGGCAGCTGGGTCCAGTGGTGCCAGGCAAGGCTGAGCTTCCTCAGATCAGGCATCTTCTAAAGACAGGGCTCATCTGGGGAAAGATAATATTGTCTTTGCCATTTTAAGGAAAATTTAACTTGAAACCAGCTGGATTTGCAGGTGCTGGTGTTTCACAGGTTTGGGAGTTTGACACCAGGTTGCTCTAAGGCTGTGGGGTCTGGCCAGGCAGAGGCAGCAAAGCTTTCTCAGCTGGGCTGTGACCTTCTCCAGGGGCTGGGCCACCCCAGGTCTCTTTCATCCTCATTTTCTAAACTCTGATGTGTTCATTAAGAGCTGTTTGCTACTTGTTCCAGCCCTTTTTGCTGAACAAAGGGCTCTCCTGAAGGCCAAAGAGCCCATTAAGAGCATACACAGGGAAAAAAGTAACACCATGAAGAAAACATGAGATTTCTTTTTGAATCTCTTAATCCATTTGGTGAAATATGGATGTTTCAAGCCAAAAATGGAGAAGGAAGAAAATTGAAAGTGTTTCATTTTGAAATATATTGCTTTTATGTACTTGAAATGCTTCTTTTGACTTTATGCTTGGAAATAGCACTGATCTAAACCGTAAATAAAAATTAATTAAGTGAGTCAGACACCATAAATCTGTTATCTTCAGGTCAAATGAAATATTTGGTTGGCGTGAGGTGGCTTTTCTCGGATGCTTTTTCCTTGGGAAAGCACAATGTCTGCAAATGGGCTTTCACTGGGGTCCCTGCCCATGGGGCTGGAATAAAATGGACTTTAAGGTCCCTCCCAACCCAAACCATTCTGTGATTCCATAAAATGATTTTCTCCAGTCCATTTGGATCATCCAACTGAAAAGTTTGTTTGCATCATCCAGCTGAAAAGTTCCCTTCTCCAGCTGCAGGTGGCAATGATTATTTTTTTCCTGTTGTTTCTGCACTCAGAGATATGGTTTCCCATCAGGAAAATGTCAGCAATTGGGATTTTCCTTTGCCAGTCTCCTCTGAAACTCATTCCTCCTGGATTAGAAGGGATCTGCCTTGGGAAGATCTTAGACCTGACAGGGAAACACAGCAAAGTTAACAGAGAATCAGGAAATTGAGATTATTTGTAACTGAGATGATTTGAATCCCTGAAAGGGATTCTGGGGAAAAGAAAAGCATGATGTAAAAAAGAAGAAGCTTTTATTCTGCTTATCTGGGCTGTTTTGAAACCTTTTTTTGGGAAGGATGTTGATAGGATGGATGTTGTTTTATGCAAAGCTTTGTTGTGTCTGTGGCCTGTAATTCCAGCAGAAATGCCTGGAATAAGCCCAATTCCTCAGTGCAGCATTTGGGCATTGCTGGTGGCAGGTCCTGGCTGTTAAATTCAGCTGAAAACATCTGAAGGGGCCACTGAAAGAGTTCAGGCCTTAGAAGGAGACAAGAAAGGGATGCTGGAAGGTTATGGATCTCCTGCCAGCATTTTCCTGGAAAACACAGAGCACTACAGGCAGGATTTGTGCAACAAAGACAAGCTTGAGCAGCTTCAAACACAGGAAATCACAAAGGGCTGCAGCCAAGGAGAGGGTGAACCCAAGGCAGACAAGAGTCAGGAAGATGCATCTCCAAGCAAAATTCCCAGGGCTTTGAAGCACAGGTGGCTCTTGCCTCACAGACACCTTTTATTTTCTCTTTTTTCTCATGAAAATGTGTGAAAAAAACCTGACTCTACACTTGCTCTCCACCTGGATGGTGAGACATCCAGGTGGAGAGCATGTAGGAAATGAACTGATTATCTCAAGTTTAAGATGTAGGTGCCCTCATCACCTGCACAGCTCCTGAAAGGTGCCTGTGCTCAGCTGGGGCTGGGCTCTTTCTCCAGCAGCACTGACACAACCAGAGCACACAGCCTCAAGCTGTGCCAAGGGAAATTCAGGTTGGATATCAGGAAAAAGTTTTTTACAGAAGGAGAGATAAAGTTCTGGAATGGCTGCCCAGGGAGGTGGTGGAGTCCCCATGCCTGGGTGTGTTTAACAAAGCCTGGATGTGGCACTGGGTGCCAGGGTTGAGTTGAGGGGTTGGGGCTGGGTTGGACTCGATGATCTTGAAGGTCTCTTCCAACCCAGTGATTCTGTGAATTCTGTTAATTGAATATTGTTAGAAATTTGAGATTTTTTCCACTTTCTTTTTTTTTCTTCCCCCCACAGGCTTTAATCAGTTGTATTCCCCATCCAAGAGTTTCTTGCATTTCACATTGGATATTCCAAAGAGGAGCCATTTCTAGAGCTGTTAAGGTGGCAAAGTGTTTTTTTTATATAGAGAATCATAGATGCTTTGGGTTGGACTTGTTCCACCCCTCCTGCCATGGCAGGGACACCTCCCAGTGTCCCAGGTGCTCCCAGCCCTGTCCAGCCTGGCCTTGGGCACTGCCAGGGATCCAGGGGCAGCCCCAGCTGCTCTGGGCACACACAGTCCCCCTTCCCCTGCACACACCACTGCCTTTGAATGCTTTCTTCCAGTGTTCCTAAATTCATAGCATCTGAAAAGGGCTTTGAATTGAAGTGAATTTCTTGTTACAGTTCTTCAGCAGAAGCAGGGCTCTGTACTGGGTAATCTCACCTTCCATCATCACATCCACAATATTTTAATTTAAGAAATTATTACCTAACATTTCATTTTATGAACCTATTTATCCCCATTTGTAAAGAGCCCTCAGATGATCCAGGCCTGTATTTTACTTGGTCCTATACAAACAGGAATTGGATCTGAAACTAATTAGAGGCTCAATTTCAACCTGTGGGACAGTTATTCATCTCTGGTTTGCCAGACAATCTAACTCCTTTCTCCAGCACAATGACCTCACATCTCGATTTTGGGAATAGGATTCAGAAGAAATTAATCTTTCATGTAAGGCTGTAATTGTTGCATCTCCTCTGGCAGGAAACATTGATTAGCACTGATGGACAATGTGTTAATGGCCTGGAAAAGTGGCTGTGAAGATGCAAGGGTCAAAATCTCATGGAATTAGTGAGCTTAGCCAAGAATTTCGGGAGGTGGGGACCAAACAGACAGGATGGGAACAGGAGGAATCAGTTTTGACAGCCATGGAAAGACAGCTCATGCTATGGAGGGGATAATTTGAGTTTCTGGATGATAAATGCACCCTAAGGGAGTGGTAACTGTGGGGAGAGGGTGAGACATCCAGGTGGAGAGCAAGTAGGAAATGTCCTCAATTCCTGGAAATAGTGAAAATAGTAATAAAATAAGTGAAATTACATTACATTGGGATAAAAAAAGGTCAATATATCAGCAAAAGATCCTTTCCTGAGCTACTCACTGATCCCTGGATCTAATGGAGTTCATGGAAGAGCAATGGAAGTTGTCAGGATGAGGACCAGTAGCACTGGAGCAATATTAATGAAAAATTGAGGGTCAGTTAATGTAAAAGATGCCTAAAAGGGAACATGAGAGATGTAAAAAATAAGAGACAATGGGCCAGTGGATCAGCAGCTCCTTTTCTTTCTTGGGAAGCATGAGGAGAAATATCAGATAATTCTTGAAAAAAAGGAATGAGAAAGCAACCCCACATGGGAAGAAGTGGAATGTTTCAACTCTCAGAGGAGCCAAGGACTTCTCCTGAGTCCTGAGGGTGATTGGAGAGTGGAGCACCTTCCCTGTGAGGAAAGGCTGGGAGAACTTGGGGTTCTTCAGCCTGGAGAAGAGAAACTTCATGGAGACCCAACTGTGGCCTTCCAGTGCCTGAAGGAGCCAACAGGAAAGGTGGAGAGAGACAACAAGGGATGGAGGGACAGGACACAGGGAATGGCTCCCATGCCAGAGGGCAGGGCTGGGTGGGATATTGGAATTAGGAATTGTTCCCTGTGAGGGTGGGCAGGCCCTGGCACAGGTGCCCAGAGCAGCTGGGGCTGCCCCTGGATCCCTGGCAGTGCCCAAGGCCAGGCTGGACAGGGCTGGGAGCACCTGGGACAGTGGGAGGTGTCCCTGCCATGGCAGGGGTGGGATGAGGTGATTTTTAAGGTCCCTTCCAGCCCAGAACATTCCATGGTTCCAGGGTTCCATGGCACTGGCACAACCCAGGGTCTCTGTCTCAGGGTCCCATCAAGGCTGAGGTGTCTGTGATGTCTCCTCAGCCCAGCATCACTGGTGCTGGCATGGCTGTGTCCCACAGCACCTGCAGGCCTGAAAGGGATGAATGTGACACTCTCTGGGATTTCCTGCCTTTACTCCAAGGAATTTGGGCAGGACCACAGCTGAGGATGGATTTCCTCAGACATCTCTCTCTCCAGAAAGTGCCTTGTCACACACAAAATTGACTCCAGAGTGGGGATGGGTTTCAATTTGTGCTAGAGGTGGTGGAAGGTCCAGGGGCTCTGTGGTCTCATCCCAGGCTGGTTATGCCCTTCCTCCTCTGAAGGAATGAGGAGGAAAAGGTGTTCAGTGCTGTCACCATGACATTTTATGGAAAACCCCTTCGCCAGGATTTTTCTCCTGAGAAGCCTCAGAAAAGAAATGTAAACAATAATTATCTGATTGCTTGGATCGTGGCCTGAAGGTTGCTTACCAACAGGTGCATCTTTGATTGGTTCCATGTGAATTGTTTTTAATTAATGACCAATCCCAGTCCAGCTGTGTCAGACTCTCTGGTTAGTCATGGGTTTTTGTAATCATTGATGATTACAATGATGTTGCCACCTTTCTCTCCACAGAGAAAAGCAAGGCACAATTCTTTCCAAGGATTTCTGAGCTTCACATTCTCTGAACCTCAGAGAAAGGGAAAACACAATTCTTATCACTTCCTGTGCCTGTGTTGTGCCAAAGCAAATTGCAATGTGGAGATTGTTTACCCAAAGTGAGGATGTTTTGTTTCCTTGGCCTATCAGGGCCAGGTGTGTGTGTTGGGACTGTTGGGTGACAGCCACGAGATTCAGTGCAGTGTGAGCAGGTGTGTGCAGAGTGAGTGCTTGGCAGATTCAGTTTAGATGAAATGTATATAGTATAGTATAATAAAGTGATTTATTAGCCTTCTGATGATGGAGTCAGATGCATCATTCTCTCTCCCTCACCAATGTCCGAGTCGCCTTTGATTTACAATATCCTGATGTCTCCTTTCTCTTTCTTTAGTATAGTTTTAAGATAGCATTTTCTTTTAATAGAATATCATAAAATAATAAATCAGCCTTCTGAGAACTTGGAGTCAATCCTCATCTCTCCCCTTGTCCTGGGGACCCTCCCAACACCACAACACGGAGCCTGTGGGTGCCTGCTGGGGCTATGCAGGGCCAGGCAGCACCACGGGGATGCTTCCAGAGAGGGCTGGTGGTGGCTGGGGTGGAACCTGCCTGAGGCCACAAACACAGCCCAGGGGGAGTGGGGAATGTCCCCAGCAGGGCAGAGCTGCTCTGGGAGTGCCCCTCTCCCACCTGGCCCAGAGGGGCTGGGCTCTGCTCGCTGTCACGTTGGAAGGAACTGGGAGAGCCGCTTCCCCCAGTTCCCTGCCTGGTTTCTATGGTGATGTTGCACTCAGCTGTGCTCAGCAGGTCTGGGTTTATTTCCCTGCAGATGAAACAGCCTGTGCTGATACACTGCAATCCCTGGGCTCTGGGACCTGGCAACAAGTCAGCCCTGGTGCCACTGAGCTGGAAGGGCTCTGGGGGGAAGGTTTTTCATGCTGGATTTGGCAATGGGTGGGATTAGCTGCTAAAATAATATTTGGATTGTTGGTTGGGGCTGTTTGCTGCCCTGAGGCTGGAAGGCTGGGGTGCACATGGAAATGTGCATTCTCCTGCTCCTCCTCCAGGCTCCCTGGTGCAGAAAGCTCAGGGACAGCCAGCTCGGGCTTGGCTGGGATGCAGTGCCTGGTGTGGGAGGGAAACGTGTGAGAGAAGGTGCTGGAAGCCGTGGGAAAGGGGCTGTGCTGGGGGTGTTCAGGCTGGAGCTGTGTGCACTCCAGGTGAGTAATTCACACCCGCTCCCTCCACGAAGGAGCTGCTGCAGTTCCCATCCCCTCTGCACCTCGGGGGTCTCTGGAAGCAGCCCCAGCTGAGTTCTCCTCCTTTCTCCAAGGCCTGATGGCTCTGGGTGCTGCTGAGGGAAGGAGATGCAGGTGATGGATGGCTCCTCATGTGCATGGGGGATGTGGAGTCGCTTCTTGCTGCTCCTGGGGCTGGACACCTTCCCTTCTGTTGGCTCACATGGCTACAGCTCATCCCTGCCCAGGAGCTGCCAGCCAGGGGCATCCCTGAGGGTCCTGTCCATCACTCAGGCCCCAGAGAGCAAGGCTCAGTCCCACTGCTGGGCTGTGCAGCAGCTCAGCTCTCACTGGGGTCTTATCTGGGGACAGAGATGTTTTCTTTAGCTTTCTCCAAAGAAAACAAGGTTCCAAACCTGGCTTTTGCTGTGACAGGAGGGGTCTCTTCCTTTTGCTGTGTGCAGAGCTTTGATCCTGCCACACTCCAAGATGTGTTTGCTGAGGTTCCCCCACCTGAGTTGTGCTTGTGTATTTACTGCAGAGGGAAAAGAAATAAACCCGGGGAGAAAATGGGACCCCCCAACCCAGCAAACCAGGCTGTGGCCTTTGAAAGGACCTGAACAGTGAGTTATTTTAATGATTTAGCATATTTTTCTGCAGCTGGGGGACCTGGGGGCAAGAGATGGACTGGGAATATTGCAGTAGAAATCATTGCAAAGAGTGATGCTGCTCCTCTGAGCAGGAGAAATGGGGCAGGCAGTCCCAAATGCTGGGGCTGTGTCCTGGGAACCCTGCAATCCCAAATGCTGGGGCTGTGTGTGTCCTGTGTGTATCCTGGGAACCCTGCAGTCCCAAATGCTGGGGCTGTGTGTGTCCTGTGTGTGTCCTGGGGACCCTGCAGTCCCAAATGCTGGTGTCCTGCAGTGCCTGCTGGAGCTGGCAGTGCCAACAGCCCCTGAGCCACCCCACCCTGGTGATTCTTGTGCTCCCAGCTCAGTCGGTGTCACTGTCACCTCTCCCACCATGCTCCAGGGCTGGGTTCCCGTCCTGGGCAGCCTTGGGGACCCTGGGGGTGCTGCCTGTGTGAGGAAGAGGAGGGTGCTGTGTGTGAGGAAGAGGAGGGTGCTGTGAGTGAGGAAGGGCAAAGTGCTGTGAGAGAGGAAGAGGGAGATGCTGCCTGTATGTGAGGAAGAGGAGGGTGCTGTGTGTGAGGAAGGGCACGGTGCTGTGAGTGAGGAAGAGGAGAGTGCTGTGAGTGAGGAAGGGCAGAGTGCTGTGAGAGAGGAAGAGGAGGGTGCTGTGAGTGAGGAAGAGGAGGGTGCTGTGAGTGAGGAAGGGCAGAGTGCTGTGAGTGAGGAAGAGGAGGGTGCTGTGAGTGAGGAAGGGCAGAGTGCTGTGAGAGAGGAAGGGCAGAGTGCTGTGAGTGAGGAAGGGCAGAGTGCTGTGAGTGAGGAAGAGGAGGGTGCTGTGAGTGAGGAAGAGGAGGGTGCTGTGAGAGAGGAAGAGGAGGGTGCTGTGAGTGAGGAAGAGGAGGGTGCTGTGAGTGAGGAAGGGCAGAGTGCTGTGAGAGAGGAAGGGCAGAGTGCTGTGAGTGAGGAAGGGCAGAGTGCTGTGTGTGAGGAAGGGCAGAGTGCTGTGAGTGAGGAAGAGGAGGGTGCTGTGAGTGAGGAAGGGCAGAGTGCTGTGAGTGAGGAAGGGCAGAGTGCTGTGTGTGAGGAAGAGGAGGGTGCTGTGAGAGAGGAAGGGCAGAGTGCTGTGAGAGAGGAAGAGGAGGGTGCTGTGAGTGAGGAAGAGGAGGGTGCTGTGAGAGAGGAAGAGGAGGGTGCTGTGAGTGAGGAAGGGCAGAGTGCTGTGAGTGAGGAAGAGGAGGGTGCTGTGAGAGAGGAAGAGGAGGGTGCTGTGAGAGAGGAAGAGGAGGGTGCTGTGAGTGAGGAAGGGCAGAGTGCTGTGAGAGAGGAAGAGGCTGCTCTGAGGCTCCCACAGCCCCTGTGCCTGCGCAGGCAGCGGGCGGCTCCCGCAGGCTCCCGCACGGTGACGGTGACGCAGGTCCTTGGCTGCCTCCCTGCCTCACTTCACACCTCTCCCAGGCACGGCTGAGCTCAGCAGTGGCATTTGAACATCCCCAGCATTGCCACAGCTCCGGGCTGACGCTTCCAGCACATTCCATTCCCTCGCAAAGGGCCGCGGGTTGGAGCAGACCTGTGAAAGCAAGGCAGGGTTTCACTTGGGAAGCTGCAAATTTAAGCTCATCCCAGAGCCCTCCTGGAGCTGCTGCCCACATCCCACACTCTGAGGGTGGAGCATCGTCTCCAAAGCAAGGGCTCAGCCACCTGTGATCAACCCTCAGCTCCTTGGCCAGGTTGGCAGCAGGGACCTGGTGCCAGAGAGGTGACAGTGACACCGACTGAGCTGGGAGCACAAGAATCACCAGGGTGGGGTGGCTCAGGGGCTGTTGGCACTGCCAGCTCCAGCAGGCACTGCAGGGCCCCAGCATTTGGGACTGCAGGGTCTCCAGGGCACAGCCCCAGCATTTGGGACTGCAGGGTCTCCAGGGCACAACCCCAGCATTTGAGATTGCAGAGTTCCCAGTCCCCAGGGCACTCACAGCCCCAGCATTTGGGATTCCAGGGTCCCCAGGCCACAGATTCACCATTTGGGATTGCAGGGCCCCAGGGCCCAGCCCCAGCATTTGGGATTGAAGGGTCCCTGATCCTCCAGGCTGGAGAAGGGATTGAGGAAAAACCACCCCTGTTTCTGCAGGGCTCAGAGCCAGCTTGGAATGAATATTAAGGAGAAAGCACAGCACATCTTGAGGAAGCTCCTGAACCAGGGCAGCTCCCTGAATGTCTGGGTTCCATATGGGCAGGATGAGGGTGGGCAGGCCCTGGCACAGGGTGCCCAGAGCAGCTGGAGCTGCCCCTGGATCCCTGGCAGTGCCCAAGGCCAGGCTGGACAGGGCTGGAAGCACCTGGGACAGTGGGAGGTGTCCCTGCCATGGCAGGGCTGGGATGGGAAGAGTTTTAAGGTCCCTTTCAACACAAACCATTCTGTGATTCCATTGATCTTGTTCCTCTATGTTTTCAAGACAAAAACACTGTCTTGGAGCCAAGCTGAGGATATTGATGTAGCAGGGGGTGCTGGCCAGTTCATGAAACCTCCTCACTTTAGTGCAGGTCTCCAGGACCCCGAGCACTGCCCACCTCCACATTTCCAGAGGAAAGTTCAGCAGGGTTATGGTTATAGCCAGTAAGAACTCCAGACAAGTGACCTGTGCTGCAGCTAATTGTGCAGCTTTGGTTTATTTTTGTCCACCCCAGACTAACAGCTTGTATGTCTGACAGAAGCTTGCTTTTTCCTTTTCCCTTCCAGTGAAGGATTATTAATAGATGAGGCTTCAACAAAGCAAAGACCATTTGAGAAATAAGATGGGACACTTGCTCTACAGTGGAAAGGAAAAAAAACAACAGCACACACCCACATGAAACATTCTTTTCTTTTTAAAGCACATTGACAATGAAGGCCTCTCTCCTTTGGGAGGCATTTGTATTCCCCAGAGTTCATGATTCAGCCAGCATTCCTGCCCTCTTCAAATAGATACAAATCTCAAGGACTTTTTTCCCCCCCTTATTGTGCTTGAATGATTTTAACTCAGGTCAGATTCTGACTTGCAAAAGACTGGGCTTGAGCATCATCTCCTTTTATTGCTCCTATCTGAGACTTTGTGGTCTCTCTTCAGGCTCAAAATAAAATGGGACTAAACATAATAAAATCTCATGCTGCAGGGCAAAATATAATTACCTGAAGGGAGCAGGGAGAAATTGTTTTTCTTTTGTGAATAGCTCTGATTAATACAAAGTGGGCTGATGAGGGTATTTCTGACAAGCAGTTATGGGCCATCACTGGAAATGGACTCTGTGTGCCAAAGGTCTTTGCTGCTGATACACTGAAGGCTCATTTCAGGGGGCTTGGGAGGTGGATTGGGAGAAATAAAGGAACTTTAGGCTCTGGGAGGCTTTTGGATGCAGAGCTGGAGGAGCACTTTTCAGCAGTGCAGCACAAAGTGTGAGTGGAGAAGGAAAGGAGAAGCTCAAAGTGTCTGTGGAGAGGGAAGGTGCTGCCTCCACCCAGGTGCTGAGCCATGCCCAGGGTGCCACCACCCATGGGATGCTGCTTCCTGGTCACACATCCTGCCTGGCCACCTGTGGGACCCAAGGGATGTCTTTGTCCTCAAATCATTCCCCTGTGGTGTTTTAACAGCCCTTCCTTCAGCTCAACAATCAGTCTGCAAATCAGGGCAGAATTTATTTTGTCCATGCAGCACCTGCCTATTTCCTCAGGGATCCTGGTGAAAGATCCCTGAAAATGGAAAATGTCTGAGAGTGTGGGGAGCACTGATGGAGAAGTGAGACATGACTGAGTTCAGCAGGAGGGGTTGTGTTTGAAAGCCTTGAGACACCTTTGGCTCAGCTATCAGGTGAGGAATGGCCTGGAGCTGATCTTCTCCAGGTGGCTCAAACCTCCCTGGAATCCTGGGACCAGGGTGGTGGGGGATAGAATGTAAGAAAATAAAGATAGTGCAGAAGGTAATCCCACACCTGAGGAGTTGCAGCTGTACTAATCCCCAAAGAGTAGGAACAGGCCTGCTCTTAACAGGCCACAGCTGTGTCCAATGAGAAGAAGAGTGCTACAAAAGAGTAGGTTAGCTGGGTGAGGAGAGAGTTGGAGTTTGTTGGTTGTGCTGTGAGGAGCTGCCCATGAGAAACCACCAAGAAGGTATGGAACATTTGCAATAAGATGATAACATCAGGAGAGGGAGGGGAAGGTTGAAAGAGGCAGAGGAGGAGCAGCTTCTGCCCTGATTCCAAAGACAGAGCTGATGCTGGTTGAGCTGGGCACAAAGGGTGAGACCTGGCATCACCTCTGAGGCTGGAGATGTGTTTGCTCCTGAATTCTCCTCCCTGAGAAAAGCAGGGACCAGCAGCTATCTGCTTGAAGTCTTTCACTGTTGTGTCTATTGAGAATGGAGGTTTTTAGGGGTTTTTTACATGTCCTTTGCATTGAAAAGTCTGCTTGGGTGGGGTGTGGGCCATGGGGAGTGTGCTGTGTGTGCTGTGGGAGGTGCCCAGTTTTTAACTCAGATGATGCTGTAGCACCCCTTTGAGACTGGCTCTTGTTTTCCCACAGATGGGATTGCTGGATTGACAGGGAAAGCTGATGAGGCTTCTTTGGAAAAAGAAAAAAAAAGGCTCTGCTGTTATCCTTAAAGGTGGGCTGTGAAATCCATGTGCTCCAGGATGCAGGGAAGGCAGCCAGGTCTTTCTGCTGAGTTTGAGCCTTTTAAAGACCTTTCCTCCTGAGTTAAACCAAACAAGAACTTTATTTCCTTGGAGAACCAGAGTTTCACTTGTAATTTAGGAGTGTGTCTTGGAGAGATTCAACCCCACATCAAGTCCTTCTTGCTTTGCTCTGTAGCTGCATCTTTAATGATAATTTAGTGAGCCAGCCCTAATTTTCCTGTTTGTGTGGTGCAAGTGAAAATCAAATTGCCACAAGAGCAGGTTTATATAACCCCCTCTGGCCTGCTGGGCTCTATCCTGTTGGCTGCAGGTAATTGGTGGCTCTGTTGCCATTAAAATGTTAAAAAGCCTCGAATAAAGTGATAGAAACTGTTACAGTTTTGGAACTCAGCTCTGAAATGCACAGCAAATAAGAAATATAACCTCTCCAAAAGTCCTGTTAGCTCTCCATGTGAAATATGGAGATCTGCTGAGATTCCAACTGTTTTGCCAGAAATATGGCACCAAAACTAAAAACCTGTGGGCTATATGAGGACATGCACAAACAAGAAAGGTATGGAGCAGGGACCATGTGATTCATAACTTGGCCAAGTTGGTTTTTTTTCTTGGAGTTAAATCCTTAATCTTATTAAAATTTTATTTATAAAGTACCTTCTTGGAGGCACTTAAGGTGTTGCACAAGCTATAAAAATGCACTAATAAAGAAAATAGCCCCATAAAAAAGCACAGAAATGAAAGGTATTAAAATGGTGCTATCATACAGACAGCAGCTATTACAAGTCATATATTGATGTCAAAATTGTCCCTCCTTATGTTGTAAAGATTAATAATTTGCCACTGGGAGCTCAGGTACCATGGTGACAGGGCCAGGGTTAGACTCTGAGGAGAACAGAAGAGATGGAAAAGTTGAAGGCAAAGCAGAGGATGCTTTGTTGGCCTTGGGAAGTGGGGAATGCCAGCCTGGATCAGAGCAGGGCCTGGGGGACAGGAGGAGAATTGGTTCCCCCTGGGCTTTAGCCTGGAGTTTTAACAACCAGAGCAACCTGGGAGAGTGGAAGGTGTCCCTGCTCATGGCAGGGGGTGGAAGGAGAGGATTTTTAATGTCCCTTCCAACCCAAACCATTCTGGGATTCTGTGCACACAAAATCCTGTCCAGTGAATGCAGAGAAATCATCTTGGTGTTTGTCTTCAACTGGGCTCTCGTGGCTTTGTGCTTATTTAGAGGTAGACAATCTGCATCCCCCACTCATCTTTTGCTGTTCCTGTCTGTTCCCATCCTGCAGAGTTTCTGGGCCAGGGCGTTCCCAACCTGTGGCTCCTCAGGTTGGGATAAAGCAGCCCTGAGTGGTGGCAGGGACGTGCTGGGTGTAGGAGGTTAAAGACTGCACGAAAAGTGACTGATCCAGCTCCCTCTGCTGAGCCTGGAGACAGCCCCCACTATTGTTCAACACTGGTGCTCAGCAAATCGTGCCTTTTGTAAGAAAAGTGGGTTTTTTAATCAGTGGCAATTGCTATGTGAGCTCTCAGAAAGAGGAGCAAAACATACCCCCGCTTCCCTCCCCACCCCCGCTCGCAGCCCCCAGTTTATTCTGCCTGCTCTATTTTTGCCTTCCCAGAGTTACTGGGAGATACAAGATTAGCAACTGATCATTTATGCTGATTTTCCAAGCGCTGAGATGTCTTTCATTAAAACTGTCATTCAAGGGAAAACGTTCAATCGCGCGCTCGCGCTACAACTCCGCGCCGGGGTGGGGACATCTGGGTGCTGCTGCCTGGCAATTTGCTTTGTCTTGGGAGAAAGGGATGGGCCTGGGCTCCAAGCTGTGTTTGATTCCATCCCTGGTGCTCCCAGAGAAGCTGAGGTGTGGCTGCAGGAGCTGGGTTTTGTGTGATCCTTGCTTTTATCCAGCCCCAGGTGAAGGTTCAATCGCGCGCTCGCGCTACAACTCCGTGTGCCGCCCCTACCCACGGGGTGGGGACATCTGGGTGCTGCTGCCTGGAAATTTGCTTTGTCTTGGAAGAAAGATATTGTGGGAATCCACAAAATCAGAGGGTTTTGGGAAAGCTGCAAAAGGCAGGCTCTGGAGGCAGTAGAACTGTGATTAGAGCTAAGCAGCAGCCATGAGATTGGTCAGCAGAAAAATTATTTAAACTGTGGGAAAGCAAGGACAAATAGAACAATGATCTGTGTATTAATGCTTGTCTAGAGTAACTCTAAGCTACAGAAAAGTTTATCTAGCAAGATATTAGGAAGGTTGAAACTTAATGGAGCTCTGTGTGTTGTGTTTTAAGGCTCACAAGCAGGTATACTCAAAATAAGCAAGCATTGTTTAACCAAAGGTACCTGTGCTTATAGTGGTTGGAGAGAACTACTGTCAATGTGCTTTTGCTTTGTGTGATTGGTCAAAAAATTTACTTTTTAAGTTGTAACATTAAATTCTTGGTCTGCTGCCTGGGATGTGAGCTGCTGGCATCTTCTTATTGTCGCAATCATGTAATGAGACTGATGCTGAAAAATAAAACAGCTCAAGGCACGTTCCACAGTGGTCCCATCTCATTCATGATTTGCAAATGGCCCTCTGCCAGCATCAGATATGGGCCTGGGGTCCAAGCTGTGTTTGATTCCATCCCTGGTGCTCCCTGGAAAGCTGAGGTGAGGCTGGGTTTTGTGTGTTCCTTGCTTTCATCCAGCCCTAGTGAAGGTGCTCGCGTGGCCTCAGGAGAGCAAGGCCTTGTTTATCAGCTGCATCTGCCTCCTAAGGCTGTGGAAAAGCTTCCCAGCCTCTGAATTAGAGGCACTTATGGTCTGAGGCTGGGGGTGAGCCTGTCTCCAGGATGGAGGTGGGCTGGAGATGTGCCAGCTCTGGAAAAGCTTTCAGGGCTCCCCCGGGGCACTGCAGCAGCTGGGGATGGGAGGCTGGGAAGGATCTGCCTCCAGCTGCTCCGTGCCAGGCCAGGAATTCTGCTCCTGCTCCCTGGCACCTGGATTTGCTGAAGGTGTTTCTGTGCATGCCTTTGATATCTCATGGCTCTGATACCCCAGCAGGCTCCCAGCCAGCTCCCCCTGCCCTTCCAGGCTCCAACACTGGGCTTGGACATGGGATAATTGGGCCCAGCCTGTGATCACCTCTGTTATTATTCCCTTTGTCACCACAGGCAGCATCCAGCGTGCAGAGGCTGCTGCCTTTCCCCACCCCACCACCCATTGCTTCTCTCCACCAGCTCCATTTTGATCCAGGGCACTCCTGGCACTTGTAGCATTACCTACCCAGGCTTTGATGTGCAGAGACTGAAGTATGTTAGAGGCAGCATAAAAATTGCATGTAATTATCCTTGGTCTGGTTCTATGGGAACAGGGAAACATCAATATTGATGGGTGAGAGCATTTATGTTTTATGTGTGAGCATATATCTCCTCTCCTCCATATTCAGCAGGCAGTTTTTGATCCCTGCCAGTGTGCTGCACCATTAGAGCTGCTCTTGTGCTGGTTCCTGTCCCCCTGGGGCTGGGCACCGAGTGCTGAGGTTCCTGCAGAGCTCATTACAGTGGCTGGAGCCCAGCCCTGGGGGATCTGCAGCTGGGAGCAGGGTGACAGCTCCCCAAAGTGTCTCTGAGTTCCTCCCTGGCTCTACTTCTGCACCACTGCTGCCACACATGAATAATTCAGGCTGGGAGATGGAAGGGGGAGGATGAGTGCTCTCAGGGCTGGGAGCAGGGCAGTGGTGACAGCCCTGTTGTACATGGGCTGGGCCAGGCTCTGGGGTGAGTTTGGGGTTTGTCCCCTGGTGCACAGAGGGCAGGGCTGTCCTGGAGAAACCTGAATTCTTTCCTCCCCCCTGAGAATGGAGGGGTCTTGGAATCTCTGCTGGTCAGGATGACCCCAAGATGGGTTAAAAAGTCTCTTTTCCCAGCCCAGTGCTCAAAGAAGGAGTCAGAGCTCTTCATTTCTCAGTCTCAAGGTTGTTTATTGTTCCTTATCTATAAAATATTTTCTCCTGTCCAGCTGAGGTCCACTCAGCAGGACAGTTCCAGGCACTCTGCCTGCCCCTGGGGTGGTGTTATGTCTTTATACTAAAAACTACATTTACATTATTTACAATTATTTTCCAATACCCATCACCTGTGTTAGACAGTGAGCTTCTGCTGTAAACCAATCTAAAAGTGCCAACATCATAGCAGAAGATGGAGGCCAAGAAGAAGAAGGAGAAAGGCTGGACACACCCAGTTCCCTCCATCTTACCCCCTGAATCCCCATTCTAAAACCCCCAAAATCTACTTTTCCACCCCATGATAAATTCACTGTCATTCTACTTAAACTGTTGTGGCTTGTAATCCTTCATATAAAGGTTGGTAATTGTTTTTTCCAAGGGCTAAATCAAAGGCACAGGGGTCTTGGGCTCTGTGCCAGGGTCTCTGAGCCCCCTGGGCAGGGTCTCCAGCCCTCCAGGGCAGCCAGAGGAATTTCCTGGGTTCCCACAGAGGGGATGTGCTGCAGCAGGAGGGTGGGTGGTGCAGGGAGGGGATGGTGATGCTCAGCAGTGTTTGGGCACACAACACCCACATGGGAGAGAATTCTCCTCCACTCTGGTCCTCCCTGACTTGACCTAAAATCCCAGCCAGGACCAGGAATTTCCCTCCTCAATTTCCCTTCTGCACCCAATTCCTGCTCCTGCTCTGGGTTTTCTTTCCCATGGGGATTGTGTTTGGACCATGTTGCTTACCAGGCAGTAGCACTTGAGGAATTTGTGCCCTGGATGTCTTTAAGGGGCTGTTCCTTAAGAGGAGTGTGCTGGGAAAACCCAGGGGAAGCATTTGGCCAGGAATGGGGTTATTGGGTGAGATGCTGCAGCACTCTGGGTCACCCCCAGTTTCTGATGTGACCCTTGGGGTGTGTGTGCAGGGCCAGGGGTTGGACAGGGTGACCCTGGTGGGTCCCTTCCAGCTCAGGGCACTGTGTGGGGACAGGCCAGGGGCAGCAGCCGTGGTGTGGGCTGTGCAGGGTGGGACCTTTCCATGCCCAGTGGGGTTTGCTCTGAACCAGAGCTCAGGAATGAGCCCAGACAAGGCTTTTGAGGGGGTTAAATGGCAAAGAGCCACACAGCAGAGGGACACTGTGGGACAGTGGTGTCATCCCCTTTGGGACAGAGCAGCAGGGGCAGTGGGATCTGTCTGTCTGCTCCCAGCCCTGCCCCAAAGCAGGGCACCCTCAGGCCTCCAAAGCCCCAAACTTCTGCAGCTTCCACAAACCTGGATCCTGAATCCTGTGTGCATTGCTGAAATCCATCCAGCACATGGAAAACAGACTAGGGCTTCTGGATGGGGCAGGAGAGAGACAAACTGGTGATGCTACAGGATCTGAGGATGGAGCATCAGAGGCTCTGAGGCTGTGGGATGGTTTTTGGGGTGTCAGTTTAGGGACTGTGTTCCTGTTGGTGTTTTCTGGTGCTTTGGGATAAAGAAAACATTCCAGCTGTGCTGTGAAGACATCTATGTCCCCCCAGAGGTCGTGCCTAGCCCATGTTTCTGGTCCTGGGGTATCAGTGCTGATGATTCCAGGTGTGCCCAAGGCTCCAGTGCCTGTTGTGCTCAGCCCTGGGAGCAGAGCCCTGCAGCTGCCTCCTCCTGCCCCTCCCAGGAGTGGCTGGCTGGGCAATGTCACTGCCCTGCTGTTTGTAGCTGTGAATGGCTTCTCCCAAGGGGAGCTGCCTTTTTGCTCATCCTGCATCAAAATGGGTTTCCTGCCCAGAGATGGAGGAAACCAGAGCACCAGCAAGCCAGAGAAACACTCCCTCCTAGTCACTGTGGGAAGTATAATCCTCCTTATGTATGGGGAAAAAATGACATTTTCCTGCTGCTTTGTTCCTGTGGTCACTTAAGAAACCATCCTTTGGATGAGATACCTGCACAATTTTGGTCCCTGTAGTAAATCCTGTGCAGTACAGAATCACAGGATGCTCAGAGTGGGAAGGGACCCACAGGGACCATCCAGTCCCACCCCCAGCCCAGCAATCCCACCCTGTGCATCCCTGAGAGTGCTGTCACAACACTCCTGGAGCTCTGGCAGCCTTGGGAGTGCCAACAGTAGATTCTGTCATAGTACCTAATACCTAAATACTCATATTATAGTATCTATTAAGTAGTGTGTATATATAGAATATTTTATACAGCATCTACAGAACATGGTACTCATCAGGCTGTCAGTGTCAGCTCTTTTTTAGTTTTAATTTTCTCCCAATTACAACCAAGAAACCCTTTTTTAGCAGTTTGTTCCCTTGGTTGAAATGAGCTGCTTTGATGAGGAGACTCCATTCTGCTTCAAAGTGAGGTTGGGTTGTTGTAAATTGAGTTCCTGGGGGCTGCTCACAGTGAGTGAGAGTTGAGGATGGAAGTTTTACTCTCCAGGTAAACACTGGATCTTCACTGGCCACTGTGACATCTCTCCTGGAGTGTGTTGGTTCACAGTGACATTTCCAAGCAAAATCAACTCCATCAATTTCACTGCTGTTTCAAAAGTACAAAATTTTTAATGTTGGACTTTGTGTGTTGAGTGTGCTCCCCCTGTTTCATGGGAAGATGGTGGACACTTGGGTGAGTGCCCTCCAGAGCTTCTCTCTGCTATCCCTGCTTTGATGGAGTCCTGTACTCCCCAGTCCAATCTAATTACAAACAGGCTGGTCTTGAATAAATATTATTTTTGATTTTTAAAACAGCCTTTCTTTGCCCAAATGCATTGTTTTAAAGAATATTACAGCTGGTATTTTTCTGAGTTGTTAGAATCTCTAAAGAATTTTTTTTTTTTTTGCTTTAAAAGCAAGAGCCAGCTACCCACAGCTTTTATTTCCAGCATATTGTAGCTTCTCAGTGCAATTAGAAGCAGTCTCTGTTGCAATGCACTCATTTAGACTCTGACCTAGGGCTGAGATTAAACAACTCCTTTGCAAGTTTGTCCCTGTGTTGGCACATTTGATGCATTGCTGATCCAATTAAGTTTTCACACAATGGCTGTATTGTTACTGCAGGACTTCTTTGTTTATTAACCTTTCTTGGGGAGAAATTCCTTCCCTAACCTTCAGCAGACTGGACATATGTTAATGTCCCACAACGGGGAAGGAGCAGAGTCAGGAGGAGGGGAGGTGACACAGCTCTACAGGGCTCAGGTGAGGGGAGTCAGCACTTTGTGGGCTGGAGCAAAATTAAGGGTTCCAGCTGGTAATAGAAATATCTTTTACCCATCTGTTCTTCCATTGAAGCTTTCTGTGTCGGGTGGTTTCTGCAACCTCGAATCCCCTGTGTTTTTGTGGAAATGGATTTTGCTCTCTGGGCTGTCCCTGCTGGCATTTCACCCCAGCTGTGTTTGGGCTCTGCTACTGCAGCCTGATGGAAGCACAGAGAGGTTTGGGTGGAAATAGAACTTAAAATGTCCCCAGTCCCACCCCTGCCATGGGCAGGGACACCTTCCACCATCCCAGGTGGCTCCAGCCTGGCCTTGGGCACTGCCAGGGATCCAGGGGCAGCCCCAGCTGCTCTGGGCACCCTGTGCCAGGGCCTGCCCACCCTCACAGCAATTAATGCCTCTTAATCACTTGTAATGCTCTTTCTGCTCCTTCACTGACTCATGTCTGATGTGTAGTGCCAGGATTTTGGCTATGGGAAGTTTGTAGGATCACTCTCTGTGAGTTCTTTTAGTATCCAGCAACACAATTACAATGAGCCCTCCAAGTGCAGGCACAAAATCCTCTGATTTTTGTTTCCTGACACTGCTTTTCCCATGCAAATTGTGGCAGAGTAAGAAGTAAACCTGTTGTAGAATATTAGTGAAGCAAAGCCTCCTCTTTCAGTGCCACAGGAACAGCAGCAGGAAGGGATTTCAGGTAACTCAAGCATCTCTTTATTGTAATTCCTGTGCTCTGGGTCTCTGCTCTAAGTCCAACGCATCAGCTTGACTGTCCCTACCAGTGAAACATTAATGACACATTCAAGCCAGGATTTATTCCTGGGTTACAATGCATGCTTGCCTTGGATGCTTGGATCAGGCCCTGCACAAACATGAACAGTAAAATTTTGCTTTCCATGAGTTTAAACAAACCCCAGACTCATTTCCTCTTGGTTCTGTCCTGCAGCCCAAGTTCTCTGACCCTTTTCTTTTGTCCTACTATGTCATAGTTGAGATGGTCACAACACAAAGCAACACACTTCATTTTCAGAAGGCTTCAAACTGCTTTCATTCTAGCCTGCATGCTTTTTATACATCCTTACAAACTCATCAGTTTGCACTTTACTCATTGGTCACAGAGACAAACAAAGTGCTCATTGGAACAGGCAGTTGCAGGTTTCTCTTATTTCTCCTTCTTTCTTTCTTGGTTTCTGTGTCAATGACCTTGGTAGAAAATTCTTCCAGAGGTGAATGTGGATCCTCTTATCAAACTTCTCTCTGGCTCTAAGAAATTGCTGTAAAACCTCTCCCACACTACTCCATCAGCTGGAGCAGCTGGGGACACCTCAGGCTGTGCAGCTGATTTCCTTGCTCAGGTGTTTGCAACCCTGCCTCAACCCCTTCAGGAGGTCAGGATGTGAGGAGCAGCCTGGCTCAGAGCAAGCTGTGGTGAAGGGTGTTTGACTCTCAGGGAGCTGCCCCTGACAAGGAACAAAAGCAAATGGCTGCTTTAGGCTTTACCCCAGTGCTTGCTGTGCTTTGGCTGCTCTCCTTTGGAATTGGCACCTGGTGTGTCCACAGCACTCTTGGAGAGCAGGCAGAGCTCCCTCAGAGATGAAAAACCTTGGAAGGGGCTGGAAAAGAGCAAGGCCTGCTCCTAAACTCAACACCTGGTTCTGTTCCATCATTTAAAGGGAATTTTCTTTCCTCTAGTGACCTGTTAAAGTATTGATTATTCATTCCAGCATCCTAGCTCCACTGGCCATCTGTTGGGCAGCTGAGGAAGAGGAGATATCTTCAAACAGCTTGGGCACCCTTGGCAATCCAACAGCTCCAACAGCAGACAGGCAGCAGCATCCCATTCCCTTCCTTTGGATGTTCAGCAGCCACAGCTCTTCCACAACATCCCAAGAGCACAGCCAACCCCACCTGGAGGGGTTCTGTGCCTCTTGAGGACCTCCAGTTCTCCCAGCACTGCCCTATATTTTTTTAATGCCTTAGATATTTTTAGCTGTTGAGCGACAAATTTAGTTAATGCATTCAGCTCTGACGTCAAAGGCAGAGCCAGTGGGTAGCTGGAATAGCTAACATTTTATTTAATCATCTTGCTAAGCAAATTTTTTCCCTTCCTTTCCTTTTCTAGAGGATCTAGAAAGGCAGTTCAAGCTGGGCCAGACTGTGACTACATGGGAAGTTGGTTTGTTTTGGTCTCCATGAGAAGCCTCATTCCCCACCTTGTTGCTCTTCAGGCAATGGGTTTTGTTGGAAGAGTGAGGCTGAGATGCTTTGCTGTGGGTCTGACATCATCAAAAGGTCGTTGTTGATAACTGGCCCAGTTGTGTTTGTTCCTTTTTGGGCCTGGTCCGTGGGGGAGGTGAATTACAGAGCAATTACTGAGTTCTTATTTTGCTCCCTGGTTCATTTGTCCCTTCCTGAATCAGCCAGTGCTGGGTTGAACCATCAACTGTGTCCTGTCCCAGGACATGAGACTTGTGGAGAGCTGGTGTGGGAATTAATCCAAGGAATAACTGTACAAAACCCACCCTTCATGAGCACCAAAATATCATTATCTTTATTAGATCTGCAGGCAGAGGTTCTGCCTGAACTCACATTCTTGTGAAAAGAGGTGAAGGAACAGAATAAAGATCTCCACTCATAGAGCTCCAGTGAGAGTTCAGGCACATAAACTTAATCTTGGGAAATTTTGAGTACATCTCTTTTTAAATGAGTTTTTCCTGCTCAACTCTCTCTTGGGAGGGAGTTTTTGGAGGAGCTGCGTGTTTGGTTCCACACTTCCACAGGGAAGGAAACCAGGGAAAGGCTTTCGCCCTTGGCACTGCTGTTGCTGTGGCAAAGTGCTTGATTTCCCTTTCCTACCATATCCCCTGAGGATGGAAATGGAAAATGTAAGCCCCCTCCCTCCAAATTATTATAATTTTGAAATTAAGGGGCTCTCAGGCAAAGATATGGGAATGGGAATAGCAGTTCTTTACTAGGAAAATTAAAATACAAATGTAATAGTACAAATAAAGAAAACAAGCCACTGCCAGAGTCAGAGCAGTCCCTGTCCCCTGTGTGTCAGGGGGTGGCACAGCCCCATCCCATGGGGGCTCAGCCCTCCTGCAGTGCCAGCTGTGGCTCTGCTGGAGCAGGGATCCTGCACAAGGGGGGAGTTTTCCTCTGCAGCTCCAGGGCTGCTGGAGATGGGCCTGGGCTCCCTCTGGCCATGCAGGGCAGCAGAAGCTGCTCCTCTGGCAATGCCCTGGGCAAAGGCTGCTGTGCTGTGCCAGGCTCACATTGGATCCAGGTAGGAATGCTTGGCTCCTGCCCTGGGCAATGCAGCATCTCCCCATGGGATGCTGGAATTGGATCAGCCCTGCAGGGACACTCAGTGGCCATGGACAGCAGAGATCTCCTGCAGGGAGGATTGGCTGGGGCAGAGATCAAGAAAAAACTGCCCATGGACAGCAGAGAACTGCCCCAGCTCTGACAGATGGCAATAGAACACACACATATCTTCCAACCCAGGACAGCTGAGCTGTGCTGCTGAGGTGGGTGGTGCTCGCAGAGGATTAAACCCCGAGTTCCACCCTTTTAGCTCTTAAGAGCCAGCTAAAATCTGTGAGCATCTTCCCACTGAGTTAACTCTCAAGGGCAATGCAGAGGAGATGTTCTCCAGGTAGCTTCAGAGCTGGGGAATTGCTCCCCTAAAAGCAGCCCCAGGACTTGCTGAAGCCTTGGCTGTACCAAGTGTTTCAGCCCCTGAGCTTGCTGTGAGTTGTGTGATGCTGAGGGGACAATGCCCATGGGGATCCCAGTGGCAGCTCTTCCCAGCGATCCAGATGGGGACAGAAACTCTCTGCTGGCTCCAGGTGACAGTTTGGGCCCAGCTAGTCCTGATTCTCTGTGGTCCCTGCTCAGCCTTGCCTCTCTTGTGCTGTGAGCTTGTTCTGCTTGAGGTTTCACCTTCTGTGCCAGAGAAGCAAAAATCTTCTTTTGGGGCACCCACAGGCTCAATGTGAGGAACACCTCAAATCCTCCTGGGAGCTGCACCTGGTTTCCCTGTTCCCTTGACTTTGCTGCTGCAGGCAGAGCTGAGACAGTCAACAGCAAAGCAGAGCCCTCCAAGTCCTCTCATTTGCAGAGGATTTTGGTACAAGTGACTCCAGGGCCCCTCACAAGCAGCTTCTGCCTGTGCCTGAGCCTGTGTTTTCCTTCTGTGATCCATCCAGTGTTCCCTCTCATCATTCCAGCTCTTCCTCTAGGCTCATTCTCCAGGTAACAATGTTCTTTCTCTGCAACAGTAAACCCAAACACTTTTCTCAGCAGACAGGTCTCTGTGCTATTATGTGATTTTATATCTTTTTGTCTTCCTAAATGAATGCTGCTGCAATCTGCATTACAGGAGATTTTTAGGGGGTCTCACAGGAATTAAAGGACTGGTCACTGTTATATGGAGTATGTTGATGAAGAAATGAGGTGGTTTTGTGATTTTATGTGCAGCTCAGCCTAGCTTTGGGCCCTGACCAGCACTGCTTCAGCCACAGAGCAATGACTTTGTCCCCTAAACTGATTCCTGTGAAGGGTTCTGCTGGGATTCCTCCTTTCTCTCTGCCTAGTGAGCACATCAGGCAGGTGAGCTCAGCTGGAGCTTGCCAAATATTTTAATTCTGCCCTGCTCTGGCTGTTGCAGAGCTCAGCACGTTTATACTGAAGTGAAGGTCAGCATCAACTTTCTTCAGCCCAGCTTAGACCTCGAATATTTGAGGAAGGACTTTGAGTGTTGTGTTTTCATCCAGGATCTTCCAAGCAGAGTTTATAGCTAAATTCTCAGGACTGGGCTGCCTGCAGGTATCACTGTGGTATAAATACAACAATTTTCCCATTTTCCAGGGGAAGGAATTGGGTTTGTTCATAGTTTTCCTGCTCTTTATGGGGCAGAAGATCCAGGCAAAGCTCAGCACAGCTCTGAGGTTTCAGCCAAGAGCTGTACATGGTAATGAAGCTGCATCTGTGGCTCTGAGCACGCCATGAAGTCAATGCCTCCAGTTCCTCTGCAGACACCCCCTGCCATGGTATTTATAGAGTACCTGCTGGTGGGTGGTGTGATTCTTTCTTGTATTGCCTTTTCTTTTTTTTTTTTAAATTTTTTAAAAATTTTCATTCATGAAGGCTGAGGCTGCGCCGCCCACTCGGGAGCGGTGCCGTATCCTGAGCTCTGCAGGAGCAGGGCTCCCATCCCTCCCTCAGGGAGCTGCTGAGGATTTCAGCTGGCCATGGACAAATTCCCACTGCCCTGAGTTTTCTGGGTGCCTCATGGGACTGTGATCCTCACCCAGGCTGAGCTGCTTTGGATTTTTGGCCCCCCCCTCTGCTCCGTGCTTGCCACTCCTCTGCTGCTCTCAGATGGGCAGACCAGGATTTTTCTGTTTATTTGCCACATTTTCCCTTCTCCAAATCAGGGCTGCTTTACCAAAGTCTCAGATTTTACACCCAGAATCCCTTTTTGCCTGTTTTTTTTCCCCCTCCCATCACTCCACCCCTTCAGCAGCTTCCCCAGCATCTCCAGCCCCCAGCCCTGCTCGCTGCAGTCCTTCCTCGCCCCCTTCTCCCTGACAGCTTCTCTGTGTTCCTGATGAACCCTGATGCCTTCCTGGGAGCCTCAGGCCTACGCCACCCTCTTGGTTGCTTTTCCATGCTTTTCTAGGCCTTCCTGGGGAAAAAAAGCATCTTCCCTTTGCTTAAGGAAAAGGAAAACCTCACTGCTTGAGAGCCCCTCCAGCACCGCCCCGAGCCAAGCGAGGGAAGGGAACTGGGATGACTTTGGGGCTCTGTGCTGCTCCCCTTGGAGCTGGAGCATGGAAAAGGGATAAAGGTGCAGCCCCCAAAGGGCAGGATGAGCTTTCTTTGAGGTGCCAGACTTGGAGCACGGTGTCTGAGCACGGGGCAGGGGCCGTGAGGTGCCAGCAGACCTCAGAGGACCCCGTCCCGCTCGTGCCTGGCACCCTCCCAGCCCAGTCCTGGCAGGCAGCAGCTCTGAGACACATGGATACCTGCCTGCCAGGACCTGGATCAATCCCACTGGCTTCCCACAAGGCCCCAGGAGCCATCAGATGGTGGTTGAGCATTCCTGCTGCGCTGGGCTGGACTGGGACCAGCAGCTCGTGGGCTGGGCACGTGCTGGCCGGGCTGGGCAGCGTGTGCTGCGTGTGGGGCCGCCCAGCACGGCCACTGCCATGTGGCATTGTGGCATTTTTGGCCTTGTCCTTCCTCAAGGGTAGGGAATGGCAATCCCAGCAGGTTCACTGAAGGTGGGATGAGGTATCCTTGGAGGATGGAGTTATTTTGTTGGGTTTTAGAGAGCTGCTGAGCACCCGAGTGCACTTTGGAGTGAAGCTGGGATGCAAAGGAGAAAAAGGAATTGCCATTAATTGGAGAAAAAATCTGGATTCATCACAGGTAACTTTAAAACTTGAATAATGCAGCTGACCCCAGTGGACAGAATTCTTTGAAGGAATAAACTCATTGCTTGTACCACAAGACCTTTAAGTCAGCAAATCCAGGGATCAGTCTTTTTACTTTTGCTTGTGTAACTTCACAGGAGTTTTTTTTCCTCTTCTGAAATCTAATAACAGAAAACATTTTGAAGAAATTAAGTCAATTTAAGCAGTGAACTGTAGAGAGAATGCTTCCTCCAGCTCCCAATCCATCTCCATCCCTACCAGGGTGATGCCTTGTGCAGGCTGCCCTAGAACAGAGACTGGATAGAGTTAAAGAATAAAGTAGGGATTTATTAAAAGGATCTCCTCAATGGATCCAGCTTGGGCAGCACAAGAGCCCAGCCAGGGCTGCACCCAAGATGAACCAAAATGGCCCCAAAATGCAGGGCCGGGCACGGGGTCTCTCCCTGGGATCAGTTCTGCTCCATTTGCATCTTGCAGTTCATTGTCCCATTCCAGCTTTAGCCCCTGCAGTCCCACCCTGCTTGTTTTTCTCTCTCCAGCCCACGGGGTTTGTGCTCTTGGGCTGAGATTTGGGTCATTT
Organism: Agelaius phoeniceus; assembly: GCF_051311805.1. NCBI lineage: Eukaryota > Metazoa > Chordata > Aves > Passeriformes > Icteridae > Agelaius > Agelaius phoeniceus. The sequence goes on from NC_135285.1 coordinate 2,310,007, forward strand.
GTCCTTGGTGCCCAGCTGGAGCAGGAATTGTTTTGTCTCCCTGCTCTGTGCACAGAGCTCAGCATCCCCTGATGTGAAGCCCAGACCCACCCACTAAAGCAGCACAGAATGTGAAAAATAGAAAAGCCAAAACCTGAGGCATCAAGGGGAAAGCTGAATTGGAACTTCAGGGAGGCAAAGGGACAGCAGGGCTGGAGTCCTGCTCAGGGGGTCTCTGGGGCTGCCCCCATGCCAGGGCACAGGGGGTACCTGGGTCTGAGCCCTGTCATGCTCTGCAATGTGGAATTGCTCACACCTGGGGACAAGTCTGAGCTGTTCCTCTTCCAGGGACACTCTGTGGTCCTGCTCCATTCCAGGAGGAACCCTTTGTCCTGCAGGGATGAATTTCTGTACCAACAACCCCTGAGCACAAGGGATAAGGACGGGAATGGATGCAAGGAGTGGAGGTGGAGCTGAGGCAGGAGGGCTGAAGGGAAACTGTGATTGAGCAGTTACAAAGGCCCTGAGAAAGGTTTTTTGGGCAAAAGATTTGAGGAATTGAGGACAAATCCTCCCAAATTTAGGAGAACTCAAGCCAAACCAGGTGGTTTTACCTGAACTTATGGCACTTACCAGGTCAAGGCAGATACTTTTGACCTTTCTGAGATCCTGGCCCCCCAGACAGGAGGTGCAGTTTGGAATGTCCATCATGAACTTGGGGTTTGCAGCTCTTGTAGCCCCCCCAGGGATAAACCAGAGACATTTTTGCCAGGTTTTTGGCAAGGAGGGGACAGTGGGAAGGGTGGGACACGTGGCAGTGCTGGGAACACAAACACTTCAGGGCTGTCCCCAGCCTCTCTGTCCCTGGGACACCTGGAGTGACAGGTTTGTGTGTCACTAAAGAAAACTAAGCAGGATTTGGCTGATTTTCCCAGGTGCAAAGGCAGAGGGAGGAGCTGGGCAGGGTCAGGAGAGGGGCTGAGAAAGGAGAGTTGTGGGGAGGGAGGGGCTGCTGCTCTGAGCTGTTCTGGGGGTCTGAGGGCTCTGGATAATGATCCCAAACCTCTTCAGGGTGGGCTCTGCTTCTCTCTGCTCACTGCTGCAGCACTGCCAGCTCCTGTAACCATGAGGGCTAAAACTTTCTGTTGTTTTCTGCTGTTTTTTCTGGGCCATTCTCATAAGAGTTGGGCTTTGATGATCCTCGTGGGTCTCTTGAACTCAGGATATTCTTTTATTCCACGCTGCCCATGAGTTTTTTTTTTTTTTTTGGTATTCTTTGCTTTTAAAATAAGTGTTTCCTCTCTATCAGTGCTCTTGGCTGCAGAGCAGAGTTTCAAACCAGGACTGCACCAGCTTCAAATGTACAAGAAGAAACCTGATGGGAGCTCCTGAAAACCCCTCCATGTTCCCCAGGCTGGCTGCAGCCTGGTGGGTGTGGGATTCACATTCTCTGGAAAAATCCCTTCACCCAGGGTTTTTCTCCTGGGAAGCTGAGAGGCCTCAGAGAAAAGGAAAACAATTCTCATCTCATTGGCTTCTCCTGTGCTGTGCTCATGTGGAATGTGTTTGGAGATTGTTCACCCACAGGTGATTGTTCCATTGCATTCTGCTGGGAGTTGTTTTCACTCTTTGGCCAATCAGGGCCAAGCTGTGTCAGGACTCTGGAGAGAGTCAGGAATTTTCATTATTCTCTTTTTAGCATTCAGTAAAGCATCTTTTCTGTATTCTTTAGTATAGTATTCTTTAATATAATATAGATTAATAAAGTAATAAATCAGCCCTGTGAGAACAGGGAGTCGGATGCATCATTCCTGCCTTTGTTGGGGCATTCCCTGCAAATCCAGTAGTGGGGAGGCTGTGCTGAGCTGTGAGCACATGGCAATGTCACCAGGGTCACAGGGACACAGCCCAGCCACTGAATTTCACTTCAGGTTTGCTGTTGCAAACATGAGCTGTGAATTGCTGCCTGGAAGTGGCAGCCTGTCCTCCCGTGTCGATGGCACTCCGAGCTGGTATCGCCAATCCCACGCTGGCAAACCTGATTAGGAGGGAGACAATAAACAGAGCAGCCATCACTGATGCCACAGAGCCATTCTGCCCTTCCAATATCAATTTTTCCATTTCCTTTTCTAATTTCTAGTAATTGAGCTCAATGAGCCTGCTTGGAGCTGATTTCTCGATCTAGTTTTCTTTACATCTATTTCTGATTTTTGGCCTCGCTCCAGCTGCTTGCTTGATGGTGCATTTTATTTCAGCTTCTTAATTTGCTGTTAGAGTTGTCAACACCACGGGGCCCCCTTGCTGCTCTGCTCTGCTTAAGTGGAGTGGATATATTCCTTGGATTTGTTAACCTCTTGCTTGCTGCTGGTGCCACCAGCCTGCAGGTGAGTTCAAACAGCCAGGGTGGGGCTGTGCTGCTGGGTGAGCTGGGAGAGGGAACGAGCCACAGAGGTGGGGATGAATTTACCAGGCCTTTGGGATTTTGGTGATGTCCTGATACAACCCTCAGTTGCCCACCCTCAAAGGGACAAAGGGAGAGGGGCTGTTCCCTCTTTCCCCATCCCTGTCCAGGTCATGGAAGATATGTTGGGCTTGCAAATTGAGCTGCTGCAGGTACAGATCAGCCAGCAGGGGTGCAGGGAGGTGAAATCCCCTGGCTCCAGGCAGTTGGAGCAGTGCTGCAGAGCAGCTCTGCCCCAGCACTGCTCGGAGCTGGCTCGCTGCCCGTGCAGTTCTTTCATGCTGCTTTTTGTTGATGCAACAGAAAGCATTTCCATCTTCTCTTTATCCAAGGAACAGACAGGATCCAATCAGCCTTGTGATGAGGCAAAACAAAAATATGAGGCATAAAGCAGAAGCACAAATGCTTGCCTTCATGATTTCTTTCATCCCCTCAGTGGCTCAGGGTTTTATGGCTTCACAGAACTTCTCCCAGCACATTTTTCTTGCAGTACCCATTTAAATTTTTCAGGGCTTGGTTATGCAGGCAGAAAGGAGATGTTTTGCAGGTGTCCTGCTACATTTTCACTTTTCCAGAAGATCTCTTTTGACACAGCATGTTCTCCTAGGCACTGCCACGCCAGTTGAAATGTCCCAGCTGGTTTGTGTTCGCTGCTGCCTGGATGGAAAAAACTGCTGCTGGAATGTGTGATCCCCTATGGGCTGGTTTCCTTTTGAATTTTTTTTTTTTTAACTTTGGTTTCAGCCCTTTGGGTTGCTGGTGTGGGGAGCTCTGGACACTGGGGCTGTGCTGTTGCCTGGTGGCTGTTTGAGACATCTTGTTCCATTGCTCACGGGGGAATCGTCACTGGGAGAATAAAGCCCATGCTTGGAGCCTGTTACTCAAATGCTGCTCTGCTGCTTTGGCTGAATCATCACCCCCATGCACATAATCACTGTTTATTGTTTACCTTGCTCCCGAATTAATCAGCCACTTTGGAGAGGAGGAAGGAAGAAGCAATTGTTTAACCTTGCTGGTGGCAAAATCTCTTTGGGCTCCTTAATCCTGCAGAGTCACTTTTGCATCTCGGGCAAAACAACTTTCCTTGTGTTTCATCCATGGGGCTCATGGTCTGGCACACTGTTGGGATTATTCTGTGCTGGAAAATGTCTCACTGGGCTTTGTTTTGGGTAGGAATTAGGGAAAATAAGCTTGATGTCACTGTGTTGTGTGATATAGTGAGCAATGGGGAAGAGCAACAATCTCTGCCATCATTATCTGGGTTTTGGGGACAAAAGGGATGAGCAAGAGAGGTGTGGTTGTGCTTGGGGTAGGGTTCAGAGGGGGCTGTAAAACTAAAGGTACAAACCAGCCCCTCTCAGGCAATCCTGTCAGTGCCACAGCTCCTTTGGCAGCAAAGACCCAACTGCAATTCCTTGCTCTTAATGAGCCATGGGAGGATTTCAGTGCTGCTGTGTTTTCTCCCCTCAAACACAGACATCTGCAGGAGATGTACAGCAGCCCACTTGTAGCTTGAATAAAGAGTGTTTAGAGCTTGATGGTGATGGAAAAAACCCAGTGATGGTTAATTCTTTCTAGCTTTAATTCTCTGCTGGATACTTGTATTGGCAAAGGCTGTCCACCCTTGGAGGCAAGTGGGTGGTGATTTGCACAGAAAGAAAGACACAAGATGATGTTGGGATGTAAAGTAGAAAAAGAAATTGCCATTAATTGGAGAAAAACCTGCATTCATCCCAATTAGCTTTAAGTTCTTGAGTGATGTACCTGCATTGCAAGATTAGGAATCAGAGAGGTGTCTCCACATGGGGTGGAATTGCCTCAGGGGCCACCTCTGTGAATTGAGGAGGGAGAAATTTGGGAAATTGCACAAGGGCAGCTGCTGGGCTGCTCTGCCTGAGGTGTCCTTGTGCAAACCCTCCGAGGCCCTTTGTGCTTCCCTTTTCCCCAGCTCTTCAAGTGAGGAAATAAAACTGGATGTGAGAATAGAGGGAGAGACCTGGGTGAGATGGGATCACAAACCCAGCAGAAGGAATCCTTGGAAACAGCCTTGGCTCCTTTGGGTGGCTTTTGCAGTTTGCAGTGCAGCCAAGGATCCTCCAGAGAGCTGCAGATTTATGGGGCTGGGGCTGATTCCCATCCCTGCACTTCTCCAGCCTGGATTCTGGGATGTGAGGACGGCAGGGTGGCACGGTGCCACGCAGCACGTGAGCCCAGGGTGGCTTTCCATTCCTTATGCAGAGCACACCAACTCCAGCTTTTACAGCCTGAGGTAAAACTTTAATAGTTGTTTGATGGTAAATTTCCATGTCAGCTGCTCTGGAATTTGGCTGCAGGGCCGAGCCAGAAGCAGCATATTGCAGCAGGGGGATCCCTGGTTATGTGAGAGCCACAAATGTGACCCGGCAAGGCAGAGATCCAAGCGAGGAATGCAAAGTTTGACTGATAACTGTTGCCTCATTCCAAGATGCAAATGAAACACCAAATGTTCAAGTTCCAGCTGGGGTGGCAGCTTTTTTTTTTCCCTCCCCTCTTGAAGGATCTGGCCACCCCCAGACTGGGTCTGATGCAGTTTCTTTCTTGAACATATTGAAGGCAGAATTCATCATCTTGGTAACTTTTTCCATATGGCTGTTATTCCTCCTGGAAATAGTTCTGTGTTTGGCTTCCTGTTCCCTGGTCCTCCCTTCTCATGTCTGATTTCTTCTTTTTCCTCTCTTTTTTTTTTTTATTTTTTTTTATTGCCTGCTTGAGTGTGATTGTGGGTCCTTTGCAATTCATGAGGTGGAAATGAGGCAGGGTTTGGGAGGAGGGCTGAGCGGGAGCTGCTGGGGACGCGCTGCTGTCGTGGTGCTCACGTCTCCAGCCCACTTGCTCAGACGTACTCCTCATCCACATGGATACAGGCTCAGTCATCCCAGCCTGCCTGCACACACTCATTCCCCTCCTTTGCCAAGTCCTCAGCTCCCTCTTGGAGTCCAAAAGCAGGAGAATTAAATCCCCATAACTTTTGTGCTGCTCTATTTCATGTCAGAGCTGCTTTGTGGGGCTGTGTGGTCACTGGTCAGCTGCTGGAAGGGAGAGAGGTTCTTGGGGCTCTGCTTCTCAATAGAATCAAACCTGCAGTGTGTTTTGTGCTCCTGTATTAGAGCAGAGCTTCCACCTTTGGGTGCTGGGCAGGGAATTGGGATTCAGGTCCTCTTCTTTGCAGTGAATCCTTGTGGGACCCCAGGACATCCCTCTGGCTGTCCAGGATGGCCAGGACCCCTGCCAGGGGGCTCAGAGACCCTGGCACAGAGCCCAAACCACCTGTGGGTTTCATTGTGACCCATGGAGCAAATCACCAACCTTAGATGAAGATCAGCAAGCCACAACAGTTTAGGTAGAATAATAGTGAAGTTATCACGGGGTGAAAAAATCGATTTTGGGGTTTCTGGTATGGGGGTTCAGGGGCAAGATGGAGGGAACTGGGTGTGCCCAGCCTTTCTCCTTCTTCTTCTTCTTGGCCTCCATCTTCTGCTGTGATGGTGGCACTTTTAGACTGGTTTAGAGTAGAAGCTCAGTGTCTAACAATGATGGGTGATGGGTATTGGAAAGTAATTGCAAACATTGTATTTGTAGTTTTTAGTATAAAGACATAACCCTGCCCTGGGGGCAGGCAGAGTGCCTGGAACTGTCCTGCTGGATGGACCTTGGCAGGGCAGGAGAAAATATTTTATAGATAAGAAACAATAAACAACCTTGAGACCAAGAACTGAAGAGCCCTGACTCCTTCAAACACCAGGCTGGGAAAAAGAGACTTTCCAACTTTTTCGGGGTCACTCTGAGCAGCCAAAGATCCCAACAAATAATGGCTGGGATCCTACAGGTGGAGCTCAAGCAGGAGAGGATTTGTTGACAGTGGTGCCTCCCAAGCCTCTCCTTTCCCCTCTGTCCCGTGACTCACACCTGATGCTGGAGCAGCTTTTGCTGGAACAACCTTGAGGTGTTCTCTGCTGCTGAAATCCCTGCACGAGTGCCAAGGCCTGACTCTCCCAGGGAGCTGCTCAGGGCTGAGAGCTGTGGGCTCTGCTCAGCCTGGAGGATTGCAAAGGGACATTTGGCAGCATAAATTGGCTTTCCATGGAGGTGAGGAGCTGCTCCCAGCTCCTGAGAGAGAGGAGGGGAATTTCAGCCACCCTCACACATGGATCTGCCCAGCACCCGTGTGGCACAGGAGGGATTCATGTTGGAATGCTTGCTGGGCAGGCTGGGGAGATCCATCTGAGAGCTCTGAGGCTCCTTTGATCTGTCTCCAGCAGTGCCAGGCAGTGGCAGCGCCCTGCTGGTGCCAAGCACTGAGCTCATGGGGACGTCTGGCACAGCACAGGTCAAGCTCTCAGTGTCCAGATGGCAGCAAATTGCCCATTAGGTGAATAATTGTGTTTTCTGGAAGGGAACAGGCCCTGGGGCTGACCTGTGTTCCCAGGAGATGCTGCTTGGTAACCTCAGATGTTGTCCTGGAGCCTTTGGGGAACACAGAGTGCTCCTGGTTCTGCTGGGTGAGGGTGGTACCCTCTGTGCATGTGCAATTCATGGCAGAAAAGGCACTAAAGGATCTTTATTTTTATATTGGGTGACATTAGAAGGGACATGGAGTCCAAGGAAAGCTTCACTGTTGGACCTGAAGCTTTCCTGAGCTCCTGGCTGGGGGAGCCCTGAGGTTCAGAGGGGTTCTTGTGTATTTTGTATGGGGACCTCATGAGCTCCATTTAGTAAATGGAGTGGGCAGGAAGGGACCAAAGCCCCTAAATGAGAAGGGAAGAATCCCAAACTGAGCTGTCTTGGCCAGGAGCTGGTTCATGTGGCAGATGCCAGGCAGGAGGGACTGTAAGAAACACCCAAATTATTGGCACAGGTTTCTTGGCAGATGTTCCCCCAGAGCCCCCAGGAATGGGCTGCCATGGACACACCAGGACTGTACAGAAACCACCAGGCTGGCCTAGTAAAGCTGGGCTTGGGGGGTTTCTGAAGGAGCCCCTCTTTAACATCTAACAGGAATCAAAGCTTCAGAGATTGGGGGAACTGTTGTGTCCTCACCCAGAGCAGGAGATCTCTAGGAGAACAAAAGAGAAATTGTTTATTTTGCTTTTTCTCTTGCTCCTTGGCAGTGTGCTCCCCCTGCAACCATGAGATAACGAGTTAACCATGAGTTAACCATGAGATAACCATGAGTTAACCATGAGATAACCATGAGTTAACCATGAGATAAACATGAGTTAACCATGAGATAGCGATGAGATAACCACGAGATAACCATGAGTTAACCACAAGATAACCATGAGTTAACCACAAGATAACCATGAGTTAACCACAAGATAACCATGAGTTAACCATGAGATAAACATGAGTTAACCATGAGATAAACATGAGTTAACCACGAGTTAACCACCAGATAACGATGAGATAACCAGAAGATAATCCATGAGATAACCACAAGATAACCATGACTTAACCATGAGATAACCACAAGATAACATGAGATAACCAAGAGTTAACCACAAGATAACCACATGCTCTCAGCAGAGCTTTGCCCAGGCAGTGCAGCCCCTGTGTTGGGGCCAGCTCTGCCTCCCCAGCTGGGATGTGAAACACCTGAGCAAGACTGGGGAGAAGGGGTAAGGGAGGGATGGATGGTAATGGATGATGGATGGAAGGAAGGAAGAAGCCTTTCCTGGCTCTTCCAGCTGACTTGTGCCCAGCCTTCCGTGATGGAAGTGGCAAAAATGGTTTCCTTCCCTTCCACGTGTTTTTAATCCACAGCAGGATGACTCTGGGGCTGTGGCAATCTCGATATTTCTTCTTGGAGCAACTCAGGGCATTGCTGAGGCGGCAGCTGCACTGCCAGTATCTTAGGCTTGGCATTACCCTTGATATTCAGCACTGTTCTATTAATTTTTCCCATTAAAAGCTGCTGTCCTTGTGTAGGAAGGAGGAGCGAGGACAGACACTGGCAGTGCCGCTTTGCTGTGACCCTCCTGCCACCAGGGAGGCACAGACAGGGACAAGGACAGCTCTTAGGACACTGCAGACACATGGTAAATGTGTGCAAGGGGTAATTGAACAGTGCCAAGTGCTTTTAACTTCCCTTATGGAGCAGCTGAAGAAATGAACTCAGCTGTGCACGAATCCCTGGAAGCTGGGAGGCTGCTGCTGCTAATCTCAGTTCGTGCCTGTGGGGAAATCAGGCAGCCACTGTGTGAAAGGAGCCTGAGCAAGGAGCCCCTGGGCCTAAATCACCGAAATGCTCTCAGATTCCTTTCCTTTCCTTTCCTTTCCTTTCCTTTCCTTTCCTTTCCTTTCCTTTCCTTTCCTTTCCTTTCCTTTCCTTTCCTTTCCTTTCCTTTCCTTTCCTTTCCTTTCCTTTCCTTTCCTTTCCTTTCCTTTCCTTTCCTTTCCTTTCCTTTCCTTTCCTTTCCTTTCCTTTCCTTTCCTCCCCAATAATTCCAGGTTGTCCCTTGGTGTCACCCCCATTTCAGGACTGATGCCATTGCTGTAATGGAGCCTGAAGCAATGGACTGTCAAATATTCAGATCTGACCTGGGACTCTGCGTGTGTTTACAGGATCCTCATTTTCTTTTCAGCCTCTGCCTGGTACATCAGGGCTTTCCCTGGCCCTGTCATTGCCATTAGGAGCCTTTGTCTCCAGAAATGTTTTGCTCACACCCAGGTTTTGTTAAAAGCAATGTTGCAAGAACTTGCTAAGATCCTGTGTTCCTCCCTGAAGTGTCAGTCTCAGCCATCTGTGCCCTTCCCACACCAGAGCTGCAGCTCTGCTTTTGTTTTCTTTGACTCTCCCACCCCAAGGCTGGGGTAAAACCATCCAGGTTCCAGCCAGGCCCCTGCAGTGGGATCCCACTTTGTGTATGGACAATTCCCAGGGCTCTCTTAGAGCCCATTGCACTCCCCACCCTGAGTGCAGGTTTACTCTGGGGATGTACCACTGGGGCTGAGTTACTACAGGTTTACTCAGAGGATGTGCACTGGGAGTGATTTACTACAGGTTTCCTATATGGATGTGCAGTGTGGGACTGTTTTAGTACAGGTTTCCTCTGGGGATATCCCACTGGGGCTAGTTTAGTACAGGTTTCCTATAGGAAAGTGCATTAGGGCTGGTTTACTACAGGTTTCCTATACGGATTTGCACTGGGGCTGGTTTACTACAGGTTTCCTATGTGGATGTGCAGTGTGGAGCTGGTTTAGTACAGGTTTCCTATAAGGATGTGCAGTGTGGAGCTGGTTTAGTACAGGTTTCCTATAGGAAAGTGCATTAGGGCTGGTTTACTACAGGTTTCCTATATGGATGTGCATTGGGGCTGGTTTACTACAGGTGTCCTCTGGGGATATACCACTGGGCCTGGTTCACTACAGATTTACTCAGAGGATGTGCTTTGGGGCTAGTTTAGTACAGATTTCTGATAAGGATGTGCAGTGTGGAGCTGGTTTACTACAGGTTCCCTACATGGATGTTCATTGGGGCTCATTTACTACAGATTTCCTCTGTGGATGTGCAGTGTGGAGCTGGTTTACTACAGGTTTCCTGTATGGCTATCCCTCTGGGGCTGGTCACTACAGATTTACTCTGGGGATGTACCACTGGGGCTGGTTTGCTACATGTTTCCTATATGAATGTGCAGTGTGGGGCTGGTTTACTACAGGTTTACTCTGAGGATGTACATTGGGGCTCTGAGGCAGTCTGGCAAACCCCAAACTGCTGTTGCCTCTGGGCAGCCCCAAAGCCCAGCCTGAGGTGGCTCCACCACTCCTTGGCCTCCAGCAAGGACCAGGAGCTGCTCCCCCTGCCCCAGTCACCCCTGGCAGGTGAGTTTAGGAGGAGCAGTGTTCACTGCTGGTTCCAGTTCAACCTGGGGCAGCCCCTCCGTGCCCAGAGTTGTTTGTTTGACCCTGTGCCCCAGGCTGGCTGGTGCCAGGGGCTGTGCCAGGGAGCCCGTGGGGTTTCTGTGGCTGTGCCCGTGGTGAGCAGCAGCAGCAGCAGCAGAGCACATTTCCCCTTTGACCAGGCTGAGGATGGGGGGGCATCGGGGCTCTGGGTTCAGCTGGGGGGGCTGGGAGAGCTGCCCAAGGCATGGAGAGGGGCTGGATGGATGGATGGATGATGGAGGGATAGGGCTGGATGGATGGATGGATGGATGGATGGATGGATGGATGGATGGATGGAGGGATGGATGGATGGATGGATGGATGGATGGATGGATGGATGGATGGATGGCTGGATGGATAGGGCTGGATGGATGGATGAGGGATGGATGGATGGATGGATGGATGGATGGATGGATGATGGATGGATGGATGGATGGATGGGGGATGGAGGGATGGATGGATGGATGGATGGAGGGATGGATGGATGGAGGGATGGATGGATGGATGATGGATGGATGGATGGGGGATGGATGGATGGAGGGATGGATGGATGGATGGATGGATAGGGCTGGATGGATAGGGATGGATGGATGGATGGATGGATGGATGGATGGGGGATGGATGGATGGATGGATGGATGGATGGATGGATGGATGGATGGATGGATGATGGATGGACAGGGATGGATGGATGGATGGACGGATGGATGGACGGATGGATGGACGGATGGATGGACGGATGGATGGACGGATGGATGGACAGGGATGGATGGATGGATGGACGGATGGATGGACAGGGATGGATGGATGGATGGATGGAGGGATGGATGGATGGATGGATGGATGGATGGATGGATGGATGGATGGATGGATGGATGGACAGACAGGGGCTGGAGGGACAGATGGACAGGGCTGGAGGGATTGATGGACACAAAGTGGCTGTTTTAGTCCCAAAAGGGGCTGGAGGATTGGATGGAGAGGGGCTAAAGGGATGGATGGACAGGGCTGCAGGGTTTGAGTGTGGGGATGCAGAAGTGGGAGGGAGCCCAAGGTGGCAGGGTGGGAGCCCCATGACTGCACTTGTGGCTGGGGACAGGGCTGGATGGATGGATGGATGGACAGGGATGCCCCATGAGTGCACTTGTGTGACAGCCTGCAAGGGCAAGGTGTGGCTGCCACTGGTGGGGACCATTCTGCCCAGGGATGATAATCTGGGTGTCACTGGTAGGAATTCTGCCCAGTCACCACAGTCGGGGTGTCCCCAGCAGGGACACTCTGCTCAGGGACCACAGTGTGGCTGTCACCCCTGTCAGGTTCTCCTGCTCCCAGCAGAGGTGGCAGGTGCAGGCAAAGGGCTGATGGAGTTTTTGGATATTAAGGTGTGGCACTGCCAAGGAAGTGGTGCTCAGCCCCAGCAGGCAGAGCTGCCCTCTCACTATCCCACCCCACTGGATGCTCCAGGGTGCTGGGGGAGAAATTCAGCCAGGGCCGGGTCTGGGAGCCCAATTCCCTGTGTCCCTGCAGGTGTGGGAGCTGTGCTGGGAAAGGCTGGATCCTCCCTGGGTGAAACCCCAAACCCTGCTCTGTTTGTGCCGAAGAATCCCTGAGTGATGTGCCTTGATTGTCCCCTCTGGCTCAAAGGTTGTGATTGTCACAGGATGACCTCCTGTGGCATCTGAATTTAGAGTTTTAAGCAGTTTCTCTAATGTTAATATTGAGGATGATGAATAAATAACAAGGCAGGTTGCTGGGGTGATGGAGGTGCCCAGAAAATCCCCAGGTCTTGTTGAATTATCCCTAAAAACAGAACAGCCCATTGTGTTTAGCAAGTTCTGCTCCATGGTTAAGTGTCCCTGACTCTTTAACTCAGCTCTGGCTGGGAATTTATCTGTGGAGATTTAAATATTTTTCTTTGGTGGCTTTACTTGAATCCCTTGTGCTTGGGCAAGGTGGCAGATGCTGTGGGAAGGAAAAGCATTCCCACTTTGCTGCTCACCCTCACAGCCCTGCAGTTTGATCCCATCCCTGTGGGAAGCTCCCAAGAATTGGACTGAGGGATGTGAGGAAGGGCTCATTGTTTAGGGCTGTATTAGATTTGGGGTTTGGTTATAAAATCACAGATTTTCAGTTTTGAGGGCTCCCACAAGCATGAGATTTATAGGATTTTGCAGTTCAATGTGCCTTTCTTACTCTTGCTGTGAAGAGAACTCTGAATTCCTAAAATATCCCGTGCCCTTATCCTAAAAGATGAGGATTAAATTCCCATTGATGGCTCCTTTGCTGTTATTACCAGCTGAGATGGGAGGCAGGCAAAGCATTCTTTAGGAGGCTAAATTTGCTTGGGGAAGATAAGGAGAAGAAAGGGGATATTCATTAATTTGGCTGCATCATGGTCACCCCCTGACATCTGCCTCCTGTGGATATTGCAGGTGGCCAAAGAGGCTCTTTTGGTCCTAAAGTGGCTGTTTTGGTCCCAAAAGCAGGGACAGCACCTTGAGGGCCAAAGTCCTGCTTGCAGCAGCAGCCCCTGCCCTGCTCCCCCACCATGGATGAGGGGACACTGGGGTGTCCCCAGGCCTGGCACTGACACCAGAGAGCAGAAGGTGTTGCCATTCCCACCGACACAGAAGCCTCCAAACCACCCCATTTCCTGCCTTTTTTCCCTTGCATTCTAGCTCCTTCCCAGCTGAGGGAAAGCTGGATGCTCTATTTTGCTTTTCCAGGCCCAGTTTGTGTCAGCAGAGGGATGTCCTGTGCTTGAGTTCCCCCACTGTTGTCCCCATGGATGTGCTGGATGGGGACCCCTGCCCTGCATGGGAGATCTTGTGGCCCCTGCAGCTCCTTGTGGGGCTGGGCCAGGGGACAAACCTGGCTCTGGAGTGTCACTGTCATATTTTTTAAAAAATCCCTTTGCCCAGGATTTCTTCTCCTGGGAAGCTGAGAAGCCTCAGAGAAAAATAAAAATAATAATAATCTGATTGCTTCTCCTGTGTTTTGCTGCTTTGGAATGTGGTTAGAGATTGTTTAGCCAACAGGTGGTTGTTTGATTGGTTTCATGTGAATTGTTTTGACTTAATGACCAATCACTGTTCAGCTGTGTCAGGACTCTGAAAACAGTCACAAATTTTCATTATCATTTTTTGTAACCTTCTGCCTGTATCCTTTCTCTATTCTTTAGTATAGTTTTGGTATAGCATTCTTTAATATAATATAAGTCCATAAAATAATAAATCAGCCTTCTAAGAACATGGAGTCAGATTCTCAGTTCCTCCTTTGTCCTGGAGACCCAGCAAACACCACACTGGAGCACTTGCATAACGAGCAGAGCATCTCAGTGGGCTCTGCTGAGCTGCAGCAGGGCTCAAATGCTGCCTCTCCTCTATAAATAGAGTGAGTAGGCCAGTTTGCCTTGAGACAAGAATGCTCCCTCCCCCGAGAGCATCCTAAACTTCCCTGCCTGATGGAGCCAGAGCTGCTGAAGAAACGAATTCCTACCTATTAAGTGCCCCCTGGTCTTCCCTTCCTTTGTCTGGGGTTTTGAGGGCAGCAGCAGGTGGGGTGCTCCTGAGCCATCAGCTCTGTCCAGGGAAGATCAGGATGCTGTGGGATGGATATTGGAGTGTTTGTTTGATGGTGGATATTGGAGGACACTTCCACAGGTTGTTTCCTAGGGAAGAGGAGAGTCTGGGGCTCACTTAAAGAACAGTTTTGCAGAGTAGCTGTGGGAGGTTTCCTTCTGATAAAGGCAGACACCATGAAGGGCAAGTGATGAAGGCCTGGCAGGGCTGGAGAACTGCTGGAAGCGTTTCCAAAATGAACCTGAGCTGCCAGGTGCAAACCCCACGGGAGCAGCCCTGAGGGGAGGGCTGTGCTGTGCTTGGCTGTGCTGTCCCTCACTGTCACAGTCCCTCTGGGTCTGGGGTTTAGTGTCTCTGACCCCCAATGTCAGCACCCAGGACATCCCTCTGGCTGTCCTGAGCAGCCCAGACCCCTGCCAGGGGGCTCAGAGACCCTGGCACAGAGCCCAAGACACACCTATGCCTTTGATTATGACCCATGGAAAAAATTACCAACCTTAGATGAAGATCTGCAAGCCATGACAGATTAAGTAGAATGATAGTGAATTTATCACAAGGTGAAAAAGTAGATTTTGGGGTTTTTGGTATGGGGGTTCAGGAGGCAAGATGGAGGGAACTGGGTGTGTCCAGCCTTTCTCCTTCTTCTTCTTGGCCTCCATCTTCTGCTGTGATGGTGGCACTTTTAGACTGGTTTAGAGTAGAAGCTCAGTGTCTAACACAGGTGATGGGTATTGGGAAGGAATTGTAAACATTGTACAGGTAGTTTTTAGTATAAAGACATAACCCTGCCCTGGGGGCAGGCAGAGTGCCTGGAACTGGATGGACCTCGGCAGGGTAGGAGAAAATATTTTATAGATAAGGAACAATAAACAACCTTGAGACCGAGAACTGAAGAGCCCTGACTCCTTCTTCAAGACTGGGCTGGGAAAAGAGACTTTTTGACTTTTTGACTTTCTGACTTTTCTCAGGGTTACTCTGAGCAGCCAAAGATCCTGACACCCCAAGGGCTGAGTGAGCCTGGCACAGCCCTTGCTTGGCACTGCTCCCTGTCCCATCTCCAGCCCTGCTGTGGCCTCGTGGGGTGTTTGTCACAGCCCCCCTGCACTGCCCATTGCTGGAACCCAAACTGAGCTCAGCCTTAAATAAGTTCCCATAAATTCTCTTGCTTGCATGTTCCAAGTTCAACCTTTCTTATTTTTGAATTTATTTCATTTTTACTGCTCTGTTAACCCAGCCCCTGAGAACTTGGCAGAAATTTAGAGCAACACCCCTCTTCCCTCTTCCCAGCTTGAAAATATCGCAGTGTTAAAGCCTCTGAGTCTCTGGTTAAATACCAATTCATTTCCAGTCATTCCTGCTGAAAGGGATAATGCTGAGGAGCTAATTATTTGGGGATGTTTTAGACCATTTCTGCAGCCAGGTGTTCTGGTTCTCATTTCTCCCTTGGCCCTGGCTCTGCCTCCTGCCAGCTCTTCCCAGCAGTGCTGTGTTCTCATGGACCTGGAAATGGTTTGGATTATCCCAGCCAGGCTGCCCTGCTGGCCCTGATAAAGCTGAGCTGGGGGCTCAGCTCCTGTCTGCATTTCCCCAGCAGAACCTCCCCTGCCTTTCTGACAACCATGCTGTGACCTCAAATCTCTGTTTTCTTTAGTAAATGATTCCCTTTAGGGATTTTTTATAGGATTTAAGGGAGGGGGATGCCTTTGCAGATGAAGCGCTGCCTGTGTGCAGCTCGGCTCTTGCTGAGCTTCCTGTGTGTGCTGGGGAGAGAAATAAAAATAATAAACTGCCTGGTTTGCCCAGGAGCTGAATAAAAATATGTAAAAAATGGTGTGTCTGTGATATATATATATAGATATAAAATTTATCCATATATATATGCACACATGCATATAAAATCTGATGAACTGCAAATGTGCCTCTTGAACTTAAAAACAATTTTCTTCCTTCCCATCCTTGGAAGGGCTCAGGGCTGGGTTGATGGAGTTCTCAGCAGCCTGGGACAGTGGAAGGTGTCCTTGCCCATGGCAGGGGTGAATGAGGTGACCTTTAAGGTCCCTTCTACCCCAAACCAGTCTGTGATCCCGTTATTCCTCTCTTTTCTCTTTGGCATGGATGTGTGGCCCTGCCAAGGTTTGTTTTGTCCCTCAGGTGGCTGTGGGAGGACAGGGGTGAGTGTGTCCCTTGTCACCACTGCAGGGGGCTGCCCCTGTTGGGGACAGGTTTAGGCAGAGGTGGTGACAACCCCTGGCCTTTCCTTCCCATGTGCCATGAGATGTTTCATGTGTTCATCGTTCCTGCCCTGGGGGTGGGCACAGAAAAGCACCACAAATGCTGGTGTGGGCATTTTTAGGGCAGGGAACCTCTCCAGGTGTGGGGATGTTGGACACTGGAGCATGGAGGTGGATCCAGCAATCCTCAGGCTCTGGCAGAGCAGCCTCTCTCACTTGGGCCAACTGGAAAGAAAGTCCCAGTCAAGGAAAACCATTCTTATTTTTCCCCTTTATAAATGCCATGCCACGTGTTTGTGTTTGTTTAACTTGTCCTGCTGCTCCCTTGCTTTCATCCTTATTCCTTATCAGTCTGGGAAGCAGGTCTGGCTGCCCTTTAGGAGTTATTGCTTTGAGTTTGCAGCACAGTTCTCTGTGTCCTCCAGACAGAGTATTTAGGGATTAGAGGGTATCTGTATTTATTTCGTGCTGCTTTCTCTCTGGCTTACTGACTTTACACCTTTCAATCCCACTGAAACATGTTCCTTGTCCCCAGATTTGGAATGGATTCTGCTTCCTCCTTTTTTGGTGGCTTTCCTCGCTGGCTCATAAATTCCCCCAATAAATTTATGGGTGGCAGCTTTAACGTTGTCAGCTGAAAACAGATTTAAAAAAAAAAATTAAAAAAATCTCTGCATAAGGAGCCAGCTCGTCCTTAGCTGTGATTCTGATACCTCAATCCTGAAATTATGGCTTTTTCAGTGGGGGGGAGAAAAAATAGAAGTGACAAGATTGGTTTGCTGCTAGTTTTGCTCTGTCATCCCAAGGTGGATCTGCAGCAGTTACCAGAAAAATCCTCGGGAGATGGAGATGAATCATTCCCCAGTCGAGGCGGTGCTGGTGGAGCTGGGGGAAGCCTTGTGCTGTCTTTAGGCTCTTCAATAATAGGAACCTGTGCCTCCCTTTTGGGCCACTTCCCATGTGGAGACAGCTGCAGCCCACTGGGAACACAAAGGCTCCAAGGAAACATGGCTTTTGTGGTGTTGTGAGGTCTAAATTCATGTCCATTCATGTGTTTATTGCCTTTTTTTGGTCAAAGGATAATCTCTCTTTCAAAAAAAAAAAAAGTTGCTAAAAGTATGACAAAATATTTCTTCCAAGAAGAAAAATATTGGCAAATTAATAGGCCTTAAGTGGTGCATAAAGGGAACATAACTTCTCTGTGACCCCACATGCAAACTTCCTTTCAAAAGAGATAAAGGCTGCAAATGCCCATAACTAAAATATTGAGCTGTATTTCTCTACTTTCAGCATATATATATAAAAATACATTCTTCTCTCAGCTCAGATGAAGAGATTCATCCATAATGAAGGATTCAGAACGAGGTGAGAGATGAGAATTTGACTCCATGTTCTCAGAAGGCTGATTTATTATTTTTTGATATTATATTAAAATTATATACTAAAACTATACTAAACTGTAGAGAAAGGATACAGACTGAAAGCTAGAAAAGAAACCTGGGACTAACCAGAGAGTCGGACACAGCTGGACTGGGATTGGTCATTAATTAAAAACAATTCACATGCTGGGTAAACAATTCTCCAAATCACATTCCAAAGCAGCAAAACACGGAGAAGCTGAAGCTTCCCAGCTTCCCAGGAGGAGAAATCCTGGTGAAGGGATTTTTATAAAATATAATAGTGACAGGCTTTGTTGACACTGCCTGATGAGGTCTCTGGTGTGGAGATGACCCCGAGGTGTAAGAAAGTCTCTTTTTCCCAGCCCCAAGACTGGGGACAAGACTGAAGAAGAAGAAGACAGAATTCCTTGGCTCTCATTTTCATGGTTTTTTATTTGCTCTTATCTAATACATTGTCCTTCTGACCCGCTGAGATCTGTCCAGCAGGTCAGGCTGAGGCACACTGACTGCCTTGGGGCAGTGTTATCTTTTGATACTAAGAACTATCTGTACTTTATTTACAATAATTTTCCAATACCCATCACCTATGTTAGACTGTCTGTCTCTAATCTAAACCAACCCAAAAGTGCCACCATCACAGCAGAAGATGGAGGACAAGAAGGAGAAGAAGGACAGGACACACCCAGATTCCTCCATCTTGCCTCCTGAGCCCCCATTCTAAATCCCCAAAATTCTACTTTTTCACCTGGTGATAAATTCACTATCATTCTACTCAAACCCTTGTGGCTTGTAACTCCTCACACACAGTTGGGAATTGTTTCCATGGGCTAAAATCAAAGGCCCAGGTGTCTTTGACTCTGTGCCAAGGTCTCTGAGCCCCCTGCCAGGGTCTGGAGTCCTCCAGGGCAGCCAGAGGAATGTCCTGGGTTCCAACACTGCCCACCCCAATTATTGATCCCTCATTGCCCCTGTAGGTTGCTGTCTTTGGCCACCCCTGTGCCCTCAGGTCATTGGTCACTGACCCCACACTTAAGCCTGTGCACACCACATGGTTTTATCTTTGTCCCTGACCCCTTTGCTGTGCTTTGGAATAAACCTTGCTGGAATACATCATGCAAAGACCCTTCCTGTCCCTCCTGCTGAGCTATCCATGGTGTGTGTGTGTGCATGGACTGGAAATGGCTGCTCTGGTGGCCTCACTCTGAGCAGCTCCTGAAGGAGGCACTTTGAAGAGGCTTGCAGCATTTCTACCTCCCTGCCACCCTGCAACAAGCAGGGGTATTGGAACAAGCAGGAGCTGGAGTGTGAGAGCTCCCAGGCTCCCCAGTGCTCCCTGCCAGCACTGTCCTCCATCTCCTGCTCATTCTGGAAGCTGTGGCTCTTGAACAAGACCTTGAGAACCTCCCTGTTAAACCCTGGAGCCCAAGCTCAGCTCTGAGCACAGGTTTAAGTGTTTTGCAGAGCAGAGCTCCTGTCCCAAACCCCTCCTGGGGCACCTGTGGCACTGTGACCCACTGGGAAACACATGGAAGGAACCAAGTGGGCTCTTTCTCCCAGGTTTCCAGTGGCTTTTTCCATGAACCTGCACAAGGCAATTCATGTCTCCAGCTTTGCCTGGCTGGGGGAGAGGAGCTGAGCCTGATCCACTGGCAGGGATGCCAAGGCTGGGGGAGCTGCTGGTGAAACCCCAGCCTCATACTGGGCTCACAAGGGGCTGCCCCCAGGCCTGGGCAGCCTCTGCTGCTCTCCCCCAGCCTGTTTGAGCAGCAGATGATCCTGGCTTATTTCTAATGATGGAAGGTGGTGGTTGAGCCCTCAAACCTTGCACTGGGTGTTTGGTGTGGCAGAGGGGAAGGATGGATCAGAGGGATGGCTCAGTGCCATGCTGAGCCTGATGAAAAGCTTTCCTTTCAAAGAGCTCCCCCAGATTGTTCCCAGCTCGTGTGTTTTGGGAGCTCCTTTGTTGTTTTTCTCTGTTAATCACTGCTGGTAGTTCTCAGTCTAATGATTTTGGGGCTTGTTTTCTTTTGGTCGGGTGTTTTTTTCACTTTAGGATAAAAGCTAAAATAGGCCCTAAATCCCACAGAACCTGTAAAGCTGCTGGGGTAAGCGAGGGCCAGAGGGGCTGTGCAGTTTCTGTGTGTGACTGCACACACAGGGGAGACACCAGTGCTGAGCAATCCTCACGGGAAAAGCTGCCTGGATTGTGGTGTGGATTACACTGGAGCTGTCTGCTCCTCCTCACACCCTGCTCCCCTCACTGTGCAATTCCTGCTCAGCAATGGGGAGCAAAGCCAGGAGGGCTCTGTGGGATCCATGTGGGGCAGCTGCCCCTGCCCAGAGCATGAACTGCTCGTGGTGTTTGGGGCACAGAATCACAGAATGTCCTGAGCTGGAAGGGACCACAAGGATCATTCAGTGCCACCCCTGTCCCTGCCCAGAGCCCCAACAACCCCACCCTGGTGTCCCAGTTCTGGCAGGGAGGAACAGGAGCACAGCCTGGGGTTCAATCACTGCCTGTGGGGGACAGGGGCTGCCCTTGCTGAAAAGGGATGGGAAACTCAACTGGTGCTGCATGGACTGAGGGAATCAGAGCAGCACAGAATGTCCTGAGCTGGGAGGGACTGAAGGGATCCCCCAGGCCAGCCCCTGTCCCTGCCCAGCCCCTGTCCCAGCAACCCCAGCCTGGGCATCCCTGGCAGCGCTGCCCAAAGGCTCCTGGAGCTCTGGCAGCCTCGGGGCCGTGCCCATTCCCTGGGGAGCCTGGGCAGTGCCAGCACCCTCTGGGGGAAGAACCTTGCCCTGAGCTCAGCCTGAGCTGCCCTGGCCCAGCCCCAGGCCATGCTCAGGATGTGTTTGTTGTGCAAGAAGGGCTGGGATGCTGAGGCTGCCCTGGGTGCAGGGGGCTGTGCTGTGCAAAGTGCTGCAGATCCTGCTCCCTCTAGGAAGTGATGTTACAGAAAATCATGGGAAAATGCTCGTCCTCTGTAAGGGGCAAACATAGAATGGTTTGTGTTGAAAGGGACCTTAAAACTCTTCCCATCCCAGCCCTGCCATGGCAGGGACACCTCCCACTGTCCAGGTGCTCCCAGCCCTGTCCAGCCTGGCCTTGGGCACTGCCAGGGATCCAGGGGCAGCCCCAGCTGCTCTGGGCACCCTGTGCCAGGGCCTGCCCACCCTCCAGGGAATAGGAGAAGGTAAAATCAGGTCACCCAAGCCCAGATCTAAAGCTGGCTCCTGGCACACTGCAGGCGAAGTGGAGCAGCTTGGCTTAGTTCTGTCTCAATGTTACTTGAGCTGAGCTGCATTAGGAGCCACATCCCTGAGGGGGGAAGGTGCCTCCAACCAGGACAGGAATTTCCTGCCTTGTCCAGAGAGATCTGCAGGAATGGGGGTCTGTTCTGAGGAGATGAGGTGGTGGCTCTGCTTCACCTGCTGGAGGTGTGGGTGCACAGAGGCCCCTCTGCTCTGACTGCCCCTGGCTCCACCTTTAGAAGAAAGATCTAAAGCTGATGGAGAGTTAAGAAAAGGATGAAGGGTCTGGAGGGGCCACACAAGGAGCAGCTGAGCAGAGTGAGGGCAGAGCTCCCCGGGGCTGCAGCTCCTCCCGAGGGGCAGCTCCCATCTCTGCTCTGGGCCAGGGACAGGAGCCAGGGCACGGCTGGGGCTGGGCCAGGGCAGCTCAGGCTGAGCTCAGGGCAAGGTTCTTCCCCCAGAGGGTGCTGGCACTGCCCAGGCTCCCCAGGGAATGGGCACGGCCCCGAGGCTGCCAGAGCTCCAGGAGCCTTTGGGCAGCGCTGCCAGGGATGCCCAGGCTGGGCTTGCTGGGACAGGGGCTGGGCAGGGACAGGGGCTGGCCTGGGGGATCCCTTCAGTCCCTCCCAGCTCAGGACATTCTGTGCTGCTCTGATTCCCTCAGTCCATGCAGCACCAGTTGAGTTTCCCATCCCTTTTCAGCAAGGGCAGCCCCTGTCCCCCACAGGCAGTGATTGAACCCCAGGCTGTGCTCCTGTTCCTCCCTGCCAGAACTGGGGCACCAGGGTGGGGTTGTTGGGGTGTCTGGGCAGGTGCAGGGGTGGCCCTGGGTGATCCTTGGGGTCCCTTCCAGCTCAGGATATTCTGTGATTCCATGATTTTGTATCAGCCACACCACAGTGTTAAAAATCCAGGGCAGGCTCCAGCACTGGTGTCCAGCTCTGGATTCCAGGGAGCAGCAGGAGCAGCAGGGTTTGCACCTGGAGCTGGGTCCTCTGCATTCAGCTTTGAACTCGGAGCGTGGTTAATGCAGGGGGGATTGGAGAGGCAGCTGCTTCCCCCTTTCTCCTCATTGCCTCTGAAGAACAGGCGTGTAACGAGATCAGGCTGGGGTTTGTTCAGTGCAGCTGAGGCTCATTTCACGTGCTGAAGGCACCAGAATTCAAAAGAAATGCTTTTAATGTCTGCAAAAATGGAAATGAAATGAAATGCCTTCAGAGTACCAGAGGGAACAAGGCAAAGGCGCTGGTGAATGAAATCAAGTGTGTGATGACAGGGGAGAGGAGAAAACCAGGGAAAAGAACAGAGAAATAATTTCTGCAGCCTGCATCCATGAAAGGTTGGGCTCCTGGATACTTTGAAATCAGGAGGAGTTAGAACATAAACACTGCTGTGGATCTGGTGCTCAGATTTTTGGCCTAATTCTGGTTGCTATTCCCACTGCAGGTTTTTGCTCTGTTTTGGCAAGATCAGGAAGAACGAGCCCCCAATGCTCCCATGGGGGGTTCCAGGCTGGAAAAATCGGGGATGTCACTGCCACCCATCCATGGGGACAGGTCACATTCTGCATCCCAGCTGGCTCTGCTGCAATGGAGGGATTTTTTCTTGGACCAGGACCTTGATTTGTAGCCAATAACTTAAATAACTCCACCCAAAAAGAAAAAAAAACAAAAAACCAAAAAAACCCCAAAACTACCAAACAAAATAATATTTCCACAAAAGCACCCCAAAGACTCCCTCAGCCTCCCCCATCCTCATTAAGAGGTGTGATTACAACTGATGTCAGTTTAAAAATTAAAGCAATTATTGCAAATATTCTATATAATTTATTCATCCTATTAACCTTCTTGGGCAAAGGGTACAGGTTCAAAGCCAGGGCAGAACCTGGAGTTTCCACCATGCCAAAAATATTTTGCAGTGTCAAAATCCCTCTTTGGAAAGCTGAAGTCAGAATTTTCCAAGGAGAAGGGCTTGTTTAGGTGGGGATAAAAATATTTTAATTTTGTTTTTAGAATTTATTTCTGGCATGAATCTTGACAAAATGAAAATAAACATGTTTTCAAAACAAGAACAAGTGTGTTTAACCCAATCAGACAGATTGTGACTGTTTTCCTAAATGAGCTTTTGCTAAGTTTGACCCCTTCCAGCAGGAGGTTTTGATATGATCAAATTGTCATTTTCTGTCAGAAAACCATTCTTCCAGAAAATCTGCAGCCACTTCCAATCAATATTTTTCCTTTCTTGTGCTCTGAGCAACCTTGGGAATGGATGTCCTGTGGTGCTTCATGGTGATGTTTTCCCAGAGCCTAAAGGGGCTCCAGGAGAGCTGGGGAGTGACTGGGGACAAGGCATGGAGGGACAGGACACAGGGAATGGCTCCCAGTGCCAGAGGGCAGGGATGGATGGGATATTGGAATTAGGAACTGTTCCCTGTGAGGGTGGGCAGGCCCTGGCACAGGGTGCCCAGAGCAGCTGGGGCTGCCCCTGCATCCCTGGCAGTGCCCAAGGCCAGGCTGGACAGGGCTTGGAGCACCTGGGACAGTGGGAGGTGTCCCTGCCATGGCAGGGGTGGGATGGTGTCACCATGATATTTTCTGAAAAATCCTCTTTGCCCAGATTTTCTCCTGGGAAGCTGAGAAGCCTCAGAGAGGAATGAAAACAATAATTATCTGATTGCTGCTCCTGTGTTTGCTGCTTTGGAATGTGGCTTGGAGGTTGTTTACCAACAGGTGAATGTTTGATTGGTTCCATGTGATTTGTTTTTAATTAATGACCAATCACAGCCAATTGTGTCAGACTCTGAGTCAGTCACGAGTTTATATTATTCATTCTTGTTAATCTTTCTGCCTGTATCTTTCTCTTTTTATAATATAGTTTTAGTATAGCATGATATGATATAATATAATATAATATAATATAATATAATATAATATAATATAATATAATATAATATAATATAATATAATATAATATAATATAATATAATATAATATAATATAATATAATATAATATATCAGCCTTCTGAGAACTTGGAGTCAGATTCTTATCTCTTGCCTCCTCCTGGGGACCCTCACAAACACCACAGGATGGGATGAGCTCTAAGATCTCTTCCAGCCCAAACCATCCCTGTAGTCCCTGTGCTGCCTGTTGGGGTGATGGGAACCTGAGGAAAGGGGAGCAGGAGGTCTGTGGGGAGCAGCAGAGCTCCCTCCATCCTCCCTCTGCCCAGGGATGCTCTGAGGAGCTGCAGCTGGGCTCAGGAGCAGAGGATCCAGGTGGGAGCCAGGTTTGGGTCCCTGCACATGGAAGCAGTTGCTGGCTCAGTGGGAGCTCCTGTGCTTGCTGAATTCCCTTCCTGTCCTTGATCCTGAATTGCAGGATGTGGGAATCCAGAACATCCCTGTGGCTGTCCAGGATGGCCAGGGGACCTGGCCAGGGGGCACAGAGACCCTGGCACAGAGCCCAAACCACCTGTGGGTTTGATTGTGACCCATGGAGCAAATCACCAACCTTAGATGAAGATCAGCAAGCCACAACAGTTTAGGTAGAATAATAGTGAAGTTATCATGGGGTGGAAAAGTAGATTTTGGGGGTTTTAGAATGGGGGTTCAGGGGGCAAGATGGAGGGATCTGGGTGTGTCCAGCCTTTCTCCTTCTTCTTCTTGGCCTCATCTTCTGCTGTGATGGTGGCACTTTTAGATTGGTTTAGAGTAGAAGCTCAGTGTCTAACACAGGTGATGGGTATTGGGAAGGAATTGTAAACATTGTACAGGTAGTTTTTAGTATAAAGACATAACCCTGCCCTGGGGGCAGGCAGAGTGCCTGGAACTGGATGGACCTTGGCAGGGCAGTGTGGGAATCCACAAAATTAGAGGGTTTTGGGAAAGCTGCAAAAGGCAGGCCTCAGAGGCAGTAGAAAATTTTTTATAGATAAGGAACAATAAACAACCTTGAGACCGAGAAATGAAGAGTCCTGACTTCTTCTTCAAGCACTGGGCTGGGAAAAGAGACTTTTAACATTCTTGGGGTCACTGTGAGCAGCTAAAGATCCCCACAGCAGAAGGGTTTTTACTGCTGGCCTGGCTGTGTGCACACCCTGGCCCAGTTACAGCCAGCTGGAGCCCAGCTCTGCCTGTGCCCTGCTGGGAGCCAGGCTGGGACATCCCAGCAGGAGCTGCAGAGCCCAGGGGTGACAGCTGTTGGGAAGGATGAAAGTTTGACAAGAAAGTCTCACAGGTATATCTGTGCTTAGCAGAAAGATTTTTAAATGTAGAGTCTGATGAAGGAATAGAGATGGAAGTAAGTTTTGATCTAGAAGAAAAGAATTGCTGAGCCAGTCTCACTGGATAACCAAGGAGGCAAAGGCTGTGTTAGTTAGAAGGGGTTTTATGGCTTAGAGTAAAGGATAAACCCACCCCAAACAAGAAGATGTTTTTACCAAGCAGAAAGAGAGCACAGGCAAACAAGGCAGCAAACGTTGCAAGTAGAAAAAGGTCTCAGAATTTTCCACTGCAAGAAAACTGAAAAACAACTTCTAGCTTAAACTGTAATGTACTGACTTTTAGTGATTGGAGAACAGTAACATGAATATGGTAATTATAGTAGTTATGATAGGCTGTAGATAATAGTTAAGGTATAGATTGATTCTACTGTATTAAGATGCTCAGCAAAGAAAAGTCTAGAATGCATTGTAACCAAAAGAAAAGTCTATAATGCATTGTAACCAAAAGAAAAGTATAGAATGCATTGTAACCAAACCCAAAGGGTCTCCAGGTCTGCCTGCAGCTGGAGCTGACAGCTGTGGGCACAGCTCTGTCACCCATGACCCTGGGCTGCTGGAACCTATTGGATACAATAAACAGCATTTTGGATACATTAAACTGCATTTTGGATACAATAAACTGAATTTTGTATACAACAAACTGCATTTTGGATACAATAAACTGCATTTTGGATACAATAAACTGCATTTTGGAGAGCCCCTGGAGTCCCACATCCCTCATTCAGGCTCTTACAGGCTGGGAAATGTCAGCAGGAGCTGCACAGCCCAGGGGTGACAGCACTGCCTCCCTGCCCCTGTCCTCCCTGGGGATGTCCTGGATGTGCTGGAGCCCCACAGGTGGCAGGGCCAGGCAGGCTGTCCCCTCCCCTCGAAGCCATCGCAATCCCAGCTCCTTCCTCAGGGAACAAAGTCCCCTGAGCATCCAAGCAATGTTTGGATGTCTCTGGAAATCCAGAGCCAGGTGGGGATCAGGCTCTTCTCCCAGGTAACGGTGACGGGGTGAGAGGAAATGTTCTCAGTGTGCACCAGGGGAGCTTTGGGTTGGTACCAGGGAAAGGGAGAGCTCATCCAGCCCTGGCACAGCTGCCCAGGGCAGTGGTGGAGTCCCCATCCCTGGAGGGATTTAACAAATGTGTGGATGTGGCACTTGGGGACATGGGCAGCGGTGGCCTTGGCAATGCTGTGGCAGCAGGACTTGGTCTTAGAGGGTTTCTCCAACGTTAGGGATTCATGGAATATGTCCCCAGTGTTCTCTGCCTCCCTGGAGTGCTGAAGTGGTGATGGGATGTAAAGTGATCTGGAAAGGGGATGAGCTTTGAGGGATTCTTATTTGATCTTTAATAATCCTGTTTTGATTAAGGATAAAATACTTCTTTCTATCCTGTTTTGCCTGAAATACAAAACCCAAGCCTGGCAACCTCCTGAGCCAAGAGCAGGAATTTCCAAGGCTGGAGCAGAGCAGTGGGGGCTGTTTAAGCAGTGCTTTGGGAGGGGTACAACAAATGATATAACTGCAAGGAAACACATAAGATTTTTATTTTTTTTTTCCTTTTACCTGCAAGCAATCACCAAATGGCAAATGAATTCCTGAAAGCTGCTTTGTTTTCTCAGAGGGCCTCACAGGAAACATTCCCTCTCCCAGCATCACTGCTGCTCCTGCCCACTGCCACCAGGAGCTCAGGAATTGTTCCACAACATGAAAACCACGGGAGTTTGATGGTTTAACCATGGCCTTAACAGAGGCCTGAGCTCCTGTGCAGGCACTGAGGGGGTTAAAACACTCCATGGAGAGTTCTGGGTGCACCAGGGGGAACTGGAGTGCCAAGGGCAGCACAGTCAGAGGCAGAGCCTTTCACAGGACACTGCAGTCCCAAAGCAGCACCCCCAAGGTGGAGATCATCCCCTAGGGGGGCACATTGTCTGGGTTTGAACAGACAGGTGTCTGCTAAGGAAGGCAGGAGCCTCCCCTGAAATGGAAAATGTGAACCCCCTCCCTCCAAATTATTATAGTTTTGAAATTAAGGGGCTCTCAGGTAAAGATATGGGAATGGGAATAGCAGTTCTTTACTAGGAAAATTAAAATGCAAATGTAATAGTACAAAAAAAAGAAAACAAGCCACTGAATCTGACCTGCCCCCCTGTGTGTCAGGGGGTGGCACAGCCCCATCCCATGGGGGCTCAGCCCTCCTGCAGTGCCAGCTGTGGCTCTGCTGGAGCAGGGATCCTGCACAAGGGGGGAGTTTTCCTCTGCAGCTCCAGGGCTGCTGCAGATGGGCCTGGGCTCCCTCTGGCCATGCAGGGCAGCAGAAGCTGCTCCTCTGGCAATGCACTGGGCAAAGGCTGCTGGGCTGTGCCAGGCTCACATTGGATCCAGGTAGGAATGCTTGGCTCCTGCCCTGGGCAATGCAGCATCTCCCCATGGGATGCTGGAATTGGATCAGCCCTGCAGGGACACTCAGTGGCCATGGACAGCAGAGATCTCCTGCAGGGAGGATTGGCTGGGGCAGAGATCAAGAAAAAACTGCCCCATGGACAGCAGAGAACTGCCCCAGCTCTGACAGATGGGGACAGAACACACAGCCCCATTTCCAACCCACATGATCACAGCTGTGCTATCTTCATTCCCCTGGGATAACAGGGATCCCAGTGCAGGTGTTCAGGCACCAGTTTGTAACTGGGAATTGTTGGAGTGTTCCACTCATGTGCTGCAGCACTTTCTGACTGTCTCCAGGGTTACCCAATTATCCCACTGGGGTCACACCAGGAACCACCTGGTTCCCTTCTGGTTTTCCTTCTGCTCCTGGTGGGTTTTTTGCCACCTTCTTTTAACTTCTCCTGGTTTTAGAGCGGCCATTGCATTTTTTTAATGTTGTGGTAAATCTCAGGGCTGGTCCCAGTTGGTGGCTGCAGCAGAGGCTGCTGGAGGATTTTAATGTGATTTTTGGGGTCACTTTTCCCAGTCAGTGGGCACAGAGGAGGTTTCATTGCTCTGTTCCTGGGGACTCCAGAACTGAACCAACCAGGAAAACTTGATCCTGGTTTTGGCTCTGGGAGCTGCAGGGTGAGCAGGGGCTGCAGGGTGTCCTTCACCCTGTCCCAAATGCCAGGTGTACTCACACCAGGGTTGACTGGAAATGCTGGGAATTACTTAGAGGGACATGGGAACCCCTCAAAACACTGACCTGGTCCAAAAAGTGATGATGGAGCAGAACAATCTTCACCCAGTCTGGGAGATTCATTCCTGGTTTGGGTGGCCAGATTGGAGAGCTGAGGGATTTTTCTTGCAGGAACAAGATGAGAACATCTTGTTCTGTTTGAAGCCTCTTCCTGGCCTGGTTTGGTGTTTAACCAGCCTGGAGTGGGGGTGTCCTGCTGCAGGGCTGAGGCTGTAACTGCTTTGATAACCCCCTGATGGTTTGAGGGGATTTATGTCAGAGGGAACAGCTCCAGGGGAAGGGGCACAACTTCCCCAGGAGCTTCCTGCAGCTCGTGCTCAGAGCTTTTGGAGTCAGGAGAGCAAACTTCAGAGCTGAGCTCTGCTGGATTTTAGGGCAGTGCTGCATTTTTAAAGAGGATCTGCTCATCAGCTGCTGGGAGCTTTGAATCCTTCTGGGGGAGCAGCTCTACTCTCCCTCTCCCTCTCCCTCTCCCTCTCCCTCTCCCTCTCCCTCTCCCTCTCCTCCACAATTTCATCTTGTCAGGAAAATTCATCCAAAAAACACTGGAGATTTATGTCCAAAAAGGAGGCAGAGGAGCCCTGTAACTTTATTTAAATAAAGGAAGAGGCCATGGGGCATTTCCCATGGGATCTCTGAAACTGTTAGAGGATGCAGCCTCCTTTTTATCCTCATTTCCTGGCCACATTTCCCGCTCTCTTTCCCCACTGCCTGAGATACTTGAGAGGTTCAGACTTCCCAAATCACCGAATACAGACCCCCTTTTTAATATGCACCCCACTTTCCTTTTTCCTTGTGTCTCTGTTCTTTTTTTTCTCCATATCCAGGAATTTAGCACAGGGTTTTTTCCCTCACCCTGTCTCTTTGGGTGAGCAACATTCTGTGTCAATCAGTGGGATTCTTCAGGAATTTCTGGTTCCTTCCATTGCTTCTTTCATCTCTCTGTATTTGGATTTATCTACCAGCAGACCCAGTTTGTGTGTGAAGATGCCTCCCTCTCATTCCTTTCCCTCTGCACCCCCTGAAGCCCTTTCAGGAGCAGAGCCCTTCTCCCTGCTCCCCTGGCCCAGCACAAGGAGCCCATTTTGGCAGCAGTGAGCCCAGCTGTGCTCCCCAGGGTGGGAGCTGTGCCAGAATGCCATGCTGGAGATGCTGGAAAACAAGGAGGGCATCAGTGCTTGCCCTCCTCTGGATTTAGCCCCTCTCATCCCAACCCAAAATATCAGAGCAAACACAGGGAGGTTCTTAGGGGTGCATTCCTCTGGGGAAGGTGTTCCAAAGCATCAGCTGCAGCCTTGCTCTGAACACATTTTCCCACCAAACCAAGCTCCTGATGAGCTGAAAACTGAGAGGAACCAGCTCTGTGTAGAATCAGTGAAAAGGGAGAGGTGAGAGCTGCCTGGGAGTGCCTGGAACAGCTTCTGCACTTCTCAGAGTGTCCCAGAGCTTCCCAGGGCTTCCCTGGGAAGAGCAGAAGCAGCAGGAGGGACATGGGGCAGCCCTGGGCTTTGGGAGGGATGGGAGCAGCGTTGGCAGCCCTGGTGCAGGATGCAGGGATGGATTGCAGCCTGGGGGAGCAGCTCCTCTCCTTGGGCAGGAATTGTTCCCTGAGAGGGTGGGCAGGCCCTGGCACAGGGTGCCCAGAGCAGCTGGGGCTGCCCCTGGATCCCTGGCAGTGCCCAAGGCCAGGCTGGACAGGGCTGGGAGCACCTGGGACAGTGGGAGGTGTCCCTGCCATGGCATGGGTGGGACAAAGAGGGGCAGAAGCAGCAGGAGGGACCCGGGGCAGCCCTGGCTTTGGGAGGGATGGGAGCAGCGCTGGTGCAGGGCTGGGATTGCAGCTCCCAGTCCAGGATTTCCATCCAAGAGAGCCCCAGGGCTGGGCTGAGCACTCCAGGCATCCCTCTGATCCTGCTTTTTAGAGCTTGGCCTGATATTTTCCACTTCTTCTGAACAACTTGAGGAGAATCAGCTCAGCATGCTCGGTGCACCCAGGTACTTCTCTCATTACTTTTTCTCACAAGGTGTGAAAATCAGCTGTTGCTCCATTTTTCTGCCTTTTATATATAAATTTAAAAGCTCATTTGTGCTGACTCATGGGGAATTAGCCAAGTTAAAGCACCATTTTCAACCACCTAATTGAGCAAACAGTGAAAGGAAATGTTTGATTACTCCTTCAGATCCTCATTTTTCCTGGCTGAGGCCATTTACTGCATTCAGCTCAAATTAACCAGCGCTTTTGGTTTCACTCCACATGCATTTTCCTTTGAGAAAGTATTTTCCAAAAGGAGTTTGCTCAGCTTTCTTCCATTCCTAGTGTTTAGAATGAGAATAAAAATCAGATTTCTCATCCTCCCAGGGTGTTGAATGGGAATCTTGTGTTATTTAGGCTGCACACCAGTGCTTTTGTAAGGGCTATTCTGTGTGTGGAGGGAAGATGCTGTAAAATATTATAAAGAGATTTTAGTTTCCTCAAGTTCACACACAAGCTGGGAATTTGCATGTGTGTGTGCTGGCAGCTCATTTTTATGAGTGCCCTGAATGATTTTTTATATAAATGAGACCTGTCTGGACATCTGGATGTTATTGGGAGCTGACTCTTAAATTTCTTTCTCCAGAAGATGAGTTTCCTGTGTTGCAAATCTTGAGGCTAAACCTTACTGAGTTGGTTTTATGTGTGTTTAAATTTTAATGGAGATAATTACTGGGGAATAATTGAGAGTCTTGCTCTGGTTTGACCTGTATCAATTAATTTGTTTTTCACCTCAGTGGAAGAGGATGGGGCTCTCCACCATCTGAGGTAGAGAGTTTAAAAATAATTTTCCTGCTCCTTCTGACCTGCTGCTGTGATTTCCATGGGAAGAGAGGCCCTGTCTCTTTGTGATGGCTTTAATTGAAATCCACTCAGCACAGAAATGCTGCAGATCTCCAAAGATGCTGCACTTACTGCACTGGGCAGGTTTTGTATTGATCAACTGGTTTGGGTTGGGAGGAGCTTAAAAGTCACCTTGTTCCACCCCTGTCATGGCCAGGGACACCTCCCACATCCAGCCTGGCCTTGGGCACTGCCAGGGATCCAGGGGCAGCCCCAGCTGCTCTGGGCACCTGTGCCAGGGCTTGCCCACCCTCACAGGGAACAATTCCCAATTCCCAATATCCCACCCATCCCTGCCCTCTGGCAGTGGGAGCCATTCCCTGTGTCCTGTCCCTCCATCCCTTGTCCCCAGTCCCTCTCCAGCTCTCCTGGAGCCCCTTCAGGCCTGGCAGGGGCTCTGAGATCTCTTCTCCTTCTCCTTCTCTTCTTCTTCCCTTCCTCCTCTCCCATCCTGGCTCCAGAGCAGAGGGGCTCCAGCCCTGGGGGCATCTCAGGGGCCTCCTCTGTGCTCTCTCCAGCAGCCCCAGCTCCTTCCTGTGCCAGGAATTGTCCCCTTTGTGTCCCCAGCCCTGGCAGTGCTTTCTGCCCCAGGTGCTGCCCTCATCCCCCAGGCTGTGCCACAGCCCTGGCCATTCCCTGGCTCCCTCCCACAGCCTCTGGAGCTGCTCTGTGGGTCAGGAACAGACCCAGAGTGAATCCAGCTGCTCCCAGCTGCTGGCATTGATAAACTTTGACCCTATCCATGAAAATGCACTACCTACCTCTAGACAACAGATAGTGTAATGGTTGCTGGAGATGTAAATTATTTTATCATTTACTAGGAACTAATATTTAAATCCCATTTTACGCCTTCATTTTTTTTATCTTGACATTTTAATTTTTTTTTATTAAATAATTAAACCAAATATTCCTACATTATCCAAATCATTTGTCATCAATACACTTTCAATTAACCTTCCTCCATATTTCCTAGTGTCAAAAACAATAACCAACTGTCATCATCACTCCATAACCACCCCCAAACAAACATAGAATTAACCCCAGAACTAACCCCTCCCAATAAAAAACCAAACAAAAATACAAACCATGATCATAAATTATCAACCAATCACCCATCTGTGACCATGTTCACAGGGATCTGAGGATGAGGGAAGAGATGAGGATCTGACTCCATGTTTCAGAAGGCTGATTTATTATTTTATCATCTATATTACATTAAAACTATACTAAAAGAATAGAAGAAATGATTTCATCAGAAGGCTGGCTAAGGATAGAATAGGAAGGAATGATAACAAAGGCTTCTGTCTCGGACTCTCTGCCTGAGCCAGCTGACTGTGATTGGCCATTAATGAGAAACAACCACATGAGCCCAATCCCAGATGCACCTGTTGCATTCCACTGCAGCAGATAACCATTGGTTACATTTTGTTCCTGAGGCCTCTCAGCTTCTCAGGAGGAAAAATCCTGAGGAAAGGATTTTTCATAAAAGATGTCTGTGACACCCACCAAATTTTACGTTCTTATAGCTTATAAAAAGCACAACACTGAAGGTGCCAAGATGGCTGCCACACACACCCAAGGACAAAAGACTTAGTCCTAACCTTACTGTTAGTTTTTGCTGGGTATATACATGCAAATATCCATGCTCCAGTGTGGACTCACAGAGATAACAAATAGACTGCACAGGATAGCAAATGCCAGAGGGGTTTCAGCAGTGCTGAGCTGCTCTGCAAGCCCAGGAGCTGGAGTTCTCATTAGCCCCTTTAGATCTGGGTGTGCTGCACATGGATTTCTGCCTTTTGTTGTCTTTTATGCCTTTTAAAGATGAAAAAGCTCCCTGAGATCCCAGCAGCTGTTTGCCAGCCTGCTGGGAGGGGAAGTGTGTGATGTCCTGAGCTGGTGTGTGCAGGGTTTGAGGCCATGTCCCCAAAGCCTTTCCCCTGCTGCCTCTGCAAGGGCTCTCTCTCCCTGTTTTGGGGGGTCAGGAGGGGCTGGGCAGTGCTGGGATGTGTGTGAAGCTGGGCTGTGTGGGGACAAAAAGGGCTTTTTTAAGGGCTTCTCCCAGATGAAGCAGAAAAATGGAATTTTTAAGGCAATATTAAAATGCCACAGACTGAACTAGAAATGGCATCACCCCTCTGCCTCTCCTCCTCCCTGCCTTGTCCTGACCCCCCAGCTGATTGCTGAGACATGGGGTCACATTTCTATGCCCTCAACCTCCTCGTGGTGGCCAGGAGAGAGGGGGGAGGCAGGGAGGGAGCCCTGGTTCCTCCTGGAGAGCAGGACCCTGCCAAAGCCAGAGCCCTTTGGGAAGTGAAACAGGAGCAGGCACCAGCAGCTCCTCGTGAAATGTCATTTATAGCTGGGGCTGCAAGCTTTGGAGCAAAGGAAACTGCTGAAATGGGGGGAATAGGATTTCTAAGGGAATTTGGCACTTAGGGTTTGGAGGGGGCTCCTGGTGGAAATGCCGTGGAGGTCACCTCACACAGCCCCTTCCATGATCATTCACACCCTCACCTTTCCTGGGTGCTCCTCCTCTCCTAGGGGGGTGTACATGGAGGGAGCCTGAAGGATTAACTGGAATGTTGTTTAAAAAAATCCTTTTTGTTAAAAAATCCTAAAAATTTTTTGTCAAAATCCTCAGCTTTGAGCGTCTTTGAGGCTGGACTGAATGCTGTGCCCAGGCAGGGACAGTCCCTGCCCTGAGGAGCCCTGGTTCAGGGCTGCCTCTGAGCTCAGCTTGTTTCTTGTGTCTGAGGCTCTTAAAATCCTGGAACAGTTATTGGTGTCTCTCTGGATCCACTCCAGGGCAAAGCAGGTCCATTGGGGCCAGCACAGAGTTTCTGCAATTCACTGGAGTAAGAGAGGAGGTGGCTGTGGCCACCATGGTCCTGGGCTGACCTGTAAATATCAATATCATTTACCCAGGGATGGATGGACTCAATCTGAGAGGCCTTTTCCAACCTAAATGATTCTGGGATTCTGTATTTGAAGGTTTATACTGTGTTTAATTATTAATTTTTGTGTTGTCACAGGGGATCACCACAGGCCCTGGTTACCAGGGGTTAATCTCACTAAAGAACAGATGTTAGGCTCAGTTTATTTATTCCAGTGGTGTCAGAATAGTACAGAAATGGCAGCTTGGGATGTCAGGATTGCAAGATAGAATGGAGACACCTGATGTGGAGGCTGGGAGTGTGGAAAGCAATCCTTATCTTACCCAGGCAGGGATGGGAGATGTGCAGTGGGAGGAAGTTTGGATGATGGCTTTTGTCACCATGACTGTGGTTTTTTGGGGAATGTGGGGCCGGGTGCCAGGCTGGGATGTGCAGAGTCTGAGGGCAGTGGGAACTGGAATTTAGAGCTGGTTCTGCTGCCTTAGGGCCTGTGGCTCTGAGGATTCAAACAGCAGCTTGGAAGGGTGAAAAGCTCTGTCCCAAGGGATCTTTCATCCCAATTTAAAAGATCCCTTGGGACAGAATTCCTGCTGGTCACTGTGCAGGTGTAGGACAGGGTTTGGATGAATTTTTTGTGGCCATGAGCATTTTTTGGGAGGGGGGAATGTGGTGCCTGGTGCCAGGCTGGGGTGTGCAGAGTGGTCTGTGAGTAATTGAGAGCTGGTTCTGCTGCCATGGGGCCTGTGGGTCTGAGGATTCAAACAGCAGCTTGGAAGGTGAGAGGCTTTGGGGCAGCCAAAAGATCCCTTGGGACAGAATTGCTGCTGGTCACTGTGCAGGGATGGTGTGCAGGTTTGGATGGAGTTTTTGTGGCCATGAGCATTTTTTGGGGGGGAATGTGGTACCTGGTGTCAGTCTGAGGGCAGTGGGAATTGGAATTTAGAGCTGGTTCTGCTGCCTTAGGGCCTGTGGGTCTGAGCTACTGCCAACAGTAGCTTGGAGAGGTGAAAAGCTTTGGGGCACCCAGAGATCCCTTGGGACAGAATTCCTGCTCGTCACTGTGCTGAGATGGTGTGTAGGTGTGGAAGGGGGTTTGGATGGATTTTTTGTGACCATGAGCATTTTTTTGGGTGGGAATCTGGTGCCTGGTGCCAGTCTGAGGGCAGTGGGAATTGGAATTTAGAGCTGGCTCTGCTGCCATAGGGCCTGTGGGTCTGAGGATTCAAACATCCACTTGGAGGGGTGAAAAGCTTTGGGCCAGCCAAAGATCCCTTGGGACAGAACTGCTGCTGGTCACTGTGCAGGTGTGGTGTGCAGGTTTGGATGGGTTTTTTGTGGCCATGAGCATTTTTTGGCGGGAATATGGTGCCTGGTGCCAGGCTGGTGGGAAGGCCTTAGATCCAATTCAGGGAACTTCTGGAGGAATGCCCTGGGAGAATCTGCCACAGGTTTAGAGAATGCCTCATGCTTGGGGTGAGAAAAAGGGGCTTCAGCCATGGTGCTCTGCAGTGCTGTTAATCTGTGCCAGGGTCTGAGGGCAGTGGGAACTGGAACTGAGAGCTGCTTCTGCTGCCTTAGGGCCTGTGGCTCTGAGGATTCAAACAGCAGCTTGGAAGGTGAGAGGCTTTGGGGCAGCCAAAAACGACCCCTTGGTACAGAATTGCTGCTGGTCCCTGTGCTGGGATGGTGTGCAGGTGTCAGAGGGGGTTTGGATGGATTTTTTGTGGCCATGAGCATTTTTTGGAGAGTAATGTGGTGCCTGGTGCCAGAGTCTGAGGGGACTGTGAGTAATTGAGAGCTGGCTCTGCTGCCTTAGGGCCTGTGTGTCTGAGGATCCAAACAGCAGCTTGGAAGGTGAGAGACTTTGGGGCACCCAAAGATCCCTTGGGACAGAACTGCTGCTGGTCACTGTGCAGGTTTGGATGGATTTTTTGTGGCCATGAGTATTTTTTGGAGAGGAATGTGGTGCCTGGTGCCAGAGTCTGAGGGGACTGTGAGTAATTGAGAGCTGGCTCTGGTGCCGTAGGGCCTGTGTATCTGAGGATTGGAACAGCAGCTTGGAGGGGTGAAAAAGCTCTGGGCCAGCCAAAAGAGATCCTTTGGGACAGAATTGCTGCTGGTCCCTGCTGTGTTGCTGTCCCTGGAGCCAGCCCTGCCTCCCTGGCTGACCCCAAGGCTCATCCTCAGGGGTTTCTGCCTGCCAGGGCCACAGGGGAAGGACAGGGCACAGCTCTGGCTATATTTATATCAGCTCTGACAGATATTTCATGCTCCTAATTGCTGACACAGGCTGGCCAGGGGGTGTTTGCCTCTCTCCTTTCCTGTTGGAATAAATAAGTAAAAGCAGGTGAAAGGCTGCTGGTGTTCCAGAGCAGTGTGTGACACATGAGAGGGGCCATGGCCAGGACAGCTCAGGCCTGATTCCAGAGCTGCACAGCCCAGGGTGAGGCTGGGAGGGATTTATTGACTGGCAAGGGTGGCACAAGGTGGCTGGAATTTGGGAGGTGGAATTTGACTTGATCTTCCCAGTGCAGGGAGGAGATGACAGCCACACATGGGTCAATAGTCTGGGCTGCAGGAGAGCACAGACAGGGCCAGGGAGGAGCAGCTGCTGGCCTTGAGCTCTATGGAGGGGCTGGATATTGTGGTGGAAGATAATCAGTCATTGAGGTGGGGAAAAGGGGCTCCAGAGAGAGCTCAGAGCCCCTTGCAGAGCCTAAAGGGGCTCCAGGAGAGCTGGAGAGGGACTGGGGACAAGGGATGGAGGGACAGGACACAGGGAATGGCTCCCACTGCCAGAGGGCAGGGCTGGATGGGATATTGGGAATTGGGAATTGTTCCCTGTGAGGATGGGCAGGCCCTGGCACAGGGTGCCCAGAGCAGCTGGGGCTGCCCCTGGATCCCTGGCAGTGCCCAAGGCCAGGCTGGACAGGGCTGGGAGCACCTGGGACAGTGGGAGGTGTCCCGGCCATGGCAGGGGTGGGACTGGGTGAGATTTAATTCCCTTCCATCCAAGCCATTCCAGGCTTCTCTGGTGGGCTGGGCACTCTCTTTCCTGCATTATTCAGCAGCATCAAAAGGCAAAATGATGTTTTTATTTTAACATCCCCTCAGGTTTTTATTTTCACATCCCCTCAGCCCTCCTGATGGTTTGGGAAGAGCCCAGAAGCTTGGGATCCAGGGGGCAGGTGCCTTGACACAGATATGAATTTGGGTGTGTGCTGCTGTGCTTTGGGCTGAATCCTGAGCCTGGCTCTGGGGTGGGACACAGGCACCAGCAGCTGCCAGGAGCTCAGATTTCCTCTCCCCTTCCTTCCTCCCCCTCTCAGCCTGGCTCTGCTGGCTCTGCCCCCAGAGCAGACAATTCCCTCTTGTGTTTCTAGCAAGGCTCTGGTGCTCCTGTGGCTGCAAACACGAGCTGCAAACTGCATTATATGAAGACAGCCCAAAGTCAGGTGGCAGAAGAGATAATTACCTTTCTAATATAATAATGCCAGGGCTGGTGAGCCTTTTATCTCACTCTGTGTTCCTCTGTACAATCACAGGCCGGGATTAAAATTTCCTGGGTTATTGCTCGCCTGTGGCAGCCAGGGCTGTTTTCTCTGTTTGCTTGGAGGGGATTTCAGGTTAAAGAGAAAGAGGAGGATTGGGCAAGAGGAAGTAGCAGGGGGAGAAGCCCTTTGTATTTTTAAGCAGCTGGGAGGGAGATGCAGCAGCCTGTGAGCAGGATGGGTTTTGTAGTGGTGCCATCCGATGGGAATGGGGCAGCAAAAGAGGAGGAAAACAGAAGGCAGAGCTGCAGGAGGAAGCTGGGGTTGGGATTGGGTCTTGGCTGGGCTTGGTGGTTCTGTTCAGGACTTCAGTGCCTCTCCATTTCCCAAAAGGAATCTGTTCTCTGTGCT
The DNA here is from genome assembly GCF_051311805.1 of Agelaius phoeniceus. Taxonomy (NCBI): domain Eukaryota; kingdom Metazoa; phylum Chordata; class Aves; order Passeriformes; family Icteridae; genus Agelaius; species Agelaius phoeniceus. The sequence goes on from NC_135285.1 coordinate 2,347,960, forward strand.
GTGGGAAGAGCTGACAGCCCCCTCCCCTTTAGCAGCACTGAAGTGTTTCCCATTGCTTTCATCCCCTTTGAAGCACAAAACTCCATCCCTGGGAGCTTCCTGGGGTGCTGTGCCCTCGTTTTCCCCACCCTGGTCCCACCTGGGCAGGGTCTGCTGAGAGCCTCCTGCATCCAGCCCTTGGTTATTCCCAGTATTCCCTCTTGGCTGACCCCTGCAAATGCTGATGGTGTGGGAGGCATCTCCTCGTTCTTCTCCCACCAGGAAAATCCCATGGCTGGTTTCCTCTGAGCAACAAGGTGCTTTTCCTGGCTGTCCCCTGTCCCTGGGGAGGGAAGGGGTTTGGACAGCTGCTGGAATTACAGAGCACTGCAAAGGTCAGAGCAGTCCTGTTTGCTCTGAGCTTTTGCAGAACATTAAAGCCGTTAAAATTCTGCTGCCTCATTCGTGTAACAAGGGAGACAAGAGGAGAGAGAGGCAAATGAAAGGGAAAAAACTCTTTCCTCCTGCAACTGGGACAGGGAAAAGCTGCAGGTTTAACTCCTGCACTCAGCTGTGGCTGGCAGGGGTTTGATGTAGCTGTGTGTGCAGATTCAGCCTCTCCTTTCTGTGCAAAGCAGTTACAAATCCTGCCCCAGGGCACTCATTACTTTAATGAGTTTGGTGCCTTCAGTTTTCTCCTCAGTTTGGCTTCCTCAGCTTTGTCTTTGCAGAGCTTGTGCTCAGAATCCAGGAGGTGCTGGGGATGGGGAGACATCCATGCTGGCAGGTCCATTTGAGAGATTTTAGCTGGAATAAGGGCATGGGAGGATGAGCTGCTGGCTCAGGGGAGGTGCTGAGGGCTGGGGCAGCAAAGTCCAGGATATTCCAGGATTCATCATCCCTTGTGAAAGGGGGGATAGGGTGGGACAGCAGTGATGGGACCCCTGACTGGGTGTCCCACTGCCAGGAAACTGCAGCTGGGTTAAAGGAAAGGGGGGAGATGTGTCCCTCAAAACCTGCTCTTTTCATCTGAGCAACTCCAGAGCAGGTTTGGGGAACTTCCAGGCTAAAATGCTCTTTTTATTTTGTTTTCCCTGAAGAAAGGCCATCTCTGAGATAAAATCCAAATTCTGGCTCTATCCCAGCCTGTAACTTTTGTCACCTGCAAACCCCAGGTGTCAGCTTTGTCCCTCCAGCTCTTGGCAAAGCCGTGGCATTGATGGTGCTTGGCACCCTCCAGCCTCCCTCCTCTCTGCTCCTCCTTTTCTCCCTCTCCCAGAGCCTGACCTTCCTCCTTTGCTGGAGCTCTGCATCCTGCACATCCCCAGGACCTGCTCCAGGAGAAGGATGTGTCTTGCCAAGTCCCTCTGGGATGGATCCTGCTTGATCCCATTGATTCATTCCCCACCTGCCCTTGATCCAACCCCCTGGAGCCTCTTCCCTTTCTCAGTGTTTGTATCTGGCTGAGCTTCTCCTTCTCCTTCTCCTTCTCCTTCTCCTTCCCTTTCTCCTTTTCCTTTCTCCTTTCCCTTCCATGCCAGGCTCTGGGGGAATGTGACAAGGGAAGGGCCACCATAAATCCATCACTTTCCCACGAGCTGAAGGAGTTCCCTCTCCTGCCAAAAGTCTGATGTGCTGGAGGCTGCTGTGACAAGCAGTAAATATCACAGTGCCATCAGTCATGGAGCTGTCACAGCTGAAAGGTGAGTGGGATTCCCTGAGCCAGGAGAAAGGGAGTGGCAGTGGTGGCTGGGGACTCCTCAGGAGGGTCCTGCTGTCCCCACCTCTCCCTGTGGCTCTGAAGGTGAGCTGGAAGCACCAAACTGTCGCCATCCCAAACTCTCAACCCCACCCCAATGGGAAGGGGTGATGGGACAGCTTAGGGTGACAGTTTTTCCCTCCAGTTTTGCGGGATGGTCACCCAGAAATCCACGTTTTTCCTTACTGAGAAATAGTGGAGGAATAATCCTCATTCCAAAAATTTTTGGTTTAGAAAGTAGAGATCCCCCCAGGGAGGTTGCAGCCTGATTTTAAGTGGAAATGCTGCTTTCAGCCTGCTTTACAATATTGCTGCAGTTAAAAGCAACCAAATAAAAATAAAATCCAAAGTCATATTTGAACTTGAAGTGAAACCAAAATGTTTTGTTATTTCCCACTGGAAAACTGAAATTGATGTTTCCCTGAAAACAAACATTTTTGGTGGGGGGAAAAAAGGCTTTCTCCAGCTTGCTTTGAGTGCTTTTTCTAAGAACAGGCAACACTTCTTAGTTTGCTGGAATTATTGCCATAGAGATGCCACTTACCTGAGTGACCTGAAAGGTGTTCCTGCCCTTGGGAAGGGATTGGAATGAGATGAGCTTTAACCCATAGCAATCTATGAAAGAGAGGAAATTTAGGTGGGATATTGGGAATTAGGAATTGTTCCCTGGGAGGGTGGGCAGGCCCTGGCACAGGGTGCCCAGAGCAGCTGGGGCTGCCCCTGGATCCCTGGCAGTGCCCAAGGCCAGGCTGGACAGGGCTGGGAGCAGCCTGGGACAGTGGGAGGTGTCCCTGCCATGGAATGAGCTGGACTTTAACATTCCATCCAACCCAAACCCTTCTGGAATTCAGTGTTTCCTTCTGCATTTTGCCAGAACAACTCCCCATGCTGGAATGGAGGCTGCAGTGTTCTGTCCCTGCTTGCTGCTGCTCCCCTCAGAGCCTGGGCACGGTGGCAGTGTCCCTGTGCTGGCACTGGGCACGGTGGCAGTGTCCCTGTGCTGGCACTGGACACTGCAGAGGTGTCTGGCCTGAGCTCTGAGCTGCTCCAGGGAATCTGGGCAAACAATCACACAGGCTCAAGGCACAATGAGTTGTGAAGGCCTCCCAAAAAGCTGCAGGGAAGGAGTGGAATTTTTGTAGGACTTGGCTGTTTTTAGGTGCTGGTGTCTCCCCAGCCCTCCCTCCTCATCCCAGCCCCCTGCCCTGCAGCTGGATGCAGGATTTACCAGTTGTGCAATCTGATCTTCCTTCCACCTGCACTGACATCTTTATTGTGCTCTGCAAGGCAGCAGTTCAGGGAGCCCCCTGAGCTCACAAAAACCCCTCTCCAACCCCTCCTTTGGGCCAGGGATTGATGGGGTCTCTGGTGTTGAGATGACCCTGAGGTGTTACAAAGTCTCTTTTTCTCAGCCCCGAGACCAAAGAAGAATTCAGGATGCATCAGCTCTGCTTCTCAAGGTTGTTTATTTTTTCTTATCTGTTACATTCCTTCTCTGACCTGCTGAGGTCTGTCCAGCACGTTGGGTTGTGGCACACTGACCACCCTCAGGGTGGTGTTATCTTTTTATACTAAGAACTACCTGTACTTTATTTACAATCATTTTCCAATACCTATCACCTATGTTAGACACTCTGTTTCTACTCCAAACCAATCCAGAAGTGTCACCTGTGGTGGTGTTCACAGAGGTTTCAGGATGAGAATTTTGACTCTATGTTTCAGAAGGCTGATTTATTATTTTATGATATATATATTATATTAAAACTATATTTTATGATATATATTATATTAAAACTAAAATAATAGAAGAAAGGATTTCATCAGAAGGCTTGAAAGGAATGGAATGATACGAAAATCTTGAAAATACCAAAGTCTTGTGACTGACCAGACAGTCTGAGCCAGCTGACTGTGATTGGCCATTAATTAGAAACAACCACATGAGCCCAATCCCAGATGCACCTGTTGCATTCCACAGCAGCAGATAACCATTGGTTACATTTTGTTCCTGAGGCCTCTCAGCTTCTCAGGAGAAAAGATCCTAAGGAAAAGATTTTTCATAAAAGATGTCTGTGACAGTCACCATCACAGCAGAGGATGGAGGACAAGAAGGAGAAGAGAAAGACAGAACATGCCCAGATTCTTCCATCTTGCCTCTTGAACCCCCATTCTAAATCCCCAAAATTCTACTTTTTCACCTGTTGACAAATTCACTATCATTCTACTCAAACCCTTGTGGCCTGTAACTCCTCACACACAGTTGGGAATTGTTTCCATGGGCTAAAATCAAAGGCCCAGGTGCTTTTGACTCTGTGCCAAGGTCTCTGAGCCCCCTCAGAGCAATGTCCTGGGTTCTGACAGGGATTTACCCCACACAACATTCCCAAGAATTTCCCAGCTAAGTTTCCCTCGCTGGCCAAGGAGGGCACAAAGCCGGTGCCCCGGTGCCCCTGGCAGGCGCAGGGCACACCTGGAGCTGCTCCATCCTCCCGCCGCTGTTTCCAGGGCTACGGGCAGAGGGAAACGCTCCGGATCCCGGCCTGGGGGAAGGCGATGACTCTGCAAATGTCAGAATCGCTTACTCTGGAAAGCAGCCTGAGCCCTCCCGCCCCTTCCCGGCTCGGAGCTCAGCGCTGTCTGGACGGTGTGCAAAGCCCAATTATCATCAAGACTGGAAAAGCGCTCCCGGCTCCTTCCCTGCGGCCCCTCTGGGGCAGCTCTGTGCTCGGAGAGCAGAATCGGCTGGGTTTGAGGAGGTGGGGCACAGGCTGGAGCTGGGCACTGCCACCCACCTGAGATGTAAACCCAGGCAAACACCAAGCGGCTCCTCCCTAAAAAGCCCAGTTTAAGTAAGACCAGTGTGTTTCAGAGTGGAGAATGCAGTGTGTTTTAATTTTAGAGTGGAAAATGCAGTGTATTTTAATTTTAGAAAGGAAAATACAGTGTATTTGAATAGTATTTGAATTTTAGAGTGGAAAATGCAGTGTATTTTAATTTTAGAAAGGAAAATGCAGTGTATTTGCATAGTATTTGAATTTTAGAGTGGAAAATACAGTGTATTTTAATTTTAGAAAGGAAAATACATTGTATTTGAATAGTATTTGAATTTTAGAGTGGAAAATGCAGTGTATTTTAATTTTAGAAAGGAAAATACAGTGTATTTGAATAGTATTTTCATTTTAGAGTGGAAAATGCAGTGTATTTTAATGGTATTTGAATTTTAGAAAGGAAAATGCAGTGTATTTTATTAGTATTTTAATTTTAGAGTGGAAAATGCAGTGTATTTGAATAGTATTAATTTTAGAGTGGAAAATGCAGTGTGTTTTAATTTTAGAGTAGAAAATGCAGTGTATTTTATTAGTATTTGAATTTTAGAAAGGAAAATGCAGTGTATTTTATTAGTATTTGAATTTTAGAGTGGGAAATGAAGTGTATTTGAATGGTGTTTGAATTTTAGAGTGGAAAATGCAGTGTGTTTTAATTTTAGAGTGGAAAATGCAGTGTATTTTATTAGTATTTTAATTTTAGAGTGCAGAATGCAGTGTATTTTATTAGTATTTTAATTTTAGAGTGGAAAATACAGTCTGTTTTAATTCTAGAGTGGAAAATGCAGTGTATTTTAGAGAGGAAACAGCAGCACAGAGTGGAACAGTGACTTGTCTCACAGACAATTAAACTGAGATTTAAATCTAGTTAAACACGAAGTGTCTCCTCCCCAAAAATCCCAGTTTAAGCAAGACCAGTGTATTTTAGAGTGGAGAATGCAGTGTATTTGGATAGTATTTTAATTTTAGAGTACAGAATGCAGTGTATTTTATTAGTATTTTAATTTTAGAGCGGAGAATGCAGTGTATTTTATTAGTATTTTAATTTTAGAGTGGAAAATGCAGTGTATTTGAATAGTATTTTAATTTTAGAGCACAAAATGCAGTGTGTTTTAATTTCAGAGTGGAAAATGCAGTGTATTTTAGAGAGGAAACATCAGCATGGAGTGGAACAGTGACTTGTCTCACAGACAATTAAACTGAGATTTAAATCTAGTTAAACATGAAGTGTCTCCTCCCTAAAAAGCCCAGTTTAAGCAAAACCAGTGTGATTTAGAGTAGAAAACACAGTGTATTTGAATAGTATTTTAATTTTAGAGTAGAAAATGCAGTGTGTTTTAACTTTAGAGTGGAAAATGCATTGTATTTTATTAGTATTTTAATTTTAGAGCACAAAATGCAGTGTATTTGAATAGTATTTTAATTTCAGAGTGGAAAATGCAGTGTATTTGAATAATGTTTGAATAGTATTTTAATTTTAGAGTGGAAAATGCAGTGTATTTTAGAGAGGAAACAGCAGCACAGAGTGGAACAGTGACTTTTCTCACAGACAATTAAACTCATCAGTTCTTACAGCCCTCCTTGCTGAACCCAGCCTGCCCATTTAGGACCCCAGGGACTGCCTGCACTATTCTGGGTTTCTTTTCCCTGCCTGTGCTCTCCTCTGTTGGCTGTGGAGCTAAGCCTGGGCTGATTTAGCTCTGAACACAACACTTAACTCGGCTGCAGAAGAGCTGGGGGGGTTTTCTGGACCATTTCACAGCAATGGGCTGCATCAACAGCGAGCATCTGATGCTGTTGGCCGGCATCCCAAAGCCCTCAGTGTGATGTTCTCCTCGTCACAAAGCTCTGTGGGCTATGGGCTGCTCCTCTCCTGCAGCTGCCTGAGAAATCCCCCATGGATCTCTCTCCTGCTCCATAAATTCAGGTTTGAATTTGTGATGAGAGGAGAAGTGGCTGCATGCAGCACAGCAGCAGCAGCAGCTCCACACCTGGGGTTATCCCTGCTGTGTTCCTGTGTTTCAGGAGGCTGCAGCACTTGGAAAAACCTCCCTGCCTGGGCTTTGAAACCTTGGAAAACTGCAGCTTCCATCTCTGCCCCATGGGACTGCTCTGGAGATTTGGAAAATACAAACATTGGCTGCTGCACTGGGAGCTGGGATGGCAGATTTCTGCCCACAGCTTGGATTTTTTTAAGGGCTGGGATGTACAGCCCAGAAATGTGGAGTTTATGATGAAAATGCTGCCAGACTTTTATCTGCAGCAATTCCAGGCTTGGTAACAGCCCAGTGGAGAGCAGGAGCCTCTGTTATCTGAGCAGCCAATTAATTGAACACATTCCCCTCTCCTGCTATAAAGATGTCACTTCCCTGTGCCAGTGGCATCGCTCTGAGGTGCCACCTGCCCATTGCATTGTCCCTTCCATTCCCTGGAACAGGAGCTCAGGGAGGTTTGGAGCCCCTTCCCTGGAGGTATCCAAACCCCATCCAGACACAGTCCTGGGTGACAGCTCCAGGGACCCTGCTGGGCAGGGAGGTGGGACTGGAATAGGGAATGTTACAGGTTGGAAGGGACCTGAAAGCTCATCCAGTGCCACCCCTGCCATGGCAGGGACACCTCCCACTGTCCCAGGCTGCTCCCAGCCCTGTCCAGCCTGGCCTTGGGCACTGCCAGGGATCCAGGGGCAGCCCCAGCTGCTCTGGGCACCTGTGCCAGGGCCTGCCCACCCTGCCAGGGAACAATTCCCAATTCCCAATATCCCATCCATCCCTGCCCTCATTTACCTTAAGGCCAGTCCCCCTTGTCTCATCACTGCCCATCCTCATGAAAATCTCTTCCCAACCTACTCCCAAGTCCTCTCAAGCACTGGAAGGAGCTCTAAGATCTGCCCAGAGCCTTCTCTTCTCCCAGAGGAATGGGAGACTGCCCCTGCTGTGGGCAGGGACACCTCCCACTGTCCCAGGGTGCTCCAGCCTGGCCTTGGGCACTGCCAGGGATCCAGGGCAGCCCCAGCTGCTCTGGGCACCCTGTGCCAGGGCCTGCCCACCCTCCCAGGGAACAATTCCTTCCTGATCTGTCTCTAAATTTCCCCTCTTTCAGATTTTGTTTGATGACCTCCAGTGGTCCCTTCCAGCTTGAGCCACTTTGTCATTCTATGGTTGCTGCCCAGGGAGGGTCTGTGAGCCCCTGCTGGCTTTGGGAAGGGGATGATGCTGCTCTGCTGGGGGAGAAGGGATGGGGAAGGTGGAGAAAAATGGGGTGGAAAGGGAGGAAAGCAGGAGAGGCAAACCAATGCCCAGGGAGAGGGTGACCATGGGTGTGTGCTGTGTTGGTGCTGAGGTGACCCTTGGAGTCATTGCAGATTGCCTTGGGACACATAGAAGCTGTGCTGGCATCTCTGAATATCTGGGTCCTGGCCCATGTTCACCTGGGAGCATTGAGCTCTTTAGATTTCCTTGATTTCCTAGATTTCTCCTCCCATTCTCTTTATCCAAAGCCTTTTGTGGTTTTGGAATCCTGTGCAAAGTAGTGGAGCATTACTGCTGCCCTACAGATGCTTTGTCACGTCCCAAAGGTTATAAATTCACCCCAACACCCTCCTCTTGCTGCACATCTGGCAGCCTGGGCCTGTAAGCACAGCTGGATCACTCTCCCCCAGCTTTGCCAGGGGGAGTGGTGTGGTGGCTCTGTTTGGCTGTGGGAGCTCCACTCCACTCCAAATGGGCGAGAACATTAAAATGTTTAATGCAAAAGCATTAAAAATACCAAAATAAAATTTGTTTTAGCTGTTGAATGGGTGCAGGCTCTGTTTGAGTAGGGGTGGGGAGAGAATTCACCTCATCACCCATCTGGACCATGGTGGGCTGGTGCAGGAGCAGGAGTTGGACAGGATGATCCTTGTGCCCTCCTTGCAGCTCAGGATATTCTGGGATTTTAGGGTCCTATGAACTCCCCAGCCACAGAGCACCTGTGGCTTCCTGTGCCATTCACATTCTCTGTAAAATCCCTTAACCCAGGATTTTTCTCCTGGGAAGCTGAGAGGCCTCAGAGAAAAGGAAAACAATTCTCATCTCATTTGCTTCTCCTGTGCTGTGCTCATGTGGAATGTGTTTGGAGATTGTTCACCCACAGGTGATTGTTCCATTGCATTCTGCTGGGAGTTGTTTTCACTCTTTGGCCAATCAGGGCCAAGCTGTGTCAGGACTCTGGAAAGAGTCAGGAGTTTTCATTATTATCTTTTTAGCATTCTGTAAGTATCCTTTCTGTATTCTTTAGTTTAGTATAGTGTAGTATTCTTTAATATAATATAGTATAATAAAGTAATAAATGAGCCTTGTGGGAACATGGAGTCAGATCCCTTTGTTGGGGCATTCCCTGCAAATACAACAGCTGCCCTGGATCCCTCCAAGGCCAGGCTGGACAGGGCTGGGAGCAGCCTGGGACAGTGGGAGGTGTCTCTGCCATGGCAGGGGTGGCACTGAATGAGTTTTAAGGTCCCTTTGAGCCTTGCAGGCTGTGGTTCTTGCAGCTTAGTGCAGCCAGAAGAGACTTTTTAAATTAAATAATGAAATTTTCTGGGCTGGTGATCCCCAGCAGGGCCTGTGGGGGTGTGAAGGATCTCACGTGGTGGTGGCAGACCCAGCTCCTGGAGGCAGCACCCACCTGCAACTGCCCTGACCTTCTCAGCTGCAGAACTCAACTTTTATCTACAAAAAACAGGGGGAAAAAAAGGGATTTATTTGCCACATTCATGAAATACAGCTCCCCAGGCACCCAGCATGGGAGCTGTCATGGCTAAATTATCCTAAAAAACAGAACGGGGGGAGTTACAATTTCTGGTTTTGATGCTGAAGGAATAAATTCTGACTTTTCCCTGTCCACAGCCCAGCTTGCAACAGGTTTAAAGCACGGTACAGATGGCTATGAAATTATTGCCAACAGCTACTCATTATATTAGATAAGGCCCTGGGTTTATTTAGGAGAAGCAGATGGAGGGAATACACAATATTTTAGATGTCTTGGCAAACTGTGTTTTCCTTAGAACAACACTGCATGTTTGGTGTGAGAGTTCTGGCCAAAAATAAAACAACAAAACAGGGAAAGAGGAATAATTATATCCCTTGAGGGGCAATAAGGTATGTATTAAAAAAAGAAATATTACAGTGCAAGTCAGATTAGGAGATTTGAGGCCTTATTTTAATCCTTGTGGCAAGAGGAGAATTTCTGATTTTACTTGAAAATCTGTATTTTTGTGGCTTGTGGAGAAAGATTGAAACCCTGACCCTAGCTGCCTCCAAAAGCAAAGAGAGAGTTTAATTTATTTTTTTTAAAGGATTTCTTGAGTTTTAGTCCAGCCTTGTTGATTTAGGGGCTGCCTCCCTGTGTGAGCACTGGCACCCCAGGATGGCTGAGCGAGGGGCAGGTGGAAAAATCCTGGGATTTGGGATCTTTGGGGCAGCAGGTTGGGACAGGAGGTGTTGGAGGAATATCAAACCTGTGCCTGCTCAGGGCACTCATTGGGAAGGCTCCTCAGAGACATCTCCCTGTGGAGACAAAGGGTCCTGGCTCAGAAGCAGCTCCCTCCCCAGGGCAAACACGTGGAGAGGTGCCTGGTGCCATCCCAGGCTTTGCTTTCTCCAGGAATTGCTCTGTTAGAGGAGTTTCCTTTGGGGACCCTGCCAGGAATGGGTGCAGAGCTCTCTTCTCTTGTGGAACCCCACTGCAGCTCCCCTCCCTTGCTCCCGGCTGTCCTGGGAAGGCCCAGGGGCAGCTGGAGGGAGGTGTTGGTGATGCCCTCAGGGTGGTTCCTCAGAGCCCCTGGGGAGCAATTGGAGCCACTCAGCATCCACAGGGGGACAGCAACAAACCCTGCTCCTGCCCCGGCCCCTCTGAGCCTGGTGTTGGTTTCTATCCATGGTTTGAGTTATCCCTGGGTGTTCCATGTCCCTCCTTAGGTGTCCCATGTTCCTCCTTGGGCGTTCCACATTCCTCCCTGGCTGTCCCACATCCCTCCTTGGATGTCACACATCCCTTCCTGGGTGTCTCTCATCCCTTCCTGGGTGTCCCTCATCCCTTCCTGGGTGTTCCAGGTCACTCCTTGGATGTCCTACTGATTTTACTTGAAAATCTGTAGGCATTCCTTGGATGTCCCACATCCCTCCCTCGATGTCACACATCCCTTCCTGGGTGTCCCACAGCACTCTCTGCATGTCCCATGTCCTTCTCTGTGTGTCCCATGTCCCTCCCCTAGGTGTCCCATGTCCTTCCTTGGATCTCCCATGTCCCTCTCTGGATGTCCCCTGTCACTCCTTGTCTGTCCCACAGCACTCCCTGGATGTCCCATGTCCCTCCTTGGGCATTCCACATCCCTCCTTGGATGTCACACATTTCCTGGGTGTCCCATGTCCTGCTTTGGGTGTCCCACATCCCTCTCTGGATGTCCCATGTCCCCCCCGGGTGTTCCATGTCACTCCTTGGGTGTCCTACAGCATTTCTTGGGTATCCCACATCTTCTGGTGTCCCACTCTGGATGTCCCATGTCCTTTCTTGGATGTCCCATGTTCCTCCCTGGCTGTCTCATCTCATTCCTTGTCTGTCCCATGTTCCTCCTTGGACGTCACAGATGTCCTGGATGTCCCATGTCCCTCCTTGGGGTCCCATGTCCCTCCTTGGGGTCCCATGTCCCTCCTGGATGTCCCATGTCATTCCTCGTTTGTCCCACATCACTCCTTGGATGTCACACATCTCCTGGGTGTCCCATGTGTCCCCACAGGCCCATGCAGGCTGAGCACCCCGAGTGCAGGCAGGAGCAGAGGTGCTGGGGTGCTGATGGCACCAGGGACCCCTGGTTTGCTGATGTTCTGTGATATTGCAGGAAAGCAAGGCCAGGAATGTTTGACATCCTGCTGAAGTTCTCCACCTTGGCTGAGTCCTGGTGGGTCTGGGGCTCTCACTGATGAAGGGCACAGGTGTGCCCTGATGATCCATTTTGCTGATGGATGCTGATGATCCATTTGGCTGTGCCCTGAGGCTGGGGAGAGAGCAGCAAACAGTGCAAATGTGGCAGCAGGAATCACCTCCATGGCCCCCTCTGCTTTCCCATTCCTTTTATGGATGTTTTTGGCTCTCACTCTGCACGAGTGTTGATCTTTTCTCATTATCTGCCCACCCCAGCAGTATCTGGGGTGGGGGGAGCTGCACTGGGACAGCCCCCAGCCCTCCAGAGTCCAGTGCTTGCTTCAGCTGTGGCAAGGTGGGGAAACCCCCTCAGTGCAGTGTGGCAGCAGCTCTCTGGCCACAGAGGGAAACACAACTTTCCCAGGCCCTTCTGTGAGAAGATCAAAGAGAAGAATGAGAAACAATTCTTGTCTTAACCTGCTGCACCTGTTGTTGTGCACATGTGGAATGTGTTATGGAGATTTGTTCATCAAAGGGTGGTTTCTTAATTGGCCAATGGTGATGGTGTTTGGATTGAAGGAGCAATCAAACACCATCCTGTCCACCTGTATCATAACTGTCTATAAAAGAGCAATGGGTTCCTTCATAAAGATTATTAATCACCTTCTGGGAAATACATGGAGTCTATGCTAATTATTACCCAGACAGGGCTGCTTGCTGTGATGGTGCAGGGCCCAGAAAGAGTCAGGGACCACGAGGTGTCCTTCCCCTCCTGGCTGATGTTCCCAGCACTGCCAGATGTTTCCATTCCCTCTCTGGCTGATGTGCCCAGCACTGCCAGGTATTTCCTTTCTCTCCTGGCTCATGTGCCCAGCACTGCCAGATGTTTCCTTCCCCTCCTGATTGATGTTCCCAGCACTGCCAGGTGTTTCCATTCCCTCTCTGGCTGATGTGCTCAGCACTGTCAGGTGTTTCCATTCCCTCTCTGGCTGATGTTCCCAGCACTGCCAGGTGTTTCCATTCCCTCTCTGGCTGATGTGCCCAGCACTGCCAGGTGTTTCCTTCCCCTCTCTGGCTGATGTGCCCAGCACTGCCAGATGTTTCCTTTCTCTCCTGGGCTGATGTGCCCAGCACTGCCAGGTGTTTTCCTTCCCCTCCTGGCTGCTGCTCCCCTCCCTCTCCTGGCACCAGGGGGAAGGCTGAGCTCTTCTTCCCACCCATTTTGTTTTGCTTTTCCAGCACTGATGGGATGTGATAGTGCTGAATTTCCTGGCCAGCTCAGAGGCAGCTCCTCCTGGGGGCTGGCCAGGTGCAGAGGGTGAGGTGGCTGTGCCTCCAAATAACACAGCCCTTGTCACAGCTCCCAGGGCAGCCTGGCAAGGAGCTTCTCCTCTGTGCTCCTGGAGGAAGGAGGGTTGGGATGTGTTCTGGTGACTCAGAGCTCTCTCCTCCTGCAGTCTGTGCTGCCCTGTTAGCCCACCTGGCAGGAAAATCCATCCCCCATCCACCCACCAGCTGGCCTGTGCCCTTTGCTTTGTGCTTGCAGCTCGTGGAGAGCACAGCCCTACCCCTCCAGCATTCCTGGCACAGCTCTGAAGGGCAGGGTTTGGTTTGGGTGACGTTTTTCACTCACACAGGGCTCAGGAGTTTGTATTTTTTTGGGAAAATGGCAGCATTAAATCAAGGCAAAACTATTTGCAGGCTTGACAAGAATTGCTTCCACTAAAAAGGAAAATGTATTTAAAGCTGGGAATGCTTCATTTTAGAACTTGACAAATGAAACAATCCCCAAATGTTGTTCTGTTGCTCTCTCATTTACATCCCCTAAAGTAAAAATACTTGAAACATTTTGCTGATCCTGAAATTCCCCTTGAAGAATCTTGTCTGCTACTGAGACAAAACCCTTCATGTCTTGACCATGGGGTGGGTGGCACCAGAACTCTCTGGGAAATGCTTTCTGCTCCCAACTCCTGCCCTTGGGACCTCTGCAATGACATTCTGGGATGGCCATTCCCAAGGACAGCCAGCAGCACCCCTCCTCTGTGCTGTGAGTGGGTGAGGCTCAAGGTGTGACCTACTTTCTGATCCCCAGTGAAGTGCAGGGTGCTTTTAACTCCTCTGCACTCTGTTTTCCCAGCGTGAGCTCCCTGGGATGGTTTTGGCTGTGTGCATTTCCCTGCCAGCTGTCAGTGCTGATTGCAAACGAGCCTCCTTTGCCACTCTGCAGTGCTGCATGTCCCTGTCTCTCCTGCTTAGCAGCAACAAGGACTTTGAGCAGCTGCCTCATCATCAGAACATCTTCCTTCATCCTGGGCACAATCCAAGCCCTGCAAATCCTCCTTTGGTGGATTTGAGTGGCCCTCCCTGCCTGGCTGTAGCAGAGGAGGGGCTGGCTCCAGACACTCTCCCTCCCTGGCTTCTCCCTGGAGCTTGGCTCAGGAATTACACTCCCAAAAGTGAGTTTCAGGTGCTCTGGGGAGAGGATTCTGCTCCTGTTTTGCTCTGTCTCCTCCCAAAACTTGAGAGCATTTCTACCATGCGGAGGAGGAGGAGGAGGAGGAGGAGGGAGTTTGTGTTCACATCTGGGCTCTGCTGGAGGCTGGTGGTGAATGTAATGCTGGCTCAGAAATGCATCTGTTTGGGGTGAGCCCAGGGAATCACAGAATCCCAGAACAGCTGGGGTTGGAAGGGACCTCTGGAGATCATCCAGGCCAAGCCCTACCAAGGCAGGGTCACCTGGAACAGGTGACACAGGGATGTGTCCAGAGAGGGAGACTCCACCTCATCCCTGGGCAGCTGTTCCAGGGCTCTGCCACCCCCAGGGAAAGAATTCCTTCCTCATGTTGATGTGGAACTTGTTGTGGTTTTCTTCATGGCCATTGCTCCTCATCCTGTCACTGAACAGAGTCTGCCACCATCCTCTGACACCCTTTGGAGGTATTTTATGGATTGATGGGTTCCCCTCTGAATCTCCTTCCCTGGTTAGGCTGTTTGTGCCTCTGAAGCCCTTTGCTGCCAAATATTGTTATTTCCTGGGTGTATTTCACTTTGCCCTCTGTTCCCTTCATGTTAGAGCTAAGGAGAGGTTTATCCCTTGATGGATAGAATCCATTTGGGAACAAACACGTTTGTGTGAGCGTGGGGATATCTTGGTTTGGAAAGACAGGTGTCTGCTAAGGAAGGCAGGAGCTTCCCCTGAGATGGAAAGAATGTGAACCCCCTCCCTCCAAATTGCTATAAATTTTAAATTAAGGGGCTCTCTGGCAAAAACATGGGAGCAGGAATAACAGGTTTTTTTATTAGGGAAGAAAATAAAAAGATAAAATAAACAATGCAGTGAACCAAAACAACACTGCCAGAGTCAGAACCCAGCCTGACACCCTGTGGGTCAGGGTGTTGGTGGCAGTCCCATTGGAATTGTGGCTCAGCCCTCCTGCAGTGTCAGGACTGGTTCTGCTGGAGCAGAGATCCTGGAGAAAGGTGCAGTCTCTGCGTCTGAAGATCCAGGGCAAGAAGAGGCAGCTGCTGTTCCTCTGGGGAACAGAAGTGCAGAAGCTGTGCTGGTGTTCCAGAATCTCCAGATTATATCTGGGTAGGAATGCTTGGCTCCTCCCTCTGGGCTCACATCTCCCATGGGATGCTGTAGTTCTTATCAGCCATGCAGGGACATTCAATAGCTGTTATCAGCAGATGTCTTGCCTGAGAGAGGATTGGTTGTGGAAGAGATAAGGAAAACTGCCCACTAAACAGAAGACAAGTGCCATACAGATGATGAATCGAGTACAATTTGCTTGGCAATCCAGGACAGGGGATCAGCCTGAGGGGCCCCGCTGGGAGGAAAGGGTGGGATCTGTCCCTTGTGCTGTCCATGTGGAGGTCAGGAGCAGGATCAGATGCAATATGCAGGGTGTGTTGGGAGGCTGAGGCCTGCTGTTGGTGATCCAAAGGAGAGGCAGAGACCTGCCAAGCTGGGCCCTTTGTGTGGCAGGGACAGGACAGCTGGAGGGGAGTCACCAGCGCCGAGTGACAGAGCCACCAGCTGAACCTGGCACTGCCATAAATTAAACGCTGCAATTAGCACCTCCCATTGACTTATCAGCCCAGGCCTGGGCTCCCCTCTGTGCCTTTGGTAGTCAAGATGAAGCTCACAGCTGTGAAATCAAACTTAGTGCAAAAGGGCACCTTTCCAACCGCTCTGACACTGCGTGTCCCCGCTCGGGCTGTGGCACTGCCAGCGCTGCCACAGCAGGCCTGGCACCTGTCACAGCCACATCCCTGGGCATGGCCACGGGCACACCTTGGCTGGGTGCCCATGCTGCCCTCAGGTCCTGGCTGGGGCGATCTGCCAGGCCACATCCCACAGTGACACCGAGCAGGGTCCCCAGGCTGCGTGCGGGTGGCACAAGGGTGACAATGGCTGCTGCTGCTGTGCCCTGCAGTGGTGCCTTGAGAGGCTGCCCTAGAACAGAGGCTGGACAGAGCTAAAGAATAAAGCAGGGAAATAAGTTGGATAAAGCATTGGGGTACTTTGCCTTCTGGCTTTGAGCCTGTGGGAGAAATTACCTATTAAAATTTCCTCTGAAACTGCAAGGACTGGAAATGTGCAACTGGAGAGAAAGAAGGTAGCTCAGATTCTCAAGAAAACAGGGATTTATTAAAAGCCTCCATGGATCCACCTCGGGCAGCACAAGAGCCCAGCCTGGGCTGCACCCAAGATGAACCAAAATGGTCCCAAAATGCACGGCCGGGCACGGGGTCTCTCCCTTGGATCAGTTCTGCTCCATTTGCATCTTGCAGTTCATTGTCCCATTCCAGCTTTAGCCCCTGCAGTCCCACCCTGCTTGTTTTTCTCTCTCCAGCCCACGGTGTTTGTGCTCCTGGGCTGAGATTTGGATCATTTGTCCTTGGTGCCCAGCTGGAGCAGGAATTGTTTTGTCTCCCTGCTCTGTGCACAGAGCTCAGCATCCCCTGATGTGAAGCTCAGACCCACACACTAAAGCAGCACAGAATGTGAAAAATAGAAAAGCCAAGACCTGAGGCATGAGCAGCTGAGGGGCTCTGAGCAGACAGACCCCCAGGACCCTCCCTGCGCCTCCTGCAGCCCTCCCTGGGTGCACCTGGGGGTTTCTCCCTTGGCCATGGGCTTCATCCTCCCCAAACCTTTGTGATCCACTGGGAGCCTTGAGGGAAACGGGGCTGGGGTGCCCTGGTGGCACAAAGGGCCAGAATTTGTGGCACCTCCAGGTGCTGCCTGTCTGCTGGAATTCAGGGCCAGAATGGTGCAGTGTTTCTGTTCCCAATTCCTTCTCCAGCCTCTGGGTAGTGGAGGAGACATTGGGAAGGACAGAGGTGACAGTCAGCCTGCAGGGGACCCACAGATGGGCAAACACCTTAAACTACTCAGCCAATCTTCATGAAGTTAGTTATTTTGGGTTTCCCACTGGATTCCATTCCCAGGGGTCACTGGAGCTTGTTAACCATGGCTGCTCAGTGGGGTTGAGGGAATAGGGGTGCTTAAAGTCAGGTTTAGGGAATAGGGGTGCTCCAAGTCAGGTATAGGGAATGAGGGAGCTCAAAGTCAGGTTTAGGGAATAGGGATAATTTCCTGGAGTTTTTTCTCTCTCCGAGGTTTTGGGGTTCTTTCCAAGACTAGAATTTATAAAACTTAGCAAGGTTACATTTAAATACCCACAAGTTATTGCAGTGATTCCTGCTCAGCAGTGGCACCAGTGTTATCCAGTGGTGAGATCCCATGGGAGGCATTCACGGCTCTCAGACAAGGTGGGGGTGATCCTGAGGAACAGCATTTGCTTTTCCCCACTCCAACCTCAGGATTTGGAGCACTGGGGCTAAACCTGAAGGAATTCTAAGGTATTTTCCTTGCTCAGGGCTTCACTGAGGATGTTCATGGCAGCCAGGGTCTTGCTGAACCAGAACAAATCAATCCTGAGCTCCCAGCCCCTTACAGGAAGGGATTGCTAATTATTTATGGTATCAGAACGTTCAGGGAAGGAACTTTCCCTTCATTCTTTGCTTTCTTTTATACCCAGAGGAACAAGCTGCTTTCATAATTTATTCCAGGCGTTGCTGGAATAAAAGTTATCAAGCATTTATCCCACAGCTGGGCTGTCTCTGGGAAGAGCTGTCAGTCAGGGCTCCTTACTGGAGGAGAGAGAGAGAAAAGCAGCATTTAACCAAGTGATGGTGAAACTGGGGAGTGAGTTCCACGGTCCTGAGCCCCCAGGGATGGCAGGGTGGGTGCCCAGCTCCTCCTCAGCAGCACAAAAATAAGAAAGGTTTGGTGTTTGGCCGTCACAAAAAAGACAACTTTCACATAGGAATTGATTTTGTTGCACTTAAACCCTTGGAAGTGCAATCCAAGGCAGCATCCCAAACATATCCAATCTTTGTGTTTCTGTGCAACCCACTGAGCCACAGAAATGGCAGCAGATCGAGCCATTTATCACCTAAAATCTGATTTTTGAATCTTGTTTTTGCTTTCCCCAACCGATTTCCTCTTCTGGCACTGGGTCCCCACCACCTCTGCTTTGTTCTCAGCTGCTGGCTGTGCAGCCAGGGATTCTCCAGCAGGAGTTTGGGATGTGCCTGTCAGCTGGCTCCTTTGATCTCTCCATTCCTCTTCTTTTAAAGGATGATTTCCCACTCCTCCTGACCTAACTTGCAGTGGCTGTTATGAGCTTTCAGAGGGATAAAGTAAAACAAAGGTGGCACTTTGGCAAATGCCCCAGATGATGTTAATTAAAGTCTCCTCCTCACTGAGATGTGTTCCCAGGCACTTTAGGAATCCTGTAAATGAGCTTTGGTTCTGTAGGGGCAAAGGCACCATCCCCACGCTGGCACAGTTCCCCTCCTGAGCTGCTTTGTTGTGCTCCAGCTGCTGCCCCCGGGTCCTTCCTGGCATCCTGAGGGCTCCTGCCAGGGATTCTGACACCTCAACACTTTTTGAAAGCCTCAGGGCCCCCTGTGCCCTGGTTCCAGTGCTGGCACAGCCTGGCTGGGGGTGGGCATGGGATGCCAGGGGGCTGCAGGATGCAGTTCAGTGCTGGATGCCCAGCCTGGGCTTTGCCAGCCTCTGCCTCATTCACCTGCTCGTGTGGAATGTGTTTGGAGATTGTTCACCCACAGGTGATTGTTCCATTGCATTCTGCTGGGAGTTGTTTTCACTCTTTGGCCAATCAGGGCCAAGCTGTGTCAGGACTCTGGAGAGAGTCAGGAGTTTTCATTATTCTCTTTTTAGCATTCAATAAGAATCCTTTTTTTCTTTAGTATAGTATAATATTCTTTAATATCATATAGTATAATAAAGTAATAAATTAGCTTTCTGAGAACATGGAGTCAGATTCATCATTCCTGCCTTTGTTGGAGCATTCCCTGCAAATACAATTCTCTGTCCCAGGATTTTCCTGGGGAAGGCAGTGAGAAGCTCAGAAAAGAAGAGAAAACAATTCTTATCTCTACTTGCTGCTCCTGTTGTTTGGCACATGTGGAATGTGTTATGGAGATTGTTTACCCAAAGTGATTTGTTAATTGGGCACTGGTGAAGGTTGCTTTGATTCCTTGGCCAATTGGATCAAAGCTGTGTCCTGGCTCTCTCAGACAGTCACGGGGTTTTTCTTTAGTATCTCTTTAGTATAGTCATAGTGTAGCATTAGTGTAATATAATATAGCTTAATAAAGCAATTGTTCAACATTCTAAATCATGGAGTCAGAGCACATTATTCCCGTGTTGGGGGCTCCCAGAAACTATCCATCCTAAACATTTCTTATTCCCAGAATCTATCCATCCTATACATTTCTTATTCCCAGAATCTATCCATCCTCTACATTTCTTATTCCCAGAATCTATCCATCCTGGCTCAGCTCACACTGACTGTGCTGTTGGGAGCCTCCTCCAGGGTGGAGATTCAGGATTATTTCCTCTCTTGGTTCTTCCCACACTGCACAGGTCCATAAGTGAGCAATTAAGCTGTGAGGATGGAGGAAGGGAGCAGAGGATGAAATCACTGGCCTGGGTGCAGAAGATTGGATTAAAGGCTCTGCATGTGCTGGTTCTTGGTTTAAATTGTCTCCTGTTGCTCGTGCTCCAACTGCATCTGTGGAGCTGATGTCATGGGAATTTTAAGGTCGTGAAAATGTGGGAACAGGTGTCCTATAGAATAAATACTCAGCTCCTCAGGTCCTGGCTGGCTTCTGCCTCCTGCCATCCAAGATCCCAGCAGGTTTTTTTCCTGATCTCCAGCACCTCCTGCTGCTGGAGTCTGGCCCTTTCCGCCCAGCAATGCTGAGCCTGCTCTTCCCTGGGCCAGGCTCAGGCAGTCCCTGAGGTAAGGACAGGGATTTATTCTGGGAGTGCTCCCTGCACTGCCATGGCCACATCCTGCTCAGCTCTGAGTGCAATTGTGCAGCTGCCTCAGAAAACTCTGCTTTTCCTTGGGCTGGTTCATGGTGGCCGATTGCTGCTGAATGCTCTGCAGCCTGCTGTCAAGAAACTGCAGAAAAAGGGCTCCTGTTATCAGGAGACTGAGGGAAAATGGCTCCTGATAGCAAGAAACTGAGGAAAAAGGGCTCCTGTTATCAGGAAACTGAGGGAAAAGGGCTCCTGATAGCAAGAAACTGAAGGAAAAGGGGATCTTGTTATCAGGAAACTCAGGAAAAAGGGCTCCTGATAGCAAGAAACTGAAGGAAAAGGGCTCCTGTTATCAGGAAAGTGAGGATAAAGGCCTCTTGTTAGCAAGAAACTGAAGGAAAAGGGCTCCTGTTATGAAGAAACTGAGGGAAAAGGGTTCCTGATATCAAGAAACTCAGGAAAAGGGGCTCTTGTTATCAGGAAACTCAGAAAAAAAGGGCTCCTGTTATCAGGAAACTGAGGAAAAAGGGCTCCTGCTATTGGGAAATTGAGGAGAAAGGGCTCCTGTTATAATAACACTGAGGAAAAAGGGCTTGGGGTGTCAAGAAACTGAGGAAAAAAGGCTCCTGTTATCAGGAAACTGAGGAAAGGGGGCTCTTGTTAGCAAGAAAATGGGAAGAAAAGAGTTCCTGGTGTCAAGAAAATGGGAAAAAAGGGCTCCTGTTATCAGGAAATGGAGGGAAGAGGCTCCTGTTATCAGGGAAGTGAGGGAAAAGGGCCAGATTCTCACGGTCACTGGCAGTGGTGCAGAGGATGGAGGCTGGTGGGAGGGTTTGGCCTTGGCTTGTGTTACAATCAGAATTGTTTAGGCTGGAAAGCCCCCCAGGATCATGAAACCCCACCTTTGGATGAGCACAGGCCCAAATAGGGGAGGTTTTTTGCTGGAACGTCCCAGAAGTGCTGCAGGAATTGGTGAAGGTGGCTGTGCTGTGGGGCAGAGCTGGCCTTGTGACTTCTCATCATTGTCACTTGTGGACACTGGGACAATATTCCTCTCCTTGCTGTGCCCTAAACCAGGGAATCCATTTCATTTTCTGTGCAGAGCAGCACATTTGTAAGACCCCTTCTGCTTTGGGGGCTGGATTTCATGGTGTGTCAGACCCACACCCTGCTCTCTGCATGTTCTCCTGTGAGCAAAAATTATTTTGCACACAGAGAAGAAACTCTGAGCAGAAACTGCTTCAGGTGTTGGGAAACACCAGACATCAAACTGAGAGATTTGTGGATTTATCACAGGAAGTTCTGGAAGGTAATTTCCAGCATAACTGAGGGATCCAGCTCCCTCTTTCTGTCTCCTCTTTGTGCTTTCCTGGGGCACAGGGTGCAGCTCTTTAGTGCCTGATGATGTCCAGTGGCCTCATAAACAGGCAGAGATTGGGGATTTTCCTACAGCAGCCCTGGAGTTTGTGGGAATTAATTCCTTCCAGTGAACACAATCCACAATGTGATCACAGAGTTTAAAGCAGCTCCAATATTTGCCACCACTCTTAGCCATGCTTTGGAAAGAGGAATTTGCACTTAATCTGTATTTGTTTTTTAAAGCAGCTCCAATATTTGCTGGTTTTACACCACACTTGGCTGTGCTTTGGAAAGAGGAATTTGCATTTAATCTGGATTTCTTGTTTAAAGCAGCTCCAATACTTGCTGGTTCTGCACCACACTCAGCCATGCATTGGAAAGAGGAACTTGAATTTAATCTAATTTTTTTTTTAAAGCAGCTCCAATATTTGCTGATTTTACACCAAACTTAGCCATGCTTTGGAAAGAGGAATTTGCATTTAATCTGGATTTTTTGTTTAAAGCAGCTCCAATATTTGCTGGTTTTACACCTGTGGGATTCATATTCTCTGAACCTGAGAGAAGCAGAGAAAAGAATGATCAAAACAATTCTTATCTCAATTGCCTCTCTCACTACTTCTCTCAGGTTCAGAAAAAATGTGAATCCCCCAACATCACACTTAGCCATGCTTTGGAAAGAGGAATTTGCATGTAATCTGGATTTATTTTTTTTAAAGCAGCTCCAATATTTGGTGGTTCTACACCACTCCTAGCCATACTTTGGAAAGAGGAATTTGCATTTAATCTGGAATGGTTTTTTAAAGCAGCTCCAATATTTGCTGGTTTTACACCAAACTTAGCCATGCTTTGGAAAGAGGAATTTGCATTTAATCTGGATTTCTTTTTTTTAAAGCAGCTCCAATATTTGCTGGTTCTACACCATTCCTAACCATAGTTTGGAAAGAGGAATTTGCATTTAATCTGGAATTGTTTCTTAGAACAGCTCCAATATTTGCTGGTTTTACACCAAACTTAGCCATGCTTTGGAAAGAGGAATTTGCATTTAATCTGGAATTGTTTTTTAAAGCAGCTCCAATATTTGCTGGTTTTACACCAAACTTAGCCATGCTTTGGAAAGAGGAATTTGCATTTAATCTGGATTGTTTTTCCTGTTTCCCTGCAGGATTCTGGCCACTGCTGGGACTGATTTTGACCTGCGGACCCTGCGAGCCGTGCGGGTGCTGCGGCCCCTGAAACTCGTGTCAGGAATCCCAAGTGAGTGTCCTGCCCTCCTTGTGTCCCAGCCCAGGGGCTCTGTAGAATTTGGGTGTTACTGCTTTTCTCAGCAATATTTTCTCCCCCTGCATCTTTGGGGTCTGTGCCTCCTGCCCTCAGCAGGGTCTGGTTGTCTCTCATTCCATTTTGTGCTGATTTCAGCTCTGTGCTCCCAAAGCTGCAGGAGAGGGGCAGGGATTTGTCCAAGGATCCTTTTGCCTTTGGGGGTGAAGGAATTCTCTGGGAGAGCAGACCTGAGAGCTGAATTTTGCAGCTTTCAGGCTTTTCAGCTTGGATCTTCTGATGGTTTTGATCAGCTGAGCATCCTGTGCTGGGGATTTGACCCTTTTAGTAAGGGGGAGATGTGGTCACCATTTGTGGTATTTTTGGGGTCCCCTGGATGGAGGAGGAATTGAGAATCTGACTCCATGTTCTTAGAAGGATAATTTATTATTTTATGTTACTATATTATATAAAAGAATGCTATACTAAAACTATACTAAAGAATAGAGAAAGGATACAGGCAGAAGGCTTAACAAGATTCTAATGAAAAACCTGTGACTCCTTCGAGAGTCCTGACACTGCCTGACTGTGATTGGTCATTAAGTTAAAACAATTCACATGTTGGAGAAACAATCTCCAACCACATTCCAAAGCAGCAAAACACAGGAGAAGCAAATGAGATAATATTGTTTTCCTTTTTCTCTGAGGCTTCTCAGCTTCCCAGGAGAAGAAATCCTGGCAAAGGGATTTTTCCAGAAAATATGACAGTGACAGGGAGAAAATAAAGGGAAAGAGCAGGTGGGATCTGGCCTTGCCTACTCAATTTGTGCATTTAAAGTGTGAACCTGAAGGGTCTGAACGCTGAGTGAGGAGCTGCATCATGCCCTGAAACCATCCCAGTGCCCACACCGTGGCTTTCTGCCTTTTTCTGTCACAGCCAGAGCTTTTCTGCCCCCAGCAGGGATCACTTCCAGAAGCTCTTTCATTCCTGGATGTGGAATAGAGAGGTTTGTACCTGCCAGCAGGAGCTGCTGGAAGGAGCTACAACACTGTGGGATGCTGGATTCACCTGAGGGCAAGACAGCACCAACAATTCCTGAAATCAGCTTCCATTCATGTGCAGGGCTTCAATCTGAATTCCCAGCCAGGACAGATTCTTGGAAAGGTGGCATTTTTTAGCAGGATCTCCAACAAGGAGATGGTGCTGGATGTTTTTCCCTGGACCTTTTGCCTGTGCAAGGTGTGGCAATGACAGCCTGAGGTTGTCACAGAAGTGAGGTGGCCCCTCAGAGTTGTCCCTGTCCTGCTGTGGGACACATGTTCCACCTGGGGATGTGTCCTGGACCAGCACAACACCTCCCCACAATAATTGCTCTCAGGTTTTTAGTGATGTGGTGAAACCTGAGTATTTTATAGGGTTTTTTTTTTCCCTGTAATAAATGCATAACCTTGATGTGCAACCACCCACAAACACAGAATATTCTTCCCTTTTATTCCCTCGATGTTTTTCCTGTCAAAGAGACCTTGCTGCTTTTTAAAATGTCTGTGCCCATCTCCATCTCACTGGTGTTCTCCAAGGTGGCAAGACAAGGATGATCCTTCAGCCCCCAGCCCTCAGGACAGGCCACCAGGGCAGCTGCAGGGTTTTGTGTGCAGGTTTTTGTGTGAATGAAAACAATAATTATCTGATTGCTGCTCCTGTGTTTGCTGCTTTGGAATGTGGCTCGGACATTGTTTACCAACAGGTGAATGTTTGATTGGTTCCATGTGAATTGTTTTTAATTAATGACCAATCACAGCCAGCTGTGTCAGACTCTGAGGAGTCAGCCCTGAGTTTTTCATTATCATTGTTGTTAAGCCTTCTGTCTGTATCCTTTCTGTATTCTTTAGTATAGTTTTAGTTTTAGCAGGATATTATCAGCCACCTCCATCTCCAGCCTGCTCTCCTTATCTCCCTGCCTTTAATTGAAGCGAGTGTCAGGGCTGGTGACAAAGCTGTGGATGGGCAGCCCTGGGTTTGTTTCTGCAGAGCAGGGTGTGACAGGGACTGCAGTGTCCCTTGTGGGCTGTGGGGGGAGAGGAGCTCCTGAGCAGCCCCCAGTGCCTGGCACAGGGATCACATCCACCCACGGGGCTTTGCTTCCCTCCTTCACTTCCAAACTCAGTGACAAGATCAGGTGCTGGACATTCTCTCTTTGGCCTCACTCTGAGCTCCTCAGGACAGGTTTCCACTGCAGTCCAGACCCTGCCTGATCTCTCCAAGCACCACCATAATCTCCTTCCAGGGAAATGCTTCAGCCTCGTGTCTATAGACACAAATTGGAATTTATTTTGGCAAATATCTTCAGGAGACCCTGGTGCAGCTAAATAATTGTATTAGCTGAGGTTTAATCTCCTGCTCTGGTCTCACTTCCATTTCAGTGCAGTCAGATAATAACAGTAATAACAATTCAGCACCGATTTCTTAATTACCACTGAGTCCAGCCATGGTGTGAATTTGGTGGGATAAAGCTGACACTTCCAGCTTGTCTGGAAGCTTCCATGTCTGGACACTTCCAGCTGTCCAAAGCTGACATGTCCAGCATGTGGAGAAGAGGGAATAATTTTTTGTCCCCCTGCTATACACCAGACTGCCTTGCTTGGCCCCAAGGTGGAGTTCAAAGCTGCACCACAACTGCCCCAAGGACCTGGCTCAGCTCCAGGCTGAGTCTCAGGACTCCAGCAGCTTCAGGAACAACCCTGTGAGTTCCTCTGAAGTCTAACAAACCAGTGGATCTGTCACCTGAAGAAAAGACACCACAAAAGGAGAGCCCCCAGCTGTCTCTCCTGCTCTCATGGCAGGAAATTGTTTCATAGAGCAGCATTGCTTGGTATTGCCAATCCACAGCTGGACAGCCCCTCTCTCCCACCTTCTCTCCACTCCCAAGGCCCCATTTTGCTTCCCTCCCTGAGGTGTTTTTGTGTCCCCACAGGCCTGCAGGTTGTCCTCAAGTCCATCATGAAGGCCATGGTGCCCTTGCTGCAGATTGGGCTGCTCCTGTTCTTCGCCATTGTGATGTTTGCCATCATCGGGCTGGAGTTTTACATGGGCAAGTTCCACAAAACCTGCTTTTCCAACGAGACAGGTGAGCTCTGCCCTTTGGACCTTCCCCTCCTGCTTCTGTGCTGCTTTTCCTTTTGCCTCATCCCCTGCACTCTCTCCCTCTTTACCCACATATTCTGAGAATTACACAGAATTTTGTGCCCACCCTACACAGACTGGCACAGATTCTCCTCTGTCTGATGCCACTGTGCTGCTCCCAGTCTGCCCAGGAGTGAGATGAAAGTCCTTAGGGCCTCCTGTCCCAAAAGAATTTTCTCATAGCAGAAGCACAGAACCAAATCCCTGTTGTTTCTTATTAATTAATGGTGTCTGTCTAATTTTCCTTGGGTTTTGCTTCATGCACATTGAGTTTCCTGGGGAGCTTTCTGGGGAAACATGGTGTGGAATAGTAAAAGATTGAAAAGTCTGGGAGCAACCAAAAAATAAAAGGGCAATAGATGGAAGGCAAGGAGTCCTTTGATGGAGAAAGGATAAAAATGACCTTCAGGGAAGGGAAATTGGGCACTGAAGAGTAAATGATGTGTCTGCCTGGGAGTGAGTGATAGGGCCCAGAAGATGGAGGTGGAGAAGGTTGATCCCAGAGATTCTTAGCTGGGAACAGCTGTGTCAAATCATGGAATCATGGACTGCTTTGGGCTGGGAGGGACCTTAAAGATCATCTTGTTCCACCTCATTCCTTTATAGTGGTGTTAATAGATGTTTATTATCTGATAACACACATTAAAATGTTGTTCTTGTCTCCAAACCATTGCATTTTAAGGTGCAATCGACTTTCTTTAAAACACAGCCTTGTATTTTCAGTCATTATCACTAATAGGTCTTAATATTGATTTATTTCCCTGCAATCCAATGGTAATAAAAGAACCCTGCCAAATCTCTGGGCATCCCTCATGGTGCTTTCTGATGGGAGCACTTTAATACACTCAGTGTACACAGAGATTTGCAAAGGGAATTCTTGCTCATGTTCCTGTGGAATGCTGGAATAACATAAAGCAGGTTGCGAAGGAGTTGTGACTTGTGAGAAAATCCTGGCAGTTCCTGGAGGAAAGGAGGTTTTGGGCTGGATTTGTAGGAGGGAGAAGTCCCTTTGTGGGTAGTGTGGCAGTGGGGACAGGGACAGCAGTGACAGGATGGGTGTGGAGGCAGCAGCAGAGGTGTAGGGGAGGATGAATCCTGAGCAGGTTGGGGTTTGCCAGGAGCATTTTTGGGTCTGTTAATCTGCAAACAAGGCAGGGGATGTTTGTGCATCCCTTGTGAGCAGGAGGCAGCTGCAGGCAGAGCCCGAGGCTCTCCCTCATGGCTGACACCTGATGAGGGAGGATTTTCATGAGGGAGGATTTTCTGCCCTCCCCAGAGCAGTGCAAAAGGCCAACATCCCCCCAGAGCTGTGTGTGCTCCCTGCACGCTCATCTCTGCCATCAGCACTGACCAAGAGAGTCTGGGCCAGGTTTGGGGACCCAGGAGAGGTTTTTGTCATGGCTAATGTTATGTGCAAGCTCCTCTTGCTGCCTGGGTGCATTCCAGATGGAATCGGGAGCATGGCTGGAGCTCTGCTGCCCGTGCTGCATTTCAGCTCTGCTGGCTCACTGTGAGCTGTGGTTTGTTGAGTTGAGATGATCACAATACAAAGCAATGCATTCCATTTTCAGAAGGCTTCAAACTGTTTTTATTATAGCATGGATGCTTTTTATACATTCTTACAAAACTCATCAGTTTACACTTTACTCATTGGTCAGGAAAGACAAACAAAGTGCTCATTGGAACAGGCAGTTGCAGGTTTCTCTTATTTCTCCTTCTTTCTTTCTTGGTTTCTGTGTCAATGACCTTGGTAGAAAATTCTTCCAGAGTTAAACATGGATCCTCTCATCAAACTCCTCTCTGTAAAACCTCTTGCACTGTGGCAACAACAACATGTCCCTTTAAAAACCCTTTAATGCTTTCCCAATCCCAGCTCTCTAAACAGGGACATTGCTTGGGATATTTGCTTACTGTATTTGTGGGGTTCCCAGACAAAGGAAGGAATGATGAATCTGACACCATGTTCTCACAAGGCTAATTTACTACTTTATAATACTATATTCTGTTAAAGAATACCATACTAAACTATACTAAAGCCCCTCTGTAGGGAGAGGAAGGGGCTCTGGGGGTGCTGAGCTGGCTTTGGGTGAGTTCTGAGCATCCCTTCCAGCTGCCAGGCAGGAAATGGTGTTTCTGGAAAGGAGAGGGGGGTGAGGTTTCCTGGCACTGCATCCCCTGGGAGCAGAGCAGCAGAACAACCCACAAAGCTTTTGCAAACCTAAGTGCTCCTCATCTCACAGAGGTGCATTAAGGAGCCTGGGCAGAGACCACGGGCTCCAAACCGGCCTGAGGGTGGAAATGTGAACTCATTAAAGAGCTGCCTCTGGTAGGGGGTGGAAAATGGAGGAGGGGAAGCTGCTCGTGCTTCTTTCTGTTCCAAATCCCCAAAGTGAGCAAACCCCTGAGATTTTTCCTGGAATCATGAGCCAGAGGGACCAACTGTGCATCATGAGGGGAACCAAGCAGAGGTGTCAACAGCGAGTGTTGCTCTGCTGAGCCAATAGCCTGGGGAGGCCAGTGATGAACTGCAGGACAAAGGGGTGCTGGGCACCAAAATATGGCCAAAGGGTTATTCAAGGCCTTTTCCCTTCAGCCTGACTGTTCTGGCTGGAAACATGGCATTATTGTAATAAAAATGGATAAAACTCAGTGGCAGTTTTGCTCCAGTCTTGTTTCCCTCTCCCTGCACCCTCCCTGCTGTCCTGCTCTGCTGACACAGGATTATTTTTAAGCACCTGACCCAGCCTAAATGCCCCAAAGGTAGAGAAGGGCACCATATTTATTTCCCATTTTTCCTTGAATTTCCCCCTTACTCTGTCTTCTGCAGCCATGAGGAGTAAGGGCCAGTTCTGGTCACTGTTTTAAAAAGGAACAAATCCCCCACCCAGCCCTTTGTGGTAGATGTGCACTGCATTTTCAGAGAATTCCCTGGCAGCAAAAGGCCAAACTGACATGAAACTGGAGCCTCTTTTAATGCACACTCACAAACGGTCAGCAGGAGCCAGCTTTGGCATTTTCTCCTCTCACCAAGCCCTTGTGAGAGCCTGTGGTGACCCATCTGGGAGCTGGAGGTTTGCCCTGCTCTGAGGTGTTGAGTCAACAGGAAAGTGTCACATATATATTTATATATATCTACACGCACTTCTGTCCTGCTCCACTGTGACAATTTTGCTTTCCTCCTGCAGGCTTTGCTCTGTGGAATGATTATTCCTAATTTTTGTTAGTGCTGCTCCTGCTTTTTCCCCCGGTGAAATTGGATTTTGTGCTGTTTGCTGCTCGTTACCATAACATGTCCCTTTAAAAACCCTTTAATGCTTCCCCAATCCCAGCTCTCTGAACAGGGATATTGCTTGGGATATTTGCTTATTGTATTTGTGGGGTTCCCAGATGAAGGAAGGGATGATGCATCTGACTCCATGTTCTTAGAAGGCTAATTTATTACTTTATAATACTATATTATATTAAAGAATACTATACTAAACTATACTAAAGAATACAGAAAGGTTACTTACAGAAGGCTAAAAAGATAATAATGAAAACTCATTACTTTTTCCAGAGTCTCAACACAGCTTGACCTTGATTGGCTAATAAGTCAAAACAATTCACATGAAATAATGAAACAATCACCTGTTGGGTAAACAATCTCGAAACACAAATTCTGAACAGCCAATCTCCAGCCAAATTCCAAATAATTCCAAAGCAGCAAAACACAGGAGAAGCAAATGAGATCAGAATTGTTTTCCTTTTTCTCTGAGGCTTCTCAGCTTCCCAGAAGAAGACTCCTGAGTAAAGGACTTTTTCCAGAAGATGACTGTGACATTTGCTTGCTCTGAAAAGCCAGCACTGGAGTTTTCCAGCCTGCAGCACTTCCCAGCTGAGCCTGGAAGGTGCTGGGATGGTCCTGGCCATTCCTGGTGCTCCTTCCCTGGCAGATTTGTCCACCTTGGCCTCCTCTGGGTCTGCAGTGAAACTCAGCAGAGAAGCACCATCCCACATGGATCCTTTCCCTCTGTTTGGAGCAGAAATGTGGAGCTTCTGGAGGAGCTGGAGTCCTTCAGTGCTGCCTTGGGGTGACACCGGGGGCTCCTCATGCAGCTGTGCTCAAACATCTGTACCAGGGCAATTCTGGGGCAGTGCACACCCCCAAATTGGCATTAGTGCAGAAGGTGCCCTTTTGCTTTAATGCTACAGAGCAACTATTTAGCACTTTGAGGGTGTTTGAAGTGTATGTTGTTCCCAAAGCCCCACTTTTACCACGCTGTTGGTTTTAATTTTTGTGGTGTTGCTTTATTTTGTGGTGTTTTTGGGGTTTTTTTTGGTGTGTGTGTGTGTTTTTCATGCTGCTCTTACATAGTTTCCAGGCCTCTCATATGTACTGGGCTGTCACAAGCCAGAAATTATTTGCAGTTTGGAAGCCTCTTCTGCCAGGTAACAAGTGGCAGAACGAGAGGAAATGGCCTCAAGTTCTCCAGGAGAGGTTTAAACTGGAGATCAGGGGGAATTTCCTCACTGAAGGGGTGGTCAGACATTGGAAGGGGCTCCCAAGGGTGGAGTCCCCATCCCTGGAAGTGTCCAAAAATGTGTGGATGTGGCCCTTGGGGACACGGGTTAATGCTGCTGGGTTAATGGTTGCACTTGGTGATCTTAGAGGTCTTTTCCAACCTAAAGAGTTCCACCAGGGGAGATGGCAAAATATGAATTTTGGCACTGCAGGGATGGCTCTGCTCCACCCCCACTGACCCATCTCCCACAGCCCAGCAGTGTGGAAATGATCACAGGGGTACGACGACTTTTCCATATTCATAGCAGCACAAAGAAACCCAAAATGTGAATTTAATCCTTGCACTGGTGCCAGGAGGATGCAGCAGCACCAGACAGGAACTTCTAAGGATGGTTTCAGTCAGGAATTTCTCAGGATGGTTCCAAGCAGGAACTTTTCAGTATGGTTTCAGTCAGGAACTCTTCAGGATGGTTCCAACAAACAGGAACTTTTTAGGATGGTTCCAAGGAGGAACTTTTCAGGACAGTTCCAATCAGGAACTTTTTAGAATGGTTCCAATCAGGAACTTTTCAGGATGGTTCCAACAAGCAGGAACTTTTTAGGATGGTTCCAAGGAGGAACTTTTTAGAATGGTTCAAAGCAGGCACTTCTCAGGATGGTTCCAACAAGCAGGAACTTCTCAGGTTGGTTTCAATCAGGAACTTCTCAGGTTGGTTCCAGCAAGCAGGAACTCTTTAGGATGGTTCCAAGTAGGAACTTCTCAGGATGGTTCCAACAAGCAGGAACTTCTCAGCATGGTTCCAACAAGCAGGAACTCCTCAGGGTAGTTCCAGTCAGTAACTTCTCTTCCCTCTCTGCAGGTGAGGAGGTGGGGGATTTTCCCTGTGGAGAGGAGCCTCCTGCCAGGCAGTGTGAGAGCGGGACCACGTGCAGGGAGTACTGGCAGGGCCCCAACTATGGCATCACCAACTTTGACAACATCCTCTTCGCCGTGCTCACTGTCTTCCAGTGCATCACCATGGAGGGCTGGACTGACATCCTCTACAATGTGAGTGCTCTGCTGGGGCTGGGGAGGTTGGGTGGGAAGAGATGGTTCTGGGAAGAAAAAAGTGATTTAATTTGTGTGGTTTTCACCTCCTGAACCCCTGCTTTTGAGGAGGATTGTTCCTGTTTTCCTGAGGGACTGTTTCTGGTTGCGTCTGTGGTGCTTTGAGGGTGCAGAGATGCTCAGCTATGGGATGAGTAGGAGCAGGAGGATGCAGCAGCACCAGACAGGAACTTCTCAGGATGGTTTCAATCAGGAACTTCTCAGGATGGCTCCAATCCAGAACTCTTCAGGGTGGTTTCAGTCAGAAATTTCTCAAGATGGTTTCAGTCAGAAAACTGAAACCTGGGTGGTGGCAGTGCAGGAGCTGGTGTCACCCCAAGGTGCTCCTGTGCTCTGCTGGGTGAGTAGGAGCAGGTTCTCACAATGCCCCACAGAAATTCCAAATTGTACAAAATTGGGTGGCAAAAGCAGAAACTCCTTCATGTTTTGTACCTGGAGGTTTCCTCTCCTGACTGCATGATCAAACTTGTAACACTGAGCTCCAGGACTGGTTTTGTTTAGTCCAGTGCAGTTTCACAAAGCCCTATCACTCACCTTCACCCCTGGCATGACTCTGTGGGCTGCAGAGAAGATGGGCCAGGCTGAATTCCTGCCTCCTGCCAGGCAGGACCATGACTGGCACAACCTCTTGGCTGTTCAGTTTTGCTCTTCCCAATTTTACAAAGAGCAGGATGATTTCCCCCAGCCTCTGCTGGCTTCCAGGCAGTGCAAGGCTCTCATTTGAGGGTGTAGTTTATGTGGAAAAATCCCTAAGCTGGGCACTACTGATGCCCTCAGCCCATTTCTCTGGCTGGAGGGATGATGCTGTGCTCAGTTTTCTTCATCACAGACTCCAGAGCCCTGCTGGGCCCTTTCAGTCCTTCCTGGGAGGGTTTTTGTAGCAACAGGAAAGGATTATCCTCAGCCACAGTGAATTGCCAGGTACAATTCTGCTGTGTTTGGAGCCAATAAATGTGATTTATTCCCTTCCTTGCTCAGTTCCTCCATTTATTCCCAGTCTCTGACCACTTAAAGCCATCTCAAGAAGATTTCTCCCCTCACCCTAAAGCTTCACCACACCACCAGTTTCTCCCCTTCTCATTCAGCATTTCTGCTCCTTCCTCCTGGTGCCAAGTGTTGTAAGAAAAGCCCATTAGCATCCTGGCTGCAATTGATTAATCAATATGTGGTGCATGAGATCATCTTCTCCCAACCTGCCTCTCGTACCACATGCAAAACCCTGAGCTTACTATGGGGGCATTGATTTTGGGGGCAGATTGAAGCTGTTTAGTTTCATTCTGGATCCCCATGAATTGGGATCAGGTGCTTGGACTGTGACAGTCCTGCTGCAGAGTTGGATTTGTTGTGTCTGAGACCCCAGCTCAGGGTTTGATGCTTGGGTCTGGCAGATCTGAGGGGCTCTGGATGTCCTCACTGAGGGGAGGCCGAGTGCTTTGTGCTGTGCCATGGGACACTCAGCAGAAGTCAATGGTGCCAAAAGCCACCCCTGCAACCTGTCCCTTGTCCCCAAGGGCTGTCAGCCCCTCCCTGTGCTGCTCTGCTTGCTGAGGACCTGGCTGTGCTATTGCAGGTTGGAAACAGAGAAGCTGAGGGTGAGGAAGATCCTCTCAGTGCAGCCCTCAGCCTTCTCACAGCTTCACTCATGTGCTGCTTTCTGGCCAATTGTTTCTTGGTTTGGTGTCTTCTGTGCCTACTCCAAGTCCATCAAATTGAAAATAGGAGACAAAAGCCCAGATTATGCTGCAGCAGTGACTGGAAATCCTCCATGGGGTGTTTGTGGATGCTCTGTCAGGCTGTGCACAGGTAACAGCAGTGAAGCCATACAATTATGGATTGGTCTGGGTGGGAAGGGATAATCCCATTCCAACCCCTGCCATGGCAGGGACACCTCCCACTGTCCCAGGTGCTCCCAGCCCTGTCCAGCCTGGCCTTGGGCACTGCCAGGGATCCAGGGGCAGCCCCAGCTGCTCTGGGCACCCTGTGCCAGGGCCTGCCCACCCTCCCAGGGAACAATTCCCAATTCCCAATATCCCATCTAACCCTGCTCTCTCTCAGTTTGAAATCATTGCCCCTTGTTCTGTCACACTGCCCATATATAAAGTCCCTCTCCCTCCTTTTCAGAAGTTCCTTCAGGCCCTGCCAGGGGCTCTGAGCTCTCCCTGGAGCATCCCCAGCTCTCCCAGCCTGGCTCCAGCCCTGGAGCAGCTCCATGGTCCCCTCTAGACTGGTTCCAGCAGCTCCAGGTCCTCCTGATGTTGAGGACCCCAGACCTGGACACAGAACCCCAAGTGGGGTCCCACAAGGGCAGAGTAGAGGGGGGAATCACCTCCCTCATCTTGGCCACTCCTCTGTAGGTGAAATCCACCCATCCTGCTCCAGGCAGTGCAGAAACTGCCCAGGGATGCTGCTGGAACCCTACTGGACCCAGGCTGGGAAGAATCTGGAAGATGTTTCCCCTTGAATCCAGAACTGGTAGAGTAAGTGAACCCCTTGACAAAGGGGGAATGTCCGAGGTTATTCCTTGTTCAGGGAGCTCTGATTCACCAACACAGTTCTCCACTCCTGAGGAAAATGGTTTTTTGTTAGGAAAATTTTATCAGGAGAAGTTTCCTTGTCAGCCCCAGGCTCTGGTGTCCTCAAGGAGAGCAGCATTCCCCTGATGCAGGATAGTCATCAGAACTGAGCTGTGCACCTACTTTTAATCTTTTCCTTAATTAAGATTTGCAAAAGGCTGTGGGACCATGGGAGGCAAGATGTGCTCTGTGTAAACTGTGATTAAGCATTAGTAAGAATAAAGGAGCTTTTTCTCCTGCTAACTCATGAAAGCAGGGGAAAACACACAGTTCTGGTGCCCCAAACATAATGAGGACATGGAACTGTGGGAGCAAATCCAGAGGAGGCGACAAAGTTGGGAATAGAGAACCTCCCCCATGGACACAGAAGGGGTTGTGTGGAGAGCTCAGAGCCCCTTGCAGGGCCTGAAGGGGCTCCAGGAGAGCTGGAGAGGGACTGGGGACAAGGCATGGAGGGACAGGACACAGGGAATGGCTCCCACTGCCAGAGGGCAGGGATGGATGGGATATTGGGAACTGGGAATTGTTCCCTGGCAGGGTGGGCAGGCCCTGGCACAGGTGCCCAGAGCAGCTGGGGCTGCCCCTGGATCCCTGGCAGTGCCCAAGGCCAGGCTGGACAGGGCTGGGAGCACCTGGGACAGTGGCAGGTGTCCCTGCCATGGCAGAGGTGGGATGGGATGGGATTTAAGGTGCCTTCAACCCAAATCTGTGATTCTCTAAAAGCTGCTAATCCTCAGGCTTAGCTGAACCCTTCCTTCACCCCTCCCTCCCGTGAGTGCCACCACCACAGGCTGGCCCAGGTTGGGGTAGATTTGTTCCCCTGCTTGTACAAACCCCTCCCTTGGTGCTGCTGGAGCAGCCAGCCCTGCTGGGACTGAAATCCCTGTGCTGCCAGGCAGTCTGGGACTGAGACCCATTAGGGGAAGGCTGAGGTTACAACTTCTGCCTTAATGGCCCATTCATTTCCTGCTGCAAAACGTCAGGATTGATTGTCCTGCATCAGCAGGGCTCTGTTCTCACTCCCCTCCTCCTGCTGCTCTGTGGCTGGGGCTGCTCAGGGCAGCCAGGGCTTTACTGGGATGTCAGGGTATTGTATTTGCAGGGACCCCCGTGGCAGGAAGGAATGATGAATCTGACTCCATGTTCCCATAAGGCTGATTTATTATTTTATGATACATATTATATTAAAGAATACTACACTAACTATACTAAAGAATACAGAAAGGATACTTACAGAAGGCTAAAAAGATAATAATGAAAACTCCTGACTCTTTCCAGAGTCCTGACACAGCTTGGCCCTGATGGGCCAAAGAGTGAAAACAACTCCCAGCAGAATGCAATGGAACAATCACCTGTGGGTGAACAATCTCCAAACACATTCCACATGAGCACAGCACAGGAGAAGCAAATGAGATGAGAATTGTTTTCCTTTTCTCTGAGGCTTCTCAGCTTCCCAGGAGAGGAATCCTGGGTGAAGGGATTTTTCCAGAGAATGTGAATGTGAAATCAGGGAGCAGTCACTGGGTGGGATGTGCTTCACCAGTTCAGCACTCATTGAAATCTGGGAGGGTTTGCTCTGTCCTCAAAGCAGATTGGAAGCTGAGAAAGTTGGGCTGTGATGGCTCCAGGCAAACTGAGGATTTTGGTGTCAAGGCTGTTCAGGAGAGGGGACTGGGGTTTGATGGCTTGGCTCAGGTCTGTCAAAGTGAGGGGTTTGTTGTGAAGGATTATTCAGTCATTCCCAAAGGATTGAGGTGACTTTAGAGGTGGTCCAGATCCAGCTTTCCTACAGATTAAGAAAGTCACAGCATCAAAGGCTTCAGCCCAGCCTTGCAGTTGGAAACCTACCTTGTAAATATTCACTCCTTGTCCTGTGATAAATTGAGGAATTAGGAGAGCAAGAAGAAAGCAAGTTCACAAATCCCAGCCCATTTTTACCATGCTGATCCGCTATTTATACTTCCACAGACTTTTCCTTTTAATTGGGGCTCATGAAAGCTTTCTAGCAAGGCTTTATCTGGGAGGTGATTTATGCTTGAAGCAAAGAGGCTGAATCATCAGTAGGGTGAAACACTTCAATAATAAGCTGGGCAAAAGAACTTCCTGCCTCAGCAGCACAAAAGCATTGGAACAATGACTCCAACCAAGCTCCTCTGAGAGCTGCAGGTTTGTCTCAGCTGTGGCTTGTTTGTGCTCAAAAGAGTCCAAGGACTAACAGGTGGTTTAGGAAAGCTGGTGATGGGGAAAAACATTTTTTACCAGCAAGTGGAGCACCTCCTGCTAATTCCAAGCTTCAGCATCATCTGGGAATGTATTAAAATAGAGCAACCCAAGAGTTTTCCTTAGGGGGGGAGCCCAGTGCAGACAGGTCAGAGACTCCTCAAGCATAGGCAGAGCATTTTCTGGACCATGAAATTGGGGAAGAATCTGCTACAGCAGCAGCTCACTATGGGGGACAATGCAGCTCTGGGGCCACATGGCCCAGACCTGACTTTGTGCAGCTGGCCCCAGCCCAGTGCCAGGCTGGGCTGGGGGCAGGAGCTGGGTCTCTCTCTCTCTCTGCAGCGTGGATGCAGCAATAATTGGGTGGATGCAGCTGTTCTGCATCTGGTGTGCTGGTGCTGGGGCAGTGTCTGCTCTGGGCTCTCTGGTTCTGGGTGGCCCTTGGAGCTGGTGGTGCTCACCTGGAGCATCCCACTGGCCTTGGGGTGACACAGGACACCACAGGTTGCTGCTGAGGCTGGCTGGGTTTGAACAGACAGGTGTGTGCTAAGGAAGGCAGGAGCCTCCCTTGGAAGGGAAAATGTAAACCCCTCCCTTGGAATTATTGTGATTTTGAAATTAAGGGGCTCTCAGGCAAAGATATGGGAGCAGGAATAACAGTTCTTTACTAGGAAAATTAAAACACAAATGCAATGGTACCAACAAACAACAAAACAACACTGCCAGAGTGAGAGCAGTCCCTGTCCCCTGTGTGTCAGGGGGTGGCACAGCCCCATCCCATGGGGGCTCAGCCCTCCTGCAGTGCCAGCTGTGGCTCTGCTGGAGCAGGGATCCTGCACAAGGGGGGAGTTTTCCTCTGCAGCTCCAGGGCTGCTGCAGATGGGCCTGGGCTCCCTCTGGCCATGCAGGGCAGCAGAAGCTGCTCCTCTGGCAATGCACTGGGCAAAGGCTGCTGGGCTGTGCCAGGCTCACATTGGATCCAGGTAGGAATGCTTGGCTCCTGCCCTGGGCAATGCAGCATCTCCCCATGGGATGCTGGAATTGGATCAGCCCTGCAGGGACACTCAGTGGCCATGGACAGCAGAGATCTCCTGCAGGGAGGATTGGCTGGGGGAGAGATCAAGAAAAAACTGCCCATGGACAGCAGAGAACTGCCCCAGCTCTGACAGATACACAAACTCCCAGAACAGAATACACACCCCCCATGTTGTGTGAGTTTGTTCATTATCCCATGAAGTGTCTGGATGTGCTGCATTTGTTATCAAGCTTTGATCAGGGCTCTGGCAGTACCCAGGGGCTGCTGGAGCTGGGGGATGTTGGTGCTGCTGAGGGAGAATATTTCCAGTGATGCACTCCAAGGGCAGAGTCCGGGTGCAGAAATGACTGTGCTGGGTTGCGAGGAAACAATGGCACAGCAAGAGAAGCTGTGATGCTCTGGGATCTGAGTCCTCCTGAGCCCTGTTTTCCCTCCAGGTCTAGTTTTCAAATCAAGATCATTTCTGGATCAGTTTAGATCCTCTTGTTTACGTGCTTGGTGTTTGTGAATGACAGTGATTCATCTGTTGCTAATATGGGCTCTGTGGAGGTGGAAAACCTTTTCAAGAGGCAATAGTACAACTCTGCTTTCCTTTGCTGAGCAGTAATTCCCAGTTTTGCCCATGCAAGAATATTGCAATGCTGTGATGGGCTTGATGAGGGGAGAGAATGATGGATCTGACTCCATGGATATCAATTAATTACTTTCTTTTACTATATTATTCTATACATCTAAAACTGAATCTGCCAAGCACTCAACCCTGCACACACTGCACAGAATCTTGTGACTGTCACCCAACAGTCCTGACACACACACACACACACACACCTGGTAGGCCTGATAGGCCAAGGAAACAAAACACCAACACTTTGGGTAAACAATCTCCATACTGCATTCTACTTTTGCACAAAAACAGGCACAGCAAATGATAAGAATTGTGTTTCTTTCTCTGAGTTTCAGAGAATGTGAATCCCAGAAATATTCTTGAGAAGAATTGTGCCTTGCTTCTCTCTGTGAAGAGAAATGTGGCTACACAAGAACCTCATTGTCCATCATCAAACCCTCCTCTGGTTGCCATGGGAAGTTCCCCTTCTTTTGCAAAGTGAGAAAAGCCTGAAAGCTTCAGGGCCTGCCCATGAGTTCCTCAATCAAAATAATTCTTTTGCTAGGCTGAGCCTAAGCATTCCTTACAGAGAGGAGCCAGCTGGGAGCCTTCCTGAGGGAGCTGCTGTGGAGCTGGCAGTGAGTTTGGAGCTCAGAGCTTTCTGTGGGATCCCCAGGGCATTGGGAAGGGCTTGGGGCTCCTCTCTGTCCTTCAGAGCCAGCAGGGTTTGCTCTGCTCTGTTCCCTCTGTGAGGTGCCTTTGATGTGCACCAGGAACTTCCAAAGAATTGAGAATTGTGTTTGTGGACCCAGAAAATCAGGGGTCAAACGTGCTCCATCTGGAGCTGTCAGAAAGCTCAGTGCTGACTTTCAGTGAGCTGGGCTTTCACCTTTCATCTTTCCAGGAGTTCAAAACTCCACAGTGGAATTTGCTTTGCAAAGCAGGGGCTCCTTGCAGGAGAGCAGAAATGTCAAAGTGCACCCTTGCTCTCGTTTGATCTTAATGGCAAGAGATTTTCATGTTTCTTCCATTTCCTACTGACAAATATTAGTGTCCAGTGGGTCTTCCAAGACTGTGGACTGGGCCTAACTCAATATGCTTGTGAGTAGGGATGAACAGTTCAAACAAGATATAAATCTACCTTAAATTGGATCCCAACTGGAACTTTACCCTCTCTGCATTAAAATAGCTTATGATTCACTTGGTATTTTTCATTCCTTTTTGTGTCTTTGAATTTCTTTATTCTTAAGATACAGAAATGAAAGGCTGGAATGTAATTGTTGTTCCATTTGCAGCCCAACCCAGAGATGGTTTTGTTGGTGGGCTGTCACCATGATATTTTCTGAAAAATCCTCTTTGCCCAGATTTTCTCCTGGGGAGCTGAGAAGCCTCAGAGAGGAATGAAAACAATAATTATCTGATTGCTGCTCCTGTGTTTGCTGCTTTGGAATGTGGCTTGGACATGGTTTACCAACAGGTGAATGTTTGATTGGCTCCATGTGAATTGTTTTTAATTAATGACCAATCACAGCCAGCTGTGTCAGACTCTGAGGAGTCAGTCACAGTTTTTCATTGTCATTGTTGTTAAGCCTTCTGTCCGTATCCTTTCTGTATTCCTTAGTATAGTTTTAGTATAGCATAATATAATATAATATAATATAATATAATATAATATAATATAATATAATATAATATAATATAATATAATATAATATAATATAATATAAATCAGCCTTCTGAGAACATGGAGTCAGATTCTCATCTCTCACCTTGTCCTGGGGACCCCACAAACTCAACATCTTTGCATTTCTTTATTCCTTAGAAGATACAGAAATGAAAGGCTGTGATGTAATTGTTGTTCCATGTCCAGCCCAACCCAGAGATGGTTTTGTTGCTGGGGTGGTGTTGGGGCTGTAGGGGCAGAAGAGATTCTGCTGCCCCAGTTTGGAGAGCTCACATGTGTCTTTTTGGGGTGTTTATAGAATCATGGAATGGTTGGGACCTTAAAACTCACCTCATCCCACCTCCACCATGGGCAGGGACACCTCCCACTGTTCCAGGCTGCTCCCAGCCCTGTCCAGCCTGGCCTGGGGCACTGCCAGGGATGCAGGGGCAGCCCCAGCTGCTCTGGGCACCCTGTGCCAGTGAAAGGTTTATTTGTGAAGATCAAACCTGTGACTCTTGGTCTCCATCACTCCCAAGTGTGAGCTGGGGGATCCAAGGTGATGTTCCTCAGGAGGAGTTTGGATGTGACCAGCACTGGTTGCCTGGACCATGAGGTGATTTCCTGAGCAAACCCCCCCTGAGGTGGTGTGAGGGTGCAGCTTGGATGTGCTACAGAAAACAGAAGGGAAATAAATAACACAGAGCAGATCCCCTCATCTCAGACATGGATGAAGGCTCCTCTTTGCTCCCTGGCTGAGATTCCTCAGGGCTCAAGAACCTCCACACTCTAAGCACCTCTGAAACCTGCCACTCAAGGCTCACAGGTGACTCAAGTGTCCTTTTGCTGGCCTTTTGCTCAGACTGTGGCTTCCTGGGGCAGTTTGCACTTGGCTTTGCTCATGGGGAACTGTCACAGCTGATTTGGTGGCACAGTGACTGCTCCAGCAGAGCCTGTGGGACTCTGCAGGTGGCACTGGGACTGCTCTGTGTCACTGGTGGGACTGCTCTGTGTCCTTGGTGGCACTGGGATTGCTCTGTGTCCTTGGTGGCACTGGCATTGCTCCCTGTCCCTGGTGGGACTGCTCTGTGTCACTGGTGATACTGGCATTGCTCTGTGTCACTGGTGTCCCTGTGTCACTGGCGTCCCTGTGTCACTGGTGGCACTGGAATTGCTCTCCTCTCCTGGTACAATGATGAGCAGTTTTTCTCTCTGTTAGAAGTGACCTGAAGCCAATCCACTGAATCCCAGACCCACAATTGCTAAATATTGAGAGGAGAGAGAAGAAATGGTGTTTGCAGTGGTGTCTGTGTGTCCTGGGGCTGGCAGCAGCATTGTCTGTGTGTCCTGGGGCTGGCAGCCATGGTGTCTGTGTGTCCTGGGGCTGGCAGCAGGAGTGTGAGGAGGTTCAGGGTGGGTTCAGACTCCTGTGAGCACTCTCTGTGCATGATCAGCTCTCCTTATGAATAAATATTGAGAAGCAAAGCTGTTTAACCAGCAGAAGTGTGAGCAGGCAGCCAAAGGAAAAGCTGCTGAAGGGTTTTCCTCACATTAACTGGGAGAATAAGGACAAGGAGAGGCTTTGTTTTGCCACTCTGAACCCCACAGCACATTTCTGACATGGTTCCTTTGTTGCACTGCATTCCCTGTCGTGTCCAAGGGTCAAGTTTTGCTCCAGGTGAATGTGTCAGAATCCAGGGCTGGAAGGGACCAGCACTGGGAAAGCAGAGCAGGGGCTGGGCCAGGCTTGGCATTGAGAGCTGCACCAGAGCAGGCTGAGAACAAGAAGGGTGCTCTGCTTCCCCTGGCACCCAGCTCAGGATTCAGCTGGGTCTTTGAAATGTGGAGATCAGGGAATCACAGCTGAAAGGATGACCAGGGCTGCCCAGGACACCCCAACAATCCCACCCTGGGATCCCTGGGAGTGTTTTCCAAATGCTCTGGCAGCCTCTGGGCTGTGCCCATTCCCTGGGGAGCCTGGGCAGTGCCCAGCACCTCTGGGGGAATCCTAAAACAGAACACAGGTGGGAAGGGAGGAGCCAACAGATGAAAAATGAATGCTGCAACATGCAAAGCCCACAGGTGTGTGAAGAAACAGCACCATGGCTTTGTCTGCAGCAGAGCCTGTTCTGATCTCTCAGCTTTTTGGAGCACACAGCATCTGCCTCACAGCTGGGCCACAGATTTGGTGTAAAATCCCCTCCAGCCCTGACCTGGGGAGAGCTTACCCTTGGGATTTGATGCTCACCAGTGCTGAACTTCTCTTGTCACTGTGCATTTGCTCCTGGAGATGCCCAGGGACCTGCTGGGGACAAAGCCAGCAGGGCACGTGTCACATGCTGGTGTTGTGCAGCTGTGATGGAGATGGGAGCTGAGCTCCTGAGCTGTGCCACGAGGTAATTGTGCTCTCTCTTTCTCCCTGCATCTTCATGAAGAAGAGAAAAATCTCCTAATGCTGTTAGTGCTCAATTGCACTCGCTATTGAGTTAGGAGGATTTGAATTTGCTAATAAGAACCAGCCACCTTCAGCGAGCACATAAATGATAATTCCCAGCCTGGAGCTGTGGGGTTAATGTTGATTTTGTTGATTTTGTGGCTCAGTATCACCAATCATCAGCAGGAAAGTAGGGCAGTGATGGCAGAGTTTGGAGCAGGCAGCCAAGAGCCTGGCAGCAGCTCCGAGTGCAGGGCTGGATGGAAGGGAGGGAAAAACCTCTCTGTGCATGGGGCTTTTGTAGAAGGGGAACTGGAAGGCAGAGACACACTTAGGGGTGACCAAACCCTTGCACAAAAACCCCAAACCAGCTCAGCCCAACTATTGACTTGGGCACAAAACCACAATGGGAGTTCTGGATGTGTGGAACCCATCCCAACAGAGAGAGCCTGTTCTATTTGCAGGGTGCCCCAGCAAAGGCAGGAATGATGAATCTGACTCCATGTTCTCACAAGGCTGATTTATTATTTTATGATACTATATTATATTAAAGAATACTATACTATACTAAAGAATACAGAAAGGATTCTTACAGAAGGCTAAAAAGATAACAATGAAAACTCCTGACTCTCTCCAGAGCCCTGACACAGCTTGGCCCTGATTGGCCAAAGAGTGAAAACAACTCCCAGCAGAATGCAATGGAACAA
The DNA here is from genome assembly GCF_051311805.1 of Agelaius phoeniceus. Taxonomy (NCBI): domain Eukaryota; kingdom Metazoa; phylum Chordata; class Aves; order Passeriformes; family Icteridae; genus Agelaius; species Agelaius phoeniceus. The sequence goes on from NC_135285.1 coordinate 2,390,431, forward strand.
TCACCTGTGGGTGAACAATCTCCAAACACATTCCACATGAGCACAGCACAGGAGAAGCAAATGAGATGAGAATTGTTTTCCTTTTCTCTGAGGCTTCTCAGCTTCCCAGGAGAAAAACCCTGGGTGAAGGAATTTTTTCAGAATGTGAATGCCACAAGAGCCCACACCGTGGCCTGTGTGCCCCCCATGACCCACTTTCACCCCTGCTGTTGGCACACAGACATTTTGCCAGTTGAGATGTGCATTTCATCCATGTTTCCTGCTGGATTTAAGCTCCCTCCCTTCCATTATGTTGTTACAACCTGTGGTTTTTTTGAGTATCAGACAGATTTATTATTATGTAGAAAAATCAGTCTTTTAGGTCACCCTCCATTCTCTTAGCTGATCACTGGTGTGTGACAGACATCTCAGCATCTCAAATTTCAGAAATTCTTGTGTAAACAGACTCACCTACCACCCATGTCTGTAAAAATATCCAAATTTCTCTGTGCCTTAAACCCCTCCCTGGAGCTCTGCTCCAACCTCCCCTGAGCAGCAGATGGAGTGGGTTTTTCAACTCCCTTTTCCCTAGGGAGAAGCCTCACTCCAGGCTTTGGAGTAACAAACTTGCTACTAATGAGACCTGGTGGGGTGTAGCAGTCCAGGAGTGCAATAAATTGCTGTGAGCATCCATGGATTTGTAGGAAAAATCCCTCATGGAGCACTGAACAAGCAGCACAAGCTTCTGTGAGGGGAAAGCACGTGGTAAAAGGAGGAACCTGCACAGCTGATGGATCCTGTGTGAGCTGTCAGCACAAGAACCCTACACCAGCCCCGATTCTGCCCATTATTGCTGCTTTCCTCCTGGGTTTTGGGGGGCTGCAGGCCCTGTTTGAATTCCCAGCTCTTGTAAGGGATGCAGGCTTTGCCTGCTTCCTCCTCTAAAAGGTTTGCAGAAACCCAAAGATGCTGGAATAGGAAATGTGTGGAGCAAGCCTAAGGCTGAAATGGCTTTGGAATATTTAAATGCCAGGAGTGGTGCACATTTGTGCCCACGCCTGGGTCTCCATCCATCTGGGAACACAGCCTGGCTGACCCCGTGCCCACGTGGGCATTCCCTCCAAGCTGTGGGAATCCACAAAATCAGAGGGTTTTGGGAAAGCTGCAAAAGGCAGCCTCAGAGACAGCAGAACTGTGATTAGAGCTAAGCAGTAGCCATGAGATTGGTCAGCAGAAAATATATGTAAAATGTAGAAAAGCAAGGACAAATAGAACAATGGTCTGTGTATTAACACTTGTCTAGAATAACTCCCTAAGCTACAGAAAAGTTTATCTAGTGGGATATTAGGAAGTTTGAGGCTTAATAATGGAGCTCTGTGCATTGTGTTTTAAGGCTTACAAGTAGGTATTGTATTTGAAATAAGCAAGCATTGTTTAACCAAAGGTACCTGTGCTTATAGTGGTTGGATAGAACTACTGTCAATGTGCTTTTGCTTTGGGTGATTGGTGAAAAACTTTTAAAGTAATTTGTAACATTAAGTTCTTTGTCTGCTGCCTGGGATGTGAGCTGGTGGCATCTTCCCATTGTCATAACCATGGAATGAGGCTGATGCTGGAAAATAAACCAGCTCAAGGCACGTTCCCAGCAGTCCTGTCCTGATTGTGATTTGTACACAGACCCCAGCCAGTGATACAAGCCTGAGAGGATTGAGCCATCTCAGCCCTGCTCCAGCAAACCACCCTGCTCAGAACAGCCCCTGAGCAACTGTGTGAGGCTGAGCAGGAGCTGAGGCACCTCCCTGAATCTTCTGGGGTTTATTTAATGTCTCAGGGAAGATTTATCCCAAATGACTGCGGGGTGGCCACCTCCAGGTTTAATAGGAGACGTTTCAGATATACAGCAGGAGAGTGACATATATCAGACAAACTTCAAGAGTCTCTTCAAGGCAGCAGTTGCTCTCTGAAAAGCAGTGAAACCTCTCCAAACAGCAGCATAACCATGGGGGCTTGCCAAGAAAAAACCTCCAGCTGAAGAAATCCACTTGCAGCTCAACAGGATGAAAGCAGTGAGGGTACAAACAGCCCTGAACATGCCTGGCAATTGCTTTCCTGCCCAGGATGAAAAAGGCAGCTGGGTGCTTTCAGATTGTGCCAGTGCTCTGCCATCCCTGCTGCATCAGGCGCTGCAGTGACACAGAGTGACAGAATGGGTCTGAGAAAACCCAGAGTGGAGGTTTCACTTGGTTTTGTAGTTGTCCTGGTTTGGAAAGCCAGGTGTCTGCTAAGGAAGGCAGGAGCCTCCACTGAAATGGAAAATGTAAACCCCCTCCCTCGGAATTATTGTAATTTTGAAATTAAGGGGCTCTCAGGCAAAGATATGGGAATAGGAATAACAGTTCTTTACTAGGAAAATTAAAAATACAAATGTAATAGTACAAAAAAAACCCAGCACTCCCTGCCCCCTGTGTGTCAGGGGGGTGGCACAGCCCCATCCCATGGGGGCTCAGCCCTCCTGCAGTGCCAGCTGTGGCTCTGCTGGAGCAGGGATCCTGCACAAGGGGGGAGTTTTCCTCTGCAGCTCCAGGGCTGCTGGAGATGGGCCTGGGCTCCCTCTGGCCATGCAGGGCAGCAGAAGCTGCTCCTCTGGCAATGCACTGGGCAAAGGCTGCTGGGCTGTGCCAGGCTCACATTGGATCCAGGTAGGAATGCTTGGCTCCTGCCCTGGGCAATGCAGCATCTCCCCATGGGATGCTGGAATTGGATCAGCCCTGCAGGGACACTCAGTGGCCATGGACAGCAGAGATCTCCTGCAGGGAGGATTGGCTGGGGCAGAGATCAAGAAAAAACTGCCCATGGACAGCAGAGAACTGCCCCAGCTCTGACAGGTGGCCCCAAACACATCTTTGAACCTAAGACACCCTGCCATGGGCAGGGACACCTTCCACCATCCCAGGTTGCTCCAACCTGACCTTGGACACTGCCAGGGATGGTGTGTGAAAACACAAGAAATAATAAAAGTGTTGCTGTAATAAAGAAATGGGTTAAAAAATTCCTTTTAAGAGCTCTGCTTTGCCAGGAACTTGATCTTTTGGAGGAAAATCAACAGATTGCCTGAGAGGTGGTGGCTGCCCCATCGCTGGGAGTGTCCAAGTCCAGGTTGGATGGGGTTTGGAGCAGCCTGGGATGGTGAAAGGTGTCCCTGCCCATGGCAGGGGGAGGGATGAGATGGGTTTTAAGGTCCCTTCCAACCCAAAATGTTCTATGACTCTAAAATCCAGCCCTTGCAGGGAAGGAAAATCATCCAGCAGCTGTGGGAAGCAGCTCATCCCAAAAAAAACCCTGGGTGTTCTGTGGTTGGTTTGTTTTACTGCTCTGTGGCAAAACCTTTGCTGTTCCTCCCTGCTCCCAGGTTGTTTCCTCCTCCTGGAATTCAGGGAGGAGCAGCTTTGAGCTGGGCTCATAATTTTTTACAGGCTTAATGAATATACACTATAGTAAATATTTTCACACTTCAATTTGGAATTTCACAGGCAGCTCTCATTCAAATTTGGAACAACTTGGCAAGGCTTTTGGTTAGGAAAAACCCTTTTCTTTCCTAGAACAGAGTCCTTTTTATTTAAAATGTCTTCAGAAAACCTTATTAAATGTCTTTAGATGGAGCTGAGAGGATCATGCCCAACTGATTTTTTGTTCTGTTTTGTCTGAAGCAGGGAAATGGGAGGGATAAAAGACCTTTGGAATCTTGTTCTGAGTAGGAATTGAATTGACAAAGGGCTCTTGGGCCTGGGGGCTTTGCTGTGCTCTCAGTTCTGTGGGACTGAGCTCTCAGCTCCAGCTCCTGAGCTGTAGATTTATTTACAAGGATATTTTTTGCTCATAATTAAGGAAAAGCTGAACTGCTGGAGGTGTCTCATTAGAAGATAAGAATGAGAAGGTGGTGTAACCTAAATAAATCGATACTCTGCTCATTGCCAGTCCTCTGCTGGAGAATGCAGGTGTGCAACAGCCCTTGGTTATGATTTTATACCATGGAATCAAGGTTTTAATTCATCCAACCAATTTTCTTCTACTGGAAACTTCTTGGGAATATTTTGCTGGTGATGTTTAGAGGGAAAATAGGAAGAGTCTGGATCTGCATCAGGATGATGAGGAGGCCTGTGCATTATCCTTAGGGCTGTTGTTATTTGCAATGATTTTGGGCCTTGCCCCACAGTTTCCTCTGCTCAAAGCCAGGAAATGCTGGAGGATTGGATTGCTCTGGGAATTGCTCTGTGTCTCTGCTGACCAAGGGGCTGCAGGGCCCAGGGACTGCTGAGTGGCAGGAAAAGTTTATTCTGCATCTACTCACTAGACCAGCAAATCTCTGCGTGGGTCTGGATGCAGACACAGAAAATCTCCTGTGTCCCTGAGCAGCCAGAGTGAGCAGGGCTCTAAATCTGTATCTGTGTTTATACATTTATACCCAGGGATATTTCTCCCTTCTCATGACTTTCAGAGCACATTTGGGGACAGCTTTGGCTCTTCAGGCACCTGAAGCCTTTGCAGATAAGAACACCATGTCCAGGGAGTGCTGAATTTCCTCCAAGTGCAGCTTGACTCACGCAGGAGTTCTCTCAATGAATGATTTGTGCTTGATAAGAACTCCAAGCTCAGCAGCAGAATTTGTTTTTCAAGGTGCTCCCTCCAACTGCAGCACCCAAGCCCAAGAGCTCCTGTGCTCTCCTTGTGCCCCTTCCCAGAAAATGCCAGCCCTGTGTGCTCAGGGAGCCCTGCAGATGGGGGCTGAGGCACTGCTGGTGGGAATCAGAATATTTGGAGTTTTGCTGGCTGATCCTGCTGCCCCTGCAGCACCTCAGTGCATTGAGTCCCATTTTGTGAAATGCTGGAATTACTTGGTCTCATGAGCTCTGTGGCTTTTGGGTGTGTGGTCAAATGTGTGAAATGCATCCTCAGAGAATCACAGAATGGTTTGGGTTGGAAGGGACCTTAGAGATCATCTGGTTCCAGTGTCCCTGCTGAGGACAGGGACAGCTTCCACCAGACCAGGCTGCTCCAAACCTCATCTAACCTGGCCTGAAATCCTCCTTATCTTCCAGATAAGCACCCCATGGGGCTCAGAGAGGGGCTGGACAGGTGTTTGCTGGGGTAAAACTTCCTCTGGAGAGCTCCATGCAGAGGCTGCCCTTCCTCACCCTGAATGTGCCTCACCTGTCCCCACCAGGAGCAGTCTGCACCAAGTTTCCATCCATAATTCAAGCTCACAGCTGTTTAAAAATAAAAGAAAGGGAGGAGAGGCTACAAAATCAAAATAAAAACATTAAAAAGTGGTAGAGTCCCTTGGCCAGCCTGTTATTTTTGACAGTGGCAGAGCTTTCCCAGTGCCAGGCAGGCTCATGAATAAAGCAGCTGAGTGAGTTCATGCTAGCTGGGGAAAGAATGAATTTTTTATCAAGAAACCCTGTTAGCATATTTATGTATTGATATATTGGTGCCATAAGCCTTTGGATCAAGGCATAAAACAGCAGTGGTTTTGCTTTTTCAGCCTCCCCAGCTCTGCAGAAGGGGAGAAACAAAGGGGAGGATTTGCTTCTATTTAAACTTGGCTGAATTAACATTAATATTGCTTGCAACAACTACAGTTAAAACATGCTTCTACAGCTACTGCTATTGTGCAAAATTAAAATGCTGCCAGCTTTGAGGATTTTACCCAGAGTCTTCTCATATTTGTCTTGAATTTATGCATTTGGATGCTTTCAGAGGAAAGCCCAGCTCTGGATTGGTGTATTTGAGGGAATTATATCTCCCTTCACTCTTCTTCGGCACTTTCTGGGTCCTGTCAGAGGAAATGAAAGGTGGGAAATGAGAATCCTAAAGGGGGAGGTGATCAAGGTGTGTGTGAAGGTGAAAAGGAGGAGTGGAGTAGCTCAAAGACCTCAAAGAGAGAGGATCCTCTCAGGAGCATGGATCTGAGTGTGAATTTGCAGGGGTTTGGGGTCTCCTCCCAGAGCTCAGGCTTTGTCAGGGCTTTGGTGTGAGGGGAGGGCAGAGGCCATGGGGGACTCTCTGAGGGCTTATCCTGCAACTGCTGACCCCATCCCAAAGGGCTCCAGGAAATGCTTCCTCTGCCATGGGATCTTCCCTGGTGTCCAAATTCCCATAAAGGCACAGCAATAATGTGCTCTCAGAGGAGATCAAATTCAAATCCCAAAGGGCTCCCAGGAAACACTTCCTCTGCCATGGGGTCTTTCTTGGTGTTCAACCCCCCAAAGGCACAGGTATAATGTGCTCTAGGAGGAGATCAGATCCCAGGAAACACTTCCTCTGCCATGGGGTCTTTCCTGGTATGCAAATCTCCACAAAGGCACAGTTATGATGTGCTCTCAGAGGAGGTCAGATCAGAGAACCCCAGATTTGGGTTGGAAAAGGGTTTGGACCCTTTGGACTTGATGATCTCAACCAATGACCTAACACCACCTTGTCAACGAAACCATGGCCCTGAGTGTCACATCCAGTGTTTTATAAACACCTCCAGGGACAGTGACTCCATTCCACTGCTCAATCCCTTTTTCAGTGAAGAATTTTTTCCTAATTCCAAGCCTAAACTTTCCCTGCTGCAGCTTAAGGCTGTATCTCCAGTCTCAAATTGTTGTCTGGACCTTGCATGAAGTTTAGAGGCTCCTGAAATCCTGTCCATCCCACTTCCAGCCATGGAAACCTCCAGCTGAGGGGTTTCCCCTCACAGAAGACATAAGCAGGTTAAAATCCTAAGAAGTGGTGTTTGTTTGAGCTTGGCTCCCAGTCCCCTACAGCTTTCTGAGGGCTCTCCCACTTTAATTCCCTCCCTCTCTGAACAGTGGCACCTGATCCCACTGACCCCAGGTGGGGGAAGCTCAGAACCCCAACCCAACCCCATCTTGCTGTACTCAGAGCAGCATTTGGACCAAACACTAATTTCATTAATGCCTGTCTGAGTTTGACAAGACAGGTTATAGTAGAGGAAATGTATTGTATTTAAATATCTGTATAGAGGCTTTGCCCCAGAGGTCCCAGTTGCCCTTGATGGGCTGCAGCTGTGACCAATGAAGAGAACTGGGATAAAAGGGGGCAGGTTAGCCAGTCAGGGAGAGCCTTGGAGGAGTTCTGATCTGGGAGAGAACAGCATGCAGAAGAAGGAGTCAGTGATGATCAGCAGCCATAAGAACACATCAAAGAGGTATGGACTTTAGAAGTCTGAGAATATCATTATGGGACTCTAGAGAAATAGAAGAACAACACCAACAACAGGTGTCTGCCAAGGAAGGCAGGAGCCTCCACTGAAATGGAAAATGTAAACCCCCTCCCTCAGAATTTTAATTTTAAAATTAAGGGGCTCTCAGGCAAAGATATGGGAATGGGAATAGCAGTTCTTTACTAGGGAAATTAAAAATACAACTCCAATAGTACAAAACACCCAAAACACTGCCAGAGTCAGAGCAGTCCCTGTCCCCTGTGTGTCAGGGGGTGGCACAGCCCCATCCCATGGGGGCTCAGCCCTCCTGCAGTGCCAGCTGTGGCTCTGCTGGAGCAGGGATCCTGCACAAGGGGGGAGTTTTCCTCTGCAGCTCCAGGGCTGCTGCAGATGGGCCTGGGCTCCCTCTGGCCATGCAGGGCAGCAGAAGCTGCTCCTCTGGCAATGCACTGGGCAAAGGCTGCTGGGCTGTGCCAGGCTCACATTGGATCCAGGTAGGAATGCTTGGCTCCTGCCCTGGGCAATGCAGCATCTCCCCATGGGATGCTGGAATTGGATCAGCCCTGCAGGGACACTCAGTGGCCATGGACAGCAGAGATCTCCTGCAGGGAGGATTGGCTGGGGCAGAGATCAAGAAAAAACTGCCCATGGACAGCAGAGAACTGCCCCAGCTCTGACTGATGGCAAATAGAACACACACCCAGCTACACCTGAGACAAGCCCATTCCAGTTTTATCCTTCCCACAGAGCAGCCCAGGCTCTGCCATGTCCCTCCCATGGGGTGGCACAGCCCTGGGGTGTCCATGGGGATGTTCCTGTGCCAGCTCAATTTGGCTCTGGAGGGTCAGTGGGCAGCAGCCCCTGCTGCTGAGCCCCTGCAGAGCTGAGCACCAGATGCTCCCAGAAATGGTCTGGAACATGTGAGAGTCAGAAACCAGAGAAACTGGGCTGGATTTGAGCCCAGCTGGCATTTCAGTGGGGTGAGGAAAGGCTTTCTGCAGATCCTGGTGCTCTGTTTGGAGCAGCACGTGGGGTCAGTGTCACTGTTGTATTGAGGATGGGTGAATAAAGTGGCACAGAGGTTCCAAGGTCTCAGAAGGCTAAATGCAATTGTATTAAAAACCACACACTTTTTCTAGACAGTTCTGATACAGGTGGACCTGATTGGTCCTCAATCAATAGCCCCCACACCATTGGCTAATTAGCCTCTCACCTTTGGCTAATTAGGCATAACACCCTCTTGTAAATATCTTAGGAGAAAACAATACCAGCTGCAAAGATCAAGAATTGCTTTAATTCCTTCTCTGAGCTTTCACAAAACTTCACAGAGCATGCCTGGGAAAGTTTATCTGACTTTTGTCCCTGACCAGCTCTCAGCATCCACAGGTCAGCACTTGAGAATTAGGATTTCTCTCACTGCTCTGCTGGGGTATGGTGGAGCAGCTCACCTTTCACCTGGCTGTGACCCCATTTCACCTCCTGGGAGGGTGGGGATTGCAGCAGAGACCTCCTCAGTGCAGGGCTCAGTGGTGTTTCTGAGTCAGAAAGATTTAAAAGATGAAAGCCTTTTTTAAAAAAATTTTTTTTTTCTTCTGCTTTCATCATAAGGCAGGTTCCAGGTGCTCTTGTACATGCTTGAAATATTTTTGGTTTTATTCTTAGTAATTTCTGTGTTCATTTAAGTGTAAGAATAGGAGCAGATAGAAATAAATCACCCATAAATAGCTTTGCTAATTATCAGAAATGGTGAGGAAGAGAGTTGTGAAAAATCAGACAGAGGGTGAAGAGAGTTCATCTCTCCAAGACAGCTGAGAGTTCTCAATGCAAAAACACTTAACTAAGGGAATATTTGCCTTTAATTGCCCTGGATAAGTCAGGCTGTGCCATTGATTAGATTCAGTGAGTAAATCTAGGTGTGCTCTATTTTGTATTTTGATTGGAAACATGCTAAAAACAAATGGTCTGTGGTGTTTGGCTGTATCTGTCCAATTAAATCCCATTATTGACCCTCACTCAGGAAACATTTACGTGGCAGCCCCTTAATTGTTTGTCTTTGACATTAAAGGTTATTTTATGTGGTGTTCCTTCCCCTCCCAAAGCAGCTCCTGCTCCCTTTGATGGAGCCAGCAGTGGGAGCTGGGGATGATCTGTGAGCCCTGAGGCTCCCTGAGGATGGGGAATGAGGGCCAAAAGCAGGCAGAGACCCTGGGGGGCCAGGGAGGGGATGGGGATGGGAGAAGGATGCTGGAGCAGGCCTGGCTTTTTTGGCACTTCCTGCTGATGGGATGGGGCTGGAACAGAGAGAAGCAACAAGAATGAGAATCCCAGATTGGTTTGGGCTGGAAAAGACCTTAAAGCTCACCTCCTTCCACCTCCACCATGGGCAGAGCCATCTCCCACCATCCCAGGTTGCTCCAAGCCCCATCCAAGCTGGCCTTGGGCACTTCCAGGGATGAGGAAAGGCCCCTTGGAGCAGCCCTGGGGAGGTGGGCGATGGCCAGGGCTGCAGGAAAGGAGATGAGAGGGGATAAAAGGGCATTTCTGGGCTCTGCAGCACAGTGCAAGCAGCAGTTGGCTGCTTTCAAGTCGATTGTTTCAAAGGGTGTCTTGGAATGAATTAATAACCAGACACAGTGTTAACAGGGGGAGCGGGGCCTGAGCAGCTCTGTGGGCCTGAGGCACAGAGTGAGGATTAACCCTGGCCCTGCTCTGCTCTTGGACACCTCACAAAGGCCTGGTGCTGGCAAGTGCTGGAGAATGCCCTGTTCTGCAGCTCAGGGCTTTAATCCCCTGCAGGACAGCAGCCTTTGGCTTCTGAGCCTGCTACAGCTGCCAAAATTCCCCCCCAGATCCCTGCAGCCCGAGGGGTGGCTGTGCTGTCACTGCCTGGGGACACCAGCACTGTGCACAGAGGGAGGACAGAGCCCCTGGGTGCTCAGGGCCAATAAAGTGATCCCTCAGGATTTGAGCTTTTATATTTTCCATATACTTGTAATCCTGCAGTTCTTTAGTGTGTAACTCCAAACTCCACACACAGTGGGAGCTGCTGCTGCTTTCCCATTTGGGGCAGACACAACAATTCCTCTCCAGGCCTGGCAATCAAGGACCCCTCACTGCCTCAGGGCCCAGAGCTAGAAACAAAAGGGAGTTTTGGGGGGAGCAAACCTGGGATAAATGACTTCATTAGCTGAAGCTGTAATTGGCAGATTAACCCCCAATATGCAAATGGACCAAACTTATAAAAGTGTGAAACCTGTGACCCCTCATCCATTTTGGGTGTAGGCCCTGGGGGGCTTTGCCTGCCTGAAATGTACCTGAAGGCCTTCAATAAATAGAAATGCTTTTTATTGCCTTAATTTCATCTAGCCTCTGTTTTTAGATATCCCAAAAAGGCAGCACCAGGGAGAGAACAGAGAAAGGCTGTCCTGTGACACCCAGCTGTGGACAGGGACAGCAGCTCCGGGGGGCTGATGGAGCAGAGTCACCTGAAACAGCCTAGAGAGATGCTCTGGGGGTTTAGGAATTGGGTGATGCCTCAGGTTTCAGCTTTTCTATTTTTCAGATTCTGTGCTGCTTTAGTGTGTGGGTCTGAGCTTCACATCAGGGGATGGTGAGCTCTGGGCACAGAGCAGGGACACAAAACAATTCCTGCTCCAGCTGGGCACCAAGGACAAATGACCCAAATCTCAGCCCAGGAGCACAAACCCCGTGGGCTGGAGAGAGAAAAACAAGCAGGGTGGGACTGCAGGGGCTAAAGCTGGAATGGGACAATGAACTGCAAGATGCAAATGGAGCAGAACTGATCCCAGGGAGAGACCCCGTGCCCGGCCGTGCATTTTGGGGCCATTTTGGTTCATCTTGGGTGCAGCCCTGGCTGGGCTCTTGTGCTGCCCAAGGTGGATCCATTGGGGCTTTTAATAAATCCCTGCTTTATTCTTTAGCTCTGTCCAGCCTCTGCTCTAGGGCAGCCTTCACAAGGTATTAAGGATATTTGGGTATTTTACCATGCTGGGTGTGTCCTGCTCCAAGTGCCAGGTCAGGGGTGGGAGCAGCTGGGGCTGAGCAGAGCTCAGAATTTTAGTGAGAGCACTCCAGGGGTGCAGAGTTTGTGTGGGCTTTAGATGTTTGAGATGAGATCACTGTGGCCCTGAAAGTGCCCCTGAGCTGCCTCAGTTTCCCTCTGTGCAGCTGTGGGAGCCTTGTGCTGTCACATTTAGGGGATGTGGATCTTTCCATGCCCAGGGCATTCCTGGGGCTGGGTGTGGGCACTGCTCAGGGGTGCTTGTGAAGAGCCCCATGGCTGTTTTTAACCAGAAGGCTGAGGAGCAGTGTGAGAGCCCTCTGTGAGCACCTCCTGAATTTCTGGCTGTAATTCTGGCACGTTGTGTTGAGTATTTCATTTCTCTTGCCCTCCTGTTACATCTCTGTGGGCACAAGTGGCACTGACAGACTGCCAGACGTTACAGCAGTGAAATGTTGTAGCTGAAACATAAAAATTGATTTGATCTCTTGGCTCCTCCTGCTTAATGAGTGAGCCTGGAGCTCAGTGGCTCTGTGGATGAAGGGCTCAGGGCAGACAGAGCTGCCTGTGAGACTCTGGGGGCTTTCCCTGGGGGAAGGAGTTTGGTTTTCCTGGCAGCAAACAGGTTTTGAGTGGTTAAAGCCTCTCCCTGTGGCAGAGCAGGGGCTGTACCCTGTGCTTGGGTTCCAGCTCGCTTGTGTGAGAAATGAGAGTCACTTCCAACACATTTAAAAGGTTTATTAAAACCTTATCAAAAAATACAACAGAAGACTGAATAGAGACAATATTACAGCGTGGGGAGCAGAGGATTTTTCCCACCATGTGCTCACCCACACAATGGAGGCTTCACCTTTTAACCCTTTAGCCCCCCCAAAGTTCTGTCCATCGACTCCTTCTTCACTCTCCAGTGGTGGAATTCACTTCCTGACATCTTTTTTGGAGGTCAGCTGTGGCCATAGCAGCAAGCCAGCCCTCCCAAATGTCCCAAACCCAGGGCACCCCTGATAACAACACAAGGGGGGTAAAACATAACTGTAAATCTACAAAACTTCTCCTAACCTATATACATGATATTTACCTTTTAATTGTGATAAAACATAAGTCCATAAAACAAAACCTATAAATCCATAAAACAAAAACTATAAATGTATAAAACTTCTCTTAACATATATACATATTTGCCTTTTAATTGTTATAAAACATAACTATAAATCTATAAAACTTCTCCTTACATATATACAGGATATTTGCCTTTTAATTGTGAGAGTCAACCATGACATTACTCATCTGTCACACTTGGGAGCCCTGGGAAAGGTGCTGCACATCCAAGGAGGCTGTGCTTTCTCAGGAGCACTTTGTCACCATTTTTGCCTGGTGTTTGTCACCATATCCAAAGGGGAGTTTGTCCTGGATCCTCGTGAGTGAGGCAGAGCAAACAGAGCCAGCCCCTGCCCTGCCCTGAGCAGGAGGTAACCCAGCAGATGCTCAGGGCAGGGTGGGTAATTGGTTGTATTTCAACACATTTCGTTTTTAAGGGCTTTGATTATGGCATGGAATTGTGGATCTGTCGCCAAGTTTGGGCTTCAAATGGAGAAATAAATGATGAATGATCATTTGTCAGCAGTGAACCCACTGCACTCCCTTTGCATGTTTCTGTGCTTTTCCCTTCTCCCATCTGTTCCCTCCTGCAGCCCCCCTTGGCTGCTGACAGCATTCCCAGCCTCACAGAACCATGGAATGTCCTGAGCTGCAAGGGAACATCGAGCCCTCACTGGATGGGATCTGCTTGCTGCAAGCAGAGATGTTTGATTGACCAGATCAGAGCTGAAGAAAATATAAAACCCTAAATATAAAATTGCCCCAGACACTTCGCCACTCCTCCTTTTTCTCTGTTTCCAGACAAATGATGCCACAGGCAACCCCTGGAATTGGCTTTACTTCATCCCTCTCATCATCACTGGCTCCTTTATCCCTCATGTTGGGAAGGAAGCACTGAGGATGAGTTTCCCTGTTCCCTCTGAGCCCATCTGCAGAGATGCAGGGCAGAACAGGGCAAGGAGAGAGCTGAAAGCAAAGAGAGAGAAGAATGGAAAGCCAAACCAGGGAATGAAGAATTGGGGTGGGATGTCAGCTATTCCAAAGGCCTTCAAAACCCTAATTGGGCAGCTCAGAGCCATCCCTGTGTTTCTGCTCTGGGCTGTTTCTCCTCAGATCCATTTGTCCCTCACCTTGAGCAGGGGGATTGTGGTGAAGTTGCTGAGTGCCCATTCCTCTCCTCTGAGTCACTGATCAACTGACACAGCCATTCCTGAGAGGTGTTTGCTATTTGGGGAGATGCTGGTCTCGTGTTTGATCCTGGAGGAAGGATTTGTGCAGATATGCACCCTATTAACAAACCTCAGGGGCATTTACTTGTGTCAGAGTTATAAATGTTCTATATAAATTGTGGTATTCACATACTCTTTCAACACAGAGAGACATAATTCTCTCTTCCTGGATTTTTCCTGAGGAAGGCCGTGAGAAAGCTCAGAAAGAGAAAATTCTTATCTCTATTTGCTGCTCCTCTTGTTTGGCACATGTGGAATGTGTTATGGAGATTGTTTAGTGAAGAGAGTTTGTTAATTGGACTCTGCTGATGGTTGTTTGGACTGATTGAGCAGTTGGGTCAAAGCTGTGTTGTGACTGTGTGGAAAGGGTCATGGGTTTTTCTTTAGTGTAGTTTTGTAGTATAGTATTGAGTAGAGTATAGTATGTAGTGTAATATAATTAGCTTAATAAATAATTGTTCAGCCTTCTGAATCATGGAGCCAGCACACATTATTCCCTGGCTGGGGGCTCCCTGCATTGATATATAAATGTTATAAATGTTATCACCTGTGAGAAATACTCTGACAGTTTGGGGGTTGCTGTTCATTGGGTGAACAGCAATGAGGAAGGCAGTGAGAAAGCTCAGAGACTGAAGAGAAAACAATTCTTATCTCTGTTTGCTGCTCCTCTTGTTTGGCACATGTGGAATGTGTTATGGAGATTGTTTAGTGAAGAGAGTTTGTTAATTGGACTCTGCTGATGGTTGTTTGGACTGATTGAGCAGTTGGGTCAAAGCTGTGTTGTGACTGTGTGGAAAGGGTCATGGGTTTTTCTTTAGTGTAGTTTAGTAGTATAGTAGAGGATAGAGTATAGTATGTAGTGTAATATAATCTAGCTTAATAAAGCAATTGTTCAGCCTTCTGAATCATGGAGTCAGAACACATTATTCCCTGGCTGGGGGCTCCCTGCATTGATATATAAATGTTATAAATCACCTGTGAGAAATACTCTGACAGTTTGGGGTTTGCTCTTCATTGGGTGACTTCTCATACAGAGACTTTTGAGGTGGCAGCAGGTACATGCACAGCTGAGGTAAAACACATTGAAAGTGCTTCCTTTTCTGAGTCCTGCAAGCAAAATTATTCTTGAAAATATGATTGGGAACACTGGCCAAAAGCAGCACAGATAATAAGTTAAAGGCACCAATATCAATTAGAATGAACACAGTCTTTGCCAGTTGGTGTTTGAAAGCAGTTTTTGGGGAGGGAGCTGAGCTCAGGGTTCCTGGGTTTTTTTACCCTCTGCAAAAGGACAAGGAGAATGCAAGAATTTACTTGTGTCAGTGCAATAAATGTTATCACCTGTCAGAAATGCTGTGATGTAGGTTTTGCCTGTTTATTGGGTGACTTCTTACACAGAGACTTTTCAGGTGGCACCAGGTACATGCATGGCTGAGGTAAAGCAAATTTAAAGCATTTCCTTCTGTGAATCCTGCAAGCAAAATTACTCTTGGGAATGTGATTGGGAAGAGTGACCAGAAAGCATCAGAAAGATAATAAGTCATAATAAGATAAGATATAAGATATATATAAGATAATAAGTTAAAGCACCAATATCAGAATTAATGCTGTTTTTGCCAGGTGGTGTTTGAGCTCTTCTCTGTAGGCTCTGCCTTTGGGCAGGGAGGTGAGCCCAGGGCTCCTGGTGTTTTCTACCCTCTGCAGGAGGAGGGAGAAGGATGAGAAGAATGTGTTTAGGTCTATACTTTCCTTTTTGCTCCCCTTCTCCTTTTCCTTCCACCCAACATCAGATCTTCAGATTGCTGCATTCTTCCCGCACAAGAGAGGAATTTGCATTTTCCTCAGCACTGGGATTCTGTCAATGGCCATGTGGCATTCTCCTGTTCAGCACTTCCCCAAAGAGCTCCCTCATGGCTGATGAATGCAGAAACTTTGTCACAAACTGCACCACCCTCCCCTCCTGTTCATCTGCCACTGCTGCCTGCTCAGGGTGGGTTTGGCTGGCAGGAGCCCGAGGTGCTGAGTGAGCAGATGTGGAATTCCAGCATTCCAGAGATCCTGGGTTTCTTGCAGACTCCTTGTCTGGGTGTGAGCAGATCCTGGGCTGAACTGCAGCCTGGCTTTAGGGAAGGCTGTGGTTCCCTGCTGGAGTGGCCCCATTCAGATGGAAATGTGGAGCTGGGGAGGGAGGAGCAGGGAGCCTGCACAGGGTTAGGCCACCTAAAAATGGGGTTTGGTCCTGCAGCAGGGTCAGCCTGGACTGAGGAATTGTTTTAGGTTGGAAAAGGCCTTTAAAGTCATCATTCCCCCAGCACTGCTTTTAAACTCACCATGTCCCCTACACTGCTTTTAAATCCCTTCAGGGATGGGACTCCACCACTGCTCTGGGCAGCATTTCCATGAAGGAATTTTCCCTAATGTCCAATCTAAACCTCCCCTGGCCCAGCCTGAGGCCGTTCCCTCTGCTCCTGTCCCTGTTCCCTGGAGCACAGCCCGACCCCCCTGGCTGTCCCCTCCTGTCAGGAGCTGTGCAGAGCCACAAGGGCCCCCTGAGCCTCCTCTGCTCCAGGCTGAGCCCCTGCCCAGCTCCCTCAGCCTCTCCTGGGGCTCCAGCCCCTTCCCTGGACAAGCTCCAGCCCCTCAAGGTCCTTCTTGAGGAGCCCAGGACTGGAGACAGGATTTGAGGTGCCCCAGCACAGGGGTGGTCACTGCTCTGGTCCTGCTGGACACAGCATGGCTGGGACAGCCCAGGTGCCATTGGCCTCTTGCCCACCTGGGCTCATGTCCAGCCACTGTTACAGCACCCCATGGCCTTTCCCAGCTTTCCAGCCCCAGCCTGGAGCTGTGACCCAAGGACAGGACCCTTGCTGACCCTCAGGCCATGGTGTGACCCCATGGTGTGACCCTGGGCAGGGCCTGCTGCCCTCCAGCACATGCACATCCCACCCAGCCTGGTGTCACCTGTGAACTCCATCCCCCCATCAGAGACAGCAGAGGGCTCTCCCCACTGGAGCTGAGGAAAACCCATGGTGTGGATGTTGGGACAATCAGTTCTTTGGCTGGAATTGCAGCTGCTGAACACAGCAGGACTGACCAGGACATCAGTGCTGGGCACTCCTGTGGAATGCCAAGGGGAATCTCCTCTGCCCTGCAGGTTCTGGGTGGTGTTTTCTCTCCAAGGGAAATAACTCTTGTGTTTGTCTCTCCCTTCTCCCTCTGTTTCCAGACGAACGACGCTGCAGGAAACACCTGGAATTGGCTTTACTTCATCCCTCTCATCATCATTGGCTCTTTCTTCATGCTCAACTTGGTGCTGGGCGTCCTATCAGGGTAAGGCACTCTGAATTGCTGTCCCCACTGGATATTAAAAGGGAAGAAGTGTTGATTTTAGGGGGATATTACTGAGAGAGATGGGTGACACATCCTGCTGTGTCCCCTTCCCACGTATCCCACCCTGTCCTCTCCCTGCAGGGGAATATTTCTGTACAGCCCTAGGGTGGGGGGACAGGCTGGTGGAAAACCCTGCACTGAGATGATTCTGAACCCACATTTGTGGAATTAGGCTGATTTGGGTCAGTACAGCCAACACTTCTGTGCTGCCTTGAAATGCCACCAGGAACCTGCTGGTGCCAATAAAATGCTGGAGTGGGACATGGAAATGTGGATAATGCCACTGATGCAGCCTGGGGAAAGGGGAAGCTCAAACTCAAGGTAATTAAAAGATCTCCGGTTTGGGATTTTTTTTTTGGTGTTTTTTTGTTTTCTTGCACTGATTTTTTTGTTGACTTGTTTTGTTTGTTTGATCTCTGCTTGCTTGAGCCAATATCTGGATTTTGGGGACATGCTGGTCCCTTGATGTTCAAAACCAGGGGTCAGCCAGGAATTTGGACTTTGTTGCAACTGAGGTTTGGGTTTGGGCCTTTGCAGGAATCAAGGTGCCAAGTCTGAAGCTGGAGCATTCCCAGCATCTGGGGAGATGTGATCTGGAATTAACTCACCCCAGGACTATAAAGCTCTCAGACTTTGGCACCTCATTCTGCACTGAGTTTCTTCTTAGATCATGCAGGTGATTGAGATCATAGAAATGTGTTAAAATCTGGATTTTTTTTCCTGCCTCTTGGCAGCAGAGGAAATAAAAATGAGTTGTTGCTGATGTGTGGTAAAAGCCCTTCAGTGCTGCACCTTTCCTCTTCTTTTTTTGTGTGGCTGGAGAAAGGAAAGTGTTTTCCAAAGAACATATCAATGCTGATTTGTATTATTTTGTTACTATTTTCCTTCTCAAAGCACAGGCTGTGGGCTGCAGAGCAGTGGTGTCTGAGGAGGGGAGAGGGCTGTGGGTGAGGTTGTGTCACACCCTTCAGGGCAGGAATAATCATCACAATCAGTAGCTGATCAAAGCCATTTATAACTGATCAATAACTGGTCAAATCCATTTATAACTGATCAATAACTGGCCAAATCCATTTGTAACTGATCAATAACTGACCAAAGCCATAAATAATTGATCAAATACATTTATAGGGCATCTTGGTGTATCAGAGGCTCTGTCTGATGGCTGATTTTCAGGGCTCACCCCAGCAGGGCTGAGTGTGGTTCATTAGGTGCCTCATTTCCCTTGTTCCACAGTGAGATTGAAACCAACCCAAAATCCTGCAGGCTCCTGCTCCTTTGTGCTGGAATCAAAGGGGTTTGGTGAGCAGGAGCTGGAGACCTCTGTCTGACTCTCCTGAAAGCCTCTTGTTGCTTGGGGCAAAATATGAATATTATATAAATGTGTATCTCCTCCTAAAAACAGCTCTGGGCAGGATTCCCTTTGTTAGTGGTGAGGATGAGAAAATCTTCCTCACAGAAGGGAGCCTTTCATTTCTGTTTCACAGAGTGGTTTGACGTCCTTGCCTGGAATAATTCCTGGGGAGAGGCTGAGGAAATAAACATCACAGCACAGGTGTGGAGCACAGGGCTCCTGGTGGGCTTGGAGCTGCTGAGCAGGGAAGGAAAAAATAATATAAAATGGATAAAGATCCTTCCCAGTGAGGGTGGGGAGGCCCAGAGCAGCTGGGGCAGTGCCCAAGGCCAGGCTGGACAGGGCTGGGAGCACCTGGGACAGTGGGAGGTGTCCCTGCCATGGCAGGGGTGGAACTGGATGGGCTTTAAAGTCCTTTGAAACCCAGACCATTCCATGATTCTATATCCAAGTGGAGGAGTGATAGAAGACACCAGAAAAAAGGAAAACCCTTTTCAGTCAGAAAGCAGAGACTGTTGGCAATGTGCTCTGCAGCCAAAAGCCCAGACAGCACCATGGGAAAAAAAAGGAAAAAAAAAAGAGAAATTTAATTTGGAGTTATTGTTTGCCTGGGTTTCTTCATGGAGAAAGACATGGAGAAGTTAACTTCCATAGGACAGAGCTTCACTCAAGGACCTGAAGCCACCACATCCCAGGGACAGCATCAGCTCCAGTTCCTGCTCCAAGCCTGTCCAACCCTGCCTAAATCAAAAATTACAACAAATTATTCAGCTTCTTCTTAAATTGTGAGAGTTTTGCCATAAATCTTGATGGAATTTTCTGCTTTTCTGGAATTATTTGTGGATCCATATCAACACTGAGCAGATACCAGTTATGAGTGGGTTTGGCTCCTGGGTTTGCCTGTTTGAGGAAATCTTGGAAAACTGACCCTGTTGGGATGCCCAGAATCACCTGCTCCCAAAATGTGCAACAAGAGATGAAACCTGTGTTGAAATAAAGAGCAAAGAACCTTCCCTCTCTGCTGATTCTTCTGGAATTATGAGACAGGATCAGAGGAAATGGCCTCAAGTTATGCCAGGGGAGGCTTAGGTTGGATATAAGAAGAGTTTTTTCATGGAAAGGCTTGGGGAGCATTGGAATGGGCTGCCCAGGGTGTCAGCATCCCTGGAAATGTTCAAAAAATGTGTGGAAATGGCACTTGAGGCCATGGCTGATGGTTGGATTTGCTGATTTTAGAGGCCTTTTCCAACCTGAAGGATTCCATGATTCTGTAGCACAGCAAAGGCAGGGAAGTGATGGGAGATGTGGAAGTTTGGAAAAGACAGAATATAGAAATGAGCCCCAGTCTTGGGCCCCAGCTGATTCCTGGTGGGTGCTGGGCTGGACCTGCTCACCCCAGTGCCAAAGGTGGGGCTCTGACTGGGGAAACTGGGATCAGCTCCTCCTTGCCAGGCTGGAGAGCACTGGAAAATAAAGGAAGTGTATCACAGAAATACAGGAAATGCAGGGAATTCTGTGTTGTATTCAGGGGCAGTGAGAGTTCCTGGAGTGGTGCAGTGGTCAAGGGAGCTGTGATTGAAGCAGCTCCTGAAATCCAGGGAATTTGGTTGGTTTTTCTGGAATATCTGGGGCTCTCCAGCAGGACTCAGCATCCACTGGAGCAGTGGTTTTGTGTCCCTTGTGGGGGATTTTCCTCCCTGCTCCTCACTTTGTACTCCTCCCCTTTCTATTTTCCTTCCCTGGTGCTTGGTTGTTCTGTGAACCAAGGAAACTCAGCAGCCCTGCAGAACCCAATAGAGCAGAAAAATACAGATTATTTCCTTCTGCAGAGCTTTTGCTGAGTGTCACAACTGATTTGGGAGCTCAGGACTGCACAGGGCCAGGAGAGCAGGAGGAGAAATTCCTCTCCCTTTTGATCCCAAGAACATCCAGGAGCTCATTTCCTTCTGCTTGTGGAATTCTGGAATTCAGAGCATGGCTGTGTTCTGCCCATCCATGTGCTGGGAATTGTGCTGGGGTGACTCCCCAGTCACAGACACACACAAAAAAGGGGGAAATATAAATGATAAAAGTAAATAATTGAAAACTAGGTGGAATTAGAAGATTTGACACCTGCTTCAAGTTTTGCTTGCCCATCCCTCCAGGCCATCATTGGGTGATGCTATCCCTGTTTCAAAAGCTGGGGCACCTTACTTCCCAAAAATTGAGGTGGCATTTTCTAAGAGTGGAACAACTGCAGTGGTGAAAATATTTAGGAATTTGTGTCCATAACGTATTTCCCATGGAACATCTTTCTGTGCTGACTGCAGTGGGAGGTTAATTTTATTAAATCATTTGTAAACTCTTTGTTTGTGATCTAGGGAGCAATACAGGGGAATACAACTTTTCCACCAAAAAAAAAAAATAGAAAAAAAACAAGCAAAAAACCCCCAAAACAACAACAACAACAAAAGATTGGCTGCCTCTGGTGGCACCACAAGATTGTTCTGACTGCAAACCATGGCAGGAGGTGCTGACCCCAGCTGCCCTCCTGCATCCCTCAAACACAGGCTCATTTGCTGCTTAGGATGTCACAGCTTCCCTTCTGGCCACAAAACACCCTGGGATGATTCCCATGAATTTTTTATTGAACTCTGCCCATGGCTTGCAGCAAGGAGGGAAAGACCCCCACATGTGCCTGAGAAGCGCTGCCCCACAGTGAAGCTTTTTCTGATTTAGTTCTGGGTTTATTGCCCTATGTCCCCAAGGGCTGGGCACCTCATCCTCAACCCCATCCCCATCCCATCCCCTGGGGCAGCAGCTCTCTGGCCACTGAGAGAGAAACACAACTTTCCCAGGCCTTTCTGGGGAAGGCTGTGAGAAGATCAGAGAAAAGAATGAGAAACAATTCTCATCTTAACCTGCTGCACCTGTTGTTGTGCACATGTGGAATGTGTTATGGAGATTTGTTTACCCAAGGGTGGTTTCTTAATTGGCCAATGGTGATGGTGTTTTAAGTAAAGGACCAATTAAGTCCACCTGTAACAAACTAGGTTATAAAAGTATGGGTTTCTTAAAAGAGATTATTAGTAGCCTTCTGAAATGCATTAAATCTATGTCAATTATTACCTGGCCAGGGACCCACTGCCCTGACATTCCCCATCCCATCCCATCCCAACTTTGTCTTCCCAGTGTTCCCTCCCTCAGTAGCCCCTTCAATGCTGGTTTTCTCCTCCTGCTGCTGTTCCCCTGCCAGCTCCCAGCATTTCCCACAGCCTGCTGGGATTATGGGGTTTCCTACAGCTTGGGTATTAATTTTGCCTGCTAATGAGCTGCATGATGCCACACAATACATTGCTGAACTGTTTTGATGCTTTGGATTACACAATGCAAAGAGGATAAACGTTATCCTGGGATGCTGGGAGGAAGATGATTGAACTTATTTCAAGGCTAAGTGCTTTTTGGCACGGATCCAGGCAGGGGGAGCGCTGAGGGTGGTGAGACAGCCGGAATTCTGGCCAGAGAGGCCACGCTCCCAGAGTGATGCATTGGGATCCTGGGAGTCTGCGCCTCTGGAGTGTGAAAAATGTTGCTTGTCATGTCCTCAAATATTTATGGTGAAGCCTGAGGTATTTCCAGCCCAGGCAGTGCAGAGTGATGGTTGCTGCCAGGGTTTACTCATCTGGCTGAGCTGGAGACAATGTGCTGTCCTTAGAACTGCTCTGTCCTGGGTGTGCCACACCTCTGTTTTGTGTGATCACCTGGGGCAGGTAATGCCTTTTTCAGGCTACGTAAAAACAGAGGCCAGAAAAAAAATAAGGCAATAAAAAGCAGGTATATTTATTGAAGGCCTTCAGGTACATTTCAGGCAGGCAAAGCCCCCCAGGGACTACACCCAAAATGGACAATGGTTTCACAGGTTTTCACTTTTATAAGTTTGGTCCATTTGCATATTGGGGGTTCATCTGCTAATTACAGCTTCAGGTAATGAAGTCATTTATCCCAGGTTTGCTCTCCCCCAAACTCCCTTTTGTTTCCATCTCTGGGGCCTGAGGCAGTGAGGCGTCCTTGATTGCCAGGCCTGGAGAGGAATTGTTGTGTCTGCCCCACATGGGAAAGCAGCAGCAGCTCCCACTGTGTGTGGAGTTTGGAGTTACACACTAAAGAATTGCAGGATTACAAGTATATGGAAAATATAAAAGCTCAAATCCTAAGGGATCACAGGGACTCTGGGGAGATGTTTGGAATGGGTGCAGTAGCTCTGTGCAAGTGAGAGCCTGGCAGGGGACACAGCTCCACCTGTGCTGGCACCTCGAGGGGACAAGGGGCAAGGGAAAAAGGGCTTTAATTCTTTTTCTCACCCTTTTCTGAGCAGTCTGGAGCCTGGGTGCTTGATCCCACCAAACACCCTCCCCGTGCTGTGCTCCAGGCTCCCTGGGGGATCTCTGTGTCTCTGCTGTCCCAGGGTCACCCAGGTTTTTGTGGTGTTGGAGCAGCTCCTCAGGAGGCAGCACAGCCCCATCCCCACCTCCCTGACCCCAGCTGCCTGCCCTGCTGAACTTCATGACAGGTTTTCCCATCCTGAGGGCTTTTGCCCGATTGAGATCATAAAACCTCTGCCTGCAAGACGTGCAGAGGCTGGAGGAGAGTGGTGCTGATGAATTTGTCACAATGGCAAAGTGTTCTTGTGTCCTCCTTCCCCTCATTACACAGACAATCCTTCATTTGTTCCCAGTGCCCTGGTACCTGCTGTGATCTGACTTTGCCTGGTGTTAATTATTTGCAGCAGAAGAGCTGCATCATGGAAAGAGATGAGATTCTGGCTTCCTCCTTGCTTTTAGTCTGTTCTAAGACTGTGCTTAAAAGGGAGGGGAAAGAGAAGAAAAAAAGCAGAATTCTTTTTTCCCTTTTTCTTTGCTCATCACCCTTTTTAACAAAGCCATCATTGCAAACGTGAAATGAGGGAGAAATTTTTCTTTCCTGGTTTCTTGCTGGAGGGGGCAGTGACTGATCCTACTGAATGTGGGTCCTTTGCTCCTTCTGTGATTTTGGTTAGTCCAGGAGAGCTGCACTTCCTTTATTTGCCCTTCTCTTGGGCCACAATGGAAATCAAAGCCCAGAATACAAAAATGATACAGAGGAGACCTAAATTTGAATTTCATGGGGCCTCTGCTTTGTCCTGGGAGTGGAAACTTGAACAGAACCAGAGGTTCATCCTGCAATTGCAGCAGGCTGAGGCAAGGAGATAAATGGGGCTTTTGAACTCCTTTTTCTCCCTTTGTCAGTGCCTCCTTCCAGCCAGGTTTGCCCAGCTGTGGCACTTGCAGTTCTCAAATCAGATTTTGGGGAATCAAAATCAAATTGGCACAAGCTGAATGGACAGACAAAGGAAAGGAGGGAGGAAGATGGATTGAAGGCTTCACCTCTGTGCTGTTCCCTTCTCTCCCCAGAAATACAGAACATTTTCCATCTTTGGCCTGCATTTGAAGCTCTTGTTGCAGTGATTAAAGTGACTCTGAAGCCTGACTGGGTGCTCAGAGATGATTCTCTGTGAGATACTCCCATCCCTTATCAGCTGCTGGAGGAGAGATGAGATTTCCCCTCTTTAGAGCAATGAGGAGGGAGCAGGAGCAGCTCTCCCTGTGCAGGATTGATGGATCCAGTGCTTATTCCTCAGCACTGGACAGTGGGATGGGTTAAGCAGCTCTTTGGGCTCAGTCTGGACCTTTTCCAGGGGGTTCCTGGCTGGCTGCAGCTCCAGGTGAAATGGAAACAAAAATGTGTTTCTTGGGGTGGCTGAGGAGCCACAGAGCTGGGCTTTCCTTCTTTAATAAACTCAGACTTTTCAGCAAACTGCAGTAAAACTTATCTTAGAGGTGCTGTCACCAGCACAAAGGAATTCTAAAAACATTCTGGCTTTTCAGGTGAATCCATTGTTTGGTTTCCTCTCATTCCAGCAGTTTTCAGTGTGCTCTCCCTGTGCCCCATGGGTGGGTTTCCTTTCACCTCCCTCAGGTTTTTCCTTGCCCAAATGAGGTGCATTTCCATGCTTTTCCTTCTTGTTTCATGGGGCCTTTCCAATCAAGATGCTTTCCCTGTGTTCAGTGGTGACCTGGTCCTGATTTTTAGAGCTATTTGAAACCAGTGATTTAACAATACACCACGTTCATCTCTATTCATGTTTTCAGAGCAGTAAGTCAGAGGCATCAAATTATTTTTAGTTTTGCCTGCAGATTTCTGAGGATTTTGTCTGTGGATGAGAATAATCAAAGTCAGCTCATCCTGAACTTTTCCTGATCCTTGCTGTGGTAAAGGACTGATTCTATGGGGAAGAAATCCATGGTTTTACTGCTCTCCTGTCATTCTGTTTGCGGCCCGTGTGGGTGCAAAGGGCCAGCTAAGATTTGTCCTCTTGGGTTTGCATCTTCCTAGCTCTGGGTCATGTCCAGGCAGCTGGAAATGGCACTGCTTTTCTATTCAGATTCTTCTTCCCCAAGCCAGGTTTCTAACTTCTAACAGTGTATTTCTAACTCACCAACATCCTCCCAGCTTTGTGTGCCACAGGGAATAAGTCCCTCCTTCCTTTCCCCCATCCCTTCCCTCCTGCTGCTGCTGTGGCTCCTTCAGCCTCTGCTGTGGTTGCCTTTCCTCCTCTCCTTCAAGAGTTTCAGGGAGAAAATCCAAAGGTTGTTGCCTTTGGGGTGCCTGATCCCTGATCTGATGCCCAGGGCTGCATTCCTCCAGGCAGGACTGGCTGTCCCTGTGTCTGCTGAGGTGTCACTGTCATCCATTGCTTTATCAACCCTTGTTATTCCAGGCAGGACTGGCTGTCCCCATGGCTCCTTGTGGTCACCAATTGTTGTGGTGTTGTGAGGGTCCCCAGGATGAGGTGAAAGATGAGAATTGACTCCCAGTTCTCAGAAGGCTGATATATGATATGATATGATAATGATATACTAAAACTATATTAAAGAGTCATCAGAAGGCTAGACAAGAATGAATAATAAAAACCTGTGA
Organism: Agelaius phoeniceus; assembly: GCF_051311805.1. NCBI lineage: Eukaryota > Metazoa > Chordata > Aves > Passeriformes > Icteridae > Agelaius > Agelaius phoeniceus. The sequence goes on from NC_135285.1 coordinate 2,415,726, forward strand.
CTCAGAGAGTCCCAACACAGCTGGACTGGGATTGGCCATTAATTAAAAACAATCCACATGGAACAATCAAAGATGCACCTGTTGGTAAGCAACCTCTAAACCACATTCCAAGCAATCAGATAATTATTGTTTGCATTTCTTTTCTGAGGCTTCTCAGCTTCTCAGGAGAAAAATCTTGGTGAAGGAATTTTTCATAAAATATCATGGTGACAGCTCCTGAGGTGCCACCTGCCATCCACTGCTTTATGGAATCCCTTATGGAATCCTTGTCCCTCCAGGCAGACCTGGCTGTCCCCATGGCTCCTGAGGTGCCATTTGCCATCCATTGCTTTAGCAATCCTTGTTTCTCCAGGTGTTTCAGTGTATTTGCAAGGGTTAGGCCATAGTGTGCAGCCAGCCTGCTTCTGAGTTTGTTATCAAAGCCTCAGGAATTCATCAAGGCTACTGGAACATAAATTGTGCTGAATTAAGAAAGAAGAGGCTGAAAAACTGACTACCAAGACAGCAAGAACTGGATACCAGAGGGCTGTGAAACACCCGGACTGTAACCAATCACATACCCTGAGAAATGCAGGCAGAAAATGAGTGAACAGGACAAAGGCACCAGTCAAGAAGTGTGTACTTGGTAGTTTGTAGAATCTACAAAAATGTGTGTAAGGTAAACAATAAATGGCTTCTGCTTTTGGTCAGTTGTCCAGGAGTCCTGGATTTCCCACTTCCAGGCAGGACTGGCTGTCCCCATGGCTCCTGAGGTGTCATTTGCCATCCAGGCCCAACTTTATGCAATTCTTGGATGTACTTGGGCTGGAAACCAAGCCAGTTCTAAAACTCACTGGATTTTTTTTTTTATGTTAATTTGAAGACTTGAAATTCCAAAAGTTCTTCTCAGCTTCTTTCCAGGAGTGGCAGGCTGAGTCCTTCCAAGATCTGCTGCTTTCTCAGCAGCACTTCATCTCCGGGGATGGCGGCTGCTCTGCTGTGTAGAGTCTGAGATTTCCTGAGATCTGAACGTGGGATCTTTCTCAATGAGGAGCTAATTACCTGTGCTGTAATTACAAGTCGCTAATCACCAGCACTATTAGCACAAGGATGACAGCGGTGCTGTCTCATCTCTCTCTGCCTCTTCCCCGCCTGTGGGAAGCGTTTCTGGCTGATTTCTGAGCAGCAAACCCGAATTGCAGAGGTTTGAGGATGCCATCAGTCTTGCACTGCCGCTGCCCTGGGCGTGTGCCATGCAAGCCAGAGCAGGAGGAGAATTTAGGATGCTCCATCCCAGCTCTCTGCTGTCACACAGGACAGTTAATCACACACTCAGGGGATGAAGATTGTGGGTTGTTGATTTTTATCCCTCTTTGGCGTGACAGGATTTTTAATTTAAGGCCAACGTGGATCAAGCAGTTACAAGAATTTCATTAGTTTATTAAGTTTACTGACCCTGGTGGTTATTGAGGAGCTGAGTCTGTCTCTTGTGTGGCTCGGGGGGCTCTGGAATTGCCCTGGAGTGGCTGTCTCAGCACATATTTCACAGCGAGATTGATTTCCCTCCTCCACCCACCAAGGTGGAAAGCAGCCACCATCCATTTCCTGGTGACACTAAGCACCAGCCACTCTCCAGGAGAAAAATGTGACACGAGGAGCCTGACTGGATGTGGTTTCCATGATGGATGCACTGCCTTGGAATCCTGCTTGTTCCTGCTTTCTCTGTGCAATCAGCTACAACCCGGGCAGGGGCACCTTCCACCATCCCAGGCTGCTCCCAGCCCATCCTGGCCTTGGCACTGCCAGGGATCCAGGGCAGCCACAGCTGCTCTGTGCCAAGACCTCTCCACCCTCACAGAAAAACATCATTACACATTCCAGAACTGGCCAAAGGGTGGAAAACCAGCTCTGAAAAAATCCTGGAGGTAAAACTGGGCAGGAAGCAGCAAATTCCTGCTCAGGTTTTTCCTTTCTGGTGATTTGGGAGATTTTTGCAAGTCAATGCCATAAATGGGAATTATGCTGAATAAAAGAGGAAACCTATTTACTGCTCCCAAGCCTTCCCATGGGGCTCTCTGTGTTTTCATTTGGAGCTGGCAGGGAAACTTCAGTTGAAATATTTTTAGATGAAATAAGGCATTTTGATATCATTCCCCCCTTTTCTTTGAATCTGTTCTGAAATCTCTTGAAGAGCTCTCAAAGGGAAATTCTGGGAGTTTTCTAGTTGCAGCAAATGGGGAATATTTCAGTTCTTGAATGGTGATGGACATAGTGGAAGAGACACACATAATTATTATTTCATTTCACATTGAAAACCCTCTTTTTAACAAGTCCCAGCTTCACCAAACCTCTCTGCCATCTCCTTAAAAGAGAAAGAACAAGTGGAGCTCCTCTCACCAGGAAGATCCTAAATCAAGACCCTCCAGTCTTGAACCTGCTTGTGCAGCAGCTCTGGAGCATTCAGGAGGAATTTGATGGGCAGGGACCCAAGGAATTGCCTTCTCCTGGATGTTACATTCCCAAATTCTACAGCAGTGCCTGGACAAGGCTGTGGCCCACAGGAACCTCAGGAGGTTCCAGCAGTGCTGGAGCTGCCCCTGGGTCAGGAGGACCCCCAGGACCAATCCAGGCTGGGGTGAGCAGCTGGAGCAGCCCTGAGAGGGAGCTGGGGGTGCTGGGGGTGAGAGCTGGAGCTGCCCCAGCCCTGAGCCCCTGCCCTGGGCTGAGCCCAGCGTGGGCAGCAGGGCAGGGGGGATTGTGCCCTGTGCCCTGTGCTCAGGTGAGACCCCACCTGCAGAGCTGCCCCAGCCCTGGCCCAGCACAGGCAGGAGCTGGAGCTGCTGCAGAGACCCAGAGGAGGCACCAGGGGGATCAGGGGATGGAGCAGCTCTGCTGGGAGGAGAGGCTGGGACAGCTGGGATTGTTCACCTGCACAGGAGAAGCTTTGGGGGGACCTCAGTGTGGCCTTGCAGGGCCTGGAGGGGCTGACAGGGAAGATGGAGAGAGACAGGGGATAAGGGATGGAGGGACAGGACAATAAGGAATGGCTTCCCACTGTCGGATTGCAGGGTCAGATGGGAGATTGGGAATTAGGAATTGTTCCCTGTGAGGGTGGGCAGGCCCTGGCACAGGGTGCCCAGAGCAGCTGGGGCTGCCCCTGGATCCCTGGCAGTGCCCAAGGCTAGGCTGGACAGGGCTGGGAGCAGCCTGGGACAGTGGGAGGTGTCCCTGCCCATGGCAGGGGTGGCACTGGATGGGCTTTGAGGTCCCTTCCAACCCAAACAATTCTGGGATTCTGTGGTGGCCAAAGCTGCCAGTTCCAGGGAGCAGGAGGGCACAGGTGGCTTTAACCTCACAATGTCCCTCACTGGTACCTTGGGAGATCTGTGTTTACCTATACAGAAACTGCTGAAGGTTTGCAACTTCCAGCAGTTTCTCCCTCATTTTCTTCCACTTTTAAAGTACAGACTTTCCACTTGAGATTCTGGACTCTGATCCTTGTGGGTCTTTTCTGTTTTGTGACTCTGCAATAGAAAGCTGTGATAAAAGAGACAAGTCCTGGGTAACTTTTACTGTCCTCAGGCCAGACAGGACCTGGCAGAAGATGAAAAGCTCTGCAAGGAGAGCTCTCCCTTTGCTGCTCCTGAGGGGTGAGGGAGCAGTGCCATGGCTCATCTGCTGTCCTTCCTGCCCACGGGGGTCCTCCAGGAAACTTCCCACTGCTGCTGTCTCCTCCTTTGGGAAGCTGTGCTGACGCCAGCCCCCAACGCCACGCCTGGAAAATGAAATGCTCATTGTCACCTTGTGCTGATCTCATTCCTCTGGCTCCAGTGTCTTGGTTTGGAAAGACAGGAGTCTGCTAAGGAAGGCAGGAGCCTCCCCTGAAATGGAGAATGTAAACCCTTCCCACCCCTCCCAATTGCTATAAATTTTAAATTAAGGGGCTCTCAGGCAAAAATATGGGAGCAGAAAATAACAGTTCTTTAATAGGGAAGAAAAAATAAAAGGATAAAATCAACAATGCAGTACACTAGAACAACACTGCCAGAGTCAGAACCCAGCCTGACACCCTGTGGGTCAGGGTGCTGGCACAGTCCCATTGGAAATGTGGCTCAGCCCTCCTGCAGTGTCAGGGCTGGTTCTGCTGGAGCAGGGGTCCTGTAGAGAAGGATGGATTCTGCCTCTGAAGATCCAGTGGAAGGAGAGGCAGCTGCTGTTCCTCTGGGGAATCCAGTGGAGAAGCCGTGCTGGTGTCTCCAAACCTCTGGATTATATCTGGGTAGCAATGCTTGGCTCCTCCCTCTGGGCTCACATCTCCCAGTGGGATGCTGTAGTTCTTATCAGCCATGCAGGGACATTCAATGGCTGTTATCAGCAGATGTCCCCTCTCAGGGAGGAGTGAATGTGGTCACTCAAAGAGAGAGATAAGGCAAACTGCCCACTTGACAAAGATGGTAATAGAAAACATCTTGCATTGCAATTTTTCAGCATCCAGACACAAATCCAGACTGAGGGAAGCTCCATGGCCCCAGGCAACAGGGCAAGGAGCAGGAATGAGAGCATGAAAAGGGAGGAGGGGTGACACAGCTGACACTGCAGGATGTGGGATCACCCCGGGGATGTGCTGAGTGCCAGGGAGGAGCTGCTTGGTCATATTGGAATAATTACCAATACAGCAGGATGGGATGTGCCTGAGCTTGTCTGGGCCTTGGTGCTGAACCAAACAGCAGCACTGTGGTGTTTCACCCCACAGACATTTTGGCCGGCTGGGTGTGTGGTGTTTCACCCCACAGACACTTTTGGCAGGCTGGGTGTGTGGTGTTTCACCCCACAGACACTTTTGGCAGGCTGGGTGTGTGGTGTTTCACCCCACAGACACTTTTGGCAGGCTGGGTGTGTGGTGTTTCACCCCACAGACACTTTTGGCTGCCTGGGTGTGTGGTGTTTCACCCCACAGACACTTTTGCCTGCCTGGGTGCTGCTGCTGAGCACTGCAGACAAGTCCAGGCCTGCAGGAGCTCTGGTGCTGCTGGGATGGAGCTTCCCCCCATAACAGGGGCTGCCCCTCAGGTTTCCCTCTGTGGAGAAGCTTTAAGGCGATGGTGAAGGAAAGGAGTCGGTTCTGATGGAGGGTTTGGATCCAGAGCTTTATTCTGGCCCTCAGGCCTCTGAATGCAGCACCAGCTCCAACAGAACTCCCTGAGCCCGTGGCTGCTGCTCCTTTAACCCCGGGGAGAGGGCAGGGAAGGGGCAGGGAGGCACCAAGCAGGGACAGGAGGGGAGGGACAAAGGGACAAAGGACACCTGGATGGCCCAGTGCCCCCCAGGGGTAGAGGGCATCCTTTGGATCTGCCAATCACTCAGTGCCCTTCTGGAATGCCAGGAGTGACAGACAGTGCTGGGAGGGGAAAGGAGAGGTGACTGACACACCTGGGAGGGAATTATCCTGAGGGACCCGAGGTTCTGGGGTAAAACCTGAAATCACAACACAACAGGCTCAGAGCTGTGTTTGGACTCCAAGAATGGGGCCAGGGGCTGTCCTGGCAGGTGGGGACAGGAGAGGGGAGTCAGGAGCCTGGGATGTGCTCAAAATGAAGATTCCAGCTCAGCTCTCCCATCAGTGCTGAATCCCCCCTCAGTCCTTTCTGCGTGGGTCACATCCCTGCCAAACAAAGCACAAGTGGCACCTTTGAAGGAGCAGCTGCAGATTGGGAATGCAAAGCTGCCCCTGGCAGTTGGAGATCCTTTTTCCAATTTTTCCCCCCATTCTTCCACCCTTCTCGCAGTTCCTGTTCCTTGTTGGCTTTTGATAAGCATGTATGGGTGGGATTTTAGTAAAAATCATTAGTTAGCTGATTAATTATTAGTAAACTGAGGGTATGAAGGACCAGAAGAGTTAAGATGTGCTGGGGGACTGAAGCCTCTTGATCCCACATTTAACCACACAAAGCTCTTGTGGGAGACACTCCAGTATGAGCTTAAATAGGGATTGCAGGGGCTGGTCAGAGCTCCATAAATGGCAGCTGGACACCTTTATTTGTCCAGAAAATCAGAACATTCCAGAGGTGCCAGGAATTACCTTGAGGAAAGCCCCAGTGTGGGTTGTCAGGCTGGTGGCTGCATTTTTTTCTCACCTTCATTTCAAGCTAGACCAGCAGGATGTACCTGGACGTGATTTCTGTGATGGTTGGGTGACCTTTCCTTTCTGCCTGCCCTGTTCCAGTGATGACATCCAGACTCTTGCTTTCCATGGGATTTTAGCAAACAGCAGGAACATTTTTATCCTCAGCCCAGGACATCTGGGAGATTTCACCTCAACCCATCCCCACTGAGTTCTCATTTGACCTGTGCTTGTCACAATCACCAAAGCCTGGGAAAGCTTGAAGAAAGACTGACAGGGAAGAGCAGATCCCTTTAGAAAAATTCTGATGTCTGTGACAATCTTGGCTTCTAGAGGAGATTGTGCTGTGGAGAGAGCTGGAGGATGGTTTTTAGCATTGAGGATGATAATTTGTGTTTCATGAATGGCTGTGGTGTATGCACATGGAATTCTTCAGGTCTTTTTCAGGATCAGAGAGGCAGCTGAGGAATAATTTGTTGGACTGATGCCTCAGGTTTTAGCTTTTCTATTTTTCACATTCTGTGCTGCTTTAGTGTGTGGGTCTGGGCTTCACATCAGGGCATGCTGAGCTCTGTGCACAGAGCAGGGAGACAAAACAATTCCTGCTCCAGCTGGGCACCAAGGACAAATGACCCAAATCTCAGCCCAAGAGCACAAACCCCGTGGGCTGGAGAGAGAAAAACAAGGATGGGACTGCAGGGGCTAAAGCTGGGATGGGACAATGAACTGCAAGATGCAAATGGAGCAGAACTGATCCCAGGGAGAGACCCCGTGCCTGGTTGTGCATTTTGGGGCCATTTTGGTTCATCCTGGGTGCAGCCCTGGCTGGGCTCTTGTGCTGCCCAAGCTGGATCCATGGAGACTTTTAATACCCAAAAATCCCAAATTTAAACCCAAATCCCTGCTTTATTCTTTAGCTCTGTCCAGCCTCTGTTCTAGGTCAGCCTGCACAAGGCACCAGGAAAACAACGAGTCCCTTGCTGTGCTTTCTACTCCCTCCTCCCATCCTGGACTCCACAGGCTCCCTGAGCTCCTCTGGAAGGCTGGGGGAGGGCTGTGTGCCTGCCCTGGCTGCCTGTGATGGGTTTTCCCTCTCTTGTGTGCCCGCAGTGAATTTGCCAAGGAGCGGGAGCGGGTGGAGAACCGCCGGGCGTTCCTGAAGCTCCGCAGGCAGCAGCAGATCGAGCGCGAGCTCAACGGCTACCTGGAGTGGATCTTCAAAGCAGGTAAGGCTGGCATCTCCCAGGCTGGCCTGGATGTGGCAAGGGGCAAGGGAGCTCTGGTGATGTGTGGGAATCCACAAAATCAGAGGGTTTTGGGAAAGCTGCAAAAGGCAGGCTCTAGAGGCAGCAGAACTGTGATTACAGCTAAGCAGTAGCCATGAGATTGGTCAGCAGAAAATATATGTAAAATGTAGAAAAGCAAAGACAAATAGAACAATGGTCTGTGTATTAATGCTTGTCTAGAATAACTCCCTAAACTACAGAAAAGTTTATCTAGCAAGATATTAGGAAGGTTGAAGCTTAATAATGGAGCTCTGTGCATTGTGTTTTAAGGCTCACAAGCAGGTATTGTATTTGAAATAAGCAAACATTGTTTAACCAAAGGTAGTGGTTGGATGGAACTACTGTCAATGTGCTTTTGCTTTGTGGTGAAAAAACTTTTAAAGTAAGTTGTAACATGAAGTTCTTTGCTGCCTGGGATGTGAGCTGGTGGCATCTTCCCATTGCCATCACCATGTAACGAGACTGATGCTGGAAAATAAACCAGCTCAAGGCACGTTCCCAGCAGTCCTGTCCTGATTGTGATTTGTACACAGACCCCAGCTGGCCACAGTGATGGGCTCCAGAATGAGTCCTTGGTGTGGCCAAGCCTGGGAGGGCCTGGCCAGCACTCATTGGTTTTGTTGGAATTATTTCTGAGTGTTCGCACCAAAGTTATTGCAAAAATATCTTGGTTTGGTTTAAGCAAAACTAAAGAGCTGAGCCAGCTTTATTGCTGAGATCAAAGCAATTGTCCTAATACAGGATAATATAAAAAGTGATCTGTGGATGCAACAGCTTGGTCAGAAAGAGAGAAAATGAGCTTTGCTTTCTCACTTTTTGGTCAGGCTGTTGCACCCACAGTGATGGAGTGCCCAAAGCCTGCACAGGGAGGAACTGTTCCCTTCCATGAGTAATTTCTGTTTTATTTACTCCCTGCCCCAGCTGGTTTATCAGCCTTTCTTTCTGTGCTGATAAAACCCACCCAAGTGGCATTTTATGAGCTACAAAGATCACTTGTATGAAGCTCCCCCCAGCCCATATTAACATTGATTTATAACCACTGGAACTGAACATTGCTCTTTATTGCAAGGCGTGAGCAACTTTAACCAGGACCCAGACACATCAATTTAACAGAAAATAGCATTTTTATCAGACTGCAACGATTACCAATAACCTTCCTGCTTTATGGAGGAGCTGATATTTATATATTGACATAACCACAGTCAATTCTTTCATGCAGCACCAAGAAAATGGGGGTTAATTCCCTCCTTGCTTGCTTTTCAACATCTGAGCCAAGTGAAAAGGCCTTTTAAAACAATGATGGGGAGGAAAAGAAGTGCTGGTTTCTCAAATGGATTCCTGGGTGCCATTTTAGACAGATGAGTTTAATCTTTGCTCTTTACAACTGAAATGTAAAATAGAAATATCAGCACTTTATGTGGTGCTTTAAACCCATTATTTCTTGTGGCACTGCACTGGGTGACAATTGAGGGCCACTTGTGTTGTCAGACTTTTATTCACTGTGACTGTTTGGCAGCAACTCAGGCAGCCACCCTTCATTCTGTGCTTCTGGAGAAATCAGAAAATGAAGAATTCCCTTTCTTTTCCATTGAGAATTTGTCTTCTCATTAGTTTACAGCTTCTGTGCAGCCTCTAACTCAGATTAATTCCTGCCTTGCCCAGTGGCTGGAGCAGGGTTCTCTGGGCTTCTCCCTTTCTCATTCTGTCTTGCTTTTAAGGCTCTTGGTGATTTTTGGTCTCTTAATCCTGATCTCCATCACTAAAACAGAGATGAGAATTCCCCTGCAGGGTTGAGGGTGGCTCTGTGTCACTCTGGGGCCTGCTCTGCCCATCACCAGCTGAACTTGTGAGAAACTTGGGATGGAGAAATTATAAAATGTACAGTAAACCTCTGCTCCAGTTCCCATCCCTGTGGGAATTCCTGGCTCTTCCATTTCTATGTTGCCAGGGCTGAATAAATGCCACACCAATGTCAAGTGAAACTGCTGGAAAATGCACATTTTTCAGCCCAATAACACACAAGTCAGAAGGCTTTGTGGAACAGGGAAGTGCATGCAAAAGAGCTGAATCAGGGAATGTTAAAAATACTCTGGAAAGGCATTGTTGAGAATACAATAGGAATATAAAAGAGCCTCCTAGTACAGCTGAATAATAACAGTAATTAAAATCAGCTTAGCAGTGTTAATAAAATCTTAGAATGAAAATGCAGCGTGAAGGCAAAGCAGAGCAGAGAATCCAGGCTCCAGTAAACTGGGACTGTGCCGTCCACGGGGACTTCCCACATCTGGTTTGGGGATTTCAGCCCTGAAATGATCTGGAATTCCTTCTCCAGGACTGGAGGGGGGAGATCCAGCCAGGGAGGACAGACAGAAGGGGACAGAAATCTTGCAGCAGCCCCAGGCAAGAGCTGTGTGCACAAAGGGAAAGCAAAAGCTCCTGGGATTCTGCTCTAATGGAACTCTGGAGGATTTGGTCATTATTCCTGGGAATATTGAATTGTTTTTAAATCCTTCTGCCAGCCTTGACCTCACTGACTCTGGGAGCAAAGAGTGCCATGTGTTAAACCCAGTTTGATTTTAAAAACCAAACAACTCCACGGAGCTGTGTCCTGCCCTCACTTTCAATCCGTTGCCTTTCTGCAGCAAGAGGAAGAATCCAGGAGTTCTTTTAATTACTTTTCTTTCTCTAATCTCCCTCTACCTTGTTTCATCTTATTTTTTCCTGCTCCAGAGCACCCAGAACCAATCATGCCCAATCCTCTCTCTTCCCCTGGAAGCCTCATCAGGTTTCCAATATTTCTAATATCCTCCCTGAACATTTGGTTTGTTCGATTTTTTCCCCCTCGTTTATTTTTGATGCAAGGCAGGAAGAGTGGAAAGCTGTATTCCAGTGCTTCATAAAATGAGGTCTTAATCCTTAGATGGTTTTTACTCTGTAGTTTTTCACATATTCTGTGTAGTTGCTGGAGCTGGACAGGAGGTGCCCTTGTCCTTTGTAGTGCTCAGGTTTTTACCTCAAGTGTTGTTTTAGGACCAAGGGAAGTATGAGTGACTAAAATCACTCCTTTCCCTGTGCCCTACCACCCCTCAGTCAACAATCATTTTAATTTAACACTGTGGTTATTGCTCATGGACCACTGTGAAGTGACTTTAATGTTTCTCATTAATGTCACTAATTTGAATTATCACAGAATCCCAGACTGGTTTGGGGTGGAAGCCCTGTCCAGCCAAGCCCCATCCAGCCTGGCCTTGGGCACTGCCAGGGATGCAGGGGCAGCCCCAGCTGCTCTGGGCACCCTGTGCCAGGGCCTGCCCACCCTCACAGGGAAGGATTCCTTCCCAAAATTCCACCTAAACCTCCCCTCCTTCACTTTGGAGGCAGTTGTCCTTTCCAGAGGAATTAAAAAGTGCCAAGTGATGCAATCCATGCAAATGATTTTGCTCCTGCTGTTTTCTCCACTGAACTCCTCAGAACTGCAGGAACTCCAAGGCTGGAATTTTTGAAGAACAGGGAACTACAAGTTCTCCACATAGAGTAAAGAGTTTATAAGCCCACAAATATTCTTTTGAAGATGTTTCTCTTATCTTACAAGGACATGAATCATTTGGAAAACACTTTGCTCAGAGACTCTAAAATCTTCCTGTTCAGGGCTAATCAAGTTTCACATCTTTTGCATTTTAATTCTTTCCAAATCCACCTTTTTCACACCAAACTGGAGTGCTTCTGTTCTGGAGTGCCAGGATTTGGGAATGGTTTCACCTCTCTCTGCCAGCCCTCTGTAATTTCAAGGCCATTCCTTGGCACAGCAGAGCTTTCTGAACTTCAGGTTTCAGCTTTCTTTAGAAGAACAGAGCCCTGAGCCCCTGAGAGAGATGGGAACAGACACCTCCAGCAACGAACCCTGTGTGTGTCACTGTCACGTTTTCTAGAAAAATCCCTTGCCCAGAATTTTCTTCTGGGAAGCTGAGAAGCCTCAGAGAAAATGAAAACAATATTATCTCATCTGCTTCTCCTGTGTTTTGCTGCTTTGGAATGTGGTTGGAGACTGTTTCTCCAACATGTGAATTGTTTTAACTTAATGACCAATCACAGTCAGGCTGTGTCAGGACTCTGGAAGGAGTCAGGAGTTTTTCATTAGTATCTTGTTAAGCCTTCTGTCTATATCCTTTCTCTATTCTTTAATATAGTTTAGTATAGCATTCTTTAATATAATATAGTAACATAAAATTATAAATTAGCCTTCTAAGAACATGGAGTCAGATTCATCCTTCCTCCCCACGACAGGGGACCCCAAAAATACCACACATGTGAGATGCCAAGACAGGGTAATTCCCACAAAGACAAAGCAGAACTCCTTGGGAGAGCATGGCAGCCACTTCTGAGGGCTGCGTTTTTATCAACTGTTTCTATTTACCCAGCCAGAAATTAAACTAATTTAGTCTTTGTTATTTCCAGTCATCTGCTGCTCCTTTGAGCCCCCAGTGTCCTCTTTCCTCACACCAAAGAGGAGGAGAAGGGGCACCACTTTCTCAGCTGCTTTGCCTTTATTTCCAACCCAGCACTTAATGACCAAAAATTCCTCTTGCTGCTGAGACACCCCTGCCTCTGACACCCTGGCAAAGCCCCTGAGCTTTTGTTTGGAGGCTCAGAATTGCTGATCTGGTCCCATCTCTCTGCTGAACATTGCTCCTCATGCAGAAGCACCATTTTTAGGGGGGTTTTCAGGTGCCCAATGATCTCCTTCCAGGCTCTGTTAGGGATGACTAAAGGCAGAGCAGCTCCTGAGCCTCTGTTCAGGATGCTGGCTGGTGAAAACCCCTCCTGGCAGTGCTCAGTGACCTGCTGAGCTCTGTTTTTAGCCTTAAAAACCTCCTGGGGTAGCTGTGGTCCTTTGGATTCCCAGAGGACACGAGGCAGACAGGAATAATGATCAAGGGAGAGAACCTGGGAACGCTGCAGGAGGAGAGTGAGGCTTGAGGGGATTTCAGAGGTGAAAAAAGGTTGGGTTATTTTAAAGGAACAGCAAAACTGAGCCCAGCTGTGTTTATGGATGGAAGTTTGTTTGAGCACCAATTCAGGATGCTGAATTTGGGGCAAAGGTTTGCAGAATTGTCTTGTAAGAGTAATTTGTAGGTGGAAATCACCTACAAATATAGCACAGCTATAGCACAGCTTTTGGGAAGGATCTTCCACCCCTTCCTCGTGTTTCAGGGCAGTCAGACTGGGAATTGCCATTTCAGTCCTCCCATATTTTCATCCCCAAACATCAGTACAGCTTTCCCTAGTGGGGGGACTTGAGAAGAACCTTTGGTCTGAGGTGCTGGCAGGTCAGAGAAGTCTCTTGAACTGCCTAAAAAAGCCCATTTCACTCTTCTGACCTGTCTTAAGAAGACTTGAAAACCACCTGAATTGGAGGTATATTTGAGAACCAATTCAGGACCCTGAATTTGGGGCAAAGGTTTGCAGAATTGTCTTGTAAGAGTAATTTGTAGGTGGAAATCAGTATAGCACAGCCTTTGGGAAGGGTCTCCCATCCCTTCCTCGTGTTTCAGGGCAGTCAGACTGGGAATTGCCATTTCAGTCCTCCCATATTTTCATCCCCAAACATCAGTACAGCTTTCCCTGGGAGGGACTTGAGAAGAACCTTTTGGTCTGAGGTGCTGGCTGGTCAGAGAAGTCTCTTGAACTGCCTGAAAAAGCCCATTTCACTCTTCTGACCTGTCTTAAGAAGACTTAAAAACCACCTGAATTGTAGGTGGGGATTGCAGGCACAACTTGTGGGTTTTTGGAAGGACTTTACACCTTTTCAAGTGCAGCTTTGAGCTCATCTGACATTTTTACCCCTCTCAGCTCTCCTTTCTTTCACATCTCTGGTGCATTACTTTGCACTTCTGTATTTCCTTTCCCTCTGCTTAATTTTCCAGCTTTCCTCAGCCCTTGGTATTATTTTTCAGCCTTCTCAATTTGCTGTCTTATTAAAGTATCATTCCCTCTCTCTCCCAGATGATTAATAAAGAGATTATATAAGGCTTGTGTGGCTTATATAGACTTATATAAGGCTGATCCCTCTGGTATCCTTCTAGACAGCTCTCAGCTACACACTTTGATGTTTGGCCTCTGGTTTGTTTGTATTTATTTTTCTGAAGTTGCTCTTCCATCTAGACTGGCTTAAATGGACTTTAAAGCAAAATTTGGTTGGAATATCATGTCAGATGTTTTAGTAAGAGCTCACATTGATGGAATTACAGGCGTGTGAATTTGCCATTTATGAGAATAGAAGGAAGTGTGGAGTTTACCAGCTGCCAACTCAATGTTTTGTTTGCTTTGGGTTGTCCTTTAGCAGAACCCCACAGCACAGTTTCCAGCAGCAAACCCAAAATCTGTGGTTCTGAGTGCAGTCCCAAGTATTGGCACAGTGCTGCAAACTGGCCAGGGGGGTGGCAGTGCCCTGGAAAACCTCAGGAAATTGGGTTGTCTTTCACACAGATCAAAATTATTCCATTTTGGGAGGTTGGTTTTTAGTGTTTCCCGTTTATTTTTTTTTAATTTAGGACAGTGCAAGGTATATTTTGGAGATGAGTTGCAGAGGAATGGAAGGGTGGTGTTGCAATCACTGTGCCAGGCAGAGTTCCCCCATGGAAAACTTGCTGTGGATTTTCTTTGGACAAAGATTTGATGTGATGGCCCTGTGGTGACAGTGACTCTCCTGCCATGTGGCCCTGCTGCTCCCACCCTGTGCCACCACTCTGCTCCCCATGGCTGAATCCTGATTTTTGGAGACAAAAGAGCAGTGATGGGTGTGGAGCATCTTCCCCAAACTGTCTCCAGCATGGATGAGCATGAGGGACCTTCCTGGGGCTTGTGGGATTTGTGGTGCTGCCTGGTCTGGAGGAAAGTCCTTGGTCTCCAGAGGTGCCTTGGGGATGAGAGCTGGTGAAGAACCCAGTGTGGGAGGTGGTGTGGGTGGTTGTGAGGAGGGATCTCATAGAGGAAATAGTTGGTTTGGAATCCTCCCCCTGTGTGAGAGGGACAGGGGCTGAGAATGGCTCCTGGCCTGGGTCAGGAATGCTGTGGCCAGCAGGAGCAGGGAGGTCCTTGTGCCCCTGTGCTCGGCACTGGTGAGGGCACACCCTGAGTGCTGTGCCCAGCTCTGGCCCCTCAGCTTGGGGAGGAAGTTGAGATGAGAGCATCCAGAGGGGGCAGCGAGGCTGGAGAGGGGCTGGGAGCACAAACCCTGTGAGGAAGCCCTGAGGGAGCTGGAGGTGCTCAGCCTGGAGCAAAGGAGACTCAGGGGTGCCCCCATCACTCTCACAGCTCCTGAAAGGTGCCTGTGCTCAGCTGGGGCTGGGCTCTTTCTCCAGCAGCACTGACACAACCAGAGCACACAGCCTCAAGCTGTGCCAAGGGAAATTCAGGTTGGATAGCAGGAAAAAGTTTTTCACAGAAGGAGTGATAAAGTTCTGGAATGGCTGCCCGGGGAGGTGGTGGGGTCGCCATCCCTGGGGGTGTTTAACAAAGCCTGGATGTGGCACTGGGTGCCAGGGTTGAGTTGAGGCGTTGAGGCTGGGTTGGACTCGATGATCTTCAAGGTCTTTTCCAACCTGGTGATTCGTGAATTCTGTGAATTCAGTGAGAAACACAGCCCTGAGCCATGAATTGCTCTGCAGACTGTGTCAGGGACGGGCTGGTGGCACCGGGGTGGGCTGTGTGGCACCACGATGGGCTGGGTGGCACCGGGATAGGCTCCTGCTGCCCCACCAGCCGCCGTCGGGGCAGTGCTCTGAGGAATCTGAGGCTGACCCTGGCTGGTTTTCCTTTTCCAGAGGAGGTGATGCTGGCCGAGGAGGACAAGAACGCCGAAGAGAAGTCCCCTCTGGACGGTAGGTGCCTTTGCTGGGCATTTTCCTCCTGTGCCACGGGAGAGGTTCCACTGCTGTCACTGCCACGCCTTCCTCCCGAGCAGGAGGATCCTCCCGCATGCACCCGGCACAAATCCGGCCACAGAGCCCCTTGCGCAGGCTGCAGGTGGCTGAGGAGCGGTTATGGGACACCGCACACCGGCCCGGGATGGGGATGTGCCCTCGGGGTCGGTGCCCACGCCCTGCCGAGGGTGGCTGGCTGTGTGTGCAGGGGGTAGAGGCTGCCAGGAGGATGGAGAAGAGCGAATGCGCTGACCTGAGAGAAAGGCAGGGCTCCGAACGGATTTGACCAAGGGACTGAGCCCCCTGTTAGCTGTAAGCAGTAAGACATAACAGGGTGTGGTGATCCTTCCTTCCGACGTGCGAGCCCGGCGTGGCAGGACGGCCGGAGGAGCCGAGCAGCGAGGCCACGGGGATGCTCCCCCTGGGCCTCCAGCCCCGACAGCTCTTAGGATGCGCCAGCCGCTCAAAGCTCAGTTAAAGACTCTTCCCTCTCCCTTTTCTGACCATCTTTCGTCCTCCCATGTCTCCTCCTTTCCCCTCCCCTCCCTCCCCCCCCTCTTTTTTTTTCTCCTCCCATTCACTGTCAGGGAGGGCCGCCTCGGAAGGGCCGATTCCTCAAGGCACGGCGCCGGCAGAGACTGGCAGCGGCAGCAGCTACAACAGTGAGTGGATTGCAAATCACCAGGGGCTTAGGTGGCACCCAGGGGCAGCTTTCCCCCCGCAGCCCCGTGCCCAGGTCACCGGTGACATGCCCAGGTGGTTTTTCGGCCTGGCTCCCTCCCAGGCGTGCAGCGCTGCAGGTGCTGCTGCAGCCTCGGCCGGCCCGGTGACCTGCGCTGGGGACGATCTGGGGCTGGAGCAGGTCAGGGCTGAGGTGTGCGTGCCAGTCCTGCTGTGTGTGCTGGGGGTGTGTGTGAGCTGGGGAAGCCTGGCTGGCACCTGGGCACAGCCGGGCCTCGCTGGAGTTTGTGTGTGAGGAGCAGTGTGCAAGGCCGAGTGCTGTGAGAAACTCGAGGTGGGTGCAAGGCATGGAGTAAAGACCCAGAGATACTCAGGTTCCTCTTATCCTAAAGTGAAAGGAGCCCGAGAATGTTCCCAGCCTGGAGCAGCCCACAGTCTATGGTGATAAATTCCGAGTCCCCAAAACACAGGGACGTGCCTGGAGAGATGGCACAACCTCACTGCCAAACACACCGAGGAGTTTTCTGGGGCAGAAGATAAAAAGCTGCTCAGTTCATGCCAGGGAGTGTTGGAAATATTTAATCCCAGTGCTGGTCGTGCTCCAGTGCTGAGGATGGCCCTGGACATGCTGGAGTGAACTGGGACAGACCCAGCCTGAGGGACCCCCGAGCTGGCATTGCTGGGACTGAGGATTCAGCAGAGCTGGGTGGGGCAGCAAGGAGCACAAACAATGGATCCAGACCACAGGTTCAGAGCATCCTCCCCTCTGCTCTGGGTGTTCCCCTGTAGTGACTCAAGCACAGCCCGTAGGAGCAGGAAGCGCATCCACGTCTCTGTCAGGGCAGGGCAATCCGTGCAGTGTGGGAAAGGAATTTGTAGACAATTAGGGTGAGGGGATGTTGTGGAGGAGCCTCCCCGGGGCAGTCTCTGCAGCGTGAGTGGCTTTGCTGTGTGTGCCCACGGACCAGTCTGTATCACCACACCGTGGGGTGTCTTACTGCTGATAGAAAGTGCTGCTTTAGTTACTGTCTGTCTCGAAGCTGTCACCAAACTGTACCAACGTGATTTTTTTTTTCTGCCACTTCTCAAGGTTCTGCAGGTAGGTGGTCCTGGGAGCAGCGTCCTCAGTGCTCCTGCCTCACCCCCCTGTGCTCTGGGTGGACAGTGCAGAGCTCTCAGTTGGAGTAAATGTAGTGATGTTTGCCCTCCCCACTAAAAGCTGCTTTTGGAGGGGAAAAAAAAGTGTTTTCAAAGAATTCTGACATCCCCAGAGGGCAGGGATTGAACACCGGGTGCTGCTGAGAGGCTGCTCACTGATGTGTGGCCGCTTTTTCCACGCAGCATTTCTGCTCCTTGAGGCATGGCTGGGTGGTAAACCGAGCTCTGTAAACTCTGACTCCCTCACAGTGCCTGCTGCAAACAGCACTGGTGGTTCCAGGGGTGGCAGCACTCATCTCCCAGCCCCGTGGGGCTCAGGAAGCTCCAGTGTCCCTGCCCAGCCTTTGTGCTGTGCTGAAAGTGCAGCTGCAGTGACCCCCCCACCCTCCTGCATCTGCTGCATGAAGTGGAACGTGCAGAGCTGTGCCTGGCAAACCTTCAAGAGCTGGAAGGGCAAAGGAGTGAAGCACCCTGGCACTGAGGCGTGCAGAGGCCCTGCAAGGTTGTGGGTTGTCCTGTTTGCTCCAGGGTACCCTGGTGGGAGAGCTTTGAGCTGGCATTGGGAAGGAAATGCTGGCCCTGGAGAGTGAAGGGAGGGGGAGAGAGAATCCACTCTGCATCCTCACGGGGCATTTTCTCTTTAATTTGCACGCAGTGTTGAAAAGAGCCGCAATAAAGAAGAGCAAAAATGACCTGATTCATGCAGAAGAAGGTGAGGACCATTTCACAGACATTTGCTCCGTTGGTGAGTACTGGCTTCGCATCTCCCGAGGTTTCGATCTCCACCTCAACCTGTCCATGCCATGTTTCCTCCTCTGGAGAGGCTCCTTTGCTCCAGAAGCTGCAGTTTCCTGAAGGAGAATGAATTTCCACTGCTGCAGCAGCAGCAGCACTCGACTTCCCAAAGCAAAAAGCTCCGTGCCTTCACCCTCTCCCTGCGCTGCCTGCCTCAGCTCTTGCATGCTGCACCCTTGGGAGAGCCCTGCAAAGCCTTGGCATAGTCCCTGCTGGGCTGGCCATCCTGGGATTCTGCTTGGAACGTGCTCATCCATGCTAATGAACCCCAAATCTGCCAAACAACACTGTTGGAAGGAGGAGAGGAAGTGGCCACAGTCCTGTGGTTCACTAATGCCCAGCTGAGGTGTCCCAGCCTTTGCTGTGGGAGTGGTCACTGGGAGGTGCTGGGCAGTGGCCTCAATTCTCTCATTCTTGTCTTAGAGGAAGA
The DNA here is from genome assembly GCF_051311805.1 of Agelaius phoeniceus. Classification (NCBI taxonomy): domain Eukaryota; kingdom Metazoa; phylum Chordata; class Aves; order Passeriformes; family Icteridae; genus Agelaius; species Agelaius phoeniceus. The sequence continues at coordinate 2,434,098 of NC_135285.1, forward strand.
TCTTGAAGCGATTTTAAAGCCAGATGTGGAGATCCAGTGCAGAGCAGGGCATCCTGCACTGTGGGGCATTGCTGGGGTGAATAGGCTGAGGAGGTGCTGCCCATTCTGCAGCTCCCAGCGCTGATTCCCTGCTGAGATCTGCCCAGGTGGGGAGGCAGAGGCAGCTCTGGGCTGCCAGGGGAGGCTCTGGGTGCCCAGAACCCACCTCAGGGAGCTGCTGGAGCCAAACCCCTCTGAGCTGTGGGAGAGCCTCTCCTGCTGCTCTGCAGTCGGGCACTCTGCTCATCCTGTGCCTGTTGTTGGAGGCTGTTTTGCTGCTGAAGCAGCAGATGTTCTCATTATCTTCCAAAGAAATGTCTTGGCAGCCCAGTCCCCATGAAGCAGCAAATCCTGGATGCACAGAAGGAGCAGCACAAACAGCACATTTGAGAATCCGTGTCCGTGGCTGTTGCACAGCATGAGTGCCTCAGTTGCCCTTTGGAAAGTTGGCCTTGATGTTTTCAGGGATCACAGCTGCTGCTGGAATTTATTTTTCCCCCCCTTTAAAGGAAGAGTTGGTTGCAGAAAATGAGCGTGGCTTGGCATGTTCCTGACACCAGCACTGAGCTGCCACAGTCCCCTGGCCTGCAGGGTTTGTGGTGAAACTGCTGCCACTTCCAGGAGAGGTTTGGTGCTGAAAAAGGGCAAAAATGCAGCAGCCTGTGTGCATTTTTGGTTTGGTTTGTTGTTTTTTCTTGGATCCCTGCATGGATATGACAAGGAATGGTCGTTTTTGGAATATTTGCTCACGGTTGCAATAATTATGAGATCTTTGCCTCCAAATCCAAGTCCCTCCAGGCTCTGGGCAGCCAGAGCCACACCAACAGATCTTGGAGTTCAGCATTTCAGGTGGCAACGGATGATGGAGCATCTGGGCTCGGGAATAATCCGAGGCAGAGCTGGGAACTGTCTCAGGAGCATATGGCAGGGAAAATAACAGCAGTGCTTTCCACCTTCTGTGAGTGCTTCACCCACTTGGGAAAAGTGGCTTTAATTTTGATTCATGGAACGAGGCAGAAAAGAAGGAATGGGTTAAGCAGCTACTTCTGCAGGCTTGTGAAGAGGCTGGAATGCAGAGCATAAACAATCAGATCACGTGGGCAATTATGCATAAAGGATCTGTTTTGGAGAAAAGGGGTTTTTGGATGGTTTTCTGTAGTGTGTTCATATGGGAGCAGAAGGAGTGTGGAAGAACTAACAAATGATCCCTGAGTGCCACGTGAAGATGCAGCTCAGGGTGGGGAGACTTTGCCAGGTCTCTCTCTGGCCATTGGCTGAAAATGTTGCACTTTAATTCAAGCACAAGCACCTCGATGAGCTTTATAGCTGCAGTATAAAGCTCTGTAGTGGTAAACACTTCCCAGGGTGTTCTCTGCAGTTCTTCTTAGCTTTTATTCTTTTCTTTCTACTCCCACTGGCTTCACACCCTCTGTGCTGTACCAGGCACGGGGCACTGCGTTGATTCCCAGACACCAAAGCCTGGAGAAGGAATGTTTTCCATGTTGGAGCAGTTTAAATATCACTGCTTTGCATTTCTGGAAGATCAGCAGACAGGAATGAGAGGGCAGCACTGTTCCTTTGCCAGTCTGGCAGTACAGAGGGGCTTGGCTATCTGAGAGCTCTGTACCTGCTAAGCAGTGCTGTGATATGAAGCAGCCTAAATCCCAAACTTTGGCTCTTCTTGTTGTCTTAAAGCAGAGCAGAGGAGGAGCACTGTGATTTCTTCTCTTCCAAACTGCCAAAGGCAGGATTTTCAAACCAACAGAAGAACACACTGATTTTTTCGGCATGGAATTTGTTCAAAGCCTGGCCAAGGCCAGCTCTGCTTTTGGAGTGCTGGTGGATGGCCAGAAATGTGAAATGGAGCAGAGAGCTCACTTTCCATGGGGGAACATCACACTTGTGTGGGGCTGTGAGGCTTGGAGAACCCGCTGCTGTCACATCTGGATGCCTCATCCTTTCTCTGGCTGCTGTGGTGGATGTGGCAGGACGAGGCTGGGTGAGATTCCCACCCATTCCAAGTGTTGACATGGAGGTGATCACACTCCAGGATTTGGCTGCTGAAGCCAGAACTCTCTGTTCATGTCACTGAGCCCAGGAGAGCTCCAGGACATGTCCTGCTCATCCTGCTGGGATGCTCCATCCCAAGGTGGGGAAGGGCAGCAATGATATCTTGTCCCAAACCACTGGCACAGGCAGTGGCCAGCCTGGCACCATCACCATCTCCCCTGCTTGCAGCAGCTTCCCTGGCTGCTGCAGAGGAGCCCCAAGGGGTCCGTGTGTTTCTTCCCTTATTCCTGATTTCTCCTGCCTCGGCATCAGCTGGAGATTACCTTTTCATCTGAGCAGTGCCTCTACCCCAGGGGGAGAGCTGGCATCAGGAATCATTTCTTCCATCAGCTCCCTATTGTTGAAACCCTTGACTCTTTGCCAGGGTTTCAGCCCAGAGTGGAAATGGAGCTGATAGAGGCAGAATTGAGACAAATGAATGGCTGAGCCCAAAATCTGATGCACGGAGGAAGGTTGAGCCCTCTGCTAAAGAAATAGCTGAGGCTGGAGAGTAAATTAAGGAGAATTCACTCAATTCCCTAGTAACTGGTCCTTGGAGCAGGAAAAAACAGGGACAAAACAGTCCTTGGAGCAGGAGAATCATCTTTCCTGTTGCACCTACCCAGCTCCACGAGGACGTGCTCCACACCGTGGGCAGAAATATCCTGTGCCTGCTGCTCTCTGTCCCTGTCAACCAGGAAAAAGTGATGAGTTTTACTGTGACAATCAGGATTGCTGCAAAGGTTTGGAAGCCCAGTTTAGATGGTGGAGCTAGGCATTGGCCCATGAAGTTTTAAAAGCCCAGCCTTCATCCCTCATTACAAGCGAGACGCCCTTGCTCAGCCCATTCTCAACATCCCCAGCTTCCTGCTGAGCTGTTCTGGTGGTGCTTGGAGAGGCTCTGTGTGCCCAGGAACCCCCTGCAGCCTTTTCCCTGCTGGGATGGGCTGTGGTGACTCTTCTTTCTGTCCCAGGGTCTCCCTTTGCCCGTGCCAGTTTGAAGAGTGGCAAGAACGAGAGCTCGTCCTACTTCAGGAGGAAGGAGAAGATGTTCCGCTTCTTCATCCGCCGCATGGTGAAGGCCCAGAGCTTCTACTGGGTGGTGCTCTGCGTGGTGGCCCTCAACACCCTCTGTGTGGCCATGGTGCACTATGACCAGCCTGAGAAGCTGACCACTGCTCTCTGTGAGTACTGCAGGGAGCTGGGAGTGCTTATCCTGGAGAAAAGGAGACTCAGGGGTGGCCTTACCAGTCTCTACAGCTCCCCTCACTGCTGGCTTTTGGCTCCTTTTTTCTACCTCTGTCAAGAGGGATTGAAACTCTTGAGACAATATTTCCTCTTCAGGCTTAGGTGTTTATTATTTCTTATCTAGATTATAAGTAGTGAATTTTACAGCATTCTACCAACAAGGAAGGGCTTTGGGACACTGCAGTGTGTCCAGAGGGGGCAGCGAGGCTGGAGAGGGGCTGGGAACACAAATCCTGAGAGGAACCCCTGAGGGAGCTGGGGGTGCTCAGCCTGGAGAAAAAGAGACTCAGGGCCTTATCAGTCTCTGCAGCTCCCCTCACTGCTGGTTTTTGGCTCCTTTTTTCTACCTCTGTCAAGAGGGATGGAAACTCTCCAGACAATATTTCCTGTTCAGGCTTAGGTGTGGTGGTGTTTGCAGGGGTCCCAGGATGAGGGAAGAGATGAGAATTTTGACTCCATGTTTCAGAAAGCTGATTTATTATTTTATGATATATATTATATTAAAATAAAATGATATATTAAAAACAATACTAAAAGAATAGAAGAAAGAATTTCATCAGAAGGCTTGAAAGGAATAGAAAGGAATGGAATGATAATAAAATCCTGTGACTGACCAGAGACTCTGAGACAGCTGGACTGTGATTGACCATTAATTAAAAACAATCACATGAGACCAATCCCAGATGCACCTGTTGCATTCCACAGCAGCAGATAACCATTGGTTACATTTTGTTTCTGAGGCCTCTCAGCTTCTCAGGAGAAAAGATCCTAAGGAAAGGATTTTTCATAAAATGTGTCTGTGACACTCAGGTGTTTATTATTTCTTATCTATATTACAAGAGGGGAGCTCTACAGCATTCTACCAACAAGGAAGGGCTTTGGGACACTGCAGCGTGTCCAGAGGGGGCAGCGAGGCTGGAGAGGGGCTGGGAACACAAACCCTGTGAGGAAGCCCTGAGGGAGCTGGGGGTGCTCAGCCTGGAGCAAAGGAGACTCAGGGCTGCCCCCATCACTCTCACAGCTCCTGAAAGGTGCCTGTGCTCAGCTGGGGCTGGGCTCTTTCTCCAGCAGCACTGACACAACCAGAGCACACAGCCTCAAGCTGCACCAAGGGAAATTCAGGTTGGATATCAGGAAAAAGTTTTTTACAGAAGGAGTGATAAAGTTCTGGAATGGCTGCCCAGGGAGGTGGTGGAGTCCCCATCCCTGGGTGTGTTTAACAAAGCCTGGATGTGGCACTGGGTGCCAGGGTTGAGTTGAAGTGGGCTTGTCACTATAGGACACGAAACAACACGAGCACACACTGCTGTTCTCAAGGTGGAAAAAGGGAAGTTTATTTTCTGGCTCTAACATTCATAGATTCCCAAAAGTGACAGTGGATTGGAGGGTGACAGTGCCACCTCTCCAATGACACTGGACAAACCAACAGTCCATCAAATTTCTCCTCCTCCATAAAAGAATGCAAAACAATGAGTTATTTACAGAAAGTGTGTGAGAAAGTTTGTTACAAGAATGTAAACATCAGAAAGCTTAGAAAATCTTAAAAAATCAGAGCAACAGGGGCTGGGTTGGACTCGATGATCTTTAAGGTCTCTTCCACCCTGGTGATTCTGTGAATTCTGTGAGTACTGGCCACTCCTGTTCCCTCTGGTGTTTCTGATCCCACTGTGCTGTGGTCATGCCCCAGCTCTCAGCGTCCCTCAAGGCTTGGTTCTTCTCACTCACCACTCGTGGAATCACTGAATGGTTTGGGTGGGAAGGGAGCTGAAAGCTCAGCTTATTCTACCCCCTGTGCAGGGATACCTTCCACTAGACCTTGTCTAGCCTGGCCTTGGACTCTTCCAGGGATCTAGGGGCAGCCACAGCTGCTCTGGGAATTCCATCCCAATCCCTATACTCACAGGGAAGAGTTCCTTCCCAATATCCCATCTATCCCTGCCCTCTGGCAGTGGGAAACCATCCCCCTTGTCCTGGCACTCCAGGCCCTGGTAAATTGTCTCTCTTTACCTTTCCTGTCAGCCCCTTCATGTCCTGGAAGGCCACATTTAGATCATCTCAAAGCTTCCCTTCTCCAGACTGAACAATCTCAATTCTCTTTCAAATCCTACTTCAAATTATTGAATCACACAATTCAGAAAAAAATCCACCAGGGTGTTAGTTTGAGAGAGGAATGTTATCCTAAAGGTTATTGCAAAGTTGAGATTCAATCAGGGGTAAAGGCTGGAACAGGGCAGGAGGAATTGTCCTGGGATGGGGCAGGAGGAATTGTCCTGGAATTGGGCAAGAGGAGGAATTGTCCTGGGATGGGGCAGGAGGAATTGTCCTGGGATGGGGCAAGAGGAGGAATTGTCCTGGGATGGGGCAGGAGGAGGAATTGTCCTGGGATGGGGCAGGAGGAATTGTTCTGGAACAGGGCAGGAGGAATTGTCCTGGAATGGGACAGGAGAAGGAATTGTCCTGGGATGGGGCAGGAGGAGGAATTGTCCTGGGATGGGGCAAGAGGAGGAATTGTCCTGGAATGGAGCAAGAGGAGGAATTGTCCTGGGATGGGGCAGCAGGAATTGTCCTGGAATGGGGCAAGAGGAGGAATTGTCCTGGGATGGGGCAGGAGGAATTGTCCTGGGATGGGGCAGGAGGAGGAATTGTCCTGGAATGGGGCAAGAGGAGGAATTGTCCTGGAATGGGGCAGGAGGAATTGTCCTGGGATGGGGCAGCAGGAATTGTCCTGGGATGGGGCAGGAGGAGGAATTGTCCTGGAATGGGGCAAGAGGAGGAATTGTCCTGGAATGGGGCAAGAGGAAGAATTGTCCTGGGATGGGGCAGGAGGAGGAATTGTCCTGGAATGGGGCAGGAGGAATTGTTCTGGGATGGGGCAAGAGGAGGAATTGTCCTGGAGCAGGATGCACACAAGGAAGGGAAATTATGCCTGGCAAAAGCAGGGTTCTCTGGCTAACCGGTGTCCAGAGAATACAAATTTGTGTCACTTTGCAGCTGATGTGCACCCATGGGTGATTCCTGTTGGGGACACACTCAGAGCTCTGCCAGCTCTGACATTCCTGGGATAGCAGCAGCTGGAATGGCCTGGGAGATAAAAATCCTGCCAGTGTTTATGGAATCAGGCACTAAGCCCTCACATGTGCTGTGATTCCTGCCAGAGCCTTTAAAAGGTTTAAACTTTACAGCTCTTTTCTGGTTCCATGCCCTCCCTGATGGGGTGTGATGACATGGGATGGGTGTCACGGTGCCCTCCTGTGACATTAAGTGACAGAAATAATCCCAGAGGGAAGATTATCCTGTATTTGTGAAAAGATTGTATTTAGCTGGTTCCTGTGCTCACCTGGTTTAGCTCAGAGAGTCTAGAAGTGCTTTTGAAGTATGAGGTTTGGGTTTTTAAATTGCTCTGATGAATGAGAAATGGTGTCTCCCTGAGGTCACAGACTCGCTGGCAAAGCTTGGTTTAAAAAAAATATGGAAGGTGAGGGAAGGAGTTTTTCTGTTTATTTTAATGAAGTTTGGAGGCTGGGACTCCTAGAGCTGGAAAACTCCTAGAAATTCCTCATGCTGATAATGCAAATTTTTCCCATCAAGGGATGGAATGAGGTTTGTTCCTGGAAGACAAAGCCATTCATGACCCTATAAAATGGCCAGGAGCAAATCTGTTATTCAGCACTTGACCAGATGAAAATTTAAATAAAACTTCTGAAAAAACCAAAGAGAAGACTGGAAAAAAACCTCAAATATTTCCAACAGTCTAACAGTGTTGGCTTAGATCTCTAAAGATCCTTATCTACCTAATTTGCCTTGATTTCTCTCTAAATTAGATACTTAAATATTTCTTGCCTCAGATCCTCAGGTCTTACCTTATTACAAGGAAGGCAAACTTTTGAAGTTTTTTTTTACTAGACCTAAGAGGTCAGGAATACTGACTGCTCTGACATCAAAAGCTCCTTATTAATATTTGTTGAAATATTTAATGCCACCTGGTAATGGAGCTTTAATGAGAGATGTATAATAAGGACAGAAATTTCTTTCAAGTCCTTTTTTTTTGGCAAGATTTCAACTGAAAAGAGAGACAGACCATACAGAGAAGTCACTCTTGCTTATTCATTCCCTCAATTTACCAGAGGAAATAATAAGCTAGATTGGCAGAGTAAGTAAAAGTTTGAGGATTAGGATTTCCTCTGGAATTAGGACTAAATGTTAAGGAAACAAAACCCACACTTGGAGTCTTTCAACTACAAAAAGGTCACAGATTTACAAAACTCAGTTTTGGGACTACCTTTTGCAGTGACTTTTCCTTGGGAACACGAAGAAATCCATGAGCCAGAAACTCCTCAATGTTGCAGTGAGGGCTGGAGGGGCTGCTGGGAATTGTTCACCTCCAGCTGGGAAACTTAACCTGAGACAGAGGCCACAAATTAGGCTTCCAATCTATCCCTGCTGAAGACAAAAAATAGGGAATAGGTTGGAATTAGGGATGGATCCATGTTTCAGGAACTCTGCATTTGTCCATAACACCCAGTAATGTCAATTAGTGTCAGGAGCACTTGGGCAGCAAATTTGGATTTCTTGGTGTAGAGTCCCACTGAGCTGGGAGTGGGGGTCTCACTGCCTGACATGTAATGGAAGAGGCAGAAAACCACCAAAAATTGGGGATTAAATTCTCAGCATCCTCCCAGCCACTGCCCTTTACCCTGAGGGCCCTTTGTCAATGGGGAAACACCTGGGCAGGCCCTCCACAACCCATCCCTGAAAGGGATCCCAGAATGAGGCAGAAAAGGGACCTGAGAGGGTCACCTGGAGCTCCCTGCTCCAGCAGGGCCATCCCAGAGCACAGAGCACAGCATTGTCCCTGGAACATCCCAGGGAGGAGACCCAGCCTCCTGAGCTGCTTGTTCACCTCACAGGGAAGAAGTTCTTCCTGATGTCCAGGTGGAACTTCCTGGGATCAGTTCCTGCCTGTCCTGCTGTCCCATGGCTGGAGCAGAGCCTGGGCCCTGCTCTGAGCCCTCCCTGTGGGTGTTTGGATGAGATTCCTCTCAATCATCTCCTTTGGAGGCTGAGCAGCCCCAGCTCTCTCAGCCTTGTCCTCACAAGAGAGATCCCCTCAGCATCTCTGTCACCCTTCATCCAGGAGCTCTGAGTATTTCTGGGATGTTAAACCCTGCTGGAAACTCCCCTGGCATTGGGGAGGGGCAGCCCAGCCTGGGTCACAGAAAAAAACAGATTATTGAAAAGCAGAGAAAGGTTTTGTGGATACTCACACTGGGATTTTAGACATGGTGGTACAAGATTGGTCACTGTGACAATGAGAATAAAAACCAGAGATCCCAGAATTGTTTGGGTTGGAAAGGACCTTAAATCCCATCCCATCCCAGCCCTGCCATGGCAGGGACACCTCCCACTGTGCCAGGTGCTCCCAGCCCTGTCCAGCCTGGCCTTGGGCACTGCCAGGGATCCAGGGGCAGCCCCAGCTGCTCTGGGCACCCTGTGCCAGGGCCTGCCCACCCTCACAGGGAACAATTCCTAATTCCCAATTTCCCAACTAAATCTCTCCATGAATGGTCATAAGGGAAATTCTAAAGTACACCAGACACTTTTGGGGGTTTTTATTTGCTTGTTTTGGGGTTTGTTTTAATTTTTAAGATGGTTTTCTCCAAGAGAAGAAGCAGAGGCTCTGTGGGCTCATTTTGGGGATGATTGTCTCTACTCCAGGCAGAAACCTATTTTAGTGTGATTTTTGAACAAGGAACTTTGGAGAATTGTCCTGAAAAGCCGTACAAGTTCAACCTCTTAAATTCCAGGTATCCCATACCTCCAAACCCTCCTGAATTCCAGGCTGAGGAGCTGTGGGACTGCATTCACACCTGGCTGTGCACTGGGGATGACCCAAACCTTCCTACCCCTTTCCTGGGGGGTGGCAGAGTTTCCAGAGCCTCAGATTTCCACAAATCCCTATTTGAATACTGAGTGCAAGGAATGTTTAGTGCCTTAAGGATTTTGCTGGTTGTTTTGGGGTCACAGTGATGGCCAGACTGTTGTGGTGTTGTGAGGGTCACCAGGATGAGGTGAGAAATGAGGATTTGACTCCAAGCTCTCAGAAAGCTGATATTATATTATATTATATTATATTATATTATATTATATTATATTATATTATATTATATTATATTATATTATATTATATTATATTATATTATATTATATTATATTATATCATATCATATCATATCATATCATATCATATCATATCATATCATATTACATTATATAATACTACATTATATTATATAATACTACATTATATTCTATTATATAATACTACATTATATTATATTATATTCTAAAACTATACTAAAGAAAGAGAAAGGAGACATCAGAAGGCTAAAACAAGAATGATAATAAAAACCTGTGACAGACTCAGAGAGCCTGACACAGCTGGACTGGGATTGGCCATTAATTAAAAACAATTCACATGGAACCTGTTGGTGAGCAACCTCCAGACCACATTCCAAGCAATCAGATAATTATTGTTTGCATTTATTTTCTGAGGCTTCTCAGGAGAAACATCCTGGGGAAGGGATTTGTCAGCAAATCTCATGGTGACAGCCAGACTGGATGTGCCCCCTCACTCCTGCCTGGATAACTCACAGCACAAACACCTGGGGAGGAGCCCAGCTGGGGCTGAGCCCTCCAGGAATGCTCCTGGAAATCCCCATTCTGCCCAAGGCTTGTGCAAAAATCCATTAGATAGAGGCAGAACAAGGGGATTTGAAACAGCTCCTGGAAATACTTGGCAAAATCCTTTAAATGGGAGAGTGGCAGAGTTTAAAAATGGCTTAGAAGTTAATCCATGATGAGGGAACATCGCTATAGAGGAGCAGGGCCTGGCTGGTGGGATGCAGAGCAAGAGAGAAATCAAAAATTCCAGAGATGCTGTTTCAGGGAAGGTGCTCAGGAATGGACTGAGGAGGCTTTTTGTGAACTGCAGCAGCAGGAGAGGTCTAAATGCAAATCTGTAAACAAATAAAAATGAAAGGTTTCATCTTTTTTTTTCCAGAAGGTGCTAAAAGCACTACTCAAAGACCAAACACTCCCAAACAGACTCAAACACTACACAAGATCAGGACTTTCTGCTCTATTTTAATTTGTGCAGTTACTTTTCTCTTAGTCTGGTAAATCAGAAAATTCCACATAATCCTTATGAGCATCTATAGAAATATCAAAGTACCTATAGCCTTTGCCTAGGAAGGAAGATGTGAGCAATTAGAAAGGAGCTGCTAAACCCTGCAACTCTACCCAGGCACCTCTAATTCAATTATACCTGTCCCTCTGGGGAGAAGTTTAATTACATTACAAATTAATTTTACTTAAAGAACAATTGGTAAAAGCCTACGGCTCTGCATTGATTTATTTCTCCCTTGGTCTTTTCTTTTAACTTTTCTGTTTTGAATTGTTCTGATTAGCTTTCTCTGCTTGATGCTCCATATCTCTACAACTGCTTTGGAAAAAGGACTGCAGGAGCTTTGGAGAGAGGCTTGGGATTTCTTTAGCCTTATTGAAAGCACTGATGAGGAATTCTTTGAATTCTTGTGGTATGATTAATAACAGGCCATACTTCATGCCCCTGTAATTATCCTCAAATTCAATCAGAGATTCTCCTTCTCTGTGTGGAAAGGACTCCAGGGCCAAATAGGATTTCTCTCATGCTGCAGATGGACACTGCTCACTGAAGCACAGAACTCTGGTTAAATAAGCTGCAGTTACCTATAAAAGAATATATTTCATGCATCTATTTCCTGATTTTATTACCATCTCTTCACGCTCCTTTCCACCACTGCCAATATTCTGAAAAAGAGGAGATTTCTGTCAGAAACCAACTCTGCAATGGCAGCACTGAGGTCTGGTAGCAGCAGAGATGAATTTTCAACTGAGGGCCCCTCAAAATCCATGCTGGGGACACCAGGAGTGACCAGGGCTGTGCCTTTGGGAAGGGCAGTCCCTGAGCAAAACTGCAGTGACCCAGTGCTGAAACCTCCTCCCCACAGTCCCTAAAACCCATCCCACAGTGCCAAAACCCATCCCACAGTGCCAAAAACCCATCCCACAGTCCCTGAAACCCATCCCACAGTGCCAAAAACCCATCCCACAGTGCCAAAAACTCATCCCACAGTACCTGAAACCCATCCCACAGTCCCTAAAACCCATCCCACAGTGCCAAAATCCATCCCACAGTCCCTGAAACCCATCCCACAGTGCCAAAAACCCATCCCACAGTGCCAAAAACTCATCCCGCAGTGCCAAAATCCATCCCACAGTGCCAAAATCCATCCCACAGTACCTGAAACCCATCCCACAGTACCTGAAACCCATCCCACAGTGCCAAAATCCATCCCACAGTGCCAAAAACCCGTCCCACAGTACCTGAAACCCATCCCACAGTCCCTAAAACCCATCCCACAGTCCCTAAAACCCCATCCCACAGACCCTAAATCCCATCCTGTGGGAGCAGCTGCAGGAATTGCTGCAGGGCAGGAGGCCCCAGGGATGGGGCTGGACTGAGCTCCTCTTCCTCTGCCTAAAGCTGTGGGATGAAGGTGGGACCAGAGCTCTCTGGCTCTGTGGGATGGGTTTTTGAGACTGTGGGATGGTTTTAGGGTCTGTGGGATGGGGTTTTGGGACTGTGGGATGGGGTTTTGGGACTGTGGGATGGGTTTTAGAGACTGTGGGATGGATTTAAGGGATTTGGATGGTTTTAGGCACTATGGGATGGTTTAGGGTCTGTGGGATGATTTTAGGGACTGTGGGGAGGAGGTTTCAGCACTGGGTCACTGCAGTTTCACTCAGGGGCTGCCCTTCCCAAAGCTCTCTTCTTTCTCCAGCACATCCTGCAGGGATCCTTCCTGGCTTCTTAATCTGTGTAGGTCTGAGCCCCAAATACACAGTGTTTCCTTTTGATAAATCCAGTGTTTGAGCACAGCATTTGAGCCATTTTGGCCTGTTCCCTGCCCAGTGCTGAGCCTCATGTTTGGGGCAATTTGGCCTTTTTTTGGTGCTGTTGTTGCCTTTGAAGCCAAGCCCCAGCTCCCTCTGGATACCAATATGCAGGATCTGCCAGGAAAAGGCTTTCTGGAACATATTTATTTCTGTCTGCTGAGCATTTCACATCTGCTTGGGCAAAAAGGGGAAAGTTTTGCCCTGCTGAAGTTCTTTTAATGTGAGAGAAGAGTGAGGAGAGGGAAGTGTCAGGCTCAGCACCTGCTTCTGATGCCATTGGACTTGGAGATGGGGCAGAAATGGAATTAATCCAGAAATGATTGACAGAAAGGAGCTGTTAACTCTAATTAGGAGCCTAATTCAAAGGTGTGGGGTGAAGGGATGCTTGCATGGCCTTTGCCAACAGCACAGCTTGGAAATGAAATAAGAGTGTTTGTATCAAACCTTTCCTCCTTAAATCACATCACAAAATGCTTTGGAGTAAGGCAAATGAAATTAGGTGAGGTTTGAATACCAGGAGGCCCAAACAACAAAATTGCATTTTCAATTATTTAGGCAGGGCCTTCTCAGAAGAAATCACGTGTTGGATGCAGCAGCCTCTCCATGGAGCCAATTCCTTCTGCCTGAGGAGTTCAGGGTCTGAATTCCACTTCCCTCCATCCCAGCCTCACTGGGCTCTGATTTGGAGCATCTGGTACCTGCTGGGACACAGCTCTTGCTGCCAGGTCTGGGCTCTGCTCTGGAATTCATCAGCTGGGAAAGGCCAAGGGTGGCTCTTGCAAGAGCAGCAGAAGGAAGTTGGTTTTTAGATGCTCTGAGTTTTAAACATTTCCTGGCTTTTTATATATTTTTTTAAAATATATAATCAAATATTTCTTGATTCTCTTTTGCCATTTTCTAGCTTTTTTCTAGGGTGATATTCTGGATTTGCAGGATGTGGCAGCCTGATGGTGACACTTTGCACTTGTGATGCCCAGGGTGTGTTCAGCCTCTGCTGGGGCAGTGACTGAACATTAGTCCTTGGTCTTTCCTACTTTTGTGCTCCTTTGGGATGGTGGTAATTGTCTTGGCAAAGTGTCCTGAGGTCTGTTGGTACAAATTTGCAGTTAAAAATCACTGCTGAGAATTTTTGTTGTTCTTTGGAGAATCTGGGGCGCACCTGAGCTGTGACTCAGCACAGGTGAGGCTGGGGCAGAGATAAGGGGATGAGAATCTCCCTGCCAGAGATATGGGGCTGTGCATTGCTTCCTGCAGGACCCACAACCCCTCCCTGTGATTTTATCAGCTGATTTAAGAAGGTTTCACAGCATTGGCTGGATATCAACCTTTGGCATAGGGACCCTGCACCTGGAAATTGTCCCAGTCAGCACCACCAGCTGAGTGTGACACCAGAGTCCCTCTCCAGCTCTCCTGGAGCCCCTTCAGGCCCTGGCAGGGGCTCTGGGCTCTCCCTGGAGCTTCTCCTCTCCAGGTGAGCACCCCCAGCTCTCCCAGCCTGGCTTCAGAGCCCCAGAGCAGCTCCAGGTTTTCTCTGGACTCAGGGCTGCCCTCATCACTCTGCACAGCTCCTGAAAGGTGCCTGTGCTCAGCTGGGGCTGGGCTCTTTCTCCAGCAGCACTGACACAACCAGAGCACACAGCCTCAAGCTGTGCCAAGGGAAATTCAGGTTGGATAGCAGGAAAAAGTTTTTACAGAAGGAGTGATAAAGTTCTGGAATGGCTGCCCAGGGAGGTGGTGGAGTCCCCATCCCTGGGGGTGTTTAACAAAGCCTGGATGTGGCACTGGGTGCCAGGGTTGAGTGGAGGGGTTGGGGCTGGGTTGGACTCGATGATCTTGGAGGTCTCTTCCAACCCAGTGATTCTGTGGATTCTGTGAATTCTGTGACTCCTTCCAGCAGCTCCAGGTCCTCCTGCTTGTCCCAGAGCTGCAGGCAGCCCTGAGCAGCTGGAAGGGCCCCACCAGAGCAGATGGAAGGTCAGATGGATTCCCAGCACAGTTATGGATATCTCCTTACTCTGGGATCCTTGGTGCTGGACACTGAGTTTCCTCACTGAGTCCTTGCACCTCCTGTGAGAAAGGAGAGAAAAGTTGCAGCTTGATCAGGTGTGAAGAGGCTTCTCCTCAAAAGCTCCAAGCTCAAGGAGAGAGGAAGTTGTGCTGCTCGTGTGCCCTGAGACCCAGAGGGAGGATCTGCCTCTTCCTGGGAAAAAGGCTGTAGGTCTCAGATTTTGTTATCTTATTCCTCAGCTGGGAACACGTTGCCCTTGGAGTCTCCTTGGATGATCTTGCTGCTGTTTTCAAGGAGAGCAGGTCACGTGGGATAATTAATACTCCTGACATTTCCTCCCCTTTTGCAAATGTTGGCACAGGTGTCCTTGCAGGCTCCTCACTAAGGTGTTAATAAAGCCTCTTTCGTCTCATTGTTGCTTCCTGGATTTCAGGGAACTTTATGCCCATGGTGTTCCATGACTGGCTTTCATTTAAAATTTCAAATTTGAAACCCCTTTTTTATTTTGAGTAATTGAAGCTGCGTTTTTCAAGGCATTTCCAAAGACACCCAGGATGGCCCTGGGCCAGCTCTGCTCACTCCTCTGGATGTGCAAGGCTGGGAATGGAAATCCAAGGCAGAATGGAAATCTCTCCCCACACTCAGCTGAAGCTGCAGATTGCAGGAGGTCAGAGAATGGTGGAATCATGGAACCTCCTGAGCTGGAAGGGAGCACAGGGATCATCAAATCCAGCCCCTGTCCCTGCCCAGCCCCTGTCCCAGCAACCCCAGCCTGGGCATCCCTGGCAGCGCTGCCCAAAGGCTCCTGGAGCTCTGGCAGCCTCGGGGCCGTGCCCATTCCCTGGGGAGCCTGGGCAGTGCCAGCACCCTCTGGGGGAAGAACCTTGCCCTGAGCTCACAGAATTCCCAGAATCACAGGGTTGGAAGAGACCTTCAAGATCATCGAGTCCAACCCAGCCCCAACCCCTCCACTCAACCCTGGCACCCAGTGCCACATCCAGGCTTTGTTAAACACCCCCAGGGATGGGGACTCCACCACCTCCCTGGGCAGCCATTCCAGAGCTTTATCACTCCTTCTGTAAGAAACTTCTTCCTGATATCCAACCTGAATTTCCCTTGGCACAGCTTGAGGCTGTGTGCTCTGGTTCTCCAGCCTGAGCTGCCCTGGCCCAGCCCCAGCCTTTCCCTGGCTCCTGTCCCTGTCCCAGAGCAGAGATTGGAGCTGTCCCAGAGTGTAAAGCACCTGGAATCCAGGATCATCCTGCTGAAATTTTCCTTTTATCTGTTGCCTCTCTTCTGTCTCTGTGTACTTCTGTATAAAGTTTGGCACCATCTCCTTTTTATCATTCCTGGAATCATAAAATTGAAATTACAGGAGACTTTCTTGTAGCATCTGTTCTGCTGCAGCCTCTGAGAACCTCCTGTGCTGCACTAAACAAGGTGATTAATCCCCACCTTTTGAGGTTTGATTCTTTTCCTCATCTTTTCTCCAGAGAGGCAGCTTTGCCTTCTGCTGTTTGGTTTTTCTTGGAAGTGTAGGTGGTTTTTGCCTTTTTTTTGGTGCTTTTTTTTTGTTTTGTTTTTAACATTTCACTCTTGCTGTTGCTTATTGGCCTCCAGATCCAAACTTAAAATGCCAAAGGCAGTGTTTGCTGTAGCTTCAAGTTCTTAAAACTTGATGTGGAAATTGAAGCCTCCAGCTCTGTTCCTTCTGCCCTTTGTTTCATCATAGGTGATAAATTTTCCCATCAAAAGTTTCCCAGCCTGTGATATGTGAAGGAAAAAGGAAACAGAAGGGGCTCTTCCATAATTACAGGGCTATAAAGGCATAATAAAAATAAATGTGGTAACAGGAGACACAACACCTCTGAATGTGAGCCCTCAGAGTCAGCACTTCTGTTGGGTAGGAAGGTATTTTTATCATCAGAGGATGGTACAGAAACTTACACCCCACACCCAAAAGTTTCCATCTCTTGAAAGTACAGAAGTCCCAAAACATCTCTGCAATTAAATTTGACCTTTAAAAATATTAGATCCAGGGCTTATTACTTTGAAATTCCTTTACAGAGACAATGAGCGTATGATTTAATGCTCCTTTTCTCACCCAAGGATACAGGTGAGCATTGCCTTCACACAGCTCATGGACATACACAGAGAAAATTGTGCCAAATTGTGCCTGGCCCCTGTTTGCCATTTCACAGGGATTTCCTTCCACCAGCAGGCCCTTTGTGCTGTGAAAAAGGAACAAAAATTCCCTGCATGAAGAGCTCTGCCCAGCAAGGATTAATTTAATCTCTTCTCCTGTTCCCAGATTTCGCAGAGTTTGTTTTCCTGGGGCTGTTCCTCACTGAGATGTCTCTGAAGATGTATGGGCTGGGGCCAAGGAATTACTTCCACTCTTCATTCAACTGCTTTGACTTTGGGGTGAGTAATGTCCAGCAGGGCTGTGATGGTGTTCCCAGGGATCCCAGGATGAGGGAAGAGATGAGAATCTTGACTCCATGTTTCAGAAGGCTGGTTTATTATTTTATGATATATATTATATTAAAAGAAAATGATATAACTATACTAAAAGAATAGAAGAAAGGATTTCATCAGAAGGCTTGAAAGGAAAGGAATGGAATGATAATAAAATTTCGTGTTTGACCAGAGAGCCTGAGCCAGCTGGGCTGTGATTGGCCATTAATTAGAAACAACCACATGAGACCAATCCCAGATGCACCTGTTGCATTCCACAGCAGCAGATAACCATTGGTTACATTTTGTTCCTGAGGCCTCTCAGCTTCTCAGGAGAAAATATCTTAAGGAAAGGATTTTTCATAAAATGTGTCTGTGACACAGGGTGGATAAATCATGGGGTGGTTTGGGGTGGGAGGGGCCTTAAAATCATCTAATTCTAACCCCCTGCCATGGGCAGGGACACCTCCCACTGCCCCAGGTTACCCCAACCCTGTCCAACCTGGCCTTGGGCACTGCCAGGGATCCAGGAGCAGCCATTCCATTGGGAATTCCATTCCAACCCCTCCCCACCCTCACAGGGAAGAATTCCTAATTCCCAATATCCCATCCAATCCTGTCCCTCCATGTCCTTGAAAGCCCTCCCTGTGACGAGCAGGTGTCTCTCCTGTCATTCAGGTGCTGGGTGTTTGAGGATGAGTATGGAAATGCACGGGAAGTGCTCCTGGGGGGAGCAGTCCCTGTATAAATTAGCAGTGAAATGCATTAAGCTTCCCTCGTTATCCTCCTTTTGGAAGGGAAGTGACAGCCGGGGGATTTCATTTCCTGCAGCCCCGGGCTGTTGGCAGCATCAGCACCCCAGAGTGCTCTGATTGCTGGCAGATTCTGTCCCTCCCATTGCAATGAGCTGATTGAAAGACAAAAAAAAAAACAAACCCACACATCTTCCTGCTCGTGTCACCCACTGAGCAGCCTTCACCTGGAGTCACACGGGCAGAGCTTTGCAGACATCACCAGGAGCAGCAGAGTGAACACCTGATGAGGTGACAGCAAGGCGATAATTCAAATTCTTTCAGTGCAGAAGTCCAGGCTCAGACTGCAGCTCTGGTGTGAATAGCAGGGCTGGGTTTGGCTCCACCTGTCAGAGAGCCTGGAGTGTGGATGTTAATTTATTCATTAAAAGCTATTAGCTGTAATCTGTGCTCAGAGGAGAACTCCCCTCTCTTATCTGCAGTGGGCTGAGCAGGACTGGGGCTGTTGCAACAACCCAGATATGGAGCTTTAGATCCAGCCACGGGCTCAGGGAGAGGGGCTCAGTATTGGTACTACCAATACAGCAGGACAGGACCTGCCTTGGCTTGTCTGGCCCCTGTGCTGAACCAAACAGCAGCACTGTGGTGTTTCACCCCACAGAGACTTTAGGCTGGCTGGGTGTTGGTGTTTCACCCCACAGACACTTTTGCCTGGCTGGGTGTGTGGTGTTTCACCCACAGACACTTTGGGCTGCTGGGTGTGTGGTGTTTCACCCACAGACACTTTTGGCTGCTGGGTGTGTGGTGTTTCACCCCACAGACACTTTTGGCTGCTGGCTGTGTGGTGTTTCACCCCACAGACACTTTTGGCTGCCTGGGTGTGTGGTGTTTCACCCCACAGACACTTTGGGCTGCCTGGCTGTGTGGTGTTTCACCCCACAGACACTTTTGCCTGGCTGAGTGCTGCAGCTGGGCACTGCAGACAAGTCCAGGCCTGCAGGAGCTCTGGTGGTGCTGGGATGGAGCTTCCCCCATAACAGGGGCTGCTCCTCAGGTTTTACCTCTGTGGAGAAGCTTTAAGGCAATGGTGAAGGAAAGGAGTCGGTTCTGATGGAGGGTTTGCATCCAGAGCTTTATTCTGGCCCTCAGGCCTCTGAATGCAGCACCAGCTCCAACAGAACTCCCTGAGCCCGTGGCTGCTGCTCCTTTGAACCCCCGGGAGAGGGGCAGGGAAGGGGCAGGGAGGCACCAAGCAGGGACAGGAGGGGAGGGACAAAGGGACAAAGGACACCTGGATGGCCCAGGGCCCCCAGGGGTAGAGGGCATCCTTTGGATCTGCCAATCACTCAGTGCCCTTCTGGAATGCCAGGACTGACAGACAGTGCTGGGAGGGGAAAGGAGAGGTGACTGACACACCTGGGAGAGAAACCTGGGGCTCTTTAGTAAACCCTGAAATCATATTGCAACAGCTCAGGTCACTGCCCTCCTCAGCCAGCCCTGCTCTGACATTCAGGCTGCTCCTTCTGGCTTTTATCTGCCAAAATGCTGGGAGTGACTCTTCTTCCATGAAGCCAAATTCCCCTGCTCCCACAAGGGAGGAGGAGCTGTTGTCACCTTCAGCGAGTGACCCTCCTAAATCCAAGGCTCTGAGTAGAGCCAATTTATTCTCTTTGTGGCCAGGACAGCAGCAAAGCTCAGAGTAAATAGAATTTGAGATTCAATCACCCACCCGTGTCCAGCAGCCCCAGGTGTTGCACGAGGCTGTCCCAGGTGTGGGGCTCTGGTTTTGGGGTGTCCTGGCAGCTGGGGTTGTTCAGGAACACATAATCACAGAATGATTACATGCAGGTGATTTTATTGAAGAGGTCTGGGTGTCAGGGGTACAGAACCAAATCTGACTCCCACATGGGTTCAGGATTGTGAAAAACGCCAATCACTTGTTTTTAAAATTTTAAAAGTTTAATAGTAATAAAATGGTTATTAAAATAATAATATAATTAGAGTAATAAAAATCTGGACAATTTGGATTAGGACAATATGAGACAATGGAAACAAAGAGTTATGGACTGTCTGGGTACCTTTTTCTGGGCAAAATAAGCCCAAAAAAGGACCCACGTTAACAGAGGATTAACCCTTAAAAGCAACAGCCTGTTACATATTCATACACCTCATCCATGATGCATAAATTCCATTCAAACCCAGGATTCTGTCTGGTCAGTGTCAGCTTCTTCCTCTGAATCCTGACGGCTCTTCAGGGCAGAGCAAGGCAGGAAGAAGTTCATTTCTCCTGATAATGGAGCCATAAATTCTCTTTCTCTGAAAGATTCAGGTGTCCTGTGGCTGCTATCTCACTGCGAGTCCTTTCTCTAAAAAAAGTATCCTACATAGCATAGTTTCTATTTTAACATTGTTATAACCTAAAACTATATTTAACACACTACTTGAAAAAATTAAGACAGCATAACTTTCTAACATAACACGTACAATGTTCATTTTAATATTTGCGAAAAGCCAATCATAAAATACGCATTTTTCACAGGATGAACACGTTTTTATACCCTTATTGTTATATAACTACATATTAATTATTAAACTGATATTGTTCTATTATATACATTGATTTCATCCAAGCATGGATTTTGTAATTTCCATCAAACCCCCCAAACATCGTTTCTCATTATTCTCGTTATGATTAAACAATAATTATATCCAATCACCAAACAATCATTGCATTTAACAATCAGATCATTTATCATAGCCATTAAATGATTATACAGGTGCAGTTTTGCATGATGCAGTAAAGCCTAACATTTTCCCAGGGCCTACCAGGCCTGACTTTTCTTTCCAACCCCTCCTGAATATCCCATGATTTTAGAAACATTTTATCCCTATACTATCATGGTGGCTCAGAGGGTTGGGATGATCTGTGGTATTTTTGGGGTCCTCGTCGTTGGGAGGAAATGATGAATCTGACTCCATGTTCTTAGAAGGCTAATTTATTATTTTATGTTACTATATTATATTAAAGAATGCTATACTAAACTATACTAAAGAATAGAGGAAAGATCCAGACAGAAGGCTTAACAAGATACTAATGAAAAACTCCTGACTCCTTCCAGACCCGACACAGCCTGACTGTGATTGGTCATTAAGTAAAAACAATTCACATGTTGGATAAACAATCTCCAACCACATTCCAAAGCAGCAAAATACAGGAGAAGCAAATGAGATCATATTGTTTTCCTTTTTCTCTGAGGCTTCTCAGCTTCCCAGGAGAAGAATCCTGGGCAAGGGGATTTTTCTGAAAATGTGACAGTGACAGGATGGGTTGTCCTGCACAGCACAAAGGCCAGTGACACTCCAGACCCAGACTGTCCATAAATTGTCCTTTAGGGGTGTCACTGATGCCTTGTGAAGGCTGCCCTAGAACAGAGACTGGAGAGAGATAAAGTAGGGATTTATTAAAAGCCTCAGTGGATCCACCTTGGGCAGCACAAGGGTCGATGTCCTGCACTGGGTGGGCTCTGAGCTGCCCCCCAGGCTGGCTGCCAATTTCCTTGGATACCCAAATCCAGGATGCTCCTTCCACAACAGAAGCTTGTCAGGGACAGGTGATTTAGGAGCTTGCACAAGGCAAAAGCTGCTGTGCTTAGGAGGTGTCTGAGCTTTGTGGGCTGTGCAGCCCTGGCAGGGAGCTCTGCCGAGGGTTTCCCAGGAGAGAAAGCTGTTGATCTGTTGCTAATTCCTCCTCCTTCAGAGAATCCATAGGGATCCTCCTTCTGTCTGTGTTTTTCCCTCCCTCACCCACCTTCCAGCCCCCAGAACGAGTTCAGCACTGGAACATCACAGAGCTCTGTACCCAGTTTTGTCTGACAAACCATTGAGATGGAACCATGCGAGCTCAAAGGGTGAAACAACAAACCAGAGCAACATCTGCCTGGGGAGCAGCAGTCCAGTGGGAACCAGGCTCCCAGGAGGGGCTGCTAAGGAAAATTAATTATCAGTGCCATGTACAGGGGCTGAGGAAAGGTTTTTGCTGATTCATGAGTGCCTGGGTTTGAAAAGACAGGTGTCTGCTAAGGAAGGCAGCAGCCTCCTGTAAAATGGAAAATGTAATTATTTACATTTTACTCCAAATTATTATGAAATTAAGGAGCTCTCAGGCAAAGATATGGGAATAGGAATAACAGATCTTTACTAGGAAAATTAAAAAATACAAATGCAATAGTACAAAACAACCCAAAACACTGCCAGAGTGAGAGCAGGCCCTGTCCCCTGTGTGTCAGGGGGTGGCACAGCCCCATCCCATGGGGGCTCAGCCCTCCTGCAGTGCCAGCTGTGGCTCTGCTGGAGCAGGGATCCTGCACAAGGGGGGAGTTTTCCTCTGCAGCTCCAGGGCTGCTGCAGATGGGCCTGGGCTCCCTCTGGCCATGCAGGGCAGCAGAAGCTGCTCCTCTGGCAATGCACTGGGCAAAGGCTGCTGGGCTGTGCCAGGCTCACATTGGATCCAGGTAGGAATGCTTGGCTCCTGCCCTGGGCAATGCAGCATCTCCCCATGGGATGCTGGAATTGGATCAGCCCTGCAGGGACACTCAGTGGCCATGGACAGCAGAGATCTCCTGCAGGGAGGATTGGCTGGGGGAGAGATCAAGAAAAAACTGCCCCATGGACAGCAGAGAACTGCCCCAGCTCTGACAGATGGGGATAGAACACACACCCAGCTACACCTGAGACAATGAGGGATTCCCAGTGGTGGGAGAGAAGTTTTAGTTCCTTCTTCTTCAGGTAGCAGACACTGGAATTATCAACTGTTGTGGATCTCCCTTTCCCTGTGTATTTTCTGGAAGCTCAGGGCACAGTGTGTGTTGCAGGACACTTCAGCAGTGACGGAATTTTCAGAGACATCCAAGTTTTTGTCATGAAAGGGTGGGAAAAGGAACTGTTGGCATTTGCAGTTGAGCCAGCATTAAAAAGTTCTAATTAAAAATTAGTGTCCTTCAAAAAAAGATGTTTTAAGGTAGTTTAATTGCTAGAGAAGAAAGCAGCAAGCTCCTTTCAGTGTATAAATCACTGCGTGTTCTCCTCCTGGCTATGGAGAAAGCTGGGGTGAAGTTTTCCAGTTCTCCTGGCTAATTTAGGGTTCTCCTGAACTTTTTGTAACAAAGGGGTTCCCAGTGCTGCTGCCCCCGTTAATCCTCCCTCCCACAGCACAAACCAGCTGGGCTCTGGTGAGAACCAGTTCTGAACTGGTGTTTATGGTGTGCTCTGCCCAGCTGGGGCCCACGGGCAGTGGAAGCTCAGAAATGTTGGGTTAATGTGAATTATGCCAGCAATTGGCAGGGAAATGCCTGTTTGATCCTATTAACTCTGCAGAAACCTGTGTGGGTTTAATTGTCCTTCCCAGCTGTGCTGAACCCATCACTGTTTGTCCTTTTCCTAATGAAGGATTTCTGAGAAGATTTTTCCCTTCCTTGAGGTGAATTCTCTGCCATCCTTAAACCAACCAGAAAACCAAAATTTGAAAAGCCCCCCTTGATTTGGGACAATTCTTTCAGCACCCCCAGGCTGAAGGCCAGGCAGATGATGGGATGGCTGTGCCAGAGGCTTTGCAGGATCTCATAATAATTATTGCTTTAATTGCTCTCCTAAAGACTCTCAGCTGCCAGGAGTTTCTGGTAGATGTTGCTCAGATCTGCTGTTCTGCTGTGGATGAGGAGTTTTAGTCTTTCTGATGGCAAGGGGAGGATGGGGCAGTGCCCTCCTGCACCTCTGCAGGTTGTGTGGGGTGGGGAAAGGAATGACAGTGGGCTGACAGAAGAATGTCCTTTTTTGCTTTGGTTTTAAGCTTGTTTAAAGCAGAAATCTCAGGTTATCACTTGTATTTTGTAGTAAAAACTCCAAATTTTATTTTCTGAGTCCCATCAGCTGCTGGCATTTGTAGTTGAGCCAGCATTAAAAAATGTAATTTAAAATCACAGTGTCCTTCAAAAAAAAGAATGGCATTTTAAGGTAGTTTGATTGCTAGAGAAGAAAGCAACAATTTTCACTCTGTGTATAAATCACAGGCTGTTCTCCTCCTGGCTATGGAGAAAGCTGGGATGAGGTTTTCCAATTCTCCTGGCTAATTTAGGGCTCTCCTGAACAGCCTGAACTCTGGTTCCTGAGCACCCCAGGGAGCTCAGCAGCAGCTGTGCCCTTGTTGGAACCCAGGACATTGCTCTGGCTGCCCTGGAGCACTCCAGACCCTGGCAGGGGGCTCAGAGACCTTGGCATGGAGTCAAAACCACCTGGGCCTTTGATTTTAGCCCATGGAAACCATTCCCAACTGTGTGTGAGGAGTTACAAGCCACAAGAGTTTGAGTAGAATGATAGTGGATTTATCACCGGGTGAAAATGTAGAATTTTGGGGATTTAGAATGGGGGTTCAAGAGGAAAGATGGAGGAATCTGGGTGTGTTTTGTCCTCTTTATTCTTGTTCTTGGCCTCCATCTTCTGCTGTGATGGTGGCACTTTTGGATTGGTTTAGAGTAGAGACAGACTGTCTAACATAGGTGATGGGTATTGGAAAATTATTGTAAATAAAGTACAGGTAGTTCTTAGTATAAAAAGTTAACACCACCCCAAGGGCAGGGACTGTGCCACAACCCGACCTGCTGGACAGACCTCAGCAGGTCAAATATAATAGATAAGGAAAAATAAACAACCTTGAGAAGCAGAACCGATGAATCTTGACTTCTTGGGTCTTGGGGCTGGGAAAAAAGAGACTTTCTGATACCTTTTCAAGCCCAGAAAACCCGAGATGCCCTCTCTGAGGTGGTCTGTCCCTGCAGGTGATCGTGGGCAGCATCTTTGAGGTCATCTGGGCTGCAGTGAAGCCGGGCACCTCCTTTGGCATCAGCGTCCTGCGCGCCCTGCGGCTGCTGAGGATCTTCAAAGTCACCAAGTAAGTGCAGCTCCCTTGGCACTCTGAGCAGCCCAGGAAATCCCTGTGCCCAGCCCCAGGGCCAGGAGGAGTGCTTTCCACATTTATCAACAATAAAATAATAATTAAATCGCTAAAAAGTTTAAAATTATCCAAAAAAAACCAATGCCCCAACTCCCTGGGGCAGCTGGCACAAAATCCCTGCCTGCCCCAGCCTCCAAGGTCTGCACTGGGTGGGGGAGACAGGAGCAGATTGAATCTGCAGATGCAGAATTCCCCTTTCTTTGGCTGGGCAATTGGAAATTTTGGGAATTCCTGAGCCTGGATTTACACCCAGAAGGGATTCTAAGAGCCCTTTCTCTCCTCAGCCTCACGTCCAGGTTTGTCCGCCCTTGGTTCTCAGTGGGCTGACAGCAGAATGTTCTTTGCTTTATCTTTAGGCTTGTTTAAAACAAAAATATTGTGTTATCACTTGTATTTTATAAAAATCCCATGGTTTTTATATTTTTATAAAAATATCAATTGGTAAAAATCCCGAGTTTTATTTTCTTTTTACATCCTATCAACTTCCCACTGATCCAGTGACAGTTCCTTCAGTTTTTCTTTCTTCATCAACTTAGAATGTCCAACTTTGCTTTATCTTTAGGCTTGTTTTAAAAAGAATATTGTGTTGTCACTCATATTTTGTGGTAAAAACCCCAAGTTTTATTTTCTTTTTAAGTCCTATCAAGTTCCCACTGATCTGATGACAATTCCTTAAGTATCCAGGCTCTGGAAAAGCAGCTTCCCTGGGGATTGCTGGGTGCTAATCCCAGGGCTGAGCTGCTGTGCTGACACAAATCTGAAATGTGTTCCTGCTGCCTGGGCTGGGAATGTTGGAGTTTTTCAGCCTGGAGACTCTGAGGTGGAATTTTCACTCAGGTTCCCACAGCTTTTCTGTTGTTTTTGTGCTCCTGCCTTGAGTTAATGTGTGCTGGCATTAGCAAACAGCTCCTGTGCCATCTCCAAACCCATCCAGAGCCGTTTCTGCAGGATTGCTGTGGAAATTGATGACAAATTTAGGTGCTCCTGCTGTTGTTTTCCACCTTATTTTTTACACCATTACCTCTTCAGTGCTCCCTTGATTCCATCACTCCCTGAATTCTTTGTAGCTTGAAGTAACAGGAGCAGGGACAGCCCCTCCCTCCAAAAATAACCCAACCACCTTAAATAGATAAAGAAAATCTGAGCAAAACAGTCATTTGAAGCAAGCAGGAATGAGTTTTGTAGCTCTCTGGGGCTGATTTGTACCTGCTCATTGTTTATTTCTAATTATTATTATTCAGACCCCAGGTTTGTGTGTGGTACTGGGTCATTTGTTGTCCTCTGGGAAAAACAGAGTGGAAACTTTTAAGTTCTGTAAATGTTCAGCAAGAAAGGTGGGCACCTGCACCAAAAATATCGCTGTGCTTTACCTTTGCACTGATTTATGTGTGGGGAACTCCTGGGTTTGCAGCAAATGCAGAGCAATTTTCAGCAGTTCATTTTATCCAGAGCTGCTGAGATCTGCTCTTGCTGATTGGGTGCAATACTTTGTAAATATTTTGGATGTTTTTGCAAGTTTCAATTTTATTTTTGTGAGTTCTGACCACTGATTGCAGTCAGCATGATAAAGGGATGAAAGATGGAATTATTTAGGTTGGAAAAAACCTTCAAGGCCATTGGGTCCAACCAGTCTTTCCAAGGCCACCACTCACCCATGTCCCCAGGTGCCACATTAGCAGGGACAGTGGGACCCCACCACTGCCTGGGCAGCCTGGCCAGGGCTTGACAAACATTTTAATGAAGAAATTTTTCCCAATACCCAACCTAAACCTGTGTGGGGCCATTTGAGGCCATTCCCTCTTGTTATTGCTCATTCCTTGGGAAAAGAGATTTAACCTCACAAACCAAGCTGAGGGCTCTGCCCCTTCTCAGGACAGCAAGTGACACTCTCAAGCCACTGATGCTGAAGTTCCTCTGCCTTAATTAAGTGGATTTTTCATCCCACATGACAGAATTGAGTTCATTGCGTGACCAGAGCCAGGTCCCTGCAGCTCCCAGGGGGAATCCTGCATTATCCCAGTGCCTGAGTGAAAATCCAGGTGTCTGCTAAGGAGGGCAGGAGCTTCCCTTGAAATGGAAAATGTAAACCCCCTCCCTCCGAATTATTATTATTTGGAAATTAAGGGGCTCTCAGGCAAAGATATGGGAATAGGAATAACAGTTCTTTTCTAGGAAAATTAAAATACAAATGCAATAGTGCAAATAAAGAAAACAAACCACTGCCAGAGTCAGAGCAGTCCCTGTCCCCTGTGTGTCAGGGTGGTGGCACAGCCCCATCCCATGGGGGCTCAGCCCTCCTGCAGTGCCAGCTGTGGCTCTGCTGGAGCAGGGATCCTGCACAAGGGGGGAGTTTTCCTTTGAAAATCCAGTGGAAAAGGCAGCTGTTCCTCTGGGAATGCAGTGGAAAGGCTGTGTATGGTGTCCCAAACCTCAGATTGGATCCAGGTAGGAATGCTTGGCTCCTGCCCTGGGCAATGCAGCATCTCCCCATGGGATGCTGGAATTGGATCAGCCCTGCAGGGACACTCAGTGGCCATGGACAGCAGAGATCTCCTGCAGGGAGGATTGGCTGGGGGAGAGATCAAGAAAAAACTGCCCATGGACAGCAGAGAACTGCCCCAGCTCTGACAGATGGGGATAGAACACACACCCAGCTACACCTGAGACACATGGAAAACAAATTCCTATTCATAAATTTCTCCACTCATGTTCTCCCCTGCTGTTCTGATCCAACACAGGTACTGGAATTCCCTGAGGAATCTGGTGGTCTCCTTGCTGAACTCCATGAAGTCCATCATCAGTTTGCTTTTCCTGCTGTTCCTGTTCATTGTGGTCTTTGCTCTGCTGGGGATGCAGCTCTTTGGAGGCCAGTAAGTTGTTGATTTTTTTTTTCTTTTCTTTCTTAAAGCCAGGATTAAATTGTGAAACTGCATTTTTTTGTTTGTACTTAGATGTTTATTCATTTTTATTTATGCCATAGTTTTTTAAGTTGTGAGTTATATAGTACTTTTCTTTAACAAACTAAAAAATGGAGTTGTATCTTTTTTTACAAGGTCTTTTGAGGAAAAACTGTCTAATTAAGAAATGACAGTTAAATCATTTTTATTTTTAACTCAATAACTATTTGTGTCTTGTAATGTGGATTATTTATTTAATGACATAATACTAAGACTTATGAAGTAGGAGGTGAAAAAGGAGGACTAGCTTCTGTCTTAAAACCTTTATTTTGTTTTATATAACATATATATTCTAAAACTTTAAACTCTTAAGTTTTTTAGTTTGTGATATTACACACTTTTATTTAAACTACACACTCATAATCTTACTTTTAATTTTTAAGGAAAGATATTATAATGCAAGGTTTTTTTACAGCTTTAGGTCAAATGTAGTGTTCTATTGGGGGTTAGTGTCTGTTACTACAGAAAATTAAAAATTTCTAGTAACTAGGGTTCTAACAGTGAGTCTGAGGAATCTTTGTTCTGCCTGCAAGATTCACATCCCTGATTTCAGGGCTGGGGATAGGGAAATAATTCCCATTCTGGTGTTTTCCCTGGAGCTGGATTCTTTCCTAAGGGAGAAAGTCCCCAGTTCAAAGCTCCCTCATCATCCCCTGGTGCCCAGGACACCCAGAGCTGAACCAGGACTGGGGGCAGCACCTTCTGTACTGTCCCTTCCCTGCTAACCAGAGTGCCATTGTATTATCCACTATAAAATATAATATCCAAATATAAAACATAATGGCACTCTGGAATATTTTCCTGCTGGAAAACACAGTTTGGTTGGATCTGATTATTCTCATTAGAAATGCCAGCAATGGTGAATTTTGCAGTAAGAACCATCACAGTGTTACCATTTAACTCCAGCCTCACTTCTGAACTGAAATAATGAAATGGTTTTGTTTGGTCTTTTATTTTCCCAGTCAATACCTATTTTATCTTTAAAATGGTAAAAAGAAATTATCTGCTAAGAGACTCATTTCAATTTGAGCTTTTATACTTGAGGAATGAAAACTTCTTGGAATGGCTCATTCTGCAAAATCATTGCAGATTTTGATTGTTCATTTTAATTGGGGATGAAAATGAATTTCAAAGCATTGGCATTTTCTCTGGGAATGAAATTGAGTTTGTTAATCACCTTCTGAGATGTTCCTCACCGAGCTTGCCTGGGGTGTTCCAGCCAGGTGGAACAAATGTTGCTCCCTGACTTGGTTTATGGGGTGTTAGAGGGTGTTCCAGGGCTGCCTGGAGCTGCCTGTCCCTCCCCACTCTGGTTTTTATTTCTCCCTTCTCTCCAGGTTCAATTTCCAGGATGAAACTCCAACCACGAATTTCGATACCTTCCCTGCTGCCATCCTCACAGTCTTCCAGGTAAAGCCATTCCTTGTCCTGGTCAGTGCTGGAATTGAAATTCCTGGGTGTTTCTTCCTGCTTAGGGAGGGCAAACAAGCCCCCAAAAACCTGTGGAATTTAGGAAAGGGAGAGTCCTTCCTTCTCAGGTGTTTTACTTTGCTGACCAATATATGCATCACTAAAAATCAAATTAAAAACCAATGCTGTGGTATTAAGGAAAACTAGAACAAAAGATTTATTGCTAGGGGGTAAAAATGCTGATAAGACAGATATTTCTGTGAATTAAAATCTGTGTGCGCCCAGGCTGTGCCACATCTGGGTGTGCCCTTTGTGTTCTCCAGCCCCTGCCCACAGAGTTGCAGCTCTGGCACATGCAATGCTTGGATTTAAAGCTGAATTTTGCAGCTGTTTTCTACCTGCGTTTTTTAAAAACAATAATTTAAAATTGTTTAAAATAATTAGAAAAGAATGTTTTCAGGTGTTTCCCAACTCAGGAGAGTTGGGGCTGCTCCAGCTGCAGGTGACCCTCACAGATTTCATTTCCAGCCTTGTCCTGCACAGTGTGGGCTCCCCCTGATCCAGAATTCCCCAGATCTCAGCAAGGCCTGGCTGATGTATTTCAGTGTTATGACCCCAAAAGGAGATAAAAAGGAAGGGAAGGGGGATGATGACAATTTCTGGATTAAGACAGAAAAAGAATCTCAAGGGAAGCCTGTCCTGAGAGCTCTGCAGGATCAACTGCCCAGATGTGAGGCAGGTTCAGTGCTCACCTCACAGGATATTGCCCATCATGGGGGATTAAGAATTGCATAAAATTTGCATAAGATTTTCCTGCTCATCAAAGGAAGGGCTCAGAGACAGGTATTGCCAGGGAGCAGCTCCGGATATGAGCCCTGGGAATGTTGGTTTTGCTTTGCTTTGGGACTGGAGCTGCCTGTGGAATACTCAGCTGGAATATTTCCTGTTAGTCCTGCAGTGTGGGGGGAAGGAAAGCATGTGGATATAAGATATTTGTCTGGAATGTCAGGGGTAGGAGCTAAACCCAGCAAAAGCCATCAGCCCTGGATTAACTGTGGTCTCCCAGAGGCTCTTTGGTACCCCCTGCTCTCCCTCCATCCCACTCCTTCCCTGAACTGCAAACTCCAGCTCAGTGTTTCTTCACTCTGGGGTTGGGATCCCTTTCCAAGCTTTTCTTCCATAATTCAGCCAGGCTGAGCAGAGCAGAATCAGTCAGAGGCAGCATTCAGTGTGCTGAATAAATAAAGTTAGATACACCCTGCCTACCCCTGTACCTTTGGAGATTCCCTGTGTAAGTTTCTCAAGCAAACCCTTCTGCCCTCTGCTTTAGCCCATTTTTATCCCAGC
Organism: Agelaius phoeniceus; assembly: GCF_051311805.1. Classification (NCBI taxonomy): domain Eukaryota; kingdom Metazoa; phylum Chordata; class Aves; order Passeriformes; family Icteridae; genus Agelaius; species Agelaius phoeniceus. The sequence continues at coordinate 2,464,368 of NC_135285.1, forward strand.
AGCCCTGGCTGGGTCGTGGTCCTGTCCCTGGACACCCAGGATGGGTTTTGTCCACCTGGCAGCTGGCTGAGCTCAGCCTAAGTTCCCTCAGAGGAGCATCAACCTTCATCTCCAGCTCCTGAGGAAGTCCTGTGAGCTGAATGCCCAGCTGGGAATAATCCAAATACACACACAAACAACATCCATGACACAGAGCCTCTGGAAAGCAGAGTTCTGTGTTAGGTACCAGGCCCTGCTCCCTGATTTCTTCTGGAAATCCTCCCAGGCTGCTGAGGCAGAGCAGAGCAGTGGGGACAGCTGGAAATGAGGGGTGGCAGTGGCAGGATGGGGACACAGCTCTGCCTGCCCATGACACACAGAATCACTGGGTTGGAAGAGACCTTCAAGATCATCGAGTCCAACCCAGCCCCAACCCCTCCACTCAACCCTGGCACCCAGTGCCACATCCAGGCTTTGTTAAACACACCCAGGGATGGGGACTCCACCACCTCCCTGGGCAGCCATTCCAGAACTTTATCACTCCTTCTGTAAAAAACTTTTTCCTGCTATCCAACCTGAATTTCCCTTGGTGCAGCTTGAGGCTGTGTGCTCTGGTTGTGTCAGTGCTGCTGGAGAAAGAGCCCAGCCCCAGCTGAGCACAGGCACCTTTCAGGAGCTGTGCAGTGATGGGGGCAGCCCTGAGTCTCCTTTTCTCCAGGCTGAGCACCCCCAGCTCCCTCAGGGCTTCCTCACAGGGTTTGTGTTCCCAGCCCCTCCCCAGCCTCGCTGCCCCCTCTGGATGTGCTCCAGCTCCTCAATGTCCTTCCCAAGCTGAGGGCCCAGAGCTGGGCCCAGCACTCAGGGTTTGGCCTCAGCAGTGCCAGTGTGTGCCCGTGGGTCAGTGCAGAGCACCCTGGAACTGCTGGCACTCAGCCTTCCCTCAGGCACCTCCCTTGCACTGCAGCCCCTGGAAGCAGCACAATCCTGTTCCTGCTCCTCTCTCACCCTTATCCTGCTCATTATTCCATTAACATTTCACAACAGCTCTTGACAGCTGCTTTATTCCATCACCTGCTGGCCCCTCAGTATTAAACAGGGAGATGCACTCCAAATGGTTATTTGGGACAGCTGAGGGCAGTTTGGAGCCTGGGGAATAACAAAAACAATCAAAATACACACACAAACATCATCCCCGAGCACAAAGCCTCTGGAAAGCAGAGTTCTGTGTTAGGTACCTGTGCCTTGCTCCCAAGCCCTCATTGCCTGTGCCTCTCCCTCTGCAGTGCTGTCCTTCCCTCTCCTCAGCAAAAATTCCTTGCAGCATCCCTAAAGAGACCTGAGAGAGCAGAAGGAATTTCATTAACTGCTTGAGGACAGAGCCAGCAGATCCTGGATCCTTCAGGCTGCTCCCTAATTACTTTAGTAATTCCTGCAGCTGATGGGTGACAGTGGGAAGGACACCAGCTCCTCCTTCCAGGGCCTCAGGGAGCATCCTCAGCTTCTCCAGGCAGGCTGCTCAGTTTAGATTATTTATCTCTCTGCAAAAGCCCCATAAAACATCTCTTTTTTTTAAACTTGATCTTTTTGTTCCACTCTTCCACTCCTAAATAATCCAAAAGTTGGATTTTGAACCCAGACCCTGCTGCACTCAGTCATACCTGCAAATCCTGGTCTTCTGCTTGGAAATAGAAGAGTTCCCAGTGGTTGCCCTTTCCATGAATATTTGTGTGATCAGAAATCACTTTATGGCTATTCCCAAAAAGCAGGAGCAGCTGTGAATTCATGGAAATTCTGTGAATGCACATTTGTGGACAATACTCTGCATAATTGAGTGGCAGATTGGAAAGCCCAAAGCCCTGTTTCATATTCTGTGGTGCAAATCCAGAGTAGCTCCAGCACTGTTGGGTCTGAATCCTGATTTTGGAATTATTTGAGGCTGAATTGTGCATGTGGGAGAGGAGTTGGTGTCTGCACTGGGTGTCCTTGTGTCTGGAGTCACTTGCCCAGTGCTGTCATCAGCACCATCCCTGCAGCCAGAAATTTCCTCTCTCTCAGCAGCTGCCAGCCAGGCTGGAGTTTGAAGCTTGGAATTTGCAGTCATTCCAAGCATCCTGCACATGGAACTCTATTACTAGAGCATACTTATGGCTTAGCACTTTTTATCTTCTTTTTGTTTGTTTTTTTTTTTTTCGTTGTGTTTTTGTTTGTTTTGGGGTTTTTTTGTGGTTTTTATTTTGATTTTTTCTTTTTTTTTTTTTGTTTGTTTTGTTTTGTTTTGTTTTTTGTGTTTTGGTTTTGGGTGTTTTGTAATTGTATTAACAAGAAGAAAAGTTAAGTTGTTAAAAGAATAGTAACCAGGAGCCAGTTATTTATTTTTAGTCAATTTAATACTACATGTTTTGGTTTTAAATTATAAATTCAAGTCAAAATTAAAAGAAAATTAGGAACTGTTTATTATGAAATGAATTTATTTGTTTTATACATTTAACTCCTGGATACTATGAAAGATCAAGTCCTTTTAAGTTTATTGCTTTTAGACTGTTCAGAGCCAATTTTTTTAAGTTAACTGTCAGAATAATTGACCCCCCAAAGCAGCTTTCAGTTTAGGAAAAATTTCAATTAGTTTTTTTTTTGTAATCAGTTACCTAGAAATGCTGTTTTGAATGATTTACCCAGCAGTTATCAAAATTGGACACATTTAAATAACTTGTTCCTTTTTCAATAGTTTTAATTTTTTTTACTTGTTTGTATGCTATGTTGTGAAGTATTTACCTTTTGCAAGTCCATTTAAACTTTGACACTTTTTCCCTTGCTTTTGTAAAAAAAAAAGGCAGGTTTTTTTCCCTTTCACCTACTAAACCCAAAGACAACTTCCTGTTTAGCAACTGGATTTTCACATCCCAGTGTTTAATGCACTAAAAGTGGTCATTGTTTGGCTCTGCCAGGGCAGGCAGAGGGTGTGCTGATGTGCCCAGAATTCCAGATTTTGGTGAAGAAAGGAACACCAGACAATTCAGACTGGTGCAAAATGAGTATTTAGCAGTAGTATTGAGGGTTCAGGGTTTGTATTAGTATTCAGGGTTGTATGAGTATTCAGGGTTTGTGTTCCCAGCCCCTCCCCAGCCTTGCTGCCCCCTCTGGATGTGCTCCAGCTCCTCAATGTCCTTCCCAAGCTGAGGGCCCAGAGCTGGGCCCAGCACTCAGGGTTTGGCCTCAGCAGTGCCAGTGTGTGCCCCTGGGTCAGTGCAGAGCACCCTGCTGTGGGTGCCACCTCTCAGGAGCTGGGGATGAGGTGACCCTTCCTGTGAGTGACCTTTCCTTTCTGTGAGTGACCCTTCCTGTGAGTGACCCTTCCTTTCTGTGAGTGCCCCTTCCTGTGAGTGACCCTTCCTTCCTGTGAGTGACCCTTCCTTCCTGTGAGTGACCCTTCCTTTCTGTGAGTGACCCTTTCTGTGAGTGACCCTTCCTGTGAGTGACCCTTCCTGTGAGTGACCCTTCCTTCCTGTGAGTGACCCTTTCTGTGAGTGACCCTTCCTGTGAGTGACCCTTCCTGTGAGTGCCCTTTCTGTGAGTGACCTTCCTGTGAGTGACCTTCCTGTGAGTGACCCTTCCTGTGAGTTCCCTTCCTGTGAGTGACCCTTCCTGTGAGTGACCCTTCCTGTGAGTGACCCTTCCTGTGAGTGCCCTTCCTGTGAGTGACCCTCTCTGTGAGTGACCCTTCCCGTGAGTGACCCTTTCTGTGAGTGACCCTGTCTGTGAGTGACCCTGTGAGTGACCCTTCCTGTGAGTGACCCTTCCTGTGAGTGCCCTTTCTGTGAGTGACCCTTCCTGTGAGTGACCCTTCCTGTGAGTGACCCTTTCTGTGAGTGACCCTTCCTGTGAGTGACCCTTTCTGTGAGTGCCCTTCCTGTGAGTGAACCTGTCTGTGAGTGACCCTTCCTGTGAGTGCCCTTCCTGTGAGTGCCCTTCCTGTGAGTGACCCTTCCTGTGAGTGACCTCTGTGTCCCCCCTGCCCTGTGCAGATCCTGACAGGCGAGGACTGGAATGCTGTGATGTACCACGGGATAGAGTCTCAGGGCGGCGTCCATTCCGGAATGTTCTCCTCCATCTACTTCATCGTGCTCACCCTGTTTGGGAACTGTATCCTTCCATCCTTGGTGCCACAGTCCTGCCCACTGTCATGCTAAGGCAAGTGAGTTGTGATGGTTCATTTCCAGATCCCAAAAGTGCACAAGACAAACAGCAGGGGACTGGCAGTTTAATCAGAACAAATGCACCTTTATTGAGGGCCAACAGCAAATGCCATTGATTGCAAGGGATCAGAAAAAGGAAATAAAAGATAGAAAGAAAAAGGGGGGGAAGGGGAATATAGCTACCAACTATGGGAATATTACCAATATAACCCCATGGGACGTGCCTGAGCTTGTCTGGCCCTTGAACCAAATAGCAGAACTGTGGTGTTTCACCCCAGAGACACTTTAGGCTGCTGGATGTGTGGTGTTTCACCCACAGACACTTTTGGCTGCTGGATGTGTGGTGTTTCACCCCACAGACACTTCTGGCTGCCTGGGTGCTGCAGCTGGGCAACTTGGAGACAAGTCCAGGCCTGCAGGAGCTCTGGTGGTGCTCAGGTTTCCCTCTGTGGAGAAGCTTTAAGGTGATGGTGAAGGAAAGGAGTCGGTTCTGATGGAGGGTTTGCATCCAGAGCTTTATTCTGGCCCACAGCCTCTGAATGCAGCACCAGCTCCAACAGAACTCCCTGAGCCCGTGGCTGCTGCTCCTTTGAACCCCGGGGAGAGGGGCAGGGAAGGGGCAGGGAGGAACCAAGCAGGGACAGGAGGGGAGGGACAAAGGGACAAAGGACACCTGGATGGCCCAATGCCCCCCAGGGGTAGAGGGCATCCTTTGGATCTGCCAATCACTCAGTGCCCTTCTGGAATGCCAGGAGTGACAGACAGTGCTGGGAGGGGAAAGGAGAGGTGACTGACACACCTGGGAGGGAATTATCAGGGGAGGGACCCGAGGTTCTGTAGTAAACCCTGACATCACAACACAACAACCAACGAAACAGAATCCTCATGGTCCAGGCACAGATTCGCTGTTGTCCGTGGGGTTCACCAAAGTCCTCTCAACAGTTGCAGTTTACAGTCTCCATCCAAAGGAGTTGGCATCTGGCCAAAAGGTGGGGAAGATCCATGGGCCATTGTGTTGAGAGCCCTCGGTCTGTGGGGCAGCTGTGAGTGTGCAAGGACAAGGCACCATTATCAGAACCTGTGGGGCAGCTGTGAGTGTGCAAGGACAAGGCACCATTTATCAGACCCTGTGGGGCAGGTGTGAGTGTGCAAGGACAAGGCACCATTTATCAGACCCTGTGGGGCAGGTGTGAGTGTGCAAGGATGAGCCACCATTTATCAGAACCTGTTCAAAGCAGTGCTCTGTGAAGGCACAGCGAGCACACCTGCAAACAATCACAAAACATCCAGAAAACGTCCACCTCAGCCAGGCCAGAGCTCCTGTTGGGGTCTTCAGGGTCCTTGTGATGATCATGAGGCAAATGAAGGAAATTCTGGACTGTCTCTTAGACCCACACTGCTGGAAATCCCCATTTTTCCCTCAGTTCTCACAGCTTCATCCTTTAAAAGCCAAATTATTGCCATGGCTTTGCTCCTGACAGCACTGGAGGTGAGTTGTCCAACTTGGTGTCGCTTTTCTTATGGCAACGTCAGAATTTTTCATTTAATTTAAAGGAATTTCATTTTAATTGTTGTGTTTTGCCTTGAAAATGTTCTATTAAGAGTTAATTTAGCTTGTAGGAGAAGTAATTGAGGGCAGGTCAGAGCAGGACCTTGAATATCTTCACAAACAGTTTGTTTTTAGCCAGGGGAGGATTGAGATGGGTTTGGTGGACGTGAGCAGATGATGGTGGAGATGAAGCTCCATTCTCTTGGTGCCTTTGTCTAGGGCACCTTAACCAGCTGGGCTGTCCCAAATGCTCAGAATTATCTCATTTCCACATTTAATTTAATTCTGGATCTTGGGTTTCAGCTTCTGGGAGTGTTCAGTGCTCCAAGCCTCGGCACATGAAGTGTCTGGTTTGTTCTTCTGAGAGATGGAAATCTCTCGAGGGTAACAAGAAACTGGCAGCTTTCATCCCCCAGTGTCCCAGGGTGTCTGCTGGGGAAGGGGTGGTGTGTCCCAGAGGTGCAGGGTGGCAGGGACAGAGTGACACCAGGATGGGATTTGGGAAAGGAGGCTGTATTTGATATACATTTTATATTTTATACACAAACAAGCAAAGCAGCTCCCTGATGGAGCAGCTGGGTGTGAGGAGGAGAGCCAGGAGGGCAGAGGGGCTGTGGTGGCCCTGTCCCTGTGCCAGTGGTGGCCAATGCTCTGTGCCAGTGCCAGCACCAGGCAGCCACAGCGTCACTGGTGTGAGGACACAGCCCTGAGCTGCACCAGGGAGGGTTAGGCTGGATCTCAGGGAGAAGTTCTTCCCAGAAAGAGTGGTGGGCAGTGAAGGGGCTGCCCAGGGGGGTTTGGAGTCCCCATCCCTGGAGTTTAAGGAAAGATTGGATGTGGCTCTGGGTGACAAGGTGGTGTCAGGTCTAGGTTGGACTTGATCTCAAAGGGCTTTTCCAGCCTGGTTAATTCTGTGATTGTTTGATTGATTCAGTGACTGATCCTGTGATTGTGTGATTGATTCTGTGATTGATCCTGTAATCCTGTGGGTCTCTGATTCTGTGACTGATTCCATGACTGATTCTGTGATTCTATGATTGATTCTGTGATTGATCCTGTAATCCCATGATTCTGTGATTGATTCTGTGATTGATTCAATGACTGATTCTGTGATTGATTCTGTGATCTGTGGCTGCAGCCACAAGCTGTGTGGATCCAGAGGGAGCATCCCTAAAACAGGAAACCCAGGAATTGTGGCTGAGCTGAGGCAGCCCTGGCTGCTTTGTTTTTTCTGCCAAGTGGGATGAGAATGACCCAAAGTGGGATGGGAATGTCCCAAAGTAGGATGGGAATGTCCCAAAGTGGGATGGGAAATGTCCCAGAGTGGGATGAGAAATGTCCCAAAGTGGGATGAGAACGTCCCAGAGTGGGATGAGAAATGTCCCAAAGTGGGATGGGAACGTCCCAGAGTGGGATGGGAACGTCCCAGAGTGGGATGGGAACGTCCCAAAGTGGGATGGGAACATCCCAGAGTGGGATGAGAGCTCCCAGTGCTGCTGCTCCAGCCAGGAGCTCCCATGAGGATTTCCTGGCCTTCTCACTGGTTACAGTCCCAGCATTCCTCTTTTCCTTGGAGTCTTGTTTGTGCTGGAGATGCAGGAGAAGGGGAGGGGTGAACTGGGGGAAATGCTGGGGCTCAGGACAGAGTTCCTGCAGAAATGGGCTGCTCCAGCTGGAGTGGAGGGGACAGAAGATGCCATCGGTGACATTGGTGCCCATGGGTGGCACAGCAGTGCTCCAGCCCTTTGCCTTGGCTGGAATTCTGTCCTGCAGGATGAGGAGCAGGGACAGGACGAGCAGAGCAGGCAGTGGGAGCTGTGCCTGTCACATGAGTGTCCCCAAGGATTTACCCCATTCCTGTGGCAGTGATGCTCAGACATCTCCTCACAGCAGCCAGCACAGCCCTTCCAGAAACACCAGGCTCTGCAAAACTGGGTCAGAGGAGAGCAGGGAGGGAGGGAGAGCTCGAAATCCTCTGGGCTTGGCGTTTGGAAATGAGATTAAGCAGTAATCAGGCTCGACAGCACAGCTGAGGGAGGGACTTTGCACCTCCGAGCTGCTGAGCTCCAGCGTTCCTGAGGAACGGGGCACGAATTCCCTTCCTCACCTTGAATTCAGAGGGGACCTCTCCCTGCTCCTTCGGCTTCCAGTGCCAGGGAAAGAGCAGGGCATGGTCAAGAGGAGGGGATCTGCTGCCCCTGCCGTGGATTTGGGATTTGGAGAGTGGGAACCTCACCCACCTTCTCCCTAAATCTCATCAGGTGCAGCTCTCTTGTGTTCCCTTCTGCTGCTGAGGGGATCCAGGGCTGTTTTTCCTGAGTTCCTCCAGACATCTCCAGTGCCTCTTCCATGCTGGTGGCTCCTTGAGCTCCTTGAGACATCACTGGGTGTTGAGGAAGGAAGGAGGATGTGCCAGGTGGGGTTCTTTGATCCTCCCTGAGTCCTTCATGTTGGGATGAGTTTGCTGCAGGTGAGGTTCTGTGGGCACAGAGAGGGAGAAATTTTCTTTTTCATGGCAAGGAAAAGTTTGTTTTTCTAAGTGGGAAGTGTCTCATGTTAGGTTTCCATTTCCAGAGAGTCTGTGTGGAACCAGAGATGGTTTAATGAAAGTTTTATGATTAAAGTAACAACAGGATTTGGCCCATTTTCCAGGAAATTACACCATGCCTGGGCTCACTGTTATTCACTTAATTGATAAATTGAGGCATCTGTTGAGACAATAAAAAAGAAGGAAAAAAAAAAAAAAACTCCAAGAAAAACTGCAGAGGAGCCTGAGAAGAAAAGCAGGAACTGCCTGGAGGATGCTGCCCTTCCCTGGCCCTCAGGTGCCAGGCAGGAGATGGTTCCTGGCTCCAGGCTCATCCAGGTTACACAGCCTGAGGCAGAGCCTGCAGTTTGGCAGAAATTCGGGAATCCCCCAGGCCTGCAGAGAGGACTGAGGGACCTTTTTGGGGGCAGAAACACCCGAGTCTGCCAGACTGTGTCTGCTTGGAAATGGATCAGGCCAGGCTGATCTGATAAAAAGAAATTAATTCTATTTCCAGGGGTTGCCTTTGTTACATGAGCCACTTCCAGAGGGTGTGGGAGGCAGGGGGAGGGAGGCAGTTGTCCTGCTGAGACATTTATTCCCTGATAGGAGGCTTGGAAGTGTTTCCAGACTGTTGGAAGCACCCCAGAGGACAAAAACCCAAACACCCAGCACAGCCCAGGGGTGCCCTCAGCCCCCCACCCTCAAAGGAGATGGGGAATTGATGTCTTGGTAAAGGAGAAATGTGGCTCATGTGTGCTGCCCTCCCAGGAGGGGTTTCTGCCTTCCCCCCTCACCAGCCTCAGCCCAGGCCTGCCCTTGCCCTCCCACCCCACAGCTCAAGGCAGGGAACAGCAAATCCCAGGATGGTTTGGGTTGGAGGGGAGCTCAGAGATCACCCAGCCATGGCAGGGACACCTCCCACTGTCCCAGGCTGCCCCCAGCCCTGTCCAGCCTGGCCTTGGGCACTGCCAGGGATCCAGGGGCAGCCCCAGCTGCTCTGGGCACCCTGTGCCAGGGCCTGCCCACCCTCACAGGGAACAATTCCCAATTCCCAATATCCCATCCATCCCTGCCCTCTGGCACTGGGAGCCATTCCCTGGGTCCTGTCCCTCCATCCCTTGTCCCCAGTCCCTCTCCAGCTCTCCTGGAGCCTCCTGCAAACACCTGGCTTAGTTTCCTAAAGCTCCTGCAGTCCTTTCAGTGGGTTTATGAACCATTCCCCTGCACATTCCTACCTGGAGGAGCAAACAGAGCTCTGCAGTGAGTGACTCTCTGTCCCCAGGTGATGTGCAAGAGCCAAACACATTTTCTCCTCTCCTTTGGGACAGTGGTTTTGCTGTGTTTTGCTCTGCTTGCCCTCCTTCCCTGTGCAAAGGCAGCTGATTTATGGCTACTCTGGGGCTGTTTTGCAGCCACAAGGCTGGAATAACAACAATAAACTCAGCAAAAGCTCAAATCATTAAGTGGAAAAATGAAAGTAAAAGAGGAATAAATAATTCCAGGCCAGTGTTCTGTCTCAGGGATGGGATGCAGAGCTCTGCTGAGAGGCCTGGGCTGGTGTGGGCACTGCCCTGGCTTAGCTGGGCTCTGGGCTGGGCTTAGGGGCTGCTGAGCTCTGTGTGGGGCTCAGCATGGCTGGGGTGCCCCAGTGCCAGCCTGACTCCAGTGAGATAAGCCAGGATGGTTTCCTCCCAGCAGCAATGACCTGAGATTCACTTTTCCATGCTCTCCGTGGTGCTTTATACAGCTCTGTGTGTATAAAAATGTAAATGTTGGCTTAAAATGACCCATTTCCTGCAGCTCCACTGGTTGTCCTTTTAAACAAGAGGGGGAAATGAGGCTGAAATCTGCATGAGGGGAAAATGAGGCTGAAATCTGCATTTCTGGGCTGGAGGGGTGGAAAACCAGGGGCTGTGGTGCCTCTGGGGGCAGCAGGAGGTCCCACCCTTCCCCTCTGATGGGGTGACACCCCTCAGGTCCTGTCCCCTCTGCAGAGGGTGCTGGGGACACAAATGTCTGTCCAGCCCTGCAGGGCCAGCTCTGGGCAGGGTGGGTGAGCTGGGAATGGTGGCAAAGCTTCCAGAGATCAATCCATAAAGCACAAAATGGGGAAAGAGGGGGCAGCAGGGAGGGAATGATTGCTCCTGTGCCATGTGAAGAGCTTTTCCTTAGCTGCTCCCACAGATACTCTCCTGAACGTCTTCTTGGCCATCGCTGTGGACAACCTGGCCAACGCCCAGGAGCTGACCAAGGTAGGTGGGACATTGCATTTTATTCTCAATTCCAAAGCAGGGGTGACACCCTGAGCTGTCCCCTGGAGCCCTGGGGTGCCTGAAGGAGCTGGGACAGAGGCCAGATGGAGTGAAAGGGAATAAAGAGGAGATTTATTGAAGGACCTTCAAAGGCCACACCCTGGCAGCACCCAGATGGCTCCAAGATGGGAGGAAAAGGGAGCTTGGTCATGAGATCTCACATTTTTATCAGTTCTGCTCCATTTGCATCTTGCAGTTCATTGTCCCATTCCAGCTTTAGCCCCTGCAGTCCCACCCTGCTTGTTTTTCTCTCTCCAGCCCACGGGGTTTGTGCTCTTGGGCTGAGATTTGGGTCATTTGTCCTTGGTGCCCAGCTGGAGCAGGAATTGTTTTGTCTCCCTGCTCTGTGCACAGAGCTCAGCATCCCCTGATGTGAAGCTCAGACCCACCCACTAAAGCAGCACAGGATGTGGAAAATAGAAAATCTAAAACCTGAGGCATCACCTGCTGCCCCTCAGGTGACCAGTTTGCACTGCAGAGAGGTTTATTCCCCTTCAGCTTGCTTTATTTTTGGTTGCAGTGAATATTTTGTATTTGCTTTATCCCAGGGTGGGCATTGCTCATCTCACATTTTCTGTTTCCAAGAGCAGAGGAGAAGCAATTAACAGTTTTTTTGGCTGATTGGAAGCTCAGACAGGAGCAAATTCAGGCTCTGTGGTGCTGCTTTTTCCCCTCTGGTGACCAGCTTGCACTGCAGAGATGTTTATTCCCGTGCAGGTTTCTTTATTTCAACTTGCAGGGAATATTTTGTGTTTAGTTTGGTCTCACACTTTGTGTCCTTTACCTTGCTGAGGTTGGTGATGGATTAAAGAATTAAAATTTTCCAATCAGCTCCAGGCAAAACAATTTGCAGAGGCTGTTGTGAGCACTCAGGGGAGATGTTGGGAGATTCCTGCCTCTCCCCAGGTGTAAGAGAAGTCAGAGGCACAAAGCCAGGTCCTGGCAGGGGATGGCAGTGACAGGATGGCAGTGACACTGCCAGGATGTGGACACAGATTTCTGTTGGAAAATGTTTACACTGAGAACAGCTCAGCCAGGGTTGTGCAGGAGGATTGTGACTGTTACCCTTGGTATTTGGGTTATTACACAATTTTGATTTCTTGGCATATCTGGTGGATTTATGAGGAGATTTGAAGGGATTTTTGCACATTTTTAGCTTTTCTCACCCATTCCTGTGCTGCTGCCATCAGCAGCAAGTCACAGTGACCTGCTGGGGCACAGGCAGCAGTGTCCCCATTGGGGTGGTTGTGTTTTAAAACTTTAATTTCTTTCCTCCTGCCAGTGGCTGAGCTCTCTGCCCACGTGCTGAGGCAGCAGCAGGCACAGGTGGTTTTTATTTTTAAGGAAAGGAAGGAGCTGGAGCAGCCTGGGACAGTGGGAGGTGTCCTGGATGGGTTTGAGGTCCTTGCACCCCAAACCATCCCATGGAATTGTTCAAAAGCCACACAGATGTGGTGCTGAGCTCTGGGGGTGGATCTGGCACTGCTGCACTCGAGCTTTCCCAGCATTTTTGGCTCTTTGGGTCCCCAGTGCAGCTCCACACTTGAGGGACACGGAGATTTCCCCATTTCCCACCCTCCTCCAGCTGCTGCAGAGCAAACCAGCCAAAGGTTCCCCTCAAAAACCACATCCCTGCTGTGGCTGAGCTGCTCTCTCATCTCCCCTTTTCCTGCAGGAATGGCGCCAGCTTTTCTGGAGCTTTCTCCCAACAAACCCTCCAAACAGCCTGGTGGCTCCTGGGTGAAAAAAATAAATTATTATTATAAATATATAATAATAAATATTTTAATAATAATATTAAATAATAATGAATTATTATTTAATATTATTTATAATGTAATATTATTTATAATTTCATAATATAATTTTAATAATATTTAATAATTATTATTTAATAAATAATAATAAATAATATATAAAATAAATATTTTATTATAAATAATTTTAATTTAAAAATTATTATAAATATTTTAATTTTAAAATTATTTATAAATAATTTTAATTTTAAAATAATATTTTATTATTATAAATAATCTTATTATAAAAATTTTAATTGTAATAAAAAATTTCATTACAAGTACTTTTAATAAATAATTTTATTATTATGAATAGATTTATTATGAATATTTTGTTATAAATAATTTTATCATAAGTAATTTTTATTATTAGAAATAATTTTTATTATTATAAAGAAAATTTTATAATTTTTTATTATTTTATTTTTTGTCCCAATTCTGTGCTCTGCATCCCTTAAAATGCTGCTCATGGCTGTCTTTATTGGCTCTCTGTTGTTTTGGGAGTTTTTCCTTTTATTATTATTTTTTTTTAATGGGAATTTTCCCCCTTTCAGCAGCTCAGCTGTTTCTGTGCTCACAGAAATCTTCAGCCTGGAGGCAAAGATCCTCCCAGATTTATGGGCATCCCTTGCACGTGCTAAGAGGGGAGATGAGGCCCAGCACAATTCTTGGATAATGAAGCTCATCCTCCTTCTTTTTTAATCCTTTAAGTGCTTTCTTGTGAATATTTCAGCAGCTGACAGGGAGGGTTAGAAACCTGACTTTGGGGATGTTTATAAAGTCTAATTAAACATTGATGGATTCAACAGCATTGCCAAATCATAAAGCTTCTCCAAAAACTCTCTTGGGGATTTTTTTTTTTTGTTTAATTTTATTTATGATCCCCTCCCCCAAATCACTGGGGCTTTCAAAAGAAGAGGAAAAAGCTAAAATTCAATTAGACACATACCTGGAGAATGAGGGATTTCCTGCTGAGTAAATATGATCATGCAAGCCCCAAAAATGGCCCAGAGATACAAGGAAGTTACTCAGGAGTCAGTTGGTCCCAGGAGACTCTCCTGACATTTATTCTGTGAAATTAATTGAGATCAGTGCTGAATTTAATGTGGGAGAACCAGAAGCAATTGAAATCGCCTCTGTTTAGGGAAGGCAGAAAACTTCTCTGCCTCAGGACTGGAACATCTTAACTTTCCCCACTTCTGGATGCTAATTTGGGTTTCTTGATGTGGCATTTGGGCCATTTCTGGGCTCTGTGACCTGTAAGAGGAGCTCTCAGAGCTGGGGCTATATTTAACTGCAGCTTGATCATCCTGTGGCTGCTACAGAACTCACCAGTGCTTAGGAATGACTCATTTTGGGGGGGAAAAAAGAAATAATCACCACCTTTGCTTTCAATCTATAAAAAATCTGCTCCCAGCTCCCTCTCCTGCTCTTCCTGTTCTGGTCTTGCCCTGACTCAAACTCTGCCACCTGATTTTTAATGATTCCTGAGAACTCTCCTCAATCCCTTTGGATTCCCTCACCTTTAGGGGTTTCTTTTCTATATTGACAGGTTTTTCTTCCTGTTCACTTATTCAGAGCAGAATTTACAATTGTGCCCAGAATTTGCTTTTCGGATCTCTCTGCTGGTCATGCAGAATGTCTCTGGTGACATCCAGCAGCTCACTCAACTGGAGGGTAAACCCACTACAACTGAGGCTTTATTTTCATAAATATCTTCAAGCAAAAAGTGTTTTCTCATCTCTGTGCACTGCCAGTGATCCCTGAAAAAAGCAGGATATAAACATATATGAAGGATGTGGGAATTTGATATAAATTTGTATAAAATTCTTGAGGGATGCCCAGAAATTCTGGACTGAAGGGAGTGGCCAAACCCAGAGCTGAGCATCCATAAATCCCCCTCCTTCCTCTGCAAAAGGCTTTAACTGGCTGGATATATTCAAGAAAATTCACTTTTAATGATGCACATCATGATGGGTAGCCCCAAAAATGGGTTTTACTCTGTGAGAAATTGATTTAAATGAAAATTTAAACCTCTAGAAAACAGAAAGGACATGAACCAGGGATGTCCTTATGGGCAAGAGCTTTATCTCTGAAATGGGGGTGACAGTTTGAGCTGGAATTTGAAATATCAGGTAAAAAATCAACGAATTTTTGGAGTCATCTGCAATATCTGCATGGCAGGAGGCACAGAGATATTACAAAGCAAACATCTGCTGAGGGCTGGGCTCGTTGTGAGGGAGGAACAGCTGCGTTTGCTGCTCCTTCAGGATGGAAATCCAGCAGAATTACAGAGGCACCCGGGAGAATGGAGCAGAAACCACACATTTCAAAGAGGTTTTAAAACCTGCACCTGGTGCTTTAGGGGCAGAGAAAGAAAAATCAGCAGCCTTTGGTTTTTAAGGCTGCTGGAGATCCCTCAAAGGAAGAAATAATTTGAATTTACCTGGAGGATGAAAGGAAAACCTGAAAGATTTTTTAATTGGGGTGTTATTCCTTATAAAATTTGTGTCCTGAGGATAACATTTCTGCTGCATTGGTGATGGGCACAGTTAATTTTATTTTTTTTTTTTAATTAAAAAAACAAACCAGGAGCTGCTGTGGGATTTGTGTGGGAAAGAGAATTTGTGTTGGAACCACTCTGGGATGTTTTGTTCTTGCTGAGCAGCGACCCCACAGAGTCCAGGGGGAAAAACTGGGGGGCACAGGGACCTGGGGACACACAGCTGGGACAGGGTGACAACATCTGTCTGTCCCAGTCCTGCTCCATGGAGGGAGCTCTGCTGCCCTGGGGATGGCAAAACCCAGGGTGGGAAATGTGGAATTCATTCCTTTCTCTTTTTCCTCCCCAAATCCACTGAATTGATCCCAATCCATGGGTGCTTTGCTGCTTTCCCACCCCAGCAGGGGGAAAGGACAGGGGGGTGTCAGCTGGGGCTGAGCTGGGGGCCAGGATTAAACCAAACACCCTTGGTTGGCAACGAGCTCCCAGAGCTTTGATAAATTGGAATTTGGCATAAAATAAAAATAAAATACTGGAAATTATGGGGGAAAAATCCATAAAATACTGGAATTTGGCAGCTGAGAAATATTGACTTTGTATAATTGCTCAGCAGGTCTTTTATGCAGGCCTGGTTATAGACTTGCAAATATTTGCAAAGGGAAAAAAAGAAAAAAAAAAAAAAGGAAGAAATTTATATGGTAACGATTTTTAAATCAATTTTCCATAATTTTTTTTCCTTCTGAAGGAGAAAAATAAAACAGTTTCCAAATGAGTTCAGTGGAAGCAAATAGCACCAAAGGCAGAGCGAGGAGCTGTTTATGCAGATGGAATTCAGGGTGGATAAATCTCTATAATTTCCTATTCCAAAGCTGGAGATCTGTCTGCTCTCATTATTTTAATCCTGACTGCTTGCAGCAGCAGCCTGGAGAGCAGAGGCAGACCTGAGCATTCCATGGAGTTTGACAGAAGAACCTGTGGCTCTCTCAGTGTGGTTTTCTCTGGATTTGTGAGATGCTGGTGATGCTACCAGAACTCTATGCTTACCCTGCCATGATTTGACTTTATTTTGGTTAGAAAATTCCAGCAAAGTGACTTTGGTGACCACTGAAGGGGAGCCAGGTTGTTTCCTTGGGTTTTGCTGTTGCCTCAATGTTTAAGATCCTTAAATTTTAAATTTTTGAAATTAATTTTTGTGATTTTTTTAAAATTAAGATCCTTAATTTTGTGTTTTAGTGGAGCTTTTCATGTTGGGTAGGAAGAGAGAAATCCCAGGTACAATTTTCAGAGGTTAAAAATCCTCATGAGCCAGGGATATGCAGGAAGCAGGAGCAGAACCCTTTGCTCCACAAACTACATTTAATAGGGTTCTTTTTTTGTTTTCTGAGTCCTCAGGGATCTGAGGTGGGTGTGAATAACTGATGGGAGCAGGACCATCCCAAATCCATCCTTTTTTATTATTGTTTCAGAAAAGTCCCCTTGGCAGGGGGTCAGGGAGGATTTAGGAGCCCGTGCAGGTGTTCCAGCAGGACATTGGCTTTAGAGGTTGTTCCACACACAGCTCTGGGAAAAATGGGGAATTCCACCTGGAATTGTCCCATCCCTGCTCCCTCAGAGTCTCCTTCACCAGTGCCATGTTCTGAGAGGAGACCCAGCAGAGCCAAGAACGTTTGTGAGGGTAAAAAACCCTCTT
Source organism: Agelaius phoeniceus (assembly GCF_051311805.1). Lineage (NCBI taxonomy): Eukaryota > Metazoa > Chordata > Aves > Passeriformes > Icteridae > Agelaius > Agelaius phoeniceus. The sequence goes on from NC_135285.1 coordinate 2,480,920, forward strand.
GGCCAAACCTTGCCATTCTCACCTCAACCTGCACCAGGCTGGGGGCTCCTTGCAAGAAAATCTGCCCTCAATTGAAATCCCTGTGTTTTAGAAGCCCTCAATTGAAATTCCTGTGTTTTAGAAGCCCTAAATTGAAATTCCTGTGTCCTTGCAGCCCTAATTTGAAATTCCTGTGTTTTAGAAGCCCTAAATTGAAATCCCTGTGTCCTTCCAGCCCTAAATTGAAATCCCTGTGTTTTAGAAGCCCTAAATTGAAATTCCTGTGTCCTTCCAGCCCTAAATTGAAACTCCTGTGTCCTTGCTGCCCTGAATTGAAATTCCTGTGTTTTAGAAGCCCTAAATTGAAATTCCTGTGTCCTTGCAGCCCTAAATTGAAACTCCTGTGTTTTAGAAGCCCTAAATTGAAATCCCTGTGTCCTTCCAGCCCTCAATTGAAACTCCTGTGTCCTTGCAGCCCTAAATTGAAATCCCTGTGTTTTAGAAGCCCTCAATTGAAATCCCTGTGTCCTTGCTGCCCTCAATTGAAATTCCTGTGTTTTAGAAGCCCTAAATTAAAATCCCTGTGTCCTTGCAGCCCTGAATTGAAATTCCTGTGTCCTTGCAGCCCTAAATTGAAATTCCTTGCAGCCCTAAATTGAAATCCCTGTGTCCTTCCAGGCCTAAATTGAAATTCCTTGCTGCCCTAAATTGAAATTCCTGTGTTTTAGAAGCCCTAAATTGAAATTCCTGTGTCCTTCCAGCCCTAAATTCAAATCCCTGTGTCCTTGCAGCCCTAAATTGAAATTCCTGTGTTTTAGAAGCCCTAAGTTGAAATTCCTTGCAGGCCTAAATTGAAATTCCTGTGTTTTAGAAGCCCTAAATTGAAATTTCTGTGTTTTAGAAACCCTAAATTAAAATCCCTGTGTCCTTGCTGCCCTAAATTGAAATTCCTGTGTTTTAGAAGCCCTAAATTGAAATTCCTGTCTCCTTCCAGCCCTCAATTGAAATTCCTCTGTCCTTGCAGCCCTAAATTGAAATCCCTGTGTCCTTGTAGCCCTGAATTGAAATTCCTGTGTCCTTGCAGCCCTAAATTGAAATCCCTGTGTTTTAGAAGCCCTAAATTGAAATTCCTGTGTTTTAGAAACCCTAAATTAAAATCCCTGTGTCCTTGCAGCCCTAAATTGAAATTCCTTGCAGCCCTAAATTGAAATTCCTGTGTCCTTGCAGCCCTAAATTGAAATTCCTGTGTCCTTGCTGCCCTGAATTGAAACTCCTGTGTCCTTGCAGCCCTAAATTGAAATCCCTGTGTTTTAGAAGCCCTAAATTGAAATTCCTGTGTTTTAGAAACCCTAAATTAAAATCCCTGTGTCCTTGCAGCCCTGAATTGAAACTCCTGTGTCCTTGCAGCCCTAAATTGAAATTCTTTGCAGCCCTAAATTGAAATTCCTGTGTCCTTGCAGCCCTAAATTGAAATTCCTGTGTTTTAGAAGCCCTAAATTGAAATCCCTGTGTCCTTGCAGCCCTCAATTGAAACTCCTGTGTCCTTCCAGCCCTAAATTGAAATCCCTGTGTCCTTGCAGCCCTAAATTGAAATTCCTGTGTTTTAGAAGCCCTAAATTGAAATCCCTGTGTCCTTGCTGCCCTAAATTGAAATCCCTGTGTTTTAGAAGCCCTAAATTGAAATTCCTGTGTTTTAGAAACCCTAAATTAAAATCCCTGTGTCCTTGCAGCCCTGAATTGAAATTCCTGTGTCCTTGCAGCCCTAAATTGAAATTCCTGTGTCCTTCCAGCCCTAAATTGAAACTCCTGTGTTTTAGAAGCCCTAAATTGAAACTCCTGTGTCCTTGCAGCCCTAAATTGAAATTCCTGTGTCCCTGCAGCCCTAAATTGAAATTCCTGTGTCCTTCCAGCCCTAAATTGAAATTCCTGTGTCCTTCCAGCCCTAAATTGAAATTCCTGTGTTTTAGAAGCCCTAAATTGAAATTCCTGTGTCCTTGCTGCACTAAATTGAAATCCCTGTGTCCTTCCAGCCCTAAATTGAAATTCCTGTGTCCTTGCTGCACTAAATTGAAATTCCTGTGTTTCAGAAGCCCTAAATTGAAATTCCTGTGTCCTTGCTGCCCTAAATTGAAATTCCTGTGTCCTTCCAGCCCTAAATTGAAATTCCTGTGTTTTAGAAGCCCTCAATTGAAATTTAGGGCTAAATTTAGCCCTAAATTGAAATCCTTGCTGCCCTAAATTGATATTCCTGTGTCCTTGCAGCCCTAAATTGAAATTCCTGTGCTTTAGAAGCCCTAAATTGAAAACCCTGTGTCCTTGCAGCCCTAAATTGAAATCCCTGTGTCCTTGCTGCACTAAATTGAAATTCCTGTGTTTCAGAAGCCCTAAATTGAAATCCCTGTGTCCTTCCAGCCCTAAATTGAAATTCCTTGCAGCCCTAAATTGAAATTCCTGTGTTTTAGAAGCCCTAAATTGAAATCCCTGTGTCCTTGCTGCCCTGAATTGAAATTCCTGTGTTTTAGAAGCCCTAAATTGAAATTCCTGTGTCCTTGCAGCCCTGAATTGAAATCCCTGTGTTTTAGAAGCCCTAAATTGAAATTCCTGTGTTTTAGAAGCCCTAAATTGAAATCCCTGTGTCCTTGCAACCCTAAATTGAAATTCCTGTGTCCTTGCTGCACTAAATTGAAACTCCTGTGTTTTAGAAGCCCTAAATTGAAATCCCTGTGTCCTTCCAGCCCTAAATTGAAATTCCTGTGTTTTAGAAGCCCTAAATTGAAATTCCTGTGTCCTTGCTGCCCTAAATTCAAATCCCTGTGTCCTTGCAGCCCTAAATTAAATAGGGAGTCCTTGAACAGGGAGTCCTTGCAGCCCACCAGTGGCAGAACCACGCTCCAGAGGAGCTCTGCTCGTTGTTATTCCATGATTTATTCCCTGTCTTCTCTTGTTTTTGTGCCCCAGGACGAGGAGGAGATGGAGGAAGCCACCAACCAGAAGCTGGCCCTGCAGAAGGCCAAGGAGGTGGCAGAAGTGAGCCCCATGTCAGCAGCCAACATCTCCATAGCTGCGTAAGCACCTTTGATTCCTTGGGAGAGCATTTCCCTTCTGCATTTCACTGTCTGTCTGTCCGTCCAGCTGGAGCATCCCATGGTCTGGGAGCCCTCCTGCACCACCTCTGGCCAAATATTTCAGTGCTAAGCACTTAATTAGGAGTTTAATGAAGGATTTCTTTCAGTTTGGTGCTCTTTGTAAGGCCTCAGCTTTGAATAATTGTGTTTTAGGAGGAGTTTTGGTTTTTTTAAGGTAGATTTCACCAGGTGAAGTGTTAACATCCCACTTTGGATTTTTAATGAGGAGATGAGTTTAATGATTTTTAATGAGTTATTTCTGTGTGTGTGCACAGAAATCAATATTTTTATAATAATCTTGAGAATTGAAGTGCAAAGGCATTCTCTTAAATAGCTGAAAAATGGGCTTGAATTCCATTTCCTTGCTGTTTGAAAGAGCTGGGTGGAATAAAATGCTCTGGTTTGGAGGCAGGAACATCCATTTGGGATTCCCAGATGCCTGGATGAGGACAAGCACAGGCTCTGTGATACCAACACCCTTTGAGGAGAGCTTTGCCTTGGGCCCAATTTTTCCTGGCTCCTGGAGGTGCAGAAATGAGGTGTAGGTGGGAATATTTGAGGTCCAGGTTCCTGTGTTTGAGACATCCCTGGAAATATCCAAGTGTTGGATGGACTCAGAGCAGCCTGGGGGGGTGGAGGGTGTCCCTGCAGAGGCTGGGATGGGATTTAAGGTCCTTCCAACCCAAACCATTCCATGACTCTGTTCTGGGATTCCTCACGAGGATTTGCTGAAAAGGTTCCTTGAACTCTTCTGGAATTTCAGCAGCAACACCAAAAAGTTTGGTCCTGCATTTTACTGGGAGCTGCTGATGTTTTCCAGACCCCTTTTACAGAGGGGACCTCCAAGGCTGGAGAAGCTCAAGCACAAAAAAAAAAGAAATTTCCTGCTCAATTTACTGGAAAAATCCTGAACTGCAGCCGGATTCCTTTGGTGGAAATCTCTTTTTACTGGGACTTTAATCCACTTTAGCTAAGACAAAAGGCCAAGTGGAGCCAGTTTATTACATGTGAAGGAAAAGAATATTATTAATTTGCCTATTTTATTCTTCTTACCATTTTATTTTGTCATTACTGCAGTAATCAGTTCCTATTTATGCTCTGGCTGTTTGATAGTTTTAAATACCATTTTTTCCTTACAATTATTTTCTGGCCAGCCTTGAAAAGAAGTCAAATGAGGATAATTGCTCCTGCTCTTTGATGAATTTCTTGGTTCTGGTATTTGAAAATGCAAGATGATGATGGTGCTTATTTGCTTCTGTGTTTTGCATGGGAAGATTTCTTAGAAATTAGGAGAAAAAAACCAACTCACTTCCATGGACCTAAGATTGAAATTGCTTAAAATCACCTTTTCCCATGATTTTTCACCAGGTTTTCAAAAGCACGAGGAGATTTTTGTGACAGCAGTTCAAAGTGAGGACAAAATTGTGGATTTTTGCTTATTTTGCCTCAAACTGAATCTGCCCTGCCCCAAGTGTGTGAAAATTCACAGGAGCACAGTGGAAGGGATGGTTTGCACATCTCCTGACCTTGTGACACCCTGTGACATCTCCTCACCCTGCTCCACAGCCACTCACAGAGCTCTGCTTTGGGGGAAAAAAGCAACATTTAGGTCCAGGGGTTGATGCCCAAAGAGATGAGGCCCTGGAGGAACAGGCAAGGGAGGAATCAGATTTTGGGAGATGGGAAGAGGGGCTGGATGGATTGGTGGCTTGTGACCCATGAGATTTAATAAATCCAACTCAAGGCAATTTTATACAGAAATCCCAGAATATTCTGAGTTTGGAGAGATCCACAAGGGTCACATCCAGCTCTCAAATGAAGAGCCCATAGAGGGGTGGAATGTCCATCCTCAGGGAGCTCCAGAGGGGCTTGGCAGCCCCTAAATCTTGCAGGGGGTGCTCTGCAAGTTGCAAGCCCCTAAATATTGTATAAGGGGTGGTTTGCAGCCCTAAATAGTGCAGGGGATGCTTTTCAGCCCCTAAATCTTGCAGGGGGTGCTTTGCAGTCCCTAAATATTGCATAGGGGATGGTTTGCAGTCCCTAAATCTTGTATAGGGGGTGGTTTGCAGCCTCTAAGTATTGTATAGGGGGGTGCTTTGCTGCCCCTAAATCTTGGACAGGGGGTGCTTTGCAGCCCCTAAATCTTGTATAGGGGGTGCTTTGCAGCCCCTAAATCTCTCAGGGGGTGCTTTGCAGCCCCTAAATCTTGTATAGGGGGTGGTTTGCAGCCTCTAAATATTGTATAGGGGGGTGGTTTGTAGTCCCTAAATCTTGTATAGGGGATGGTTTGCAGCCCCTAAATCTTGCAGGGGGTGCTTTGCAGTCCCTAAATATTGCATAGGGGATGGTTTGCAGTCCCTAAAAATTGTATAGGGGGGTGGTTTGTAGTCCCTAAATCTTGGACAGGGGGTGCTATGCAGCCCCTAAATCTTGCAGCCCCTAAATCTTGCTTTGCAGCCCCTAAATATTGTACAGGGAGATGGTTTTCAGCCTCTAAATCTTGTATAGGGGATGGTTTGCAGTCCCTAAATATTGTATAGGGGGGTGGTTTGTAGTCCCTAAATCTTGGACAGGGGGTGCTTTGCTGCCCCTAAATATTGCAGGGAGTGGTTTGCAGCCCCTAAATCTTGTATAGGGGGTGGTTTGCAGCCTCTAAATATTGTATAGGGGGTGCTTTGCAGTCCCTAAATCTTGGACAGGGGGTGCTTTGCAGCCCCTAAGTCTTGGATAGAGGGCGGTTTGCAGCCCCTAAATCTTGCAGGGTGTGGTTTGTATTCCCTAAATCTTGGACAGGGGTGCTTTGCAGCCCCTAAATGTTGGGCAGGGGGTGGCTTGCTGCCCCTAAAGCTTGCAGGGGGTGCTCTGCAGCCTCTAATTCTTGGATAGGGGGTGCTTTGCTGTGCCTAAGTCCTGGCTAGGGCTGGTCTGCAGCCTCCAAATCTTGCAGGGGGTGCTTTGCAGCCCCTAAATCATGGACAGGAGGTGGTTTGTGGCCACCATCCCTTGGATTCCTCTCTCCAGAACTGTAGGGCTGATTTAGGGACCTTCTGGCACCCAAATCCACCCCAACATTTCATTTCTCCTGCTCTTATTCCCCACAGTGCTCTGAGGGTGGAGCAGATGTTGTGCCCATGGCAAGCCCTGGCAGATCAGATCCAGAGCTGGACATGCCAAAAGTGCTGGGTGTTCTTAAAAATGGGATTTTTGGGAAATGGAAAGATCACCAGAACCCAAAACTTGGGTACAAAGAATCCAATCCCTGTAGGATTCAGTGAGCAAGGCCTGGGAAAACTGGGATTGAGCTCCTGCAAAGGTGGCTCTACCCAATCAATTTATATTTGTACTTTCCCCTAAGGAATATTTTTTTTTTTAGTTTTCTAGTTTAACATGATTTTCCCAACCTGTGGAAATGGATTTCTGTAACAGCAGGCATCGATGGCACGGATGGATGTTCTGAAAACATTGATATTTTATATTTTCCCTGCCTGCATCAGTCCAAACAGGTGGTGGCAGAGAACACCATGACTTGGATTTTCTTGATCACGATGTTCACGTTCCCAGTGTCCCCACAGAGGTGACAAAGCTGTCCCTGGGCTGAGCCTGCTCAGGACTCACGTTGGCTGTGCTGTCTCAGGGCTCAGGTGCTGTTTTCCTCCCTGCCCTTGCCAGTCCTGCTCCCAGCACTGCCTGTGGCTCCCCTAAAGCTCCTTCCAGCCCTTCCCACGGGGTTGGATCTTCCACCTCTGGCATTTTTCCCCTGCCAATACAGGGTCAGCTGTGCCTGAAGAAGAATTGTTTTGTACTCTGTGACTTAGAAGGATTGGGGTTTTTTTAATTCCATGAGGTAATGGATTACAGTTGCAGCCAGATCTGAGGGAATCATTTAATCACCTGCCCCAGCCTCCCCTCCTAAGCAAACTCCATCAAATTTGCACATCCAGTGCCTTGGAATTGTCCCCTTGTCCCCCTCCTCCTCTCTGAGCTCTATTTATTGTGTTGGTCACTGAACATCATTTCCTAAGCATCAGGAACAGGTTGTTATCCGGTGTTCCCCAGGCTCTGAAGAGGCACCTTCACCTTCCCACCTGGAGCTGGATGCTGTGGGAGCTGGGAATTGCTTTGTGATTGATGGACACCAGGGATCTCCTTTAATAACAGGCTGATCATTGCAGTGCTGGGGAGGGATCGTTCATCATCTGCCTCACAACATCCTGCATTGCTTTGGAGCTCCCAGAAATGTCCTCTCTTGTACTCAGGGCACCCTGACAAAGGCAAGGAAAGATCAATCTGACTCCATGTTCTTAGAAGGCTAATTTATTATTTTATCCCTATACTATCATGGGGGCTCAGAGGGTTGGGATGATCTGTGGTATTTTCAGGGTCCCCTGTCGTTGGGAGGAAATGATGAATCTGACTCCATGTTCTCAGAAGGCTAATTTATTATTATATTATATTATTTATTGTATTAAAGAATACTATAGTAAACTATACTAAAGAATAGAGAAAGGATACAGACAGAAGGTTAAAAGATAATAATGAAAAACTCCTGACTCCTTCTGGAGTCCCAACACAGCCTGACTGTGATTGGTCATTAAGTAAAAACAATTCACATGAAACCAATGAAACAATGACCAGTTGGTAAACAATGTCCAAACACATTCCAAAGCAGCAAAACACAGGAGAAGCAAATCAGATAATGATTGGTTTCTTTTTTTCTCTGAGGCTTCTCAGCTTCCCAGGAGCAAAATCCGGGGCAAAGAGATTTTTCCAGAAAATCTAACAGTGACAGTCCTCCTCCACCAAAGGGATTCACCTGAGCAGATTTGTCTGGCCACAGGTCCTTTTTCACCTGGTGAACTCTGTCCTGCAGGATTCATTTTGTGGTTTCTCTGGATGAAAAGTGACGCTGGTGTGGAGCTGCTGCTTCATCCAGCCCCCAGCATTTCTCTGCTCCAGCAAAGGGATTCCCCTGAGCAGATTTGTCTGGCCACAATTCCTTTTTCATTTGGTGGACTCTAGTCTGAAGGCTTTATTTAGGATGAAAAAGTGAGGCTGGTGTGGAGCTGCTGCTTCATCCAGCCCCCAGCATTTCTCTGCTCCAGCAAAGGGATTCACCTGAGCAGATTTGTCTGGCCACAGCTCCTTTTTCACCTGGTGAACTCTACCCTGAAGGATTTATTTTGTGGTTTCTCTGGAAGAAAAGTGTGGAGCTGATGCTTTGTGCAGCCCCCAGCATTTCTCTGCTCCACCAGAGAGCAGATTTGGCTGACCACAGTTGATTTTTCACCTGGTGAACTCTAGCCTGCAGGATTTATTTAGGATGAAAAGCAAGGGTTGTGTGTTGGTTCTGTCACTGTTTGGCTGAACTGTTTTGCAATGTTTGGCTGAACACAGGAGGTGTGTTTGATTCGAGCCCATTGTTTCACTCTTCTTTTTTTGTGATTATTTTTTGTTTGTTTGTTTTCCATGTAGCATTTTCCTTGCTTTGTTGTTTCTGGAGGTGAGTTCTGGGTTTGTTCAGCCCCTCTGTGTCGTTTGCCCTGCTCAGCCTCTGCACCTGAGGGACTTCACAGAGCCAGGGGTCCTTAGGGCAAACCATTGGTGCAGCTTCCTTGGCAGCCAGACTGGAGGACAGGGGGACAAGGGGACAATTCCAAGGCAGTGGATGTCCAAAGCACTTTTTGGTGCCACTGCCAGTGGAAGAAAGAGCCCTCAGGCTCCTCCCTGTGGGTCACACAAAGACCCCAAAGCAAAGTTGGTTTTTTTTTCCTGCTTTTGCCTGGCCTGATGCCTGAACTCCCCATGTCTGAGTTCCTCCTCTGCCTTCCCTGTCCCAGCCAGAGCTGCACCAATGGCCCGTACAAAAGGGGCTGCCACGAGCTCACCCTGCCCCAGGCAGGGCACACCTGGGGCTCACCTGGCACCCACAGCATTCCCCAGTGCCCTCTCCTCACCTTGCTTGGGGAAAGCCTTAAAATAGCCATTTTTCATCACCCCTAAATTTGTAGGAGCCTGCCAGGTGGTCAGCAACACTTGGAGGAACTTTTTGCACTCTGTGATTTACGAGGTTTGGGGTTTTATTAATTCCATGAGGTAATGGATTAGAGTTGTAGCCAGATCCAAGGGAACAATTTAATCACAGGTGTGAGGGGTGAGTTTTGGGTGGGAGGAGAACTGGGTGGTGGATGAAACGTGGTGGGCAGTGGCAGAGACAGCTCCTGGATGTGGGCACCAGACCTAAGCACAGTTTGTCACATTGCCCACTGCTGTTCCAGAGTTATCTGTGCTTCCCAGAACAACTTCCCAGCCTCCAAGGACCTCCTGCTGTCTCCAGGACTGGTTTCTGCTGGTCCCACTGGTGTTGTTCACAGAACTGGTGCTGTAATTGTAGTCCTACAGGGCTACAGTGCCTGTCAGTGTGAGCAAGGCAGAAAAGCCACCAGAGGTGGCACCTCAGTCACTTCACCCTGACCCTTGTGGCCCTTTTGTACAGGTCTGGGGATGCAGGGAGGGGGGAACTGCTCTGTTTCTCCAGGTTTTCCATCTCGGAGGTTCCATGTTTTCCTTCTGTCTTGGGAGTGCCGTGGCTGATTTCCACATCTCTGTTGGGCTGTGGGGACCCAACAGGAGCCAGCAAGAAGCTGCCTGAACACCCAGCCCGTGCCCTGTGCTCTGCTGGGGGGTGTAAATTAGAAGAGGTGTTCTTTTCCTCTTGCTGGTTGTGATTCCTTCCCTCTGCTCCTCCCCTGGCGTGTGTCAGTGTGTGAGGTTCTCATTCCTCCCGTGGGTTTTCCTCTCTGTCCTCACCGTCGGTGTCACCCACAGCCACTCTCTGGGCTCTGGCCCTCCTTTCTGGTAAGTAGCATCTGGTGAAAATCAACTCCTGCTGTCGTTTTGCCCTGGAAAAGGAGGCTGGGCTGGCTCTGTGGTTTCACACACGACAGTTCCAGGCAAGTTTATGGTTTGAAAAAGGCAGATCGAGCCTCAGGAGCAGAGCAGTGAGCCTGGAGCGCTGCAGGACTTGTGTCACATTCCCTGCACAGGTGACAAGGACAGAGCGTGGCCTTCATCCTGCCCAGCACCAAACGAGGCAGGGACACACACAGAGGTTCATCCCAGCCTCCCACTGAGGGATGTTCATCTGCTTTCCACAATTTTCAACAATTAGACCCAAAATCTCCACACGTACTGCACGGTGCTGAGTCCCAGGTGAATCAGGGCAGCATTCTCCTCCATCCCAAGTTTTCCCAAAGGAATTTCTTGGCTATGCCCTGCACTCAGGGGCTTGTTCTCTGCAGGATTTTGTTGCCAAAGAGTAAAAGGTCTCCAGATTGAACAACCTGGAAATTATAATTTCCTTGGCCAGCACGCAGGACCTGCCACCCCCACTCTGCCTCTGCTCCTGTTTCATTTGATTTGGCACCAGACAAATACAGAAATCCTGGGGTTTAGGTAAAATACTTCACCTGGCTGCTCAGCAGATTGTTTGCTTCAAGCAAAACTTTTATGATGTCTTCCATAATTTTTCTTATATTCACTCCAGGCTTCTGAAACTCTGGATTTTGTGTTATATGCAGTATCTGAGCCAACATTTCTGTTTAGAACAATCCATTAATTTTAATAAATGTATATTTAAACCTCTACTTCTATGATACCCAGAGAATATTAGATTTTAACTGGGCCTTCTGATTGGCTAGAATTGATTGTTAACAGATTTAAATGCTTGTGAAAGCAGGAGGAAAAATGCTGCAACTGAAAAGACAAATCAGGAGGTGAAGGGATTTTATTTTCAGTCTTGGGGAGGGTTTTTGGAATGCTGTAGATTTATAAAAATAATCATTAGAGCTAGGAAAAAATTAATGCCTCAAGCCAGGATCAATCAGGATATTTAGAATCTTGGTTTTCTGTGGATTCCCTGCATTTTCTGTGTGGTTCAGTGATTTCCATATTTAGAACTCCCCCACATAAATCTGTGGAGGAGATGGAGGAGAATCTAGAAAATTCCTTGAGCTGCAGGAAGCGCCTTTCACCCCTGGGCCCTGCCCCACTGGAGCTGCAGCAGAGCTGAGGTTTTTAGGCCCAGTGACCCAGTTTGGGGCAGTCTGAGCCAGGCCCATCCCAATCCCTGTCCGAGGAGAGAGGTAGGTGCCTCCAAAGAGCCCATCCGAGGCAGGGACTGAGGAGAAGTTGTGTGGCACCAGCTGCTGGAGCTCAGGTGGATTTTGGAGCCTGGAGTCCTCTCTCCAGCCCTTGCTCCGTGCTAAAGCTTCCTCCTGGTGCCAGGAGCAGGAATTAGCAAATGGAATCCTCTTGGAAAGGAGGATTTGCAGCACAATCCCCCCGTGGCTGCAGCCAGGCCTCCCCAGGGTGGCCAAGGTGGCTCCTGCAGGACGTTGGCGGTGTGAGTACCAGGGGGCCCCGTGCTGATCGTGTGCCTCTGGGTCACCTCTTCCTTTTGGCTCCCTTTTGGCTCCATTTTGGACTCTTTGGTTGTGTCCTGTTCTCCAGAGGGTGGTGTGTCCATGGTTTCCACAATCCTGCAGCTTGCCCGGTCTCCTCCCGTCTGCACCCGACAGGACGCGGCCTGTACGAGTCTCCTCCCGATGTCTTTTATGGTTTCTCTGCCCGTTTGGTTTGGTTTGATTTTCTTTTTGGTTTAGTTTTTTTGGTTTTTTGGCTTTTTCTTTTCTCACTTTTTGTTTTCTTTGTTTGTTTTGTTTTTTTGCATGTGCAGTTTTGTAAAGCAAACTCGAGGTACTGTATCTCGCAGCTCGTCAGTCTCCAGCGTAAATTCACCGTGAGTTGCTCTCTGTTACGATATTCACTAAGTGGATTTCTCATTCAGAGCTCTGTCAACCTTCCCCTTCTCCTGGTGCCTTCACTCTCCCTGTGTTCTTTTTCCCCAAAAAATCATTCCCATCATTGTGGAAAGCCTCCAGACCAACATCCAGGGAAAGGACTGGAAGGTGTCATTGTCATTTGATGCTTGTGATTTGTGAGCAACTCTTGTGTTCCATACATTGACTGTGACTTTTCCCCCTCTTCCTTCCTCCATTTTTCTCCCTTAATTCCTTTCCATCATTTCTCCTGAACTATTCTCCTCTCTTCTCCTGTCTCCCCTCATTTGATGGTTTGTCTTGTTCTCACTTGTATTTCTTTCTGTTCTCTGTGTTTATTCTGTGCTGGGCTGTTGGCTTTGATGTTCCACCAGTGTTTGCACTCTGGGTTCCGTGGGAGAACCAGGAGAGCTCTCTTGGAGGGAAAACTGGAGGAGGACTTCAAAAGAATTCTGGAAATGGGGTCCAAGTGAGACTAAATTGGAAAACTCTTGAAAAGCTGGTTATGTCTTTGTCTTTGCTCTCTGACCTTCTCGAGCTGGAGCCTAAAGCGACAGATTTTGTCCTGATGAGGCTCTTGGCAACTCCTCTGGAGCTGGAGTTGAGCAAACACAGTGGAAAACTCTCTCTCACTCCATGTGCTTCCTCCCAATCCAATCCTGCTGGCTGTGCTGTGGGTCAGGGTGTGCTTTGACACCAACAGGTTGGTAAAAACATCATTACTGCTGCTGACTAACCCCAAAAACTCCTCATCAGCTCCAGTCCCACCCCCACGAGTGTCCTTTGGGTTATCCTTTAACTGTGTGACCTTGTCTTTCTTCTTTAATGCTTTTGGAGACTCAAGTAAGTGCAATTCCAGCCTGGGGCTGTGTCCTGGCCCCACAGCAGGCACCAAGGTACTGTGGAGCCAAGGAGCTTTTCCAGCAGCTTTTCCAGCAGCTTTTCCTCCCTGATATTTCCCTGGGTGTTTGGGGGCTCCTTGTGCACTGGTGGGTCTTGGACAAGTTGGGATTTAAAATGTGTTGATGCTTTATCTGAGTTTAGCTTCTGTGACCAAGACTGAGCTTTTGTGACTGCCTGAAGTAGGTGTGACCTGTCTGTGCCCAGGTCTGATGGTTCACAGGGAAAATTAGGGGAATAAATGAGATTTAGTAATCTTTTGGATCATTTCTTCCAATGTATTTCCTGGCTGCTGGGAGTTTTAACAGGCAGAAAGGTGCAGAGAGGGCTCAGCTGCACTTTGGGTGCCTCCCACCCTACAGGGGGGACAGCATGGAGAAAGGGAAGTGCTGGGAGCTGCCTTCAACCCAAAATTTCAGTTTCCCCCAGCAGAAGTTACCTCAAACTTCTCCCAATCAATGTTTTCCCAACTAGCCTTTAAAAAAACAGATTTTTGTCTTCTTTTCCAAATTTCCAGAGGCAGAATTGTCTTTTATAAAAGGATGAAATCAAAGTGCAGGTACCAAAATCCTTTTGGAGGGAGGATCTGGCCACATTTTGAGGCATTTTTCATCGGCGTTTGTTGTTAACTCCCCACCAGAACAGAGACCCTGGAATTTAACTGCTGTGACCAAGGCTGAGCTTTTGTGATGGCCCAAAGTAGGTGTGACCTGTCTGTGCCCAGGTCTGATAGCCCACAGGGAAAATTAGGGCAATAAATGAGATTAACTCATATTTTGGATCATTTCTTCCAATGTATTTCCTGGGAGTTTTGACAGGCAGAAAGGTGCAGAGATGGATGAGCTGAATGTGCTTTTTTCCCCCTCAGTGACTATTAAGGAACATTTCCCCAAAAACCTCCAGAGAGATAAAACACTGGGCTTTGTGCACACCAGCCCCAAAGTGAAATATCCCATTGTGTTTTCCAAGTGGAAAATGGAAATGGAAAATGGAGTTTATGAACCCTGAGTTCATGAACAGAAAACAGGATTTGAGTGGAAAGGTTTTGTTGTATTTTAACAACAAATTTCCTTTTATCTGAAACACAGAATTTCACTGCCAGTGTGTAATGTGTGGTTATTTTTAACACTGAGTTATTATCTTTCCATAGGCTGCTTTCATTCATTATTTACTGCAGCAAAATGTTAAGGATTTCCATGAAGTGCAGCAGTGATTTCAAAGGTTATGGGAACAAAATCTTGAATCATTAAGGAGCACCCTAAGATTAGAATCTGACTAAAAATAACTTCCCTTTCTTAAACAAACCACACAGTGCTTGCAGGTTTTATTTATACCAATATTAGTCATTGATTCATTAATATGAATTTTATTTGATTCTCCAGGAATTGCAGGGTTTTCTTTCCAGCCATAGGCAGGAGTTGTTTGTTGGTGTCTTAACCCAAGGAAAACCAGTGGAGCTGGTACCAGCAGTGGTATTACAACATTCCCAGCCTGGAGGGTCTGGGGATGGAGCAGAGCCTTCAAAGAGTTCCAGATATTCCTGAAAATAGGGATGGGGAGTAAAGCAGTGAATTACCAGCAGTGTTTGTAGGATGTTGGCAAGGCAGGAGTGATTTACAGGACAATTTCCTTAATGGCTTCAGGAGTGTTTTAAGCAGCCAGCAGTGAGCAGGGTTCAGATAAGCAGTTGGCTTTATGTTTTTTTGTGGAATTTTATGGGTTTTTGTGGATGATTTTTTTTGTGAAGTAAATATTTGTTATCATGAATCCTCTTTTTGATCAGTTTAGACAAGCCCTGCCCTGCTCGTGCTGTAGCTGGGCTGTGCCTGCCCTGATTTGTGCAGAATTCACTGCCCCAAATGAGGGGGAAGCAGTGGAATTCATTTTTGAAGCAGTGCCATTCATCATATTGATGTTTTTCCATCTCCTCCAAACCCCTCCTGTTGCTGCATCTCCTCCTGGGCAGGCAGCTGGGCTGAAGCCCTGCTTTTGCTTTAAGGGGTGCCATAAATCAGCTCCCAGGTTGTCCCCATGCCCAGGGAGCACCAGGAGAGGAGGAGCTGCCACAAATCCTGAGCTCATTGGCTGTGGGGACCCAGAGAGAGCCAGGGCTGGATAAATCCAGCTGGACAAGCAGCTGCCACTTCCTGATGCTGCTCTGGCTCTGCAATTCCCAGCACTGTCCCCACAGAGCCCATGTGCTCAGGTGCTCTGCCCCCATTGCCACAGCAGCTCCTGTGCCCTGGCTCTGGCTCCTGGGTGGTGTTTTTGGGATGACAGGATTTGGGATGACAGGGTTTGAGATGCTCCTCACTGCTCTAGTGTGGTGCTGTTCCCAGGGGTCCCAGGATGAGGGAAGAGATGAGAATCTTGACTCCATGTTTCAGAAGGCTGATTTATTATTTTATTGTATATATTATATTAAAAGAAAATGATATATTAAAACTATATTAAAAGAATAGAAGAAAGGATTTCATCAGAAGGCTGGAAAGAATAGAATAGGAAAGAATGATAACAAAGGCTCTGTCTCGGACTGAAAGTCTGAGCCAGCTGACTGTGATTGGCCATTAATTAGAAACAACCACATGAGCCCAATCCTAGATGCACCTGTTGCATTCCACAGCAGCAGATAACCATTGGTTACATTTCATTTCTGAAGCCTCTCAGCTTCTCAGGAGAAAAGATCCTAAGGAAAGGATTTTTCATCAAATACATCCGTGACACTCTGGAGATGGAATTGAGCTCCCAGGTGTTACATTTTCCTGATTGGGTTTTTACCACTCTTTGTAAATATCCTGATTTGCCTTTTAAAAAAAATTTTGGAGTGTTTTCCTTGTGGAAAGAGGAATGGCTGTGCAGGCATTGCCTGTGCAGCTCCTGCTCTGGAGCTGTTGGTGCCCAGAGCCAGCGGGTGGCTTTGTGCTGGAGGCTTTGGCACTCGCCTCCGGGACTTGTGTCAGGGTTAAGGATGCAGCTCATTTCCAGGTGCTGGGAAATTCCAGCTTGGAATGTCAGTGCCTGATTTACCCAGGGATCTGAGCTGGGTTGATGTGTGCACTGCCAGCATCCTGCAGGTTCTCAGGAGTGCACTTCCCTGGCAGCACCTCTCACTTAGCCCTGAGTGATGGGCAGTGGGAACAGCTCAGAGATCATTGAAAAGCTGATTTATGTCCTTGGTGGAATTGAAACACAAGTGCAAAACCCCTCCTGCAGTGGCACAGCTCATGTTGGAGCTGGGCTGAGGATCAGCCCTGAATCCCAATCTTCTTCCTCCCCACCTCCAACCTGATTGAGGGGATTTTCTTTCCTTCTTCTGGTGGCTTGGTTTGAACAGACAGGTGTCTGCAAAGGAAGGCAGGAGCCTCTGTTGAAATGGAAAATGTAAATCCCTCCCTCTGAATTATTATGATTTTGAAATTAAGAGCCTCTCAGGCAAAGATATGGGAGTAGGAATAACAGCTCTTTACTAGGAAAATTAAAATACAAATGCAATAGTACAAATAAAGAAAACAAGCCACCGCCAGAGTCAGAGCAGTCCCTGTCCCCTGTGTGTCAGGGGGTGGCACAGCCCCATCCCATGGGGGCTCAGCCCTCCTGCAGTGCCAGCTGTGGCTCTGCTGGAGCAGGGATCCTGCACAAGGGGGGAGTTTTCCTTTGAAAATCCAGTGGAAAAGGCAGCTGTTCCTCTGGGAATGCAGTGGAAAGGCTGTGTATGGTGTCCCAAACCTCAGATTGGATCCAGGTAGGAATGCTTGGCTCCTGCCCTGGGCAATGCAGCATCTCCCCATGGGATGCTGGAATTGGATCAGCCCTGCAGGGACACTCAGTGGCCATGGACAGCAGAGATCTCCTGCAGGGAGGATTGGCTGGGGCAGAGATCAAGAAAAAACTGCCCCATGGACAGCAGAGAACTGCCCCAGCTCTGACAGGTGGGGACAGAACACACAGCCCCAGCCACATCTTGCATTTCCAACACTGGGATGGGCTCAGCACAGGCAGCAGGCACAGGCTGTGTCCATGGCCATGGGAGCTGCCTGATGATTTTCTCCCTGTTTTTCTTTGGGAGTTACTGCAGGGACCCTGAGGCTTTGTGTCCCAGCCCTGCTGGTTCCTGTCCCATGGCACTGGAGCACAGGGTGGAGCAGGGGGTGCTTGTGCTCCTCCCTCTGCTCTTGGGTTTTAGGTAAACTGGAAGTTTCAGCACAAAGTCACTTTTCTAATGAATCTTTAAGGCTGATTATCACCTGAGGGCTGCCCAAAGCACAGGACAGAGGCTGGTCCCCAGCCCAGGACTTTCACTATGGAGTGAGGAATATTCCCTAAGAGCAGAGGTGTTTGTGGCAGCATTCAGGGAGCTCAGCCAGGCACAGAAAATCCCTGAGCTTTCCCTGAGCCTGGCTTTGAAGAGATTTGTAGCCCAGTTGGGTTTAGCAGGGCTAAAACCCCGGGATGCCCATCCCAGGCAGCTCCATCTCTGAGAGCTCTGCAGAGCTTTTCTTGTGCCTTCCCACGGGAAATCCTTGGACAGGGCAGCAGGGCTGGGCAGTCAGAGGCTCTGCACATTCCTCATTCCTTCCCAAACCAAGGAAAGCTGCTGATGAGTGAGAATCTTTTAATTTTTCATAATTTTGAACTAAAGAAAGTTGTGAGTGTCCACTGGGGCTGTTCATCCTTGTTCCAGCTTGGAGGGGGCTCTGCCTCAGTAGGAGCCTGTCCCCCCCTGAGTGTGGGGTTTGGGGTGAGCAGGGCTCTAAGCCATGTCTCCAGGACCTTCTGGTATTATTTACATTTAAACTGTGATTTTTATCACTTGTTTTCCTGCTGTTGTGCAAACTGGGGACTCAGCTGCTGGAAAATGCATCCAGAACTTGGCAACAGGGTGTAGATATTTAATTTTGGTGATCAGCTCTGATTTTGGGACTAAATGAGGTTTTTCACATCTGCCTGCGTGCTCTCATGAGGGCTTTTAGTGATTTTTTTTCCTCTTTAGCAGCACCAGGCAGCAGCAACCTCAGTAAAGAAACGATTCCCCAGCAGAGCCCAGAGACACAAAACCCTTCTGACAGCTCCCACTGTGCCACATGAGCGTGGCTGGACGTCACCTCCCCGGGGTCTGTGCACGGTGACAGAGCCAGACAGTCCCAATCAGCACCAGAACACGCAAAAGCTGCTTTTTCCCACTACCAGGGGAGCCCAAAAATGCGTAAGGAAGTTGTGTTTGCCTCCCATGTGGGCTCTGCTCCCTCCAGCTGCACAGCTCAGCCTGAGGTATGGGAATGGAGGTGTCACAGCAGGCTGGGAGGAGGAAAATGCCTTTCCTGGTTTTGCTAGAAAAAGTTTCATTAAAGAAAAATGGGTGCTGAGTCTCCATAAGGTTAAATCCAGAACTCACCTGGTAGCCAGTGGAATGCAGAGTTTGGCTTAAGGTTTTTAGGAGGAAAAGAAAAAATTTGTCCCTTCACAGACTTCAGACCCTGGTTGGGTTTGTGGTCACTTTGAGAAGTGGTGAGAACCCAAAAGCTGTGCTGAAAAATCAAAGCATTCAGGCCATGCCAGAGGAGGTGCCCTGGTCACAAGAGGTGGCAGAGATGAGCAGGTGTCTCCAGGTGTTCCCTTCTCATCTTCATCTTGGGCTGTTGAGATGGTGAAGGGTTAGAAGGGCCACACAAGGAGGGGCTGAGGGCTCTGGTGTTGTTCAGCTGGAGCAGAGTGAGGGCAGAGCTCCCCGGGGCTGCAGCTCCTCCCGAGGGGCAGCTCCCATCTCTGCTCTGGGCCAGGGACAGGAGCCAGGGCACGGCTGGGGCTGGGCCAGGGCAGCTCAGGCTGAGCTCAGGGCAAGGTTCTTCCCCCAGAGGGTGCTGGCACTGCCCAGGCTCCCCAGGGAATGGGCACGGCCCCGAGGCTGCCAGAGCTCCAGGAGCCTTTGGGCAGCGCTGCCAGGGATGCCCAGGCTGGGCTTGCTGGGACAGGGGCTGGGCAGGGACAGGGGCTGGCCTGGGGGATCCCTTCAGTCCCTCCCAGCTCAGGATCTTTGATGGATCTGTGTGTGACTCTCCCACTCTCTGGGCTCTTTTCCTGGTGCACAGGACAGTTTTCCTTTCCTACTTGTACTTTCCCATTCTCCAGTGATGTGTGGGCTGGCTGGTCCATGCTCACCTGGAAGGATGCTGTGGATTTAGAGCAGTTTTAAACCTGTTCCATGAGCCAGCAGGGCAGCACAGCTGGAAAACAAGCCCTGGG